>NC_092872.1:524314150-525024150 GCF_028372415.1 Notamacropus eugenii | reverse complement strand
CATTCTAGGCTTAAACAGATTTCTTTCAATCCTGGGGATGCCTCCCACAAGGTTTCCATTGGGAACCTCAGAATTTGACTTATTTTGCCCCTTCCCAAGGTTCCTCCTGGGAAAAATCAGAATGTAGCTCATTTCTAGGTCTCTGCAGATATGGGTACAAAGGGTGCTCTGCTCTTACGGAAGCATTCAGGTTAGCAATATAGTCGCTATTTTACCTCACAGAAAACATGTAAAAAACAAAGAAGATTGACGTGAGCTATAAACAATCAAGACTATTCTCCTTTCCTGTCTGATCAGTCTCACAATTCTTCAGGCTCAATGTTCTTGGCACTATCTCTGTATTTGAAAGATCCCTGGAAGAGAGACCAATGGAAGACAACCCTTTACTTTTCAATGGATCCCACTTTCATCTTATGGATCTATGCAGTACTTCAGATTTATAGTGCTATCTTAGGTTTTTGGACTCCCCTAAAAGGGAATTTTAAACTTGGGGTCCCTATTAGGTTTTTATAGTCCAAATAACTGAGTAGTAGTGTCAAGGTCTGTCATACTGTGGCCCAGTCCTTTACTGTTCCTCTAGCTCTGGGGTTATGTGCTTACTCTTCTGTCCAGAAGACTGAACACATGAACTTTCTAGCAAATTCCATATAGGAAAAACCTCTGTTAGTGATGAAGCACCAGATTAGGGATTTTCTCTCACTGAGATTATTCCTTTTTGCCACTGTTCATGCTGGCTTCACAAATATTTGCCTAGGCTAGGGAAATAGGTTCCTGTTTCTCCATCTTCAACAGAACCTCTGTAGTCAATCATATGTAAACCATGGACTGGCAATGCATCTTGCTACCCTTTCAACACAGGAACACGTCTCCAGTTATTGAGGAGATAACAAATCTTTCTGAAGTAGCAAAGAATCTCTCAAGTCTAATTCTTACATGTATTTCGAGGGAGAGCACTCACTGAGAAGAAGGAAAAAGGTCCTAGCCCCAGCTGCATAAGTATGAAAGTTCCCAGGAAGGAAGAAATCTCTCTTAGCTGAGGGGAAGAGAGGAGAATTCATGAAGCAATAGATTTTGAAATTTGTTATGTTCAGTTGTGCCTGATTCATTGTGACTCCATGTGGGGTTTTCTTGGCAAAGGGACTGGAATGGTCTGCCATTTCCTTTTCTAGTTCATTTTACAAATGAGGAAACTGAGGCGAACAGAGTTAAATAACTTGCACAGTGTCACACAGTCAGTGTCTGAGACAAGATTTGAACTCAGGAAGACAAGTCTTTTGACTCCAGGTATAGTGCTCTATCCATTTCTCCACCTAACTACCCTGTTTAGAAATTGGTAGATTTCAAATAGAGATAGGGGAAGAAGACTATGGGCATAGCACAGTAGGAAGAGTGCTTGATTTGTTGTCAGAGAACCTGTGTTCAAATCTTGGCTGTTCCACTTATCTTCTGTGTGAATTCACCTTTCTTGTGAAAACCCTCATTTTCCTCATTGTACAACAAGTGGATTGGCCCAGATGACTTTTTAAGTTCCTCACAGGTCTAAATCTATGATCTAACTTGAGAAGGGTTGAGAAGTGAGTGCAAGGAGGTATTGACCACTTTTCCTACATATTGGTTGTGAAAAGTATGGCAGGATCCTAGATCTATAAGGGACATCAAAGATCATCCAGTCCAAACCCTTCCTTCTACAAGGAAGTCAGAGCTAAATGGACTCATCCAAGATCACAGATAGTATCAGATAGTGACTGGATCATAGGTGCTATCAGAAGTACCTATGATAGGTATCAGACGTGGGATTTGAACTCCATTCCTAATGCTTGGGACTTTCAATGCCATATCATAGAAACTTCATCCATTATATCTGGATTTCTCCCTCTGATTGTCTGGTTCCTTCTCCAACCTCCATGTGGCCAGTCATATCTTTTCCTCTCACAGCTTCACTTCTGACTGCATTTTCTCTACCATGTCCCCATAAGAGTGACTTCATTCCCTCCTCTCCCAACTCCCCTTTTCAGCTTCCTTTTATGTGCTATCTTCCCTTATTAGAATAAGCTCCTTGAGACCAATGATTGTCTTCCCTTCTTCTTGTAGTTGTATTCCTAGCACTGAACACAGTGTCTGGCATGTGGTAAAAACTTAAATTCTTTTTTTAAATTTTTTTTTTATTAATTTTATTTATTTTCAGTGTTGTACAATCACTACCATATAACTTAGATTTTTTTTCCCCTCCTTCCCCCCTCCCTCACCCTTCCCTCTCCGAGACGGCATGCAATTTTATAATAGGTTCTACACATACATTCCTATTAAATACATTTTCACTATATTCATGCTGAGTAGAAGAATTAAATGAATGGGAGAAATCATATAACAAACCAAAACATAATACACACACAAAAAAATGATCTGCTACATTCTGTGATTGAATTCCATAGTTCTTTCTCTGAATTTGGAAGGCATTTTAAAAGATCATTGGGAATTTTTTTAAGTCCTTGCATTGCAATGAAGTTCCAAGTCTACCAGAAAAAACTCACACACTGTGGTTGTTGCTGTGCACAAAGTTCTCCTGTTTCTGCTCCTTTCGCTCAGTACCAGATCATATAAGTCCTTCCAGGCCTCTCTGAAGTCTTCCTGTTTATCATTTCTTATAGCACAATAGTATTTCATTACATTCATATACCATAATTTATTCAGCCATTCCCCAATCGATGGGCATCCTTTTGATTTCCAGTTTTTGGCCACCACAAAAAGTGCTGCTATAAATATTTTTGTACATGTGGGACCCTTTCCCATTTTTATGATCTCTTAGGGATACAGTCCTAGAAGTGGTATTGCTAGGTCAAACGGTATACATATTTTTGTAGCCCTTTGGGCATATTTCCAAATTGCTCTCCAGAACTGTCGGATCAGCTCACAGCTCCACCAACAATGAATTAGTAAGAAACTAAATTCTTGACTTGAATACAGACCTTCTGATTCCAGAGTCTTTCCATTGTATTTTGATGCCTCCCAAGCAATTCATTCTTTTTTCCTTTCCTTTTGAAGGCAGAAAGCCAGCCTCTGATTTGTGGCAGTGTTGACTCTGAGCAGCCACCTGCAAGTAGTAGGGCTCTCTGTACAGCTGAGCCATGCTGAATTCCCTTAGCACTGCCTGGTCCCTCCTGGGCACCATCTAGTGATCTCACACTGGAACTGCGATAATTGGGATTGTTTCTTTCCCCTGAAATTCACATATGCTGCCCAGGAAGCCCTGGGCTTCCCAGACCTTTTTTTTTTTTTTTTGGAATTTTACGTGTCCAAGCAATAATTTTCCAGTTCCATCTCTGCCATCTCTGCTAAAAAAGAAGAGGGAGAAGCTGATGCTTTGGGGTTGTGCCTGAAGCATTATCCCAGATTTGGCACAGCTGTTAATTAGAGTCAAGAGTACTTATTTGACCCTTGTGGCTGTTTACTAGAATTGAGCGATGTCTCTTAGGACTTTGTATAAGAACTGAAAACTACCATACATCACCTAGCTCTCAGAATCCATTTAAGGACAGGGATAGAGAAGCAATAGATTCCCTACAGTTTCTGGTCACCTAGGGACAGTGATGTATCAAAACAGGAGGATAAGGGACTCTTTTTCTCATTTATTTTTTTCATTGTTAATATAACTTTCTTGTCAGAGGCTCTCTTGGGATACAAAAGTCCTAGGTAAACCTTGAAGGGGTGGGGTATGTTTTTACTCTCTTAGTTCTGAGTTACCAACCAAGAAAGATGGAAAAGCAGAGAGAAGGAACCTCTCTAGTTTGTCTGCTGAAGTTGACTGTGCATCACACCCCTTTATGTTCTCTACATCCCAGCCAAGTTGAATTACATACTGTCCCCTCTGTAGCATATTTTCTGTCAATCTCCCATTTCTGTGTTCTTGCTTAGACTATCACTCCCATGCCTGGAATGTTCTTGCTTTCTTCACCCTCAAGCAGCAACATTTAGATCCCAAATCATTTATTTACTGGCTGTGTGACTCTGGGTACAACACTCAGCCTCTCTTTACCTCAGTTTCCTCATTTGTAAAATAATAGCAACTACCTCATAGGGTTGTTGTGAGAATCAAATGGGATAATGGACATCTATTATCTTTTTCAACTTTCAGTTGTTGTGAGGTCATTTTTCAATTGTGTACCAGCTCTTCGGGGTCCTACTTAGGATTTTCTTGGCAAAGACACTGGAGTGGTTTGCGATTTTACAGATGTGGAACTGAGGCAAAGAAGGTTAAGTGACTTGCCCAGGGTCACATAGCTAGTGAGTGTCTGAGACCAGATTTGAACCCATGAATTTAACAACAATAATTATTACCAGAATGCCTAGCTTTCTTCAAGATTCAGCCCATGTGGGATATCCCAAAAGAAGCCTTTCTTGCCTCCTTAACTGTCTGTTTGCTACTTTTCTCCTCAAATTATCAGATATATATTTCTCTGATTACTTGTAGCCTGGCACATCCTTGTTAGACTGGATTTTCTATTTGTAAGCACTTAATATCATGGAATAGATTTTCATTAAAAGGAGGGAAACTGAATAAAAATGAGAAGGAGGTTATGAAACACATAAAGATGTAAAATTAGTGGTGATGGTGGGAGCCTGTCTGTTGGTCTGTCACTAAACAAACAAACTCTTTAAAAAAATTTTTTTGGCAGTGAGTTTTTAAAACAATTGAATTTAAACACCAGAATAAAGAGCATTCCCATACATGCTGCAGAAACATGTATGAAATTGTGAATTTCCATTTTATACTGCTTTTTTAAAAAAGTATTTAATAAATTCTACAAATTATTTTCAAAACTGGCCAGCTTGTCTATGGTTCCTTCTATACTTCCTTCTGTTCATTAAAAAAAAAGAAATGGCCCTCTTTTTTCCCTCCTTCCTTCCTTCCTTCCTTCCTTCCTTCCTTCCTTCCTTCCTTCCTTCTTTCCTTCCTTCCTTCCTTCCTTCTCTCCTCTTCCCTCTCCTTCTTCAACATCACTATTGCTTCCACTTCACCTCAATTAAAAGCCAAGGGGGTGTCATTAAGCAAAATGAGTGCATACGGTGGTCAATATCCAGAAATATATCTCTACCAGAGGTGGGGAGCCTGTGATGTTGAGGCCACATGTGGCCCTCTAGGTCCTCGGGTGCAGCCTTTTGAATGAGTCCAAGTTTTACAGAACAAATCCTTTCATTAAGGGGATTTGTTCTGTGAAGTTTGGATTTAGTCAAAGAGCCACACCTGTGTACACATATTCCCTGTTGAACTTGATGACTCTGTAGTACATAGTTCATTAGTTTTTCAGGGGAAACAGGCAATTTGCTAAATAGTAGTCCAATCTTCTATACCATCTCCCTAGTATGAAGAGAGGAAGGTTCCCCCTCCCTCCAGTATTCCTTATCTTTTTCTCTTTGCTTCTAGTTGCCTTAGCTTTCTCCACATCAAGAGGGGTGTCTCTTCCCTTCCCCTCTCCTTCCCTTCCCATCATCATACACATAATGATGATGTTGATAAAGGGTAAATATTTACCAAGTGACAACTAGTGACTCCCAAAGACTTTAAGTTGTAGAATAGTTTCCAATCTGCTTGGGGAGAGGGGGTTTCCTCATTTGTAGTTCCCTCACCAATGAAATCGTAGTTTCAGACCAAAACAAATAAGGTGGAATTGCTCTAATGCATTAAAGTTGGCAAAGTGGCTTTGCAAAAATGATCTCATATATCCTTAGGACTATCCTGAGCAGCTCATCATGGGGGTGTGCACCCAGGGAATTTTATTTATTTTTACTCATTTAAGGTAGATATTTGTTGAATATTCAATAATAAAGGATAACTTTTATTCAATTAAGAAAAAGAAACTAAAATTTAACTAAGCATTAAAAAATTAATAACTAAACTTTACTATTAAAATGAGACCCAACATACTGAATTTTTAAAGACATTAAAGTATATACCCTACACACTGAGTCTATAGCACTTTACCCTTAGGGTGAACACTTTATTTTTCCCAGTTACTCAGATAGGAAAGGAAGGGGAAAGGGGCAAATATTCTAAGACTCACTGCATTAAAATGTCTTTCCCAAATTGAAATCCTTTGATAAGATTCCTCAGAATCCTCTCCCTCCACTCACACATGCAAGATTACATCTTCCTTCTCTCTTCCTCCCTGGATTATTTAAAAGTTGAGCATTTTAATGTAGTGAGCAAGGAAGGAGGGTGTGGTATTGGATGTGTGACTAGAGGGAGAGAATTCTGAGGAATCTTATCAAAGAATTTAGATTTGGAAAGGCTGGGACCTACTTTGAGAACTACCACCACTCTGAAATGTGCCTGTCAAGTCTTGTATTTCTGGGATATTGTATTTCTGGGATATAACTGGGATATTGTATTTTTGGGATATAGCTGGTGCCACTGACCTGGTTATATTGTAGAATAAGAGATCAACTTATTGTAGAATAAGTATCAAAGATATTCAAGGTATTTCAAAAGTCTTAGTGTAGTTCTAAACTTTAACAGCTTAAAATTTAAAATTTAAAATTTAAAAATTTTAGACAATTTAAGTGGAAGTGATTCAGTTTCCTGCAGTGGTGCTGATATACTGTCCAGGTTTCACAGACATGCAATGAGGTCAGTGCTTTGACTCTGTAGACCTTCAGTTTGGTAGTCAGTCTAATACTTCTCTCCCATACTTTCTTTTGGAGCTTCCCAAACACTGAGCTAGCTCTGGCAATGTGTGTGTCAACCTCATTATTGATGTGTACATCCCTGGAAAGTATACTGCCAAGGTAAGCAAACTTAACCACAGCATTCGAAACTTCTCCATTTGCTATAACCAATGGTTCCATGTGTGGGTGGTGTGGTGCTGGTTGATGGAGCACCTGTGTTTTCTTGGTGTTAATTGTTAGGCCAAAATTAGCACAGGCAGCAGGGAAATGAGCCATACTTTGGTGCATCTCAGCTTCAGAGGCTCCACTGAGTGTATGATTATCTGCAAACAAAATATTCATGTACCAACATGCTCTCCACTTTGGTCTTGGCTTGTAGTCTTTTCAAGTTGAAGAATTTGCCATCAGTGTGGTAGCAGTCATTGATGCTATGTTCATTCTCATTGAAAGCATTTGACAATATGGCTGAAAACATCATGCTCAAAAGCATGGAAGCAAGCACACTGCCTTATTTCACTCCATTAGGTGACTGGGAAAGCAAGGGAGCAGGATTAGATACCAGACAGTGAGGTCCTTCCTTGGACTAAACTGCCAAGCATTCAAACTTTGCTGCAGAGAGCACAACTATGATGGACTGGCCATGTTGTTCTGATGTTCTAATGCTTGTCTAAAAGACTACATTATGGAGAACTCACACAGGGCAAGTGCTCACATGGTGGTCAGAAGAAGCAATAATACAAGGACACTCTCAAGGTCTCTCTTAAGAATTTTGGAATTGATTGTGTGACATGGAAGACACTGGCACAGGACTGCCCAACATGATGTGTCTTCATCAGAGAAGGGGCTGTGCTCTATGACCAAAGGAAAATTAAAATAACTCAAAAGAAACAGGAGGTGGGCAGTTAGAGAACCCACTCCAAATGTTCACATGGACTCTTTGTGCCCAACCTGTAGCAGAGCATTCTGAGCTTGTATTGATCTGATCAGCCATAGTTGGAAGCATTGTAACTTGACTCTAACACAGTGATGTCATTTTGGTCCTCTTCAACAATGTTGTCAACAATGAAGGACAATAACCAGCTTAAAACTATTAAAAATATAATTACAATCAAATGATATAATTAAATTAATAATTATATCTAGTATAATCAAAATTAAATATTAACAACCTAGCAAATTGATAAAACAATTAAAACATGATATGCACATACATTTGTATACAGGGTATGTATACATAATATGCATCAGTATTTTAAGGAGTCAATCAATCAAAAGCATTTATTAGGTACCTGTTATGTGTCAGGTGCTATGCCAGGTTCTGGGATAAAAAGATAAAAAAATGAAACAATCCTTGGAATTGATATACTCTCATATATGTATGTGTGTATGTTGTGCAACCATCTTAACCTCAGGATTTAGTGGAAGACCTTGGCCTTTTCAAGCTAAGATCTTTTAACAGGTCTCAGTTTGACTGAGGCAGTGCCCATTTAGTGATTAAGGCTTAATTTAAAAAATGAGGCAAAAAATGGCTTCTTAAAAAAAGAAAAAGATCTAGAAGGGGAAGACCTTCAGGGTTTCTGGCTAAAACAGAAATGATTATAATTTATATTCTTTCTCAGACAATAATATTCCATCACACTCATCTACCAAAACTTGTTCAGCCATCCCCCAACTGATGGGCATCCCCTCAATGTCCTATTCTTTGCTACACTAAAAGAGCTGCTATAAATATTTTTGTACATGTAAATACTTTTTCTTTGATTTCTTTGACATATGACCTAGTAGTAATATTATTGGGTCAAAGGGTATGCATAGTTTTATAGCCCTTTTGGCAGTTCTGAATTATTCTCCAGAATGGTTAAATCAGTTCACAACTCCACCAACAGTGTATTAGTTTCCCTATTTTTTCACATCCTCTCCAACTTTTGTCATTTTCATTTTCTGTCTTGTTGGTCAATCTGATAGGTGTGAGGTAATACCTCAGAGCTGTTTTAATTTATATTTCTCTAATCAGTAATGAAGGCAGCTAAGTGTCATAGTGGATAGAATGCTGGGCCTGGAATCAGGAAGATTCTCCTTCCTGACTTTAAATCTGGCCTCAGACACTTACTAGCTGTGTGACTCTTGGCAAGTCATTTAACCCTGTTTGCCTCAGTTCTTTTTTTTTAACCGTAGCTGAAGCATAATAGATTCTGCTCCAGCCTCCCCCCCCCCACTTTTTTTTTTTTAACTCTGTGTGTATCTGTTTCAAGTGTGTTTCTTGTAAATAACATATTGTTGGATTCTGGTTTCTAATCCATTCTGCCAGTCATTTTCATTTTATAAGTGAGTTCATTCCATTCACACTGAAAGTTATGATTAGTAACTGTGTATTTCCCTCTGTGCTATTTTCTTGTGTTTATCTTTCTCTCTTTTTACCCCATTCTACTTCAAAAGACTGCTTCCCATAATCTGCTCTCCCTTTTATCACCCCATCCCCTTTCTCTTATGCCTTTCCCCTTGTACTTCCTTGTTGGGTAAGATAGATTTCTATGTCTAACTGAATGTATGTGTATGTGTGCGCTTGTGTTTATTCTTCCCTCTTTGAACCAATTTTAATGAAAGTGAAGTTCAAACATTGCTTGCCACCCTCCCCCCATTACCTCCTCCAATGTAAAAGTTCTTCCTTGCGCAATTCTTTAATGTGAGATAATTTTCCCCATTCTTCTCCTTTTTACCTTTTCTCGGTGCACCTCTCTTTCCTACCCTTTGTTTTCTGAGATTTTTCCCAATATATAGTTAAATTGTCAATGTCAGCATTCACATCTCAGAAATCAGCAATCTACAAATGAGGGCTTGGCTTATTGACTAAAAAAGAAAAGTTGTAATAATGCAGTTTAAAGTTAAAATTGTGTGCTTTCCCCACCCATTTCTTCCCTCTGCCCCTACCATACACATCTAAACATCTTCCAGTTCAACCCTGTATCACTCCATAAACATTGCTTGAGCTCAGCAGAACTTCAGTCAAAGGCTCAGGGAATGAAGTTATTGTCAAACTGGAAGTCTGGTGACTATAGGTTAATAGTAATGATTATGATTACGATAGTGGTGGGGGTGATAACTGACATTTATATATAACTTTAAGATTTGTAAAGTGCTTTACCTCCATTATCTCATTTGAGTCTCATAATACCCTTGGATACATCACTTTAATAGGCCATAGAGGAAATTATATAAACACACATGCATACATATACATACATGTGTATGCATGTGTGTATGTACATACGTATGTATGTATGTATAGATCAGATAATACAGAGTGAAGGAACTCTATCGTTGGGAGTGAGAAGATAACCAAGAGAGTATCCTAGATTTCACCCAAGGGGAAACTCCACATAGTTTCTACAATAGTAAGGAACACCTTTTGTTACTTCCTAGAGTCTTTTCCTTCAGCAACGTGAAGTAGGACTGGCCTCTTCTATCTTCTCTCTCAAAGTCACTTGATGCTCCAAGACTCAAACCTTGAAGGATCTTGAACAGGGACTATAGCTTGAAGAGTCCTGAAGGAGGACTGGCAAAGGCTGAAGAGCTCTCTTTTTCACCAATTCTCCCCTAAACACACACTTCATGCAGGGCAAGGTTTCATCACCAATATTTGCTCTAGTATACGTATTGCTCTAATATACCTATTTTCTCACCATACTTCTAACATTCATTATTTTCCTCTTTGCCAGAATGGTAGGCATGAGATAGAAGCTCAGAGTTGCTTTAATTTGCATTTCTCAATTAGTGATTAGACCATTTTTTCATTATGGTTATTCTTCTTTTTAAAAAACTATTTAAAGCTGTTGCCTATTTATCAATTTGGGAATTGCTCTTAGTCTTATACATTTGAATAATTTCTTTATTTATCTTGGAAATGAGACATTTATCAGAGAGATTTATTGCAAAGATTTTTCCCAGCTACCTATTTGCCTTTTAATTTTTACTATATTAGATTTGTTTATGCAAAAATTTAATTATATGTAAACAAAATTGTCTATTTTGCCTTGTTTGATCCTTTTTATTACTTTATTAGTCACAGATTCTTACCCATTTGTAGATCTGAAAAATAATTTATTCCTTTTCCCTTTAATTTGTTTATGATATGTGACCTTTTATACCCAGGTCTTTTGGAGCTTCATTTTGGTATATGGTGTGAGGTGGTGGTCTACATCTAATTAATTTCAGACTACTGTCCATTTTTCTCAGTGGCTTTTGTCAAATAATGAGTCCTTCTCTCAGTAACTAGGGCTTGGGGTATTCTCAAATACTATACTATTGTGTTTGCTTCTGCATATTGTATAACAAGTTCCACTGATCAACTTCTCTCCCTCTCCTTCTCCCACTCTTCTCTCTCTCTCTCTCTCTCTTTCTCCTACTAGTGTCAAATTATTTTAATGTTTACTATTTTGTAGTACAGTTAGAAATCTGGTACTGACAGATTCCCTTCCTTTCTACTTTTTTTCATGATTGCCCTTCAGATTTTTGACCTGAAGTATGAACTTTATTATTTTTTCAGGATCTATAAATATTCTTTGTACTAGATATGTAAATTAATTTATATGGTATTGTCATTTTTATTATGCTGGTTTGATCTATCCATGAGCAATTAATATTTTTCTATTTAGGTCTGTATTTCTGTAAAAAGTGTTTTATTATCATTGGATTTATAAAGTTCCTGGGTGAATAGATACACTCCCAAACATATTATTGCTTCTGAAGCAATTTTGAATGGAATTCTCTTCCTAGTGCTTCCTTCTGGTTTTATTGGTAGTATGTAAGAATTCTGATGATTTATGTGGATTTCTTTTATATCCTAAAACTTTGCTGAATTTATAGTTTCAATTAATTTTAAGTTGACTTTTTAGAGTTCTGTAAATATATCATATCATCTATAACAAATTAATTTTCTTTGTCTATGCTTATTACCTCAATTTCTTTCTTTCTTTCTTTTTTGTCTTATTGTTATATCAAGCATTTCTAGCGCTGCATTAAATAGTAGTGGTGATAATGGACATTCTTGCTTTACTCCTGATCTTATTGGAAAGACTTCTAACTTTGTTTCCATTGCATATAATGTTTGCCCTTCAATTTAGATAGATATTATTTGCTAAATTAAGGAAAGGTCTATTTATTCCTGTGACCTCTAAAATTTCTAATGGGAACAGATATTGGATTTTGTCAAAAGCCTTTTAAAGCATTATTTACATAATCACAGTTTTTATTTTTTATATTATTAAGATATTGATATTTTTAATCTTCCTTATGTTGTATCAACCATGAATTCCTGGTGTAAACTCAACCTTATTGTAGTGTTTAGAATATCTAATGTGTTGTAGCCTATTTGCTAATATTTTATTTATAATTTTTGCATCATTGTTATTAGGGATAATGGGCTATCTCTTACCTGGTGACACTGTTAATGGTTTTTTGTCTTCAAGATCTTCTTGTTGTGTTCATTCTTTATTGTTGAAGAAGACCATGGCATCAGAGAAATGATGACATGACTTGCACTTGACTTTGTTTTGAGTGAGGGAGGGCTATGCAGGTCACCAGCCTCACTTCTCCTCCAGAGCCATCTGAATCCAGTGACCAGATATTCATCAGGATGACTGGAGATGACTCAGGATGCATTGGGAGACCTTGGCCCCTTTAGACCAAGGTCTATTCAGGTATTCACCTAGGGTGAGGCAACACCCATTCATTGAATAGGCCTGTTTAAGAAGTCGCCAGGGAGTGGCCTCTTTAATGAAGCAAAGAAAAATGAAGACATCAGGCTGGGAGGGAAACAGCAACAGTTACTATTAATAGACTATACAGCAGATCTAGTAAAGGGCCCTTCTCACTAGAATGTTCAATGATTCTCTGAGTCCAATACTATATCATAGTCATTATATATACAGATCATAGATAGATTTCAGAATAAAAAAATCGTAGAGATCACTCAGTCCAACACCCTTATTTTACAGGTGAGACAATTGAAGCCTAGAGATGGCAAGTGACTTGCCAAATCAAATCACCTCTTATGTGTTGGAGCTAAATTGTACAGGCTCTTCATAACAAATTGTTAAATTTTCAGGGTGAATATTTACATTTTGGAAATCAGCAAACCCTGCAAATAATGAATTAATTTATTGTTTTGCTGATTTTATAGATAGGAAAATGTTGGAGAAAATATTAATGCAGATTAGACTTAAAAGTATATCAGAAATACTTTTCTTTTCCCAAGAAAGCCAGTTGTTAAACATTTATCAACATACCTCTTACACGTAGGAAGTAAATAAAGTATGGAATTGTACTTTCTAGCCCCAAAGTGGAACATAGACTAGATGATAATTATTTTGTACTGTCCAGATAAAGAAATATAGGAAGGGTTTAAATTATGTATATTTACAATATTTTTTGTTACATCAGTACTGGTAGTTGTTATGAAAATCTTGGCCTAGGGATCAGAACTAACTTTAACAGTCGTAAAGTGTACAAAGAAGCCAATTTAGAAGTAATTTTAGGAAAGCTTTTAAAAAATTAGAGCTCTTTTAAGTGGAATGATATGCTTCAGGAAGTAGGGAGTTCTCCATCATGGAAGGTCTTAAAACTAAGATTTGTAGGGTATGATTTTAGGGGGAACTTTTGTTCAAATATGTATTGTTAGGTTAGATCACCTCAATTTCCTCAAATCTGAGATTCTATGTGACATAAAGGTCTGTTAAACAATATTTGATAAATGAGTTTAAGCTTTTATTTAGGATTTAGTTATTATGCCTTGTTCCAACTTCCATATCGTATTGTTTGGCAATTAGAGTTAGATCAATATGTCTGCTATTATTTAAGTAAATGAGAAGCAGATGGTGGCTCAGGGGAGCCTGGATCAGGAAGACCTGAGTTCAAATCCAGTCTCAGACCCTTGCTAGCTATGTAACCTTAGGTAAGTCACTTAACCTGTGATTACCTGACAAAATAGACCCACTGGATCTACTGGATCAGGAAATGGCTCTCTTAATGACCCCAAATGAGGTCATTAAGGGTCTGACATGATTGAAATGATTGAACAAATTACCTTTGCTAGAAAAAGAGTCAGCTGTGAGAAGATTGTATGTATCTACTTTTCATAATTATCCATGCTTGAGAATCCCATATTATTGGACATAAAAATCATCCCAAAGTGTAGGGAAATTGCTTAGAAGGATACAGCTTCTATAGAAGTCACTTTCTGAGACTCAAACAGGAGTCAGAGTTTACAAACAATCCTTTTCCTTCCAACATTCCCCTCTTTTTTGTTTTTTTCCTTTCTCCCTTAGCTATGAAACGGTACTAAAATACATTAATATTTATTTTATAAAGCTGTTGTTTATAAAGTTCTTGTTCTTAGTTCACTTTTTCATTCTTTCTTTTATTTCACTAATTCTCTAGCAAGCTGTGGCAAAAACCATATCAAACTGACCACTTTTTATACAATTTACTTTTATGTTATCCATGGCTAACTTTTCTGTGGATCGTTGGCCCTTAATATGAGAAGGATTTCGCTGCTCTTTTCCTATGCTCTCTCTTCCCACGTCCTTCTGTCCCTCTCTTCCTCTCTTCACTCTCTCCATATACCTCTGTCAATACATATATGTATATATATATATATTTATATTTATATTTTTGCTGCAACTTACTAGAAAATTAATGTGTTAATGAAAGAGCAAAAAATTAAGAAAAAATAAACTAATGGGAAACATACAACTTTATAAAATTAATTTTAATATACTTTAGTGTCATATTATATTATTATGGCAGTGAGGTGGCATGTTGGATAGAGGGCTGGACTTGGAGTCAGGAACACCTGGATTTAAACCCAGTCTTAGACATTTACTAGTGGTGTGACCCTGAGCAAGTCACTTGAACTTGGTTTGTTCGTTTCCTCATCTATAAAATGGGGATAATAATAGCCCCTACCTCCCAGGGTTATGAGGATCTGATAAGATAATAAGTGTAAAGTATTTAGCACAGGGTCTGACACAAAGTAAATGCTATTTAAATGTTAGCTATTATTATTACATACACACACATATATTTCTAGTTAAATTGAATAATATTACTTCCTATATTTTTGGAAAAAATTTGAATTTATTTAATTATATGAAATTCTTCTAAGTCAAAGAACACATTTCTGAATATACAATAACACAAATTTTCTCTAGGACTATAAGCTTTTGTGAAGTTTCTGTTAAGCTTTGCATGTTCAACTTGGATAAAGGCTATCAAAACATTAATTTGTTTTTCATTATACTATCATATGACATTATTGGAGAAGCCCTATAGAGTGATTTTTAATACTCCCATTATTCCCCATTGGACTGGCGAATATTGTGTGTGTGTGTGTGTGTGTGTGTGTGTGTGTATGCGTGTATGTGTGTGTGTATGCGTGTATGTGTGTGTGTGTGTGTGTATATATATATATATATATATATATATATATATATATATATATGGAGAAAGAATGTATATATGTATATCTGTGAGGATGACAATTTCCTTCTTTATGTTACACAAAATCCACTGTCTTTGCCTCTTTTTGGGGTACTTTTCCACATTTGCTCTTTTTACTATACACAACGGTCTTCCAAGCAAAAAAATATGTTTTGGTCATATAGACCTCTTGGTGGGAAAGGCTTTATTCATTTATTTATTTATTTAGTGCAATGTTTCATTGTTGAAGATTGCTTGTGCAATTCAGAACTCCATTCTGGGAATTGTTTGTTTCTGCTGAATGAAAAGAATGATACATAGCAACTGCAATAATGTAAATTAAAGCAACACTAAAAAGCATCAAAATTTGGTCAAATGCAAGAACCAGTTTTGGTTCTAGAGGCCTGATAATGAAACATCCTACTTTCTTTTTGGTAGAGAGTGTGGTGAACCACAGGGACAGAATATAGTTGCTGTGACATTTTGTTTTGCATAATTGTTTTTCTTTATTGTAAGAAATGGGCTAAGAAGTGTTGTTCATTGGGAAGTGAGAGTGATACAGAAAAAAAACAGCATGCTTTTAAAATGTTCATTTCTCCTTCATGGAACCATCATGATTCTTCTGTGACATTTAAACAATGTAAGTTTTCTCTAGTAGAGTATCATTGATGCTATAAGGAAATGGTCTCAGGATTTTCTAGATAAATCACTTCACTCCTCTGAACTTCACTTTTCTCACCTGTAAAATGGGGACAAAAATATTTTCTAAATCATGAACAAGACTGAAACACAAACACAAAAAATTTTCCACCATCTACTGCATGGAAAGAGATTCATAGCCTGCAAGGTGCTTTAGATTTTTGGGTTTTTATTATTTTTATAAGATAGGTGGACTGGCTATGTAACAAGAGCAAGAACCAATGGATGGAGGAATTCAAGTTCTGCCCTGGTATCCATGAAATAAAAAGATCTAGAGAAAGAAGTCTAGCACAGCAGGTGGATCTTTTGAAAAGACCTACAAGAGAACGTGGATAAGCATTTCACCATGACTATTAAACAGAGTTGAATTATGAATTGCATTGTGGATGAAGTTGTGAAGGCTAAGAGGTGTAAAGTGCCACTCATGGTCAGTAGACTCAATAGGTGTCAGCTTCATGAATAAGGGAATAAATGATGTGAACCTTAAGGGACATGTAGGACTTCATCAGAAAAGAGGGGATTAGGTGACTTTCTAAACGGGTCTCCAAAGGTGGAACAGGTCTGCCTTAGGAAGTAGTGGGTCTTCAAGTAAATGGGGAAGACCACTTGTCAGGTGTGTTGTACAGAAGTCATTTGTTTGAGTAGTGGAAGGAGAATCTGGTTTCTTCCAGTTCTGAGATTCTGTGGGTGGACAGAATGCTAGGTGTAGGCAATGGCATGAATAAAGGTGAGGAGGGAAGAATGTGTAGGATGTGTTCATACTGAACAATCCAGTTTGATTGGATCACAGAGTATATAAAGGGGAGTAATGTGAATTAAGGTTAGAAAGGAAGGTTGGTGCCACATAATGAAAGTCCTTGAGTGCCAGGCTAATAAATTTATACTTAATTCAGTGGAGATGAGGAGTACCTGAAGAGTTTTGTTTGTTTAGCAGGGGAGGGATATACTGTGTATTTGGAAACTAGTGCTATACAGAATGAATCGCAGAGGGAATACACTAAAAAGAGAGAGACTTGCGGTGGATGTTTCAGTAATCCAGGTAAGATATGAATGAAGACCTAAGCTAAGGAGGGGCAGGAAGACGGAAAAGAAGAGACAGATGTGAGGTAGATTTCATAGGATTTGCAGCTCATTTTGCTGTGGGTGTTGAGGAAGTGAGAGTTACAGTATATCAAAAATGATACTGAAGGCAATATTACAAGAAAGTCAACAGGCTAGGATCCTGGGAAATATTTCTGAGAGCTGAAATGATTGAATGACAATCAATCAGCTAGGTGACACAGTGGATAGAGCACTGGGCCTAGGGTTAAGAAGACATGAGTTCAAATTTAGCCTCAGACAAGAGCTGGGTGACCTTGGGCAAGTCACTCGACCTTCGTCTGCCTCTGTTTTTCTTCATCTGCAAAATGGCAGGGGTTGGGGGGTGGGGAAGGGAAGATAATAGCCTCTATCTCCCAAGCTTCTTGTGAGTCTCAACTGAGACAATATTTATAAATGACTTAGCACAGTGCCTGGCAGAGAATGGGTATTTAATAGATACTTATTCCTATCCCACCTTAAGCTGAATTAAGCAATTTACAAAGAGTTCTTCATTTGCCTCTCGAGATGTAGACATGTCCAGAAACAGTATGGGCTACCTTGGAAGGTGATAGGTCTTTCCTGGCTGGACATTTTCAAGCATACCCTTGATGACCACGAAGACATTGGATATTGCCATGGTTTGGACTAGAAGTCTGCTGAGATCTCTCCCAACGCTAAAATTCTCTGATACCGTGACTGTGAAATGGAAAGATCAGGCAAATTGCTCAAGATAGGATCATAAATTTAGAGCTGGAACGACCTTAAAGGCCATCTGGATTAACTCACTCATTTTTACATATGAAGAAACAGCTTGAGAGAGATGAAGTGACTACCAGATCTTGCTAGTAGTAAGCAGAAGAACTAAGATTTGAACTCCACATTCAGAGTCCTTTCCATTATTGCACCATATTGCCTCCAGCGTTGGATAGTTCTTCTGGTACGAGTGGAGCTCTTTAACAGGTTTTTGTCTGGCTCAAGTGAGATGATGCATGCAAACCACCATTCCAACCTTAGAGTGTTATATAAATGTCAGCTGTTATCACAATTGTTGCAGTCTGCCAGTCTGTGAGATTGAGGCACTGAAGGGCTAGGAAGAGAAGAGGCGGTGTCACGGCTGTTGAATCTCTACCCTGTTTTCTCTGTAGTGGATCATCTGATAAAGGGGAGCAGTTGGTTGCTCTAGCGTTAGGAGGGGGCCACATGTGACCTTCTAAATCCTTGGCCTTTAGATTGAATCCAAATTTGCAGCCTTTTGATTGAATCTAAATTTCACAGAACAAATCCTTTTATTAAGCGGATTTGTTCTGTGAAGTTTTGATTCAGTCAAAAGACTGCCCTTGAAGGCCTAGAGGGCCACACGTGACCTTGAGGCCACAAGTTCCCCACCCCTGCGCCTTTCTCCTAAGGTCCTTAGTTGGCTGAGGGAAGGAATAAGCATTTATTAAGTACTGTGTACTTGGCTCTGTGCTAAGGGCTTTGCAAATATTATCTAGTTTGATCCTTATAACAACCCTGGGAGGTAGGTGCTATTATTATCCCCATTTTATAGTTGAGCAAACCGAGGCAGGCAGAAGTAAAGTGATTTGCCAGGGTCACCTATTTGTTAAGTAGGAAAGATCCTCCTCAATCACATTATTCAATCAGAGGCACTTTTAGTAAAACAAAAACAGCAAAAGATCCTACTTTGCTTGCCCTTACGTATCTGAGACTGGATTTGAGTTCACATCTTTCTGATCCTAGTCCCAGTGCTCTAGCCACTGTACCATCCAGTGCTCTAGCCACTGTACCATCCAGCTGTAAGCTAAGAACCAATGTGACATGGTGTTAGAATGCTAGACTCAGAGTCAGGAGGATCTGAGTTCAAATTGCAACTATTATCTTCATGACCCAGGTAACCTTGATATGCCTTAGGCAATTCACTAAGGCTTAGGAAGGGTATAGGAAGGCAGTTTGGTGACAGGTAGAGACTGGCCCTGGTGGGGAGAAAGCATAGGGTATTTGATGAGAAGCAAAGGAATGCATAGCAGCATAGATTGATACCTTCAGGGTAGCTTGCTTCGTGGGCTGGAGTGGGGAAGATAGAGTGGAATTGGGTCCTATCCCCTTGTGTCATTATAGTGGTGTATTAAGTGTCTGTGGATGTCTTGTGGTGTCAGTCAACAAGTGTTTATTACGTGCCTACTACAAAGCAGATAGATGCTGAGCTCCGAAGATACAAAGAAAGGGCAAAAACAAACAAACAAAAAATGACCAATCTCTGCTGTCAAGTCTAATGGGAGAGACAAAATATAAACACCTCTGTACAAACAAACTAGACAGATAGGATAAATTGAAGAAAATCAACAGAAGGAATCTGGGACTTGAAGGAAGCCAAGGAAGCCAGGAGGCAGAGATGAGGAGGGAGAGCACTCCAGGCATGGGGCACAGCAAGGGAAAATGCTCAGAGTTGGGAGATGGAGTTTCTGTTCAAGGAACAGTCAGGAGGCCCGTGTACTGGATTTCAGAGTACATGGGAAGAGGAAAAAGGCGCAAAAAGAATGGAAAAGTAGGAGGCCAGGCTATGAAGACCTTTTGATCCCAGAAGTGATAAAACAATAGAGTTATAAGAACAGTAATAGAATCACTGGAGTTTATTGAATAGGTGGTGACATGGTGCTTTAGGAAGATCAATCTGACAGTTTAGTGGAGGATGGACTGGAGTGGGGAGAGACTCGAGGCACAAAGAACAACAAGTAGGTTATTGCAATAATCCATATGAGTCCACCTTCATAGTTTGTGCTGCTTCAATAACTGCACCCAGCAAACGTGACTTGCTGATATTAAAGAGAAATAGAAAAAAAAATCTCATTGTGGTATGGAGGCTTTCAAAAACTATATTTCTCAATAGAGCCCAAGCTCCAGCAGGTCCCATCAAACTGGAAAGAGCTTCAGTAGCAGGTCTGCTGACTTTGGGTGTGTGTGTGTGTGTATGTGTTGTACAAGGACCAACATGCAAAGTTCAGAAAGGCTGATCACCAGTTTGGTGCTATAATGAATAATTTCCAGGTATTGCATCTCTTAAAGATCATTTGCTAGATTATAGTAGAGATATGATTGTGTCAGTGGTAAGGGTCAAAGACAAGAAGTCATGAAATATTTGTTTTTGCTTTATAAATTCTTGATTTTTCATAAAGTCATTAGCTTCCATCAGCTCCATTATAATCTTTAAGGAATTATTTACTTCAATGAGCTTTTGGACCTCCTTTTTCGTCTGGCCAGTTCTGCTTTTTAAGGCATTCTTCTCCTCATTGACTTTTTGGATCTCTTTTGCCATTTGGGTTAGTCTACTTTTTAAGATGTTATTTTCTTCAGCATTTTGGGGGTGCACTTTAGCAAGCAGTTGACTCATTTTTCATGATTTTCTTGTATCACTCTCATTTTTCTTCCTGATTTTTGCTTTGCTTCTCTTACTTGATTTTCAAAATCCTTTTTGAGCTTTTCAATGGCCTGAGACCAATTCATATTTTTCTTGGAGGCTTTGAATGGAGGAACTTTGACTTTTTTGTCTTCTGTTTGTATATTTTGGTCTTCCTTGTCCCCAAAGTAAAATTCTATAGTTTGATTCCTTTTTATGGTTTTTGCTCATTTCCCTAGCCATTTACTTGACTTTTGAGCTCTTTGTCAAGGTGGTTCTCTGCTTCCAGTGGGGGTGGGTGTACTATCAGGTGCTCAATCTCCCCACAATCTGTGAGCCTAGAGCTCTAGAAACAGCTGCTGCTGCTGCCCTTGCTGCTGCTGTGGCTGCCTTGGGTTCCTCCACCTCTTCCTCCACTGTGGGACTGGGGCCCAACCGCTTTACTCTCTCACAGGGGTCCAACAGGTTTTTTCCACTGACCTTTCAATTTGTCCTTGTCATTTTAAGGTTGTGAAGTCTGGAAACCACCACAGGTGCCAGAAATTTGGTCCCCCTGAGGCCTGCTCAGTTCCCTCTGTGCTGGTGGAGTCCACATTGGAATGCACTCTGCTCCCAGCATGGCATGATAAATAGTCCCTATTACCCTTCCAGGCTGTCTTTGGCTGGGGATTTCCTTCACTCTGTCATTCTGTGGGTTCTGCAGCTCCAGAAATTGTTTAGTGTCATTTTTTTATAGGTATTTGGCTGGGTTTGGAGGGAGAGCTCTAGAAAGACTCATCTTGGCTCTGCCACCCAGGCTAAACAAATTTTGAACAAGAATATGGTTGATTAGACTTCCAGGACCCAAGATAGTGGAGTAAGCAGTAAGTGGCTCTCACTTTCCCTTATGATCTTGAAAAACCCAGAAAATATTGCCCCCTGAAAAATCCTGGAACAGTGAAACTGGCAGAAATACAGGATGCAGCAGTTTTGTTTTTTTTTATCCCATGAAGCTAAGTAGATTAAAGGGAAAGGGCCCTCTTGCTGTGACTGAAGGGGACCAGTTCAGGATGGAAGGCATCCCAGTAAGCCAGCAGCAAGCTCCACCTCAGCAAGCCAGCAGGAGATCCTGAACTACAGGGTGGTAGAGTGGGCAAGCCCCAACAACAGACCCCCACATACCTTCACGTATCCAGAGGAACCAGCATATACCAGCATTGAGAACTACCACTTATACAGCAGACAAGCATCTACCAGTGGCTGAATCTACCCACACACTAGCATAGCTCCAGGTGAGGAGGTGGACCTCCAGTGGCCAGACAACCCCACCCCCACACTTCACCCCTTGAGTTTCAATGTAATTCTGGGGGAAACACAAAAAAACTCCACCTTGCCTTGGTACACACCAGTCACCACCACCAGCTCCAGCTCAGCACCAGGTAAGCTGCAACCTCTACAGTCTCTAGCTGCCAGAACTGGAGGCCCCAGCACAAGAAGCATGGGACAGTGCCCCCTGTGCCACAGAAACAGAGATCAACTTTAAAAGCCAGGAAAAAAACAAATACCATGAGCAAGAAGCATAGAAAAACAAAGACCACAGATTCTTGATTTTCTTTTTTAAAATTTAATTAATTTATTTGAAGACCATAGATTCTTACTATGTAGACAGGGAAAATCAAAACCCAAATTCACAAGAAGACAGCATCGTCACTATACCCACATCTGAAACCTCAAAGGGAAATATGAACTGGTCTCAAGCCCAAAAAGCCTTCTTGGAAGAGATCGGGAAGGATTTTATAAGTCAAATTAGAGAGGTAGAAGAAAAGTTGAACAATTCCTTTAAAAATATAATTGACAAAATGGAAAAAAAAACACTGAAGAAAACAACTCCTTAAAAAGTAGAACCGAATGAAAAAGGAGATACAAAAGCTAACTGAAGAAAGCAATTTGCTAAAAGCATATAGTGGATTATTATGCTATAAAGATTGACAAATATGAGGAATTTAGAGAAATGTGGGAAGATATATGAACTGATGCCAAATGAAGCCAGACAAGAGACCAACAAGCAGAATATCTATAATAATATAAATGAAAACAACTCTAAAAGGCAATCATCTCTGATTAACTGTAATGCTCGCAAAGAATAGATGATGAAACATATATCTCTTCTGAAGGTAGGTGGCATAGTGTGTAAGAACACTAGACTTGAAGTCAAGGAAGGCTATTAGTTTAAGTCTTCAGTCACTCACTAGCTATGTGACCCTGGGTAAGTCACTTGACCTCTGACTCAGTTTCCTTATCTGTAAAATGGGGATAATAGCAATAGCACCCACCTCACAAAATTGTTGTGAGGACCAAATAACATAACAGGTTCAGCACTTTATAAAACTTAAAGTGCTATATAAATATTATTGTCATGGTAGAGAGATGAGGGAATACACAGTGTTTTAAATTCTGTCTCTTTGTTACAAGGTAACAGTTCATTAGAGGAGGGAAGGAGTGCATATTTAAAGGGACCATGCTATAAAAAGCAAAAGGTATTGAGAAAATATTTTTTTAAATACCAGCTATCAAGTTAATTCTTCAGAATGGCTACCTAAATCTAGTATGCTGTTATTAAACTTTAGTGTGCTAGTTGCACATCCAAAATGTGGTATTTTTTGTATATCTCTTTTAGAAAACAAACTGAGGTCAAGGGACAGTCCAACACTATGGATCTTTTTTCATAACAAAGAGACAAATTTGAATCCACTGAAGCTGTTACCAGTTTTCATTGATTTTAGAAAACCACCAAGTTCAAGGCCTACTAGATATATTTAAAATGAGATTTATTTTTTAAGTTGGAAAATGTTTTAAAAGGTGATATTATTAAATGACAAATACTTTTTATAAGTACCAAAGTGCAATAATAAATTTAAAATATTTTGAAAAATTTTATGGCACTATATGTATGTCAGTTACGATTAATATTATTGGTAATAGTAGTAGTACTGGTAATAGTAGTATCTCATTGCTCTTTGTCTACAGTCTGTCCAGACAAAGTCAAATATTCATTGTGATGTGGGATGTTGCCAATTGGGTAAAATATAATGGTCCTTAGTTTTCCACCTCATTTCTTTTTAGTCTGGACCTGTGGTTTCTTCTATGGAGAACTCCTCTAGTAATGTAGTTTGGCAATTCGCACATAAATTTATTGTCCCTGTGAGCTGCCTGGGGTACTGAGAAATAGAAAATGACTTCCTCAAGGTCACCCAACCAGTGTGAATTAAAGACAGGACTTGAGGTGAATTCTCTGGAAGAATCATTCCCCTCATTCACTCTCCCAGTGTCTTCCCTCTGAGATTATTTCTGAATACATCTTGCACATAGTTATTTGCATGTTATCTTTCCCATTAGAATTTGAACTCCTTGAGGGTAAAGATTATGTTGTTACTTTTTCTTTGATATTTGGTGCTTAGCATAGTCCCTGACGTAGTAAGTGCATAATAAATCCTTCTTGACTTGACTTTACCACTTAGATCATTCTTATAGTTTCTGTCCTCTGTGGATTCTGCTATCTATAAAGATGTGAATTTTAACTGAATATTCTTCCATATTCATCCCATATGTGGGATTTTTTCCCTGTGGGTACTCTGGGGTGAATATGAAAGATTTTTCCTTGGAGACAAGTATTTTTCATGGCTCCTAGAGAGAAAAAGCTGTTTTTGTTTATTTGTCTTTGTACTCTCAGTGTCTAGTACAGTTCCTGGCATGTAGTAGGCACTTAATACATGCTTCTTGCTTGTTTACTTGCTGGATGGATCATTGACAATTTTTCTCCACCATGTGAGTTTTCAGGTAGATGATGTTGGGATTTCCAGATGGAAGTATTCTTATGTTATGATATTTGTAAGGTTCCCAAATGTCTCTCTCAATTATCCCTTATTCAATGTCTCAGTTGTCCATTTTGGCCTTTGTTCTACAAATTCTGCACCATTACTTCTGACTAACCATGTGCCTTCCATCAGTTTCACTAAGTTGGAGTTGACTTTCTTCAGGAAAATAATGTTTTGTTTTAAAATCAAGGTTTATTATTCTCTTCTTCTAGGGGTACCATATGTCTAGGAAAGAAGCTAATTTGGGTACCACAGGTGTACCAAGTCATGGAAGATGTGGCAGCTGGTCCACTTTACGATGTTGTTAAAACATATGACAATATAGGAAATTATAGGACAATTTGTTGTATAGTATCATATACCCGTATTCAGACTTGCAAACATGCTTTATGAAACTGTAGTGCTAGGTGGGAGGCATTTATTTTTCATTCAATCTAATTTGAAAACACTTACTAAACACTTGGGCAGGTAAGAGGCACAATGGATAGAGCACTGGACTTGGGCTCAGGAAGACCTGAGTTCAAATCTGGCTTCAGATACTTATTACCTGTGTGACTCTAGACAAATCACTTTACCCTGTTTGACTTCATTTCCTCATCTGTAAAGTGAGCTGAAGAAGGAAATGGCAAACCATTATAGTATTGTTGCCAAGAAGACCCCAAGTGGGTCACAAAGAGTTGGAGTTGACTAAAACAACAACAACAACAACACTTGCTGTGGGCTATTTGGTCATCTTGTATACTGAATGGAGAGGTGACCATGGAGCAAGGGAGACCTGTGTCTAAGTCCTGCCTCGAACACCTGCTGGTTTGTGAGATCTCAGTTAGTCTTTTAATTTCTCATTGCCCCAAAGAGCTCTCTAAGACTATAAATTGAAAAAGAATGCTGACTAAAATCAGCAGAGTGGCTCTCTTCACTGTAAATTCACTACACCAATGACATCCCACGGCTGGACCAAAAGTTCTATGCTAGTCAGTTTGTCAGGTACCATTTATTAGTTAAATATCTGCTATGGGCCAGGCACTGTGCTAAGTATGGGGGATGCTGTAGCACCAATGAGATACTCATAGCACCTACGGCAGCCATGAATATCCCAGCACAATTCTGAATTGTGAAATACCACAGACTTTCCACATGGAAGACGGAACCAAAATATTTATTTAGATATCAGAAAGCCAAATTCATCATGGTAACAAAAATCTATACACAATAACAATACAGAGAACACTACCATCCCCAAACCTTCCCCCTGCTAGGCTTCCCACAGCTCCATTTAATAAATCACAAGCTGACTCCCTTATAAACAAAATCACAAACAAGCTATTTCACTCACACTAGCCAGCTGCCTGCTTGCTTGCATCCTTTCTAGCTCTGACTGCTCTCATGACTAACTCCCTCTCAGCTCTGAACCAGCCCCACCCCTTCCTGTTCCACCCATTCCTGTTCCATCCATTCAGCAGACTCCTCCCACCACAGACTCCATGTAACTCAGACTTCCTTATGACCCAGGTAGGCCACATGGGCCTATTAATGAATGGGAAAGATATTCCCATTTAAATTAACATTACAGATGCAAAGAAAGGCAAAAATCTGTCTCTTCTTTCAAGGAACTCACATTCTAATGGGGAGACTACATGCAAACAACTATGTACAAACAAGACATAGCCAGGATAAAGTGCGAGCAGCTTCAAAGGGAAGGTATTAAGATTAGGGATAGGGAAGACCGGGAAAGGTCTCTTGCAGGAGGTAGGACTTCATCTGAGACTTCAGAAAAGCCAGAGAAGCTGAGGTGGAGATGAGAAGGGAGAGAATTACATGCATGGGAGCAGTCAGTGAAAATGCTTCCAGTTAATGGTTGAGGAACAGCAAGGATGTCAGTGTCACCAGATAGCAGAGTAAAGTGAAAAAAGACTAGAAAAGTAGGAAGAGACTAGATTCAATGCTTTGTATCCATGGTGTTGTGTAGAAGAAAAAAAAAATGGAAATAGCCATAAGATCATAAATTCACTCTAGAAGCCACCTCAAGGTCATCTAGTCCAATTCATTTATTTTACAGATGAAGAAATCATGATTTGCTTAAGCTATTCCTCAATTGACTACCTTGTTTCAAGTTCTTTGCTATTATAAAAATCATTACCATAAATATTTTGATGTATATAGTGTCTGTCTTATCAATAACCTCCATGGATTATAATCCTGGCAATGGAATCTTTGAGTCAAAGGATATGGAAGTTTTAGTCTTTACTTACATCATTTCAAATTGCTTTCCGAAATGGTTGAACTGATTCACACTCCACCAACAGTGATTTATGTGTAAAGAGGCACGTGAATGCCTCTATAACATTGATCATTCCCATCTTTTGTCATCTTGTCAATTTTCAAGGTGTAAAGGGAAACTTCATGGTGTTTTCATTTGTATTTCTCTTATTCATGATTTGAAGTATTCTCTAGTGTGGTTATTGATATTTTGCAGTTCTTTTTTTGAAAATTATTTGTTCATTTCCCTTGACATTTATCTGATGGACATTAAGACTTCAAACTCCTTGTAAGCTATAAGGATTTAGAGTGTAAGCTCCTTGAGGGCAGGGACTGTTTTATTTTGGACTTTATGTCCCCAGTGACTAGCACAGTAATTGGCATAGAGCAGATATGTAATTAGTGCTTGTTGAATTGAATTGAATTGAAGAATCAGGTCAGAAATCCTATTACTAGTGGAATCTGCAACAAAATTGTCACAATAACCTCTTTTTCTTGGCAGTCTTCCCATAATCTTTAAGGTCACTCTCCAGTTCTAACTCTACAATTCTCTGATCAATCTTGATTTGTCTTTCTACAAGCACTTGCAGACGTTTTCATGTGCCCTCACAGTAGCCAAGACCTTAAGAATACCTGATACTTCCATGAATAGGGTGCTGGGGCAAGCTTCTTAGTCAAATAAGAACTGAAGACATTCTATAGAATCTTTTTCTTGGATTGAATATAATACCTACCAAAAATGGAGCACCTGTACAGTAAGCTTACACTGAGGCAAAAGGGTAATGACCCTGGAATGCTGAATCTAGGGCAGAGAGCTCAGTGAAGACAGCTTATGATATGTCTTGTCATGATATTATTAGGAGACACCCTGTTTTCCAGAGCCAAGGCCCAGCAAGCAGGCTATGGCCTAAGAAAACACGGCAACAATCCTTTGTACCCACCCTCTGGATGAACTGAGGTCCCTGAGCTAGGGCAAGTGTCACCTACAGGCCCAGACATGAAGCCCTGCTACGAAGGGACTTTTGGTCACTAGACAACCTCACCTCACTGTTGCTGTTGTGTCTTACTACTGTTGCTACACTACGTTATTTGACTCTTTGTTTAGACATAAGTATATAAATCAGGGTTTAGCCACACTAACATGGTCCCCTCCACTAGGGACAGCACCCCCAGCACACGTGTCTAATCTGCTTCCTTGCTTGCAAGCCATTTCCCTTACTTTAAAATCAAACTTCTTGATTCCTGACTCTCCTGTATCTAGCCTATTCTGTTTGGCTCTGACTATCCATAGGTTAGAGACTGGTTCGGTCTGATTGATGATCTATAATACCACCAGGAATAATGCTATAGGATTTAATCCAATTGCCCTATATCCCAGAGGCAGGTAGGTATAGCAGTGGATAGAATACTTGGCCTAGAATCTGAAAGACCTGAGTTCAAATCCATCCTCATATAGTTATTGGCTCTGTGACCCTTCTCTGCCTCATTTTCCTTTTCTGTAGAATGGGGATAGTCATAATACCTCTCAGGCCAGTTTTGAGGATAAAATGAGATAATATATGTTAAGCTCCTTGTAAACCTTAATGTGCTTTATAAAGCCTTAAAGCTATATAAATGCTAGTTATTATTGTAATTATTATTATTATGGCAGCTAGGTAGCATAATGGCTAGAGTGCCAGGCCTGGAGTTAGTGAGACCTGAGTTCAAATCCAGCCTCAGATGCTTACTAGCTGTGTGACCCTGGGCAAGTCACTTAACCCTGTTTGCCTCAGTTTCCTTATCTGTAAAATGAGCTGGAGAAGGAATGGCAAACTACCTAGTACATTTGCCAAGGAAACCTTAAAAGGGGTCATGAAGAATCAGACACAACTGAAAAATGACTAAGAACAATTATTATATCTATTTTTCTTTCTGATGCTTGGATAGGAACTTTGTTCATTGACTTGTACTTTGAAATGTCAGAAGATTAGGGAAACCAATGTCATGAAATGGAAGGAAAGGTTGAGAGAGGATAACTCCTTAGGTAAGGCACAGGAATAACAATGAAAGGTTCAAACAGCATTATGAGGCTCTCCTTCAGTGTCTTAAACTCTGGTTAAGAGACATAAGGCTACAATATACTCTGTATCTCTGGAAAACCTAAGCTAGCTGTCAGATGGAAAGCCACAGCATGCAAGGAATTGAAGACTAGGAGTTCTGCCAGTCTATAAAAACAGCACCAGAATGAGGTTGAGGGGGGGGGTCCACTAAAAATAAGGCATCTCAATCATTTCTTGCCTACAAGGGAACTGGTGGGAATACTGAGTAAAAGGAATGTTCAATGAACAGGGAATGGGAATGCAGAAGAGCCAAAGGATTAAATCTTGTGAAGGTTCACTCCGCAGTTGGCAGTCAGACAGCTGTCTCTGGAGGAGATTCAATATGGAGATTGGCCTCTGTCTAGATTCTATTTACTCTGAGACTGAAGTTATTTGGAATATAATATTAGGAAAGATAGACTGTCACATGGCCTCTCTTGACTTGTATGTTATAACTTTCTTATCAGAAGAGAGAAATCAAACCTAGAGGCTATGACATTTCTGCCTACCACATTCCTGCTGGAAGTGCTGGGGAGAGATGAGCCACATGGAGAAGCTGCTCAGTTAGGGGAAGATGGACAATTTCATTTTGAAGCAATGAATGCAAGGGACTCTATAGTGGACATCCCCAGTGAGCCTCAGCATAAACTGGCCTAAACCTTGTCAAATCCCTGGCCAATGTCTGAAAGCAGCTTGCTTTGAGTAAATGATCACATCTCTTGGCCTTAGAATCCTTATCCATAAAATCAGGGAGCTAGACTAGATACCCTTTGCGGTTCTAGAATCCTATAATAAAGAGACAAAGAGACAAAGAGACAAAGCATCTGAAGGGGGCAATAAATCACAAACAGAAGTGTTTGGATTATCCACCCAGTGACTAGATACTTAGTGACTAGGTTAATATACGATGCCCTAGGATGCGGTGAATAAATGAAAAGACATTTACAATGTTCAAAGCACTATGGGATACATTTACAATTTTTTATATTTAGAAAAGCCGACAAAGAGTTCATATTCTGTCCTTGGGGAGTTTGTATTCTAATAGGAAGAGACAGCATAGATAGGAGGTTTCAATGGCAAGTCAGATGAAAAGACCACATTGTCCTTGAGTTAGAGCAGCAAAGTTATAGTTCCCCTGGGTGCATATTCTTTAACAGAATTTCCATGGATAAAAATCATATCCATTTGTATCCATTTCTGAGGTTGAGTCATTTGACAATGTCAAGGACCGTGGTGGTGAGAAGTTTCTTTTCTTTCCCAGTCTTCAGCAGCTGTGGCTGCTGCAGATGTTGTGGCTGTAGCATCTGCAAAGGTAGTTGCTGAGTAAGGTCTCCAAATGAGTTGCTCCCCTGGATAATGGCATTGGGCACCGAGCAGAAAGCAAGGCCAATGGTCTTGAGGGGTAGTGGTGCTGCTATTCCATGGTCTCTTGGGCACAAAGTCCTAGGTTGCTTTTCTCAGGGTCTGAAGGGAACTGGTGATGGTAGAATTCTAGAGACTGAGAGATCAAGAAAGTGTGACCAGATTGCTTTTATTGGCCTTTGGGGTGACCCTCAGCTAGTCATTCCTTAGGAGTTCTTTGTGTCCTGTCAACAAGGAGCAAGTGGACATGCCTGTATTTCTATTGACAGGCCTGTATTTCTATTCAGTTGGCTCCAAACAATGGCCATTATCCTGATGATACCATTAGGCTGATTAAGAAATTCCTAACATCAATCAGGAACTTCTAAGATCTACACATCTCCTCCTTCAATATACTCATTTCTTTGTGAGCTCAGCCACTCTCAGACTTAACCTGGCACACTTACATGGCAGTTCCTAAATTTACATCTCCAACCAGTCAGTTCTTCTTTCCTCTCCTCCAGCTGCCTAAATTCTTCCCATTCTTCAGACTCTTCCATTTAGTGGCAACTGCTCTCTCCAAAGCTACCAATCATCTCTTAATTGGCTAAATCCAATGGTCTTTTTTTCCAGTCCTGATCCTTTTTAACATTGATCTTGACCATTGATCACTTCCGTGTCCTGAATATTTTTGGTGAGTTTTCCTGTTACTGCTCTCTCTTGGCTCTTCTACCAGTTTCCTTTGTTGCATCATCTTTATTACTCCTCTACCTGTGGGTGTTCCCCAAGCTCTTACTCTTGGTGCTCTTCTCTTTTCTTTCTATTTTATCTTTCTTGGTGTTCTCAGCTTCGATGGACTTTAATTATTATCTCTATGAAAATGATTCCCAGATCTACATATCTAGTCCTAGTCTCCCAAGCTCCATTTCCTCATCCCCAACTGCCTTTTGTGCATTTCACACTTGATTTCCTATAAGTATCTCAAATTCAACATGTCCTAAACAGAACTCATTATCTACAACCCTCCTTCCCAACTTTCATATTACTATTAAGGATAAGGATACTTGGGGTGTAGGGTGTGTTCAGAAAAGAGCAGTATCTTTGGTGTGATGGCTGCTGAGCCCTTTGTGGGGCTTTTTCCACCTTTGGTGTCCACCTGTTCCACCCAACTCTCACCTGTGGCTCCAAGAAGCTGCAGCATGCACAGAAGCCACACCTGGTAAACTGTTTCAGCAGACAGGCCAAACCAGGTTGAGGGTAACCAAGGGGTCTCAAACCCATTGATGAGTGCATGTGAAGACTTCCTCTGGTGGAATGTGTGGATGAGAACAAATTGTTCCAATGGCCATGAAAGCAGCTGAAGCAGGCAATGTGAAGAGCTTAGAGCTTGGTTAGATACCCAAGACGCGAAGGTCATCCACTGCATCCTGAGTTATTGCCAGTCATCTTGACTCTGTCCTGCCACTGTACCATGATGAGTCAGGAGGAAAGAGTGAGACTGACAACTTCATGCAGCTCTGCCTCACTTAAATCCAATTCATACACGAATCAAAAGACATTACCCATTACCATTTTACTATTGTACCTCAAAGTCCTGTGGTGACAGGCAAGTGATAAAGCTGTAGGTGCGGATACACTGGGAGCTGTAGACAGAACCCTGCACACAGGCAACCCAGTCCATAGGGTCGTTTCTCACTGGAAGCAGCAGTGGGACTTGGCAGCCATTGGGTGTCTTAGCAGCCCTTTAAGGATCACACTGCTCACCTCCTGGTATGAGGAAGGGGGCTTGAAAAACATTGCCCTAAACATTGCCTGCTTACCTAACCCTGGCCTGATTATTGTGGCAGGTAGGGAATCCCACTCTGCCATCAAAACATAAAAAATGTACAAAATGTACAAAAACATCTGCAAAGATGATTCCACTCACCATGGGCACATGGAACATGCTCACACTTATAGACAGCACAAAATTCAGTAGACCTGAAAGATAACTGCTCTTGTTGCAAGAGAACTCAACAGGTATTGTATCCAAATAGCAGCCCCAAGTGAAACAAGGCAGGCAAATGAAGGCCAGGTTACTGAAGTTGGAGCTGAATGGTGCAAAATGTACGCTTGCCAAAAAGACTATTTTATGGAGAACTCACATTAGCAGGAGATCACATGGTGGTCAGAAGAAGGGATACAAGGACACGTTCAAGGTCTCTCTCAAGAACATTGAATTTGAAAATAAATAAATTTTTTAAAAAAGAACTTTGGATTTAATTGTGCTACATGGGAGACATTGTCACAGGACTGTTCAGCATCAGAAAGGGTGCTGTGCTCTATGAGCAAAGCAGAATTGAAACAGCACAAAGCAAACATAGCATGCACATATTTGGAGTATCCACCCCCAAAATTCATACGAACTATCTGGGTCCAACCTGTAGTAGAGCATTCCGAGCTCGTATTGGTCTGATCAGCCACACTAAAGCTTCACTTTGTCATGGTGATGTCATTTTGATCCTTGTTTGACAACAACCAACCAACCAAGGATACTCCCATTGACTCAGTCTCATGGTTTTGCAACCTTGGAGTCCTCCCTGACTCCTCATTCTCAATCACCCACATTTCCAATCAGTTATCAAATCTTGTTGCTTTTCCTTCACAATGTCACTTAAATACTTTCTTTTCTGTCCACTCAAACAGCTACCACTCTAGAGTTTAAATCTCAATCACTTCTTACCTTTGCTATTTCAGTGGTCTTCTAATTGATTTCCCTGACTCACCTCACCCTACAGCCAGAATGACCATCCTAAAGCATGACACACCTTGTCATTCCCCTCCCTATTCAACAAATGCCAGGCGTTCCTTATTACCTCTGGATTCCAACATAAAGTCTTCTCTGGCTTTTAAAGTTCTCCATAACCAGGCCCCCTTTTACCTTTCCATTCTTCTTATTCTGGATTCCCCTCCATGCATTCTCTAGTCCCATGATACTAGTCTACTTGTTCATCATACAAGATATGTCATCTCCAGTCTCTATGCTTTTGCACACATCTCCCAAACCTGGTATGCTTACCCTCCTCACTTCCACCTTGAGACATTCTTGATGTTTTTTTTTTTGTTTTTTTTTAAAGACAACACAAAGAACACCTTCTGCAAGTTACTTTTCCAGGTCCCTATAGCCTTTTGAGCCTTTCTCCCTAAGGCTACCTTCATTTTACTCTGAATTTTGTATACATCTATTTATTTAAATGTTGCCTTCTCTCTTTAGTATCTAAGCTCTTTGAGGGCAGGGACCATTTTTTTTTTTTTTGCCTTTCTTTATATCCTCACTGCTAAGCTCAATAAGTGCTTAATAAAAGCTTATTGAATGAATGATTTGAGACCAGTTCACATTTTACCTCCTCTAGAAAACCCCCAACAATTCCAGCCTGCACTGACCTCTTCTTCTGGACTGTGATTTCACTAAGATTTTAGTTACTCCATGTGTCTTAGCCTTGCTTCTGCTATTATCTTCTAACTTTTGCTAGGGCAGGATCAGGAATGAATGAAAAAGTATTTATTAAGCATTTATTATGCTCCAAGCAATGTGTGCAGCTCTGGGGATACAAAGAAAAAATAATTTCTTCTCCCATGGAGCTCATATTCTAATTGGAAGAGATGACACATACAGAGGGCTTATCTGTAGGGGTGATGGCAAGGCCCAGGAGTCCTTAGGATAGATGGGACATCTTCCCTGAAGAGCAGGTCTAGAGGCTACTGACACATTATCATTGGGAAGGAGGAAGTAATCCTAAGGGTAAGAGTGTTGTAGGATTGGAGGATGGAATTATTGCTAAATAGAAAAATATCATTGGTAGGAAGGTTGTGGTGTGGGGTCTGAGTGGTTCTCTTAATTCCAGCTCAGGCTGGGACCCTCTAAGCCTCAAGATCTGGGTAGACTAGGGTGGTGGAGGGGAAGGAGGAAGGCAAGAGTTGTCTTACTTGGCTTGTAAGGTCCCTTCTGGCTCTAAATTCTATGAGTTAAAAATTGGGGAAGGTGGTTTTAGTTCCTAATTTGTCTTCTATCCTATAGCCCATCACTGCTTTCTCTTCTCATCTCTCCATTCCTTGCTTCATTTTTAATACTTATCTGTAGTCTTAAGAGTAACCCAGTGATGAGTATATAACAGGACTTAATACATACTGATGAGGTTTAGGGTTGCTGGGGACCCCAAAACACCAACAGTCTGGGTCCTGCTTGAATGAATTCAACTCAAGCCTTCTTAAAGCCAAAGAAAACAAAGTTTATTAAAGATTTGCCAAATTGGGTTGGCTCTTAAGGAGCCTAAGCATTTGTGACTCTTGTATTCACAAGCGGGCCAGATAGAATCTCAACTAGACAGGGTCTGAGCTGGATTGCATCTGAGCACCTACATGGAGGTAAGGTGGTTCTAAATACAGAAAAGAGTATAGGAGGGATCTGGCGGGGGAGGGGTCTGGTAGTCCCGATGATGGGAGGAGGCGTTTAGAGAGGGTCTTGAGGAGAAGTCCTAGGAGAGAATCCAAGGAGGGTCAAAGGCTGGAAACAGCTGGAGGCAATCAGGAGATATCAGACAATGGAGGGTTTGGGTGGGAAGCAGGTGGGGCAATCAAGAGGTAACAGATAATGGCCACAGATTTGAGTGTGAAAGGCCAGGTTCTGTGGGGAGATTCCAGGAGAATTCAATTTGAGTCTGAAAAGCCAGGTTAAGAGGGGAGATTCAAGCTCAAGGAGGCTCCCAAAGTCTGAACTCCATCACATACCATACTGATATCTAATGTAGTATGAGGTATAGAAGAAAGGGATGTCTTCTGACAAGCTGTGTAACTGTGGAGAAGTCACTTCACGGAATTGCCGTCTTATCATGTACGGAATAGGGATGGTAGCATCTATAGGACCTTCCTCGTGTGGTTGTTCTGGACTTAAATAATAGGTAGCACTTATGCAGCGTTTTCAGGTTGGTGAAGCACTTTATACAGGTTAACTTTCTGATCCTCACAGAAACCCTGGGAGGTCAGTTGTCATTCCCATTTTAAAGATAAGAAAACTAAGACTGAAAGATATTAAGTAACTTGCCCAGGCTTTACTCTGCTAGCAAACACTTGAGATAGGATTCAGACTCAGGTTTTCCTGACTTTGAAGTCCTGTGCTCTATCCACCGAGTCACATAGTTGCTCAGTGAATGAAATAATATATGTAAGGCATCTACACATGCTAGTTATTATTATTCATTGTTTACTAACCAAGGAGTGTCCTCCCTATTCTTGAGCATTGGGAGGAATCTTGAGGAATGGGAACATTTACACGGAGGAAACTTTGCTCCCACATTGTTATCTATGTGCACTTTTACTCCTTCTGCATAATAATGCTCCATGAGCTTAGTCATTTGTGCTTCCTCCTCTTAGAGGTTTCCCTGTCTAAACAGTAGTAGATTGGGAATAGACAACAATTTGTATTAAAAAAAAAAAATCTGGTGGTTTTAATGGACTACAAGCTCAGCATGAGACAGATGTCAAGAAGGTCTTACAGGATCCTGGAGTCACAATTTTCAGGGATAAAGAGGCAATAGCCTATTATATAGCCCGGTCATCTCACATGTGGAGTATTATGTTCAGTTTTAGGCACTGCTGTTCAGAAAACACATTTGTAGGTTGGAGAGCACCCTGAAAAGGGAAACTAGCATGGTGAAGGACTATATAAGGGTCAACTGGCACTTGATCAACTAGGTGGCACAGTGAGTAAGAGCCTTGGATTCAGAGACCTGAGTTCAAATTCTGCCTCATACTCTTACCAGTTACGTTACCCTGACAAGTTCAATTAACCTTTCAGTCTCAGTTTTCTCATTGGTAAAATGGGGATAATAATAGCACCTATCTCACAGGGTTGTTATGATGATCCGATGAGATGACATACAGTGATTTACAAACCTTAAAGCACTATCTAAATGCTGTTATTATTATTATTTTTGATTGAGGGAACTGGGGATGTTTAGCATAGGGAAGACACAATAGCTATCTTCAGGTGTTTGAAGGATTATCATATGAAAGGGAGATGAACAGTTCTGTTTGGCCTCAGAGATTAGAAGTAGCAGGGGAAGTTGCAATGTGTGTTGGGAGGGAAAACTTCCAGACCTGTTATTGGCCCTCTCTAAAAGTAGGATGGGATGTCTTGGGAAGTGGGGAGAGCCTTGCCATTGAAGCTCTTCAAGCAAAGCCTTGAAGACTAACTAGCTAATTGAATGATTGATTGGTTGATATACTATAAAGGGGATTCTTGTTCATGTGTGGGTTGGAGTAAGATGACTTTTGAGATACCTTCCAACTCCAAGGTTATGAGACTCAGTGACTGCCATTTTTTCTGTAGTCTTAACATAAAGTGATGCCCTGCCAACCCTCACTTCTACGCAGCAGATGTAGCAGCCATGTGCTGATAGGAGTTGGGCCAGCCCTTCTCATCCCAGCCCCCAGCCACAGCCACCCACACATAAGACAGATGGGAAGCCTGAGGGTAAATGCACAGGAAGGACTGGAAGAAACTTCAGGGTTGGCAGACCATGTGGGAGGTGAGTGACTAGAGATGTTACACAGGAGAGGATCAGGTGCCAATACAGACAGCCAGAGTCATGCAGAGAGTGTAGGAGTGAGGCTAGGTGTGGATGGGAGCAAGGGAGCTCACCTGATGACTGGTACCATGTTGAGAGTTGTGGACCTGAGTAGGGGAACTGCACTGACCTATCAGATGCTTAGGGAGAGGCACCAGATGGGAGACTGGTTCAATCTCAGGATGTACTCAGATTAGAAATTTTGCTAATTGCTGTTGTCTGAGACCATGCTATGAGACCATGAACAGAATCTCTGAGAAGGGAAATGGAGCTCACTGGGAGGAATTTTGCCAATTGCTTTGTTAAGGGCTCAGATATGAGTCCTTATTGTTTTAAACCACTCTAATAACTTTGTTAGCCTTAATGCTTGCAGAGGGGCTGAGAGCCCTAAGAAAAAGACATGAACTAGATTCTTGTGTTTGCAGAGGTAATGATGAGTAGGGGTACAAGCAATCAATATTTTCAATGGGGGGAGGGGCTGAGACTGACCCCAGTCTGTTTCAAGATCTTACACAAAACGTACCCAAGGTTTTCTAATTATCAGGTGCTATAGCATGGAAGTCTTTGTTCATACTTGTGCCCTTCCTCTGAGGCACATAGTTGAGATTAATAAATGTGTTCAGTCCCCACCCCTTTACAAAAGGAAGCTGAGTCAGGGCACGGGAGATGAGAAAGAACATAGTACCAAGGTGGTTTATTTGCAAAGCTGTATACAAAAATACACAGTATCTGCCCAAGTGGGAGGGAACCCCTGATATCACACTCATCCTGTCCTTTTCCCCAGTTCCTGCCTGGGACTCTTACTGTTCTCAAAGGATAGACTTCCCTTCTAGAGACCCCAAGGCTTCTTTCTCAGCCAGAGGACCACTGACCTAAAAGAGAAAAGCCCTGACTCTTCTTAATCAGGAAAAGAGACTAAAAACATTCCTTTGGCTTCAGGTTTTCCACTCTGAGCCCAACAAGCTGAATTCTCTTGCAGTCTCCAGTTAATGCTCCCTTCCTTCTTTCCTATGCTGTCTCTATTAACCTAACCCAGATTAAAATGGGATTTCTTCTTACTAAGAGCCCCTTAGTCTTAACCCCAGATTCCAGAGAGCCTTGGAAACCATGTTAAAATACCAGCTCATCCACTGAAGGCAAGACAGCATCTCTCTCCTGATCTCTTTAGCATATCACCTTAGAGACCACAGATGATAAGTGAGACACTGACAAGAAAGGGGCCAGACATGTGCTCATCTTCCAGTTCTATGGAGTGGCAGCAGATGTAGTAAGGGAAGGACCGGACTTAATGTTCAAAGATCTGGATTCCACTTCCAGCTCTGCTCCCTCTAAAAGCTCTGTGACCTTGGGCATGTCACAACCTCTCTGAACCTCATTTTACGCATTTGTAAAAGGGGTGAATAGTTGACTCGCTGACTTCATGGAGTTGTCATAAGGAGACAGCGAGGCAGTGGATGTGAAAGCACTTCATAGATGCATAGTATAATGCAATAATAATAATGTAAACTCTTATGGCTACTAAAGATGGGATGATGACACTGGCAAGATTCTATCCTGCTCTCCCCACCCTCCACCTCCTTGCATGGCCAAAGCACTGCTGAGGACAAAGATAAGGAGCATTGCAAACCATTCTGGACCATCGAACATCAACATTTTACCAGTTGGGCCTTTTGGGGACAGGAAAAAAGAACCAGAGACATGGAGTAAATATTCCATTTGTAATGAAGATCAAAAGATGAAGGTAAAAACACACATATATGTGGGGCATGGGGCCCACACAAACAGTGGATCATCCCACCTGTTATAGGATGGAAACAATACACCTGCCGAGCATGCCTCCCTCTGGCCAGCTTAAAGGTTTGAGGATCTTAGTTTCCACTTCCATACTCCTCTCCACCCAGGTACTTTCCACTTTGCCTCTAACTTCTATTCCCCTGGTTTCCAACATCCTTTTTGCCCATACCCACCCACCCTGAAGACTTGTTGGTCCAATGCTTAATGCCCAGCAAAGAAATGGGAGAAAAAAAAAGTATGGAGGATGTAATTCTGAGCTTCTCTAGGTGTAATAGCTGTGAGGGCCCCACGGGGGTCCCTCTCTGACCTTCTTTTTCCAAGTCTCTTTCTCTCCCCTCTCCCACCCCATCATTGTTCCCCAGAAACAAATAGGATGGCTTCACTGGTCAACTCTTTACATGTACAAACAAAGAAAGCAGAGGAAACTTCCCTAGGCCACTACCCTCCCCCTCCCCCCCAAAAAACCCCCAGTTCTGGGAAAGCCGCCACCGCTGCTGCTGGAGCTGCTGGTCCAAATTCCTTCTTGCCTCAGGGCCTTTACCTGGAGGCCTCTTCCTTCAGCTCCTTGTTTTTCCGTACCTCTTCAGCATGTTTATCCTGAAAAGGAAAGATGGGAAGAGAGGGGTTAAGTGGCTCCTTCTTTAAAGGCTGTAGAGTAAGAGAATGGGAGACCAGGAACAGGTTCTATAGAAAGAGTGGCTGAAGTCATTTGAATTGCTATCCTAGCAGGGCCCTTGAGAGCCCAGGGAGCAGGCATGCCACCTCTGCCCTGTCTTCTGGCCACATCTCAGTTTGTATGTATACTAGTCTCCTCATCTGTAAAAATGGAGATAATGGCACACACCTCATGGGTTTGTTACAAAGATCAAATAAGATTTTATATATTGTTGTTGCTTTTATTCAGCTGTTTTAGTCCTGTCCAACTCTTCACTACCCCATTTGGGGTTTTCTTGACAAAGATACTGGAGTGGTTTGCCATTTCCTTCTCTAGCTTATTTTACAGATGAGGAAACAAAAGCAAACAGGGTTAAGTGACTTGCCCAGGGTCACACAATTAGTAACTGTCTGAGGCCAAATGTGAACTCAGGAAGACGAGTCTTCCTGACAGTGAGCCTGGTACTCTACCCACTGTGCTGCCCAGCTCTCTGCCCCTCGATTCTATCCATACATATATAATTTTGCAAACCTTAAAGCACTATATAAAGTCTGATTGTCATCATCCTTATCATCCTTATCATCTGGGTATAAAAGTCACTGTCCATTTATTCTCCCATAATCAGATTTTCTCTGTTATCTATCTGTTTATCTACTCTCTCCTCATCCAGGGTCAACCTTATAGGATCATCAACATAGAGCTAGAGGGGACCTTTGAATCCCTCTAGTTCAAACTTGTCACTTTATAGATAAGAAAACCAAAAGGTAGTAATCATCAGATGTGGAATTTGAACCTAGGTCATAGGATCATGGACTTTGAAATGGAAGGGACCCCAGAAGACTATGTAGTCCGATGCCCTCATTTTACAGATGAGGAAAGTAGGGTAACCTCTAGTAACCTCCAAGGCATTGGGAGCTAGGTCACATAACTAGGATTTGAGAACCTAGCACCTCCAATTCTAGAATCAGTACTCTTTTCTTTACATTACACTGCCTCTTGTCTGCTTTCGATCACTCTTCTACCTACCACGACTTCACCATCTCTCACCCTCTTATTCATTTGTTCTTTGAAACATTTCTACCTCTATGTATATACACATCTAATATGTATGTAGTAGATAGGCATGTGAATGTTTAACTGTTGTTGGGAGTCTTTGGGAATAATGAGGGTAAATTTGTGGGAATGCATGGGGAAGAAGTGCATAGTTTGTGTACCTTCTCTCTCTTGATTATTTCAAACTCATCATGTCTATAGCATGTTTGTTTTCTCCCTTGAAAGCAGGGACTACGTTTTACCTTTCTTTGTAGCCCTAGTGCTTAGCACAGTGACTGGCAAATAGCAGGCACTTAACAAAGGTTTATTGACTGACCCTATGTCTATATATTCAGGATACATGTTCTGCACTAGAATCTTCCTCCAATATCTCATCATAGTGTGGAGATGACTTTGGGTTCTCCAAGGCTATGCTAGTGGAGGTAATTTCTCACAAGTCCTACTAGACTGGAGAATCTTCCCCTATGCACTCAGTGACAGGTGGGCCTCTGATGTCTGAGGACAGAATTCCACAAGTTTGGAAAGGCTCATCACTATAAGGTTGGCTGTGTGTGCATGTGAATTTTTTTGTTTACTGAATTGTGAACTGGAGGAAAAACTGCCATCAGTAAGGGTGGGTGTGATAAGCTTTGAGTGAGTGGTGGGCAATAGGACTAATTCTATTAACAGAAGGATGCTACTAAATCCTTCGTGGAATTGTTAATGAGATATTAGTATTAGTAATAAGTGAGTACCACCTACATGTGACCAACCCAAGCATGTGGGTGAGGGATTGGCAAACATTTAAAAGTAATAAGACAACATTCTGACCCTTTTTTCTTCTGAGATTGTTAACTATGTGGCAACCTCAGCCTTGTGAGTGGGAACTAAGGTTGATCTGTCTCATCTTTCAAAAGTGGGGTACCAAAGTAGCACCGTGGTTTAGAGGACCAATGAATATTGACTTGAGTGGCCTCTGACTCATGTATTATAGGTGTACAGCATACTCCTGACTTAGGCCAGTGTTATAGCTAGCTAGCTAGTTTTGGGATGCCTCTGCTTGGCCTCATGGGGGTAAAGTTGAACTGGGGTGAGGACTGATGTAGGGATCAATTTCCTTCCTCTCTCTAGAAAGATTGTGAAGTGTGCTGGGGCAGGGTGGGGAGGTAATTACATATTCTGCCAGTCAGTCACTATACTAGATTCTTTGCTTAACTTTTAAGGAAAGTACTATGGGAGGACAATCGTGAAGTGATTGTGACATATAAAATAAAATGGATCAACAAAGCATATATACATATATATTTAAAAGAAATTGAAGTAGGGCAAGCCTGTCAGGTAGCCACTTCATGACATTTCCATCAGAACCAAATTACCATAGAGATATGTGAAGTCTTTTAGCAAGGGAATGGTTCTGGTCATTCTTAGAGAATAGGAGAACTTACATATGGCCTGAAATAACTTTCAAAAAAATCTTACTTTATGAATGGTTATTATTTTTTACAGCACCTTCATTTTAAAATATATCCTTCCCAATTCCCCACCCAGTAAGCCATCCCTATGAAACAATCTGTTGTTGTGGTTGGTGCTGAAATCTCTCCAGGTAAACGTTGTGAACAATGGCAAAGCATCTTGTGAGATAGTTTCCCCTCTTTCCTTCGCTCCCTGGCACCCCTCCCCTCCTCCCCTTCTCCTCCACTTTTTAGGCCATGAAAAGATGAATAAAATGGGATGTGACAGTATGACACCTCAGAACCAAGAAAAACTTGAGGGGTTTGGGCAAGAACTAAGGTGGCAGAGGTGACTGGCAGAGGCTGTTCGTATGGAGTCAGTCTTTTCAACAAGCATTTATTAAATGCTTCCTAAGTTCTAGCTACTGTCCTAAGCATTGGAGATCCAAAGAAAGGCAACAGCATGGTTGTAATTGACTGGGATCCCCCTGGGAAATCTAGTGTCATCATCTACTGTGAGTAGAGAGGCCATGGTAACCAGAGGGGCACCCAAAAGCCTGAGTGGAAGGTAAACACCTAAGAGGTATTTTCTTTCTACTTCCTATTTTCCCTACTCGCTATCATTCTACACAGAGATTCAACGTGAACATTTTCTGTTGCTTTTCTGCTGATCTCTTACTGAGCAGTGGTGTTCTTTGTTAAGCTTGATTCCTTGGGCTAAAAAGAGTTCATTTTCCACTGTCTTGCTGAGTATGATCTTAAATGCCTTTGGAGTTCTCTGTGTATGTGGAGAGTGGGGTGTAGTTCTGTGGAGATTTTATATTTTATATTTAATTAGTTAGAACCCCCAATTCTGGCTTGGTAGGTTGTTTTGCGAGACATTTATTACATATATTTTAAAATTACTCTTCCAACAAGCAGAGCCTTAAAGCCTAAATTCACGTGATCACTTTAATTATCTCTAGGAGAAGTATCTGGTTGTAATTGCAATGGCCCACCTGGAGAGTAAGATGCTGAGGGTCCCTGTGGTTTAACTTTCTTCTCACCCAGACGTAGGAGGCAAGGGCAAGGCATGAAGGGAGGGAGGAGCTAAAAGGATCTAGAGGACAGAGTCCAACTTCTAAAATGACCCAGAAGGCATAAACCGGAATAGTCTGTGAAGATTTCAACCCCACCCCTTTCTTCTCCTGCAGGGGTTTTGGGAAGGAAAGATGCCCGGCCAACGTTCACATTTGCCCTGTGAGATTTTGACACAGACCCCCTAAGTGTTGTGTTGCCCTTTTAATAAAGAAAAGGAAAAAAAGCACTTTAGCAAAAGCAATCAGAATGTTAACTGTGTCTAACACTATATACCATATGAGATCACTTTTTCAGTAGACCAATAATCACTTTGGACTTAGCACAGACACTCTGAATTAGCTGAACTTTCTTAAAGTCTAAGTTAAATGTAAACACAAATCTCTTTCTAGAAAGGTTTTAGAAATCCTGAAGCTCTGAAACAATATAAGGACCCCCTGGTGTGAGCCTCAGTGTAGGGTAGTAGAGATGACATTCATTCAATATATACGCATTCATTCATTCATTCACCATCCTTATATCGGAGAATGGGAGGTATGGAATTAACAGGGCTGAGCTGCTTCCTTCCTTTCCTTCTCCCCCTCTTTTTGTCTGTTGTGAATTCAAGACGGTGCTAGATCTCCTCATCTAATCTCTCATCCCAGAGCTATCATGCCATTTTATACATATTTCTAGCTATTTGGTCTTGAATCTACTGTCATACCTAAATAACTCCCTCCACCATCTGGAGTCCCTGAACATTCTTGGAATAATAGGACCCTAGGGATATAGATTGAGATCATCTACTCCAAACTGGAGTCATCTCTCCAAATGGATGCAGAAACTGAGCCTTGAAGTGGTTAAGTGACATGCCCAAGGTCACACAGAGAGAAATCTGCAGAGTAGGAATTTGAAACCAGGAATTTGATTTCAAATCTGGCCCTTTTCCAGTTGTCCTGTGCTGCTTCTGATCATTCATAACCTCCATTTCCAGAACTCCTCTTCACAATCACTGTTGCATCAGGTTGACAGGATAGCTTTGGGCTTGTTTTCCTCAGGCAGAAGACAGTCTAGCACTGGTCATTCCTTTTCTATTTCCTTTGAGAAGACCTATCTTGTTCTTCCCCATTGATTTCTTTCTCTAGGTGGCATGTTCCAGGTCATACTGCTGAAAGCCTGGAACAATACCCAAGTCTTCTACATACCCCTGGTTGGAACCCTCATTACCTTCATAAGATGAGGTTTGGAGCCTGCACTAACATCCCACAATGTCAGGCTCCTCAGGGGCCCAAGTGACATTGGCATTTTGCTTCCTTCAGAGAGGAAACAAACTCTGGCTATTGTAGCCAGTGGTAGCTATGTAACTTTGGGATCAGGTAGGGAAGAATGAGGGCCACGCTGCTCACCATGGGACGAGGCCACCGATCGGGTCCTGGGAGTCACCGCGCAGCGGGCGGCTCCTAGAAATAAAACACATAGCTGGAGCTGTCTCCTGGGAATAGCAGGAGGCTCGAGGTCAGCTACCCTAGCCTTGAGACCAGGGAAATGAGGCCATTATGTTCTTAGGCAGAAAAGGGTGCTATATAGGGTTTTGAAGCTGGAAGGGACCTTAGGGATCATCTATTTTCAACTCTGCCATTTTTCACATGAAGTAACTGAGGCTCCAGGAGATAAAGGGCTTTGTGCTAGGCCACACAGGCATCAGGTATCAAGGCTTTCTTAATGGAGTCCTCTTTCTGTTGGACCCCACTGACATGTGAGACCTACCTACTAACTCTTGGATTTCTCAGCTTTTGGTAACTCTTTCCTTTAGTGACCAAAGGCAGCAAATTGCAAGGACCTGTTCTTACTTCAGCCTACTTCATCCTGTTCTGAGAGAAATATTTTTCCTGACCTATAGGCACCTAAGATCATCATTCCTTGGAATTAAGCCAAGAGCTCAAGTCAGTTCAATATCTTTTCACTGATTCCATCAGGTTATTTATGGCTAGAGATGGGACTGAAGATCTGATAAGTATCTACTGCATAACTATACCTTGAGAATATGACTCTCCATGCCACTTTAGGAACCATGAAGATTTAAGTGCAAAAGGGGAAATGGATATCTTATGCATGTCCAGTATGTTTTAACCTATTTAGGAATATACTTTCATTATAAAATTTGTTTTTTTAATTTGTGAAATAAAATAAACATTTCTATAACATAGAATTTTTTCAAAAAAAAGGTGATTGCACATGAAACTGCAAATCTATTAAGTACAACTTCCTATTCCTTTTAAACGTATAATAAAGTTATCATGTAAATTTCTTTTTCCCTTTTTATTCTTTCCTCCCCCACTCTTACCCTAGAGATATGTGTGTGAGTATATAAATACACATATATTATATATATCTATATACATATCTATATGTATATATATAAAATAGGAATATATTTTTAATGGAATGCTCAGAGAATTCCACTTGCTTAAAAAATCCCAGTAACTAAAAGAGGTTCTTCCCTCACTCAGTAGGATGGCTACTCACCACATATGGAAGCAGGCTGCTGTCAAAGGCACTACAAGTTGCATTGGGACCTACTTACCTTCTCTTGCAGACGTTCCAACATAGCAGCAAGATGGGCTTCCCTGTTCTCCTTATTGGATTCCATCTTCTGTGTCAGTTTCTCCTTTGCCATCTTGATGAAGTTGTTATTTTCCTCAATGGCTTTCTGGATCACCTCCCGCTCATGCTCTCGCTTCTCAGCTAAGTGTTTCAGGAGTTCAGCTTCTTGGTACTAGGGAAGCATGATAAGGGGAGGTGGCACATGAAAATTAGTATGCTAACGCTATACCTGTTTGTCCTCACCTTAAACACGAATACTCCTGACTTTGAACCTTCCCTTTTGGCCGAAATTCAGAACAACCAGATTTATTTCTTGGGTTGTCCCACCACCCATGAACTTCACATCTTGCTGCTTCTTTTATCTCATTCTCCTTAATTTGCCCAGCTTCCATATCTCATGAGCTCTTGCATGCTTTTTTTGTTTTTCCAGTTTCATTATACCTTCTCTAACATGTTGGACTTTTCCTCAACCCCTTGTTGTCTCCTACAAGGCCCTATTGAGACAAAATATGGTAGAGTGGCTAGACCCCAGCTTTGGAGTCAGGAAGCTCTAGGTTTAGGTCCTGCTTTTGACATCACCAGGCGAGCCTGGTCAAGTCACTTATTCCCTCAGTGCCCCACTGCAACTCTGAGATTATAAATCACAGATGAGTGGCTGTTCTGAACCAGTGGAGAGAGTTTCCACACGGATGAAATCCTAGATCCAGAACAACAATGACAAAAACAGCTGAGGTTGATCCTTCATTTGGCACTCAGCCTATACAAAGACAGGAAGAATGGTGATATGAATAGAATGCTGAACTTCTCAAAGAAGTCTTCTTCTGACACTAGCTGTTTGACCATGGTCAAGTCAATTAACATCTGAGCCTTAGTTTCCTTGTCTGTAAAATGGTAACAATAGTATCTATAGTACTTTATTCAAGGGTACTTTTGAAGCTCAAATGAAATCATGTATGTAAGGTATATTGCAAACTTAAAAGCACTGTGTCAATGACAATTTTACCTATCTACATACACATATATTGATTATATATATATGCCTCATGTAGAATGACCCAAAAGTCTTAGTGCATTTTAAGCTTTAATAATTTAAAAATTTTAATCTATTTAAACCATTTTTAGCTTTAATAGCTCAAATTTTAAGCTATTTTAAGCATTTTTTAGCTTTAATAGCTTAAAATACACTAGACTTTGGAGAGACTGTATTAGAGAACATATCTATTAAAAATGTTGTATGATTGCTTTTTACTTGTCTATATCCCTTCCTTGATTACTTCCTAAGCTCTGTGAGAGCGGGAACTATGGCTTATGTTTCTCTGTATCCCTCCTCACCTTTAGTCCTGTGTCTCTCGAATAATAGGTACTCAGTAGTAAATATTTATAGAGGCAATTAGGTGGCATTACAGTAGGTAGAGTGCCAGGCCTAGAGTCAGGAAGGCTCATCTTCCTGAGTTCAAATCTGACTTCAGACACTTATTGTGTGACCCTGGGCAAGTCACTTCATCCTGTTTGCCTCAGTTTCCTCATCTGTAAAATGAACTAGAGAAGGCAATGGCAAACCAATCTAGCATCTTTGCCAAGAAAACTCCAAATGGGTCACAAAAAGTTGGACATGATTGAGAAATGACTGAAAAATATTCACAGATTGATTCTAGTTGAAACCCAGCCCTATGCCATCACTTCAAATCTCTTTTCTACTTCCCTTGCCAATCTTTTTGATTGACTCAGTTTCCTCCTCTTCTCTGTTCTAGGCTGAGTTTTATTTTTTTGTTTTCATCTATCATTGTGTGACCTAATTCTTCTCTCCTGTTCCCACCCCAAATATCCCTGCCCTTAAAGGGCACCTTTCTCCTAACTTTCTATTCCTTGGAGGGAGGATGCAAGAGGTGAAACTCACCTTCCGCCTCTCCTCTGCAGCTTCTAACTTCTTCTGGATCTCCTCCAAGGATGGGTCTCGCCGCCGGGGCAGTGAGGCATTGAATTCAGGTACCCCATCGAAAGAGGGTGGCTTCAGGATGACCTCAAAGGACTGGCCCGAGGTGCACTTATTCAGTTCTATGACTTCCATGTCAGAAATGACACACCAGTTCAGAGCCACAGTGTCTGCTGTAAGGAGCAGAGAAGGTGGTAGTCAGATGCTATGACCCAGCCATACTTGAACATACTGTTGTGTATGGTGTGTGCGTGTATGTGTTTGCATATGTATGCTCTTGTGCATATGCACACCTGTATGCCAGAAGACTACTGGGGGACCAAGGTAGTGATTTTTAACCTCCAAGAATTTCTTTCTGGTTTCCTGCTCGTAAGAGTTCTTAGATGTTTACTGCAACGATTTCGAAGACCTGATTCTCCTTTGCTTGTGTGTGGATTCCCCCTAAAACACCTCTATAAATGCATATGTGATCAATCAACCAACCAATAACAAACATTTATTAAGTTATTCCTATTGGGTATGCAAAGATGAAAACCAAACAGTCTCTACCTTCAAAGAGCTCATTTTCTAATAGGAGAAATAATATGTGTCTGTGTACATATGTACATACATATATATTTATATCCATATCTTCAAATAGCTTACTTTGTAATGAGAGAGGAAACACAATACACAATACATGTAAATACACATATGCAAATATAAAACACATACAAAACAGGAACAAAGTCAGGAATAAAGACCTAAGACATTTCTCTTTAATTTTGGTCAGTCTTGAGAAGCCGGGATACAAAGCTTCTAACCTAACCCCTCAGTTAGATGGATCTTAGGGAGCTAGGAGAGATTGTGATCAACAGAACGTAAACTCTTTAAAGGCAGGGACATTTTGTTTTGTCTTTGTACTTGTCCCTAGTAGCTAGCACATAGCAAATGTTTAATAAATGTTTGTTGAATGCTTTAAATCAGAGAAAAGTTTTAACCTGTCAAAGAGGAGCCACCTAGTCATCAACTGTGCATGGGACCTAAGCATCCCGAATCATGACAAATATCAGCATCAATGTCAATCCCATCAGCACCTTTTTTAAGCCTTTCAAATGTAAACTCTCCATGACATGGGCCAGCAAAAAACTCTGGTCATACACTGTGATATAGTCAACACTTGCTACATTTTTCTCCACCCACCATTCATCTACCTATTGTTTACCAACCAATCCACACACATCCTGGGTGCAATACTTCCAGCTTTTCCTCCTACTCTCTTTCCATTGTCTCCTTCTTTTTAACTCCCCTGCACCAACCTAAGATGGCTAGAAAAATCTTATCCAGTTAAGGAGGGCTGCTTCATCCAGTCTCTTTCTCTTTAAGCTAAATATGATCTTTCCTCCCTCTCCCAGAAACCTTGAAGATCTCTCATTGTCAAGGAACTGACAATCTCTTATGAATTTGTTACCATTCACCTCTCTTTGAGAGAGTTTAAAAGGCAACTTTGTTGGGACTTCCTAAATATTCCCTAGTACTATAGGCACACATTTATGTCTTCATCATGCTCTCTAGACTCTCATACTCAACTGGAATTAGAAGCAACCTCAGATACCATTTCGTCCAGCGCCTTCAATTTGCAGATGAGGGAACTGAGACCCAGAGGAGTTAAATAATTTGTCCAAGGTCACCCAGGGTATAAGTATCATAAACATGATTTGAACCTGGGTTCTCTGATCTGAGAGCCAGGGCTCTTTTCACTCTGTGTGGATGATATATATGTGCATGTGTGTATACAGGTGTGTATAAGTGTGTATGATGTACATATGTATTTATATGTATGTCACAGGGATTTGACTGTAATTTGGCAAAAGAAGAAGGCTATAGTATAGAATTTTGCTATGACATTGGGGTGAATTATAGGGGTACAAAGATCTCCAGGACCCTTGGCCATCGGCTTTCAGATTCAGGGTCTTGTCACTTACCATCATATTTATAGGAAGATTTATTCAGGGGATCAGCCAGGAAGCAGGAACAGAAGAGGGACACTAGGGGGAGCTCTTTCATCTTCTCTTTATAAGCTGTGGAAACATTGGCCAGGAATTCACTGAAATTGCAAAACACTTTGCAAGGTCTTCAGTCTAAGCTCAAAGTGTCCATGTGGGATCAAGTTGAGAGTAAATTTCCCCACACCCAGTAGCTCTGCCTTACAACTGCCACCCCCACATCCCCCTATCCCATCTCCTGCCATTTTGATTCCCCAGTCTATGAAATAGAGCTCATATGGTGAGTTTAGGGTTACCTCCACCATTCCCCAACACACATGCCTTTGCTCGCCTGTTAAATATACCCGAAATCTCAGAAGGGACCTTAGCCATCATGCATTATGATGAAGGAGAATCGCTGACTTTGGGTTCAAATACCAGCCTGGACACTTGCTACCTACGCCATATTGGGAGGTTTCCTCATTTGTAAAAGTAGACTAAGTGACCTTTGGAATATCTTCCAACTCTAAGTCTATATTCCAACACTGTCATTTCACAGACAAGGAAACTGAGGCTCAGAGAGGGAAGGTCCTACACGATGAGTAAGGGATCTTAGAAATGATTAGACTAGATGAATCCTCCTTCCCCTCTGGGCCTCCATTTCCTCAAAAATAGAATGATTGTTTTGGATCATAGATTTATTTAGATCTGGCGGAGATCTCCTAGGTCATCTAGTCCAGTTCCCTCATCTTATAGAGGAGGAAACATGCTCAGAGAGGTTGTGACTTGAGGCAGGACTGGAATGTATATCAAGTCCCTCAAGCTCCAAGGCCAACACTTTTTACTATTCCCCAATGAGTAACTGGCAGAGCCAGGCCCCTTTATGTTGCACTTTATTGTCTTCAGCTTACTGCACCTTCAGGGGTCCATCAGACACATGAGCTGTTGGGTGTTGGTGAGAGAAGACATTTTTCTCTTTCTTTTTCACCCCCTTAACTCTCTTCCTAGAGCCCCTTGCTTATTCCCTGGCAACTACTCTGAAACCCAAGCTTCAGAGTGGGGAGTGGGGAGCATCTCTGGGAAAGGATATTGAGATCCCAGGTCCTCACACCAAATCTACAGATCCCTACTCTGCTCTCTGGGCCTTTTTAGCCTGAATACTCCCCAGCCCTACTAACTCTGCTAGGAGGTCCCACTTCCTCCTTTCTTTGCCTTTAGGTCCTTAGGACAAGAACCTCATTTTGCAAGATACGTACATTTAGTCTAGTTCCTAGGGACAATGTACAGTTACTGTGGGATGTGTGAGGGGAGGAAAGTTCTCACTCCATTTTCATTCCTCTGTGGCTTGTAAGTCCCAAGAGTCCTCTGAGTCTTCCCTAGTGGGAAAGAGTGGGCCATAGAGTCGATGCTTATAAGGGGAGTGATTCTAACCCTACCCATTTGCTGAACTTGACACATAACAGTTCTGGCAAATGTCAGGAAGACATGTGAAAGACAAAGATCCTTCCTTTTCTGAACCCACAAAGTTCGGTTTTAAAATCTTTCTTCTGTCATTTACCAAAAAGCAGCATGGTGCCATGGGTACAGAGGGCCTGTAGACTAGTTTCTCATCCCATCTCTGACATATGCTGGCAATATGACCCCGAGCAAATGACTTACCCTCTCAGTTCTTCAGGCAACTCTCTTAGACTATATGTTACAGGAGGGTTGCTGATCTGCATTGGTGGAGGGAGTTTCCATACAAAGAATTTCTGTACACCAATAAAATCATAGACCCAGTCTATACCCTGTTACTTCCTCATAGCACACATTACATCTACCTGGCATCATAATAGTTATTTATGTACATATCTTTCACTCCCTGACATAGATTTTATGCATCCTTAAATTCCTCTCAGTGCCTTGTACAGAGTAGATGCTTAACAATTCTTTGTTGAATAAAGGACTTGGCGAGCTGTTCTGATCACTCATTGCCTTTAATGTAACTTGTTTAAATTAAGTTCATTACACATGTATTAAGCACTAGCTATGCACTGGGTGATATGGATACAAAGAAAAATGAAACAGCCTCTTCTCCCAAGAAGAATATTAGGAAAGAAGTCTATTAGGAGAGAAAAAAAAAGTCCACAAAAGAGCAAATGTAAAATATATAGAGTAAATAGTAAAGCATTTGGGAATTGCTTTTTGTTTGGTTATAAAAGCCAAGGTTGAATTTTGCTACGAGTTCATCCCTGTTCTCCTCTTGGGGTCCTGCATAGCTGTCACTCACCCTCCCCAAGTGGATAGAATCAAGGAGTAGGTAGGCCACATCTCACCCAATCCTACCCTAACCTATCCAATACATCTTTGCAAATTACCTCAGCATCTCTCTTACACTTCCCTTCATTTCCTATTTATCCTTATTGTATGGTACATACCTGCAAGAGTCATTTTATCCAGGGGGCTTGAGGCTGTTGTCTGCAATGGAGGGTCTGCCACAACCTGAAGCTGCTATAGCAACCTGAAGAAAGGAGAGTTTTGCCTGTTGGCAGGTTATCCTCATTTGTAAAAGTTAATCCATAATAAAGTTAATAGCTTCATTCAACACTATTCACAAAGGAACACTGGTTTCAAATAGGGGAGGGCTTCCCCAATTCCTCAATCAATCCATTAAAGAGCATCTATTAGGCATCCACATGCCAAGCACTATGTTAGGTGCTAGTGATACAAAGACAAAAGTAAAGCAGTCCCTGTCCCCAAAGAGCTTATGCTTTAATAGGGGACACAACATATACGTAAACAGTTACATACAAGATAATAAATCGAAGACAAGGTAACCTTTCAGGAAACGGTATTAACAGGCAGGAGGACAAGGAAAGGACTCATGTTGGAAGTAGCATTTGAGCTAGTGGTGGAGCATTCTAGGTGGTGGAGGGGAGGAGAGACAGTATTCCAGGCAAAGGGGGCAGGCAGTGCACAGGTACGTAGAAGGGAGATGGAGTATGTGAGGAATTGCAGAACTATAGAGGATATGAAAAGGAATACTATGGAAGAAGATTGGAAAGCTAGGAATGGGCTCTAAGTGCTAAGCAGTGGAGTTTATATCTGATTCTAAAGGTCATAGGAAGCCATGGGAGTTTAATGAATAGGTGAGTGACATGGTCAAACCTCTGGAGACTTTCTCTTTTACATACACCAACCCAGAAGCCCCAAGATTTCCTTCCCTCACCAACTATCCCTAATAAACCTTCATATCCAGGCATGAATGGGGCTTGCAGAGATGGCTACACTGTTGGTCTATTCCTAGGTTCTTCTTCCTAGTCTCAAACTCACAAGCAAACACTGAGTCCCTAAATCTTTACAAATTAAGTGGTATCCATTCTACTCCCTAGTAGAATGCAAGGTCCTTGAGGGCAATCACTGATTGCTTTCTTTTGTCTTTGTGTTCTCTATACTTAGCAAAAAAGGTGCTTAATAAATGCTGTTGGATTGGACTAGATTGCATTGGATTTGTAAACCCTGCATTCAAAACTCTGGTTTGCTCAGAAGCAAATGTTGGGAGCTGAATTAGAAGCCTGAATTGGCTCAAGAATTGACTCAAGAAAGTTAAATAATGGTAGAACTGGTAGATCCCAAATGAAAGAAATTGGGGGATATCTCCAAACCTGAGATAAAGTCCAGGCTTAGCTAACATCAAGCTCCTTCTACTTTCTCCATTATGCAATCTTACTTTCTTAAGTATAATTAACATCAAGTATAATGTCATTTTGTATAATGTGTAAAGTATAATGTCATAATGACATTAAGTATAATGTCATTAGTTATGAGAGTTTGAAACCTTCAGCTGGAACTTAAACCTAAAGGTGGCTTAAACTAGTTTAATATAAAGGTGTTTGTAATACTTGTAACAATGTCATCCCTCCAGTAGTATTTACATTTTAAAAGAAGACCAATAAAGATCATAATACTATAATATCCATAATTCATAATATTCATCCAAAGGGATGAATCTCTAATCGTAGTAATGAGGATTATAGTGGGAACTGTATCGTAAAACCCTCCCATTCATGAAAGTTAGGTTAGTTTTTCCTTAAAAGGTATTAAAACTGTCCTTGAAATTTGATCGGCTAATGACAAAACCTCCTGCTTACTTGGGTACAAAATATCCAGGACATCTAGAACTTATTCTTTAAAACAGCAATGTGAAGAAAAACAGAAAGCTGTCCTCTACTCAATCAATGTTTTTTCCCCAGTGAAGATCCCTTTCCTGCTCTGAACATCCCTACCCTGCTCTGGCTAAGTAAACCTCTTTTTATTGCATGTTAGATGGACTATAAGTGTCTCATTTTGTTCTGGTTCCTCACCAAATTACCAAGTGACTAACTTGAGTCAGGCTCAGACATTTACAATGGGAGGGAGACATTTAAGGAGCAGACCTTTCAAACCATCATAGAATTTTAGAATTGGAAGGCTTGAAGGCTCACATGAGAGTCCAGTGCTATTCATTTTAGAAATGAGGATACTGAAGCCCAGGAAGATTAAATGATGCATGAATTTTGGATAGTTGAAGGGTTGTCACATGGAACTGGGATTAGATTTGTTCTTTTAGGCCCCAAAGGGAAAAATGATGAGCAGTGGATGGAAGGTGCAAAGGGCAAATTTAGACTTGCTATCAGGACTAAACTATCAAGAGTTACACTTGCCTAGAGGTGAAACGGATTGTCTCAAGAGGTAGGAAGCTCATTCTCCTTGAAAGTCTTCAAGCAGAGGCTAAATCAGCTCTTGCTAGTTATGTTGTAGGTTTTTTTTGTTTGTTTGTTTTATTTTTCTGGAATTGATTGGACTAGCTGTCTCCCTTCCAACCCTAAAATCCTATGATTCTGGGATTCTGTGACTTGTCTAAGATGTTAGAGCTAATAGGTGGAAAAGAGGAGGCTAGAACCCAGGGGTCCTAGCTCCCAGTCCAGGACCTTCTCTATAATGCACTACAGCACTCAAGTAAGCAGCTATCTCCTTCGCTCATGTATGAAGTTGGCCCTGCCAACCTGGACACAGGGGCACATGACTTTGAAGAACCCCGAAATGCACTTGCCGATGTGTGATATCACTTTGGTCATGATGTTCTCTTTATACAATAACTGTGTTTATATAGGTTAATGAATTAACCTAATTGTTGTTGCTATATTAGTACAAATATAGGCCACTTCTGAAAAAGGCAGTTCTCTTTAAAAAGAGGGAGATTTATCATATGCATATGTGCTATAAATAAAAATGATTTAAAGCCCCACTGGATTTTAGATAAGCTGTGTTAGTGAAGCCACATAGAGTGATAGAAAAATTGAGGGAAGGTGAAGATTGTAAAAATAATAGACAATAAACTGTTTTATGATTTGTAAAGTGCTTTACAGACATTATTTTATTTGACCAGCTTTGAAAAGAAAGTACCTTTTATGAAATACCTAAGAACTCTGGTTCCCAACTTAATGGACAGACCAAAAATAGGAAGCAGGTAAGAGGCAAAGGGTAGCTAGGAAAAGAGGAATGCTTCAATGCACTTGCCATCTCCTATAGAGAGTATTTCCCAATTCCCCTAGTTGCTAGTACCTTCTTCCCAGAAATTATTTTTTTGTTTTATTTCTATAGATTTTATATTTAATTTTTATGTGCATATTCTTCCCCTTGCCCCACCCCAGTATAATACAAACACCTCTAGAGCAGGGGGTCTTTATATCTCTGGTGTTATGCATAGGTCCTAATACATATTAAGCCCTTGATGGGATGGACATCTGGGACTGACTTTGAACCCAGGTCTCCAGTAGCCATCCGTGAAGCAGTATGGTTCAGTCAAAAGAGCACTAGATTTGGTGCTTCATAAATGTTTGTTGAATGAATCAAGTGAAGGAGTGTATGCATTGAATTCATTGTGTAGGAGGAGCTTGAGACCAGGCTAGACTTCTTGCCTGATAAACTATGGCTTAAACTTTGCTTAAATCAGGAGCAGGTGATGGAGGATTTCATTGGTGGTTAGAGAAGTTTAGGGGGGAGCTCAGCATCTGAGGAACATGGTGGGGAGAAACAGAGGGAACTAGAAAGAGAACACAGATACTGCAGGGCTAGCTTAGGAAGACTAGCCCTAGGGAAGAGAGGAAACTGTATTAGATTTGGATGTCAATAGATTTCCGTGGTCAAGGGATAATGTTACTATGTGGTTTTCTAAGTCAATATGGAGTCTGAAGTGATCTTTATGTATGGTTCAGTGTCCTCAATTTCTATTTGAGTTTGACCCCACTGATCTAGACCTATTCAATTGAATCAACAAACATTTTTGTGTAACACCCACTATGAGCCAGACTCCCAGCTTGTAACATATAAGTTCCTTGAGGGTAGAATGTTTCATTTTTAATCTTTTATCCTTATCACATTGTTTGGTACATAGCAGGTACTTAATAATTGCTCATTGATTGATTCCTTGATAGAATGACTTTAGGGACCTGCAGACTGTCTTTGGTTCTGAGATTACTGGTCAGGGATACTTTGTGTTGGCCATTCTGGCTGCCCCCAAAGAGTTGAGGAATGTTTTGAATGGTCTAGTGGTTTGGTTTATGGAATACCATGCTGTGGACCACAGAAAGGCAGCAAGGTGGGGGTCATTGGGCAGCAGTAGGGAACAGGCAATTAGCAGAGGTCAGACAAGGCAACTGACCAAGCACTAAGGCAGATAGGTCAAAGAGTTCAAAGGGCACAGGCTAGATAGAGAAGGTATTAGGTGAGGAGTTCAGGACTCAGGGCTAGTCATCGTGTGGTACCAGCAATCAGAGCTCTATAAGGTAGACTTGACATGGGAACAAGATTTTAGCTTTGCCAAAGTCTTCATATTGCTTCATGCTAAGGAAGTACAAGTTCCGCTCCAGAGGGCAGAACTGTTACAGAGAAGCAGATTTAAACTTGATGTAAAAAAGGGGGAAAAATTCCTAATGATTAGAGTTCTCTAAGAGTGGAATGAGTTCCCTTGACCATGATGAGCTGACCATCACTGAAGTCTTAAAGATGAAGCTTTTGGGGAGAAATGCAGAGGGGTCCCCATTCAGGTACAGTGCAACCATTTGGTTTTGGTAGTCCCTTCAATCTCTAAGAGTCTATGAATTTTAAGGTAGTAACTAGTCCTGAGTCCTAGATATGTGGATTCAGCAAGAGGGAGAGGAGAGAGGGTGGTAGCTGCATAACCAAAATGACTCACATTTCTGGCTCAAGAGAGCCAACCTTGAATCTAGGAAGACGTCCTACTTCTGACCCATACAAGGTGTGTGATCCTTTGCAAGTTACTTACCCTCTCAGTGCTTTGGACCAGTCTATAGTCTATAGGCCAGTCTAAGCCTATAAATTGCAGGGGAAGTGCTGACATTCATTGCTAGAGAAAATTTGCTCACTTGAAGGCTTCTTGTACCAGTGAAATTACAGGTCCAGTTCCTAGCTCTTAAGGTATGCATGTCTGAAGTTAGGTTAGAATTCAAGTAATTCCACATTTGTGCAGCACTTAGAATGGACCAGTGGGAACTGGGGCTGAGTGCTAAGGGTGCAAAGCCAGAACTGAAATAGTCCTTGCTCTCAAGGAACTTCTACTTTAGGGGATAAAACAGATAGTAAATAGAAGATATGTGAAGGGGAAGGGAGCACTAGTGGCGGAAAGGTTGAGGGGAGAATCAGAAAGGGCTTCCCATCAGAGCATCAACTGAAATGTGAAGGGAGAAAATTGAAGCCAGACTAGGAAATGATGCAAAGGCAACTAGGTGGCATAGTGGATAGAACACAGCCCTGGAGTCTGAAAGACCTGAGTTCAAATCCAGCCTCAGACACTTACTAGCTATGTGACCCTGGCAAGTCACTTAACCCTGTTTGCCTCAGTTTCCTTATCATAAAATGAGCTGGAGAAGGAAATGGCAAACCACTCCAGTATCTTAGCTAAGAAAACCCCAAGTAGGATCAAGATATGACAGAAAATATTGAATGACAAGGACAAATAACAAAATAGCAACAAAAACCAATTTACATGTGGGGTAAAACAATTCTGATTGGTAGATCTCTGCTCCTCCCCATTGCAGGATCCTTGGGAGATGGGATGAATATGAAGGCAATGGTGATGGGAGAAGTGCTCAAGTAATGGCTAGTCTGAATGAGTTGGCACTTCTCCATCTCAGAGCACAGTACCCAAGGTGGAGCAAGATTAAAACATGGGGGTCACTCAGACTAACCAGCTGACTTTATACAGGATCTGGGAACTCAGATGGAAAAAATGCTTCTTTATCTTCGCTAATCTCTAAACTGTAATTTAGCATCTTCAACAGTGATTTAAAAAAACAACTAAATACTCTAACAAGATATGCACAGTCTTCACCAGTCTGCCCAAGGGACCTGTGGCACAAAATGGATAAGAAGCTCGACTTTGGAACTAGAAGGAACATCAGATGTTATCTAGTACAACCCCCTAAATTTACAGATGAGGAAACTGAAGTCTGGAAAGGTTAATTCTCCTCTTGCTCCTGTATCTGACTTCTGGAATTGAAGGTCATGCTGTCTCATCCTGAAACTTTACTCCGCACATGGGAGCTCCTCGCCCAGACGCGTCTAGCCACCCCTTCAGCCTTCTCAACCTGGAACTTCCTTCTGCAAGGCGCATGCCCTTCTCCTATTGGTGACTTCCTCCTGCAGCCTCCATTTTGTGGAGGGACCGAGGCTGCTTCTCATTCCATTCCCAGCCCTGTTCTTGACTTATAGACTCTGAAGCCAGCCTCCTGGGGTTGAAATACATATGTTCCCCTGCCCCTCTTTTCAGCATTATTAGATTGTAAGTTCCTTCAGAGCAGGACCTTTCTTTCCTTTTGCTTGTATTTATATCTCCAGTGCACTGTGCCTAGCCCTGAGCAAGTGCTTAATAAATGTTTACCTTCTTTCCCTTATTAACTTGCTTAAGGTCACAGAGGGAATCAGGAAGGTGAGAGCATGGGCTCCTCCCTGGACAAAGGGACCCAGAGTTTGGGAGAAGGGGAGGATCCCTGCATGAAAGCATAGTATCCCTAGGGAGAGAAATAGAATCCCCCCAAATGGCTGACTTACTCCCAGCCTTTCCCCTATCCCTGTCTTGGGAAAACAAAGGAGCAGCAGTAGAAGTCAAGGTCCTTCGGTGCCTTGCTGTTTGAGAAAGGGATGGGAAGGGGAAGAGGTTTCTTTGCTGTGGTCATTGAGGTTGGTCTTAAGGGCTTCTGTGGTCCTGGAAAAATGCGAGGCCTTTTTACGATGTATTTGATGAGAAGGAAGTAAACTGCTACTATAGATATTCACTGGGTGAACTAATGACTTCTGAGACAGGTTGTTATGGTCTACACACAGACAAAGTAATTTCCAATTTCATTAATACAGAATGTCCATCTAATACCATCAATACTTATTTTAGGAGGATGTCCTTCCTAGTGATTCTAATCTACTGCTCTCAGGCTAGGCTTCTGGTAAACAGATAAGGAAATTTTGACATCGAACCTGACCTATTTTTCAGTTTCCTGAGGTGCTTCTAGGTTGGCATGAGGGGTGGGGAAGTGGTTAGGATTCCCTTTGGGCCCTTGGAAGAAGCTCAGTGGATACTTCAACAATACATGGCCTTGAACTTAACCTCTGCGGGAGAACAATTTCTTCCTCTTTAAAATAAGAGAATTGAATTAGATCACTTCTGAGGTCTCTTTCTGACACTACTCAGTAATTTGTTTATTGTTCTATTAATGATCCTGACACTCTAGAAGTTCCATGAGGGCAGCCATGGAATCTTCTCCATAGTAGGAGTAGGACTTCATATCCTTATCCCTGTTTCTGGCACAGTGCTCTACAGAGTGTAGACATTTAATAAATGGTTATTGAATTGAAGTATGCTCCTGTGATACTCCTCATATAGAAGATCACTAGTCACTGATGTCCTGGGGCTGGTCTCCCTATTCAAACTCTTTAGGTTTAGCTCTTGGTGAGTATGAGAGTAAGGAGGGAGGAGGCTATTAGAGCATTTTCTTAGAGATAGCGCTCAAGTGACCTTTAATATAAGTAATTGTCCTTGTGAAAATTGGGGGTGGACTGGGTATCTTGTTGAGTTATTTGCACCCTGTGATAGATGACCCTTGCGGCATAACTAGGGTGGGGTCATGGAACTTTGTCCCAGAATGGAAAATTTAGAAGGTACCAACCACACTGAACCAGGGCACGTTTCTTCCCCTAACCACCTGGCCTTGGTGACAGTGGTAACTGCCTTGTAACTTGTAACAGTAACTGCTTCCACTCTCTTCAGCAACTTAGAAAGCTTAAGATATCCTAGTAATGTTTCATCTCTCAGGCTTTTACATTCCCATCTCCCAACCTGCCTATGTCTGCACCACAAACATCCTGTCCTTCAACAACATAGAAACTTCCTGGTTTCCTGGAGCTCACCCTCCCATTCCCCTTTTCCCTAGTTAGAAAAATTACTAGTTACAATATCTCTTCTTATCCCCTTCCTTCTCTGGATAGAAAGACAGGTATCTTATTAATTTAATGATTATGTAGGAATGTGGGTTGTACGCTAAATGCCCAGCAGTACTCAGGAGGCTCCCTGACTGGCTGAGGTTTGGATTATACTGGTACAATAGTGAATACACTCTGGTCCACCACACCAGGTAGGTGAATGAGCTTGGTCTAAAGGGTTTGGGTAGATGAATCCCAACTTAGCAAAGGTGGGGTTGGGATGTGGCAGTATGGGGGTGTTCTAGAGTATGAGTCATGACTCTTTTTTCATGGCCATGAACAGACCAGATACAGCTGTGTGGGCTCACAGCCAGCAAGTAAATCCTGCTGGCTGTGAGTTTGGTTAGGGGAACTTTAGGTTGCATGGAGTGACAAGCTGGAAACTACCCAGTTAGGCTGAATAGAATGCTTTTAAACACACTTCTAATGATTTTAATTTGGAAAATTATTTCTGGCTTTATATTCTCATTCATATGTAAATCAATATCCTTGCTTATACCCAAGATGGCTGAGAAAGAGGAAGAGAGAAGCTAGAGTTGGACATTCAGTTAGTGGAGCAGAGACAAGCAAAAGGGGTGAAGGAAGTGAAGATTGGATGCTATAGAATGGAGAGATCCAGATGGTTTTAGGGGGCCAAGAAGGTCAAAGGGCTTTTATGTGGCATATTAGAGTATTGGGCTTGAGTCACAAAAACAAATTCAAATACAGTCTCAGATACTTACTTGTGTTACTATGGACAAATCACTTCTGCCAGCTTCAGTCTACTCATCCAGAAAGCAGGGAAAATGATATTGCTTACCTCACAGAGTTGTTGTAAGGTTACAATGAGATTTTTGTAAAGTGCTTTATAGACCTTTAGAAAGTTCCATATAAATGCTAGTTATTATTATTACAAATAATAAAATTTAAAAATCCTGTCTGTTCCACTTGTTCCCTGTGTGATCTGGAACAAATCATTTCATTTCTCTGGGCCTTGCTTTTCTCATCTACAAAATGTGAGGGGTTGGGAATAAATGACCTCCGAGGTCTCTTTCATTTCTAAATTTATGATCTTAAGATCTAGGTCTGGGAACCCTTGACTGCGATACGTCCATTAATAGGTATGATAGGTATGTTAGGAGCCAGTCCTGAAAAGTAGAATAAGATTGAGGAATAGCATATGATAATTCATATTCTTTTTATCATAGCCTTGGGCAGCTAGGTGGAGCAGTGGAAAGAGTATAGAGCCTGGTGTCAGAACTCATCTTTCTGAGTTCAAATCTGGCCTCAGACACTTACTAGCTATGTGACCTGTTAACCCTGTTTGCGTCAGTTTCCTCATCTGTAAAATGAGCTGGAGAAGGAAATGACAAACCACTCCAGTATCTTTGCCAAGAAAACCTCAAATGGTGGCATGAGAGGTTAGACATGACTAAACAACAAAAACAAATTCAGAGCCTTAAGAAGTTTTAGGTTATTTTAATTTAAAAAAACATTGTGAAAAGAATTAAATAGATGGAGATTAGAGACCTAGAGTCCAAGTTGGGGCAGAAGGTAAGCCTGTGGGGCATTCAGGCTGGTGGAAGTGAGAGGCTAGTGAGAGGAAGATTGTGTTCTATGTATTTCTTGACTATGGCAATATATGACTTAGTTCAAATATAAAACTATCTACATTCCTAGAACCAGTGCTGGCCCTGACACTAACTATGTGATTCTGGGCAAATTACTTTATTCCCAGCCTCAGTGTTCTCATTTGTAAAATGGAGACAATAATTCAATTCAGTAAACGTGTTAAGCACCTACTATTCCCAGGGTACAACTGGCATACAAACACACACACACACACACACACACACACACACACACACACATACACACTTGCTCAAATGATAGACCCTATCCTCAAAGAGTTTACATTCTCATTCTCCTGGATAATAATATACTTACTCTGTTCTATAAGTTGTTGTCAGGAGTGTTCTTCATAAACATCAAAGGGTATATAAATGTATTCTTACTATTATTAAAATGAAACAGAGACCTCTCTGTGTGGTTTCAGTAGCCCAGGGGCCTAAAAAATGTCGCAGCCAGGGGACTATCCATGGTGCTGAAAATTCCTACCATTAAGTCATTCCTTTGGGTGAAAGCTTTGCCTCTAGAAAAACTCCTATTCAAATGCACTTCTATTACTTTTGGTCTTGGGTAGCAGAAGCAGTGAAAGCTGATTTCAGGGTTAGGGTAGGGTTAGCTCATTATCACATTAGGAAAGAACTAGGGCTAGAGAAACTCAGAGAATTTAGCTCTCTGTCCTCTGCTCTGGTTGCTGGCCACAAGCACATTAAGAGCCTTGCTTCATTATGGAAGACTGCACACACCTGCTGGTCCTTATCCATTCTCACCATGAAACATAGTTAACTAAAATCCCGACAGAGAACAAGCTACTTCTGTCCTGCACTCAGCTATTCCCTCTGTTATGTGGATCTGCTTGTCAGTCTGGGCTCCTGAAGTTTTTCTTCAATCTGTCTATACAGGTCCCATTCTCTACTCAAGACCTCCTTCCTCGTTTGAAACCTAGATGTGGATCTCTGCCCATCTACTTGACCTGTATTCCTGAGGAATGCCAGTTCTGGCTAACCTACTTGAATTTCATAACTTGCCAGGTCCTTTAGGTTGTCCTGGCAACCTGAACACTGACCTTTTCTTTTTTTTTTCATCTTCTCTGTTCATATCACATCTGTGTTAGGCAGTGCAGATGGACCATTAGCTAGATTTGGCATTGAACCAGGAGGAATAGAGTGGTCAAGATTACATTTGGGATATTAAATAGCCTTTCAAAGATCCCAACTTTCTGTCTGACACAAAAACACATCTCTTTAACACAAATTTCTTTCTGGTTGAGGGGCTGAGAATCATGGAACATCCTTATCTCTAAAGAATAAAAATGGAAACCCACACAGGTGACCAGTGAAGAGTCATTCAATCAACAAACATTTATGCTAGGCTTTGGGGATAAAAAGACATTCTATAAAACCCCAGCTCCAGCCCTCTAGGAGCTTATATTTTATTTGGTGGATACCACATACTGACAGAAAACGAAATGTAAGATATATGCAAAATGACTGTGGTAAAGTGAGGATTGACACCCGGTGAAATGAGGAAATGACTTTTGAAGGAAGTGAAACTTGAATTGAACGTTGAAGGGAGCTTTATGTTCCAATAGGTGCAGATCAGTAGGGAGAACATTCCAGGCACTGGAGATAGCGGGTGTAAAGACATAGGTCCAGGAAATGGAAAGTCGTATACATGAAGTAGCAAGCAAATCAGACTGGCTGGAAAGTGGAGTAATTTGTGGAGGAGTAACATATAATCCGCCTAAAGATAGTTCAGAGACAGATGGTGTGGACCTTTAAATGTGAAACAAAGGAGTTTATAGTTTTATAGTTTATAGTAGGGATTCCTTTTGAGTATAGGTTAGATTAGATGGCCCCTAAGGTCCCATCCAACTCTCAAGGTCTTTTATTTTATCTGATCTGTAATGGTTAAATACTAAAGTTTCTCTAGCAGGGGAGATTCATGATGGGCCACATGGAAGGTCACAGTAGACTATCCATAATGATTTGCCCACAAGCAATGGGATAATACATATTGTCAAGGACATATGTAACTAGAAAAGGAGGTGGGCTGTTCATGGAATGAAAGGCACCTGGGGCAAAACATTGACAGATGGAGTATCTGAGTGCTGCACTGTTACCCATAGAATATTCAGTGACCCAGAAGCAAATTTAGATTGCATCCAAGAGATTCTCTATGAAGAATTTATGGAAGAACAGAATCAAAAAAATCATACAGGATGAGAAGATATGGATAATTTGTGATCTTTATCCTTAGGTGATAGGGGAAAGAGAAAGGAACAAATACTTATCAAGTACCTACAATGTGCCAGACACCTTGCTAAATATTTTACAGATCTCATTTGATCTTTACAACAATCTCAGGAGGTAAGCACTAACATTAACCTTATGTTATAGTTAAAGAAACTGAGGCAAATAGGTTAACATTATTCCCATGTTTCAGTTAAGGAAACTGAGGCAAACAGAGATTAAGTGACTTGCCTAGGGTCCCATAGCTAGGAAATGTCCAAAACTGGATTTGAACTCAAGACTTCCTGACTTAAGGCCTAGCATCTTATCCATTTTGCCACCTACCTGGAGAGTACCCACACCACTCAGATCTATTGATATATGGAAGCAAAGGTTAGAAGGCATCCCTACACCTGCTCTGGGTATACTAAATGAGGCCCCTGTTTTGATATCTCTCACCATTACACAGATCTATCTGGTGTACCATGCCCATCTGGCATAGCTTCTGATCCAGAGCTTCCTTAGTATACAGGGTAATGAAGAGATAGAACATGAAGCTGGAATTTTGTTTTAATTGGGAGGAAAGTATGGTATGATGGAGCAAGGTGAGGTGTAAGTAGTGGGGCTCTGTAGTTGGAGAAGACATTTCAAGGTATGGGGTGGAGAAAGAGAAAATTTTAGAGCAAAAAAGAGAGAAAATGCTTTTATTCTTAAAATCAGTATATGAAAGTCTTTTCTCCCTTCTTTTTAGATTTTCACATATTTCCATATATACAAAAGAGGCAACATGGAAAGAGGACAAGACTTGGATCTGGAAGACCTAGATTTATGTTCTTGATTCCACCAATCATTACTGTGTGACCTGGATTAAGTCACATAATCTCTTTAATCCTGTCTCTTCATTTATAAAGTCAATCAATTAATTGCTCAATCAACAAACACTTACTTATTACCTACTATGTGCCAGGCACTGTGTTAAATAGGTGCCAGAGACATAAAAACAACAGAAAACTCCCTGAAAAGGTCCCTTCCCCAAAGATGCTTACATTCTATTGGGAATAACTTACCCATCAGGCTACACCAAGGGGTTGTTATGAGGATCAAATGACTATGAAAATGTTCAAAAATTGTAAAGTACAATACAGAAGTAAGGGGCAATTATGAGTACGTTTAATTCAATTCCACAAGTTTCTACTGAGCACCTACTATGTGCAAGGTATGTACATACTCCCTATGTACAAAGGAGTACAAAGACAAAACCAAGCAAACCAAATTATGAGTAATATATATTCCTGTTTCAAAGCTAATGCAAGTCTATAAAAGCCACTTTAAAAGAGATATATATGTATATATACATACACATATACATAGGTGCACATATGCACATACATATACATACATATATATATACATACACACATATTATATATATATATATTTCAATCCCTTCTCCCAATTCTCCCATCTTTAGAAAACAAAACCAAAAAGCCAAACACTGACATTTCTCAGGGCATCTTGACACCTCTTCCCCTAGACACAATGGTTTCAAAATTTCCAAGACATTTTCACCTATGAATGGTAGGGAGCAGTGTGAAAATGTTTGAATAGTCAGGAATTGGGTTGTGCTAAGAAAAAAAGTGGAGGGGCATGGGGTCCTAGAATTGTTTGATGAACTCTGTGGATGATGACAATAATATCTGAATGTTCAGCACCGTGTAGATAGAATATCGTTTCTTCTGTTCTCCTTCCAGATGGTTGGAATCATGTTCACTTTCCTTTGTTCTCTCTTCATAGCTGTCTCTCCTTTTTTATTTCCACAAACCAATGAATTTCAGGGTTGGAAGATACTTCCAATCCCCCTTATCTTGAAGGAAACTGAGGCTCAGAGAAATGATGTGATTTGTCCAAGGTCATATAGCTAGTAAAACAGATTTAAACCCAGGTTCTTGGACATAACTATTCTATTGCTCCTCAGCCAGATTCCTTTTTCTCAAACCTTGTCATCTTTTTAAAAATGTGTAACTGTCCACAAAGCCACTTTTCCTTAACATCCCATCCTTTGTCTGGCAGAATAAAAATTTCCTGTTTTGATCCTCAAAGGGACTTCTTCATTCTATCCTTAAATCTTTTTATTGGCACCAAAATAGCTTTTAGATGAAAAAAAGCCAACCTAACAACTCTTGCTGGAGCACAACTCTTCCATTCTTTTAAGAATCTTGTGCAGACAGTACAACACTGAATGCTTCCTTTAGTCTTAGCTACTTCTTCAAGAAACATTGTCCCACATCACAAGAGAGACATACCCTGAACTCTATTTGAAATGAGATCTGAGTTACTCATAAGTTCCTAGAGTTGGACTCTTAAAGATCATTTGGTCCAACTTCCCACTCAATACAATAATCATTGACAGGTGGTCATTTAGTCTCTGCCTGAATACTTCCAGTGATGAGAAGCTCATTATCTCACTAGGCATCTCATCCCATTGTTGGACACCTTTAATTGCTAAACCTGGAGGTGTATTTTTGTGCTGGGGTTAAATGGTACAAAATATACCTAGAACAAGGCAAAGAAAGGTAGTGCTCTTGGATCCTTTAAATGGTGAGGGAAAAGATGAGATCTGAGATAGCTTCACCTATTGGTGTGGCTGCCTGGGAGAGAAAGTTCCACCTTACAACTTCATATATAAAATAATTATTCTGGCTAATTATTTGCTAAGATTAGTTATTTCCACATTATTGAAGGATTTCAATTACTATCAGCACCTTCTAAATTTTTGTAACCAAGGACAAAGCCCCAGTTGCCCTATAGTTAGAAAGCTCTTCCTTATACTGAGTAGAAATCAGACTTATGAGGACAACAGCTCTCTCTGTAGAAATATTCTTTGTTGAGTCTGAGCAATGCTTATAATTTCCCAGTGGTTGGACGAGTTGTCAGGTGGTCAGGAAGAGATCACAAATGACAAAGATATTGAGCTACAGAGGTGTGACTCTCAAGTGATAGAAGAGTTTTAAATCTGATTTGACTAGTTAAGTGTAGGATTCTGAAGGGGGTAGAGACTGACACTAAAGAATGAGATGATATGGGCTAGCCTCTCTTTGGACTTTTTGGGAGTGGGCGTAACAAGCAGGTTCTGAAGGTCAGACTTGATTTCCCTCTCTCAATCAATCAATAAACAAAAATTTATTAAACACTTCCTATGTACCAGGCAATGCACTATGCCCTTAGAATATAAAGACAAAAGTGAAATAGTGCCTGCCCTCAAAGATCTTACATTCTAGTGGGGGGTGGGGCGGGGCTCCTGGCACTCTAATTCTAATCTAGGGAAAGCCTTAGCATCATGGCTTCCTCCTTTATTTAACAAGGATGATCTCATTTCTCAAAGCATTCTATTTAACTGGTGTGGAGATGGCTGGCTTTCCCCAGAGATGGCTACAGTATCTCCAGAGTTGAGACAACTCTGTTTTCTCTAGGTGAGTCAAAGTACCCTTTTTTTCTTAGCATCTTAACACATAGCAGCTCCACCTGACCCTAAATGCACTCATACAATTTGGCTCCAGTCATTCCCACCCAATAGTTCATTTTGCCTTGGGATTCTCTGGAAGCTCTGCTAAGTCTATCCAAGGGAATAAAAGAGGACAGAGTCCTTGAGCTAGGGAAAGCTAGGGGCTTCTCAATCAATACTGCTGTTGGAGCCCAGCTGGGAGAGGGAGGTCTTCCAAGTGAAAGCACCTAAGAAAGGGACCCTGGGACATTCCTCTACAGGATACTCCCAAGAGGGCACTCAGGGACATCTTTCAGAAGCATTTCACACTGTGCAAAGGATTCAGAGATGCTCCATTTTTGTACAGTGAGCACCTACATTTCACAGAATCAGTACAGGGGGAGTAGAACAAAGGAAGCCTGGCCACGTGTCTCCTGTATCCCATAGCTGGACATTCCTGCTTTTCTGGTAGCACACCTAAGATGCCCCTACAGATGGCTGAAACAGTGAGGTCAGAGTTGGGGTGCTCACTCCTGCAGAAGTGAAGCTGTGGGGGCGTGGTCCCTTTCTGTTCCCTACAAGTGTGGAACCTACAGGGGTCATTCCACATGTAGGGGCACATTGCCCTCTGGCTGGGGTGGGGCAAGGGGGTGGGAAGAAAGAAAAGCCTCCACCAAGGAAGGAACTGATATTTCCTAGTGCAATGAAAGCCAGATGGAAAAGTAACGTAGTATAAAGGTAGAGAAAAGGAGACAGGAGAGGAAAAATAGGAGGGGAAGAAGGGAAGGGAAAAAGAAACAGAGGAACAGAAAGTGAGGTGGTGGGTGAGGCTGAATAGGTGAAAGAAGTGGCTTCCCACTTGATACAGTGAGGGGATCAGAAAAGGTAGAGGGGGGAACAGGACAAATTACAAGGAGGGACTTTCAACAGCTTTTCTCAATAATGCCTTCTGTGCAAAAATCCCTCATGGACATAAGAAATTAAAGAAATCCAAATTGACTCCCCCAAGTGACTCCACCCCTAGCTCCAAAATGGGGACAAAGCTTGGAACCTTGGCTTTTTCCTCTACAGATACTCGTTATCTTATCCCTGACACTTCCCACTGCTCCAAGAATCCAAAAAAGTTTAATGGAATGAGTGAACTAGAAGCAACATAATGGACTCACTATTTGGCTGCTAGTCTCCCCCTCCCCCAACCTCTCCTATGATTTTAATTTTTTTTTTTAAGAAATGCCCTAAGCATTGGTATTTGTTTTCTACTTACCCCAACCCAGTTAGTGGTGAGCTGCTTGCTTCCTCACTCCCTCAATTAGTGGTGCTCTGGGCTTCTCTCAACATCAGCACCACTGTTCGACTCTCAACATGACATCATCTCTGAGTGCTGTGATTGGACAGCTGCAGGTTGCTTGGCAATTGGACAGTATCTTCTGGAGGAGCAGGGATTGCCTAAGTAACTCTTGGAGAGCCAGGGAGCTAGAGGATGATGTCACACAAAGAACCTATTTTCTAGGTTGTATGGGGTTTGGGGGCAGCAGAGGTAAAGGTGGGGAAGAAGATGGAAAGTAGGAGTGGGGATAGGATTATATAGCTCTGAAACAGTCATGGAGGGTAAATGATGAATGATATAGAAAAGTTTGGGCTTTTTTGCAAATCTGGGGGTGGGAGAGTATAAAATATAGAAGAGGAATGAGGAGAACAGATGAACTCTAAATATAGATACTGGGATTTTTTAATGCCCTGCTTCCAGATATATGGGGAGAACTAAAAGGAGGACATAAATCCTTGCTCTGGAGGCACAAGGAAAGATAAAGGAAAAGTGGGTCTCGTTCAGTACTGTGAACAAATACATGCTTTTCCCCTTGTCAGTAACAAGAAGTCACAGTAGGAAGAACACTGGACTGGGAGACAGGAGCACCTGGTGCTTGTCCCAATTCTACCTTGAGCAAGCTGTGTGGCATTGAGGAAATCCCTTTCCCTTTCTGAACTTCAATTTCTTTATCTGTAAAGTGAAGAATGGAAGGGGATCAGATTTTTAAGCTCCTTCTGAGGTCCAGTGACATACTTCACAATTGCCTTTAATTCAACTTATTTTAGGTGGACCCATGAGGTTCACAAGTGGGTCATAGAAACATCTCATAGAATTGGTTGTGATAATAGAGGTTGCTGTTTACACCAGACTGAGATCATACCGACCTCTAAGGATAAGAGCCTGCTGCTGATGGGGGTTGTGGGTGGAAGGCAGGGAATGGGCTATGGGTGTGGAAGGTTTGGAAAGACCATAAAAGGGATGTTGATGGTCCATGATGAAGGAGTGTGCCAGTGCATTATGAGGAAGGGGAGTGCTGGTGAGTCAGGTGTATTGTTGAAACTTGAGACACTGATAGGGGGTTGGGGTAAGTGACTGCCTTTAATCCATCCTCCTGTGACATCTGCTGTTGGGGGATAGTAAAGTCAGGACCTGGACAGACCTGGGTGGCCGGTAATTGACTGGTTGGGGATTCCAGATCTACAGCACCTCGTAGCAAAGCTGGTTGATTGTGTTGCATGTGATACTGTCTGAAACATATCTTGAGGGTTGGTGCAAATTCTGCAAATATGTACAACAACATACAGTGAGGCAATGCTGCTTCCATTGGTTCCTGGAGTCATATGTAGCTAATTTTAGATTTATCCAGATCCTGTTACTACTGTCTTACAATGAGAAGGATGGGGCACAGATCTGTGAGCTCTCTAAGATGGCATGTTGCTATGTACCAGGGGTTTTGGGTAGGGGGAACAACAAGATCTCTCATACAGCCCCACCTCTAATATCTATGAGACCTTGGCAAGTCACTTAACTTCTCTGGGCCTCAGTTTACTCAGTTGTAAAATGAGGGGGTTATATTAGATGACCTCTCAGCTCTCCATTTGTGATCCTATGACCTCTGTAATCCTGTGATCATTGTCCTCAGCTCACAGAAAAGTGAGAGACATCTAGAATGACTTTAGGGTCAGAGTGGTATAAAAAGATATCCAAAATATGTTGGGGGAAAATAGAAAGAAACTTCTCTTCTCAATCAACTTGAGTTGAGACTTGAATGCTTAGGGAGTCATGAGAGGTCCAAATGAGAGGCGTTGGCAAAGTGGGTAGTAGGATATGCCAAATGTGGTAGTGGGTAGAAGATGGCAATGTGTATTTGAGGGGTGTTGCTCAGAATACCATGGCCAAACCATTTCAGGATTTGGAAGAGGGGTGGATCCCATCTTGCAGTCTGCGTGTGTGTGTGGAGGAGGCAGGGGCTTAAATTATTTCCTTTGTCTATGTGTGGGACATATGGCTCCCTAATGTATGGAAGCAGGAATCTTAGGAATACTTTTGCAGACTTTGACATGTGAAAAGAAGAAATATGCAAGTTATTGATTAACTAGGATGCCAAGTAGCTATCTATGGTTCCAGACTTAGAACAGTCAGCTTAGCAATCACTCAAAACTGAGTGTTGAAGTCCTAGTGGATGGGGATAGGAATTACTGGCAACCAGAAGTATTTCATACCCTATCCTATTTCATCACTCCAGAGGGACCACTGTTGGGGATAGTGGTGGTGATGAGGGTTGCTGCTGCCCTCACCCCTACTAGGTTTCTAGGACCTGGAATTAGAAATAGAGATCATTCATTTTCTAGTAGGAGGAGAAAATGAGGCTAGTGACTCCAAACAGCCCTTCCTCACTTAAATCTAATTCACTTGCATGTCTTGGCATCACCTCTCTATGTCGTGGTCCTCTTTGAGAACGAAGGACAAACAATAATCATAACATACCTTAGGATAAACTAAGGTCATATAGCACTTTTACTTTTAACTGTTCCCTTAATAATCATGTGAGATAGCTGGGGCGAGTATGTTTAGCCCCATTTTACAGTTGAGGAATGTGAGGCCCAGAGAGGTTAAGCAATTTGCCAAGATTACACTGCTTACAAGTACTAGAACTCCCAGCCAGGGGATCTAGCTCCAACACCAATATTCCTGGGCCTGGACCACCTGACCGGGAAACTGCGCTATAAATGATAGGGAGGTGTGGCTAAAATAGTACTGGTAGTTCTGTGCTTCTGGTACCTTAAAGGTTAAATGAGCTTCAGGAGGCTGTCCCGAGAGTCTCGCTACCACTGCTTCTATAGGAAGATGTCTTCAGAGTTCCTAAATCCTCAGAAACACACTTTGGACAGAAAACAGAAAGGAAAGTACCTGTCTATCAGTTGGGGAATGGCTGCACAAATTAAAGTATATAAATACAATGGAATATTATTGTATTATGAGAAATGAGAGGGCAGCTAGGTGGTGAAGTGGACAGAGCACCAGGCCTGGAGTCAGAAAGACTCATCTTTCTGAGTTCAAATCCTGCCTCAGACACTTACTAGCTATGTGACCCTGGGCAAGTCCCTTAACCCTATTTGCCTCACTTTCCTCATCTGTAAAATGAGCTGAAGAAGGAAATGACAAACCACTCCAGTATCTTTGCCAAGAAAACCTCAGATGGGGTCAAGAAGAGACAGACATGACTGAAAAATGACTGAACAACCACAGAAATGATGAATATGAAGAATTCAGAGAAACATGGAAAGACTTGTATGAAGTAATGCAGAGTGAAATAAGCCGAACTGGGAGATGATTGACTCTCTGAGTACACCAATGTAAAGGGAAACAACATTGAAAGGCTAAAACTCTGACCAATGCAATGACCAATAGTGACTTCAAAGGACAGATTACAAAGCACATCTCTTACCTCTTAGCAAGAAGTGGTGGACTACAGGTATACAATCAGGCAAACAGTTTCAGATATAACCAATGTATTGGCTTATTTTGCTTAACTATTATTTGTTACAAAGAAGAACTCTATCAGAGGGAGTGTCATTGGAAACAGACAATGAGCAAAGGAAAAATAGGAAAAGTAAATAGTAAAATTTAAAAAGGCAAAAGAAGGGTTTTGGGAGACTGGTCCATGGCTATGTTGGGGCACCCTCTGAACTCTAAGGTCCCTTCCATACTACAGTGTTGGTGAGGAAGCAAGAGCCCAGAAGGAAACTATCTCCTTGTTCAGACCTCTTCTCTTCCTCAATGCCTCTGCCTGTTTAGTTGGTAGCAAGACTGGGATAGCAAAGCTGCAGACCAGGGCAGCCCTCTTTCCATTGACATCTATTCCTAAAGCTTTCCCAAGAACCTCTGTGCTGTGTTGAATTTGTGAATGCACGGTAGTGAGTGGCAGCTGGAGTAGGAGCCTAGCATTTTCAAACTAGACAGTAGATTTAACCTCCAGAGATATTATGGGAACACAGTTTATCTAGGGCTGATCAGCTAGATCAAGGTTCCTAAACTTGGAGTCCATGGATTTCCTAGTCAGTGAATTTTGATGGGGAAAATTATATCTTTCTCACTAACCTTTAACTGAAATTTAGTACACATTTCCTCCAATTATTGAAAAACATTTTGAGAAGGGCTTCACCAGATTGCTATTTTCATGACACAAAAAAGGTTAAGATACCCTGATCTAGACCAATCCTCCCATTTTACAGATGAGGAAATTGAGATTTAGGGAAGTAGAGTCATATAGGTAGTGTATAGTGGACTGTGGATTTGAATTCAAGTATGGGCCTTAGGCATATCTTGAGAATGGTCAATTGCCATAGAGATCATTTATCAGTGATTTGAAGAGCATTTGTGGTTGGAGAGGCAGGATAGTGAAGGGCTTGTGATCATGCCCAAGGTTGGAGGAAATGGTGACATTTAGCCTGCAGAAAGAACATAGGTGGGACATGAGAGCTGCCTTCAGGTATTTGAAGGTTTGTCAGACAGAAGGATTAGATTTGTCCAACTTGGCTCTGAAGAACAGAACCAGAAGCAATGGATGGAAGTTATAGAATGGTATAGTTTAGTTTAATATAATTTAAAACTTCATAGGAATTACAATTGTCCACGAGTAGAATGGGCAGCCTTGGGATACTATGGGTTCTCCCTCTTGCCCCTACCCCCAATAGAGGTTTTCAAGGAAGGGCTCAATAACTATTTAGGGACATCACAGCTAATAATGCATAATAATAATCAATCAATCAATCGAGTGGGGTTACAAAAAAGAGGCAAAAGACAAAGAGTTTACAATCTAATGGGGAAGACAACATGCAGACAAGTATACACAAAACAAGCTGTAGCCAGGATAAATAGGAAATAATTAACAGAGGGAAGACACTGGAATTAAGGGGAACTTGGAAAGTCTTCCTGGAGAAGGTGGGATTTAGTAGAGACTTAAAGGAAGTCAGGAGGTTGGTAGTTGGAACAAAGGAGAGTGTTCCAGGCAAAAATGCCCAGAGCCAGAGCTGAGATGGAGGGTCTTGTTTGTAGAATAGCCAGGACACCAGTGTCATTGGATCAAAGAGTACTTGTCTGCAAGTAAGGTGTAAAAAGACTGCAAAGGTAGAAAGAAGGGTTAGGACATGAAGGGCTTTGAATACAAACAGTGAATTTTGTACTTGTTCTTGGAGGCAATTGGGAGCCACTGGAGTTTAGGGAGTAGGGGAGTGACATGATCAGACCTGTATTTTAGGAAAATCACTTTATTGACTAGAGGATGAACTGAAGTAGGGAGAGACTAGAGTAGGGGTGGGGAACCTGTGACCTCAAGGCCACATGTGGCCTTCTGTGTCCTCAGCCTTTTGACTGAGTTCAAGTTTTACAGAACAAATCCTTCTTTTTAGGAGATTTGTTCTGTGAGGTTTGGATTCAGTCCAAGTGTCACACTTAGGGACCTAGAGGGACACATGTGGCCTCGAGGCTGCAGGTTCCCCACCCCAGGACTAGTCAGGCACCCCTCCCCTAGCAGTCTATTGCAATAATCAAGGCAGAAGTAATGAAAGTCTATACTAGAGGGGTGACAATATTAGAGAAGAGGACATATTTGAGATATGTTGCAAAGGTAGAATTGACAAGACTTGGTGACATATTGAATATGGGAAGTCAGAGATAGTGAGAAACCCAGGATGATTCCTTGGTTGGAAGTCTGAGGGAATGGGAGGATGGTGTTGCCCTCTGTAGTAGAAGGGAGGAGGGAGGAAGAGATTAGGGAGAAAGATAATGTTTAGGACACATTGAATTTAAGATGTCTGCTTAGCATTTAGTTTGAGATATCTGAAAGGCATTTGGAGACGTGGGATTGGATGTCAGCAGAGAGATCGGGGCAGGAAATGTAGTTTTGAGAATCATTATTATAAAGATGATAATTAAATTCATGGGAGCAGATGAGTTCACCAAGTGAAGTCGTATAGAGGGAGAAGAGAAGAGGGCCCAGGACAGAATCTTGAGAGACACTTACCTTTTTAGAGACATCTACCTTATTAGAGAGTGTGACTTGGAGGAGGATCCAGCAAAGGAGACAGAGAAGGAGAAGTCAGATAAGTGGGAGGAAAATCAAGAGACAGTGGTGGCCTGAAAACCTAGAGAGAAGAGAGTATCAAGGAGGAGAGATTGATTGGCACTGTTAAAAGACTGCAGAGAGGTCAAGGAGAATGAAGAATGAGAAAAAGTCATTGGATCTGACAACTAAGACATCATTAGAAACTTCGAAGAGAGCAGTTTCAGTGGAATAATGATGTTGGAAGCCAGATTATAAGGGGTTAAGAAGGAAGTGAAGGAAGTGAGAGGAGAGAAGGTAGAGATACCTATTGCAGACAGCATTTTCAAGTTTAGCTACAAGGGGCAGAAGAGATATAGGATGATAGGTATTGGGGATGAAAGGATCAGGCCAGGAGAGGCATGATAGGCCGTCAGAAATGAGCCAGTAGAGAGGAAGAGATGGTGATTGTTTGAAAATAAGTGACAGTGGGGATAACAGAGGAGACAGCCTTTTGGAGGAGATAGGATAGAATGGGATCACCTGCACTAAAGAAGGGTTAGCCTTGATAAGGAGTAAGGCCACTTCATCATGTGAGATAGGGTGAAGGAGGAGAGAGAGGCAGAAGGTTCTAGAATGATGGGAGATGAGGAAGAGGGGAGGGGGGTAGTTTATGGCAAGTGATCTCAATTTTTTTTTATAAAATATAAGATGAGGTTCTCATCTGAGAAAGTAGGGCGAGGGGGAGCCATGGGAGGTTTGAAGAGAGAAGAAAAGCTTTGGAAGAGCCACTGTAGGGAATGGGAGAGTAAGTTGATAAGGGAGGTATGCAGCTTTGCCAGGCAGCAGTAAGGGCTCAGTTGACATTGTATAATACAGATTTGAAGTAGATCAGAATGGTTGCATGATTTTCTCCACCTTCATTCAACAACACATGTAGGAATTAAAGCAGTGAATGGCAAGAATGATCTGAGATTGAAGTTGGCAGGCCCAGGGTGATATGATTTAAGAGAGGAGGATATTGTAGAGTTGAATTGGTTCACCAAGGTGTCAACCTTGGGGGGAAGAGGTGAGAGTGGTTAGTGCATGGGAGCTGGCCTGGGAGAGGGGTCAAAGAACTGGATGGCATGGTGTGGGTGAAGAGTTGGGTTATATAAGGGAAGGCAGAAGGAGAGGTGACAAGCCAATAGTCTATGGTTGGATAAAGGGATTTCAGAATTCTTGAACATGAAGGTAGTACATTTGTGTGCGATGGCAAAAATCATGGAAATGATCATCTTTCTATGTGACTGAAGTGGGATGGAGGATTCACTCATGGGAGTTGAGTAGGTTGAGGAACTGAATGATTAGAGCATTTGAAGGAGAGCCAGTATGTATGTTGAAATTCCCAAGTATGAAGATAGGAGTTAGGGAGGAGAAAAAAATTGTAAACCAGTTATCAAAGTCATTGAAAAAGAATTGAAAGTGACCTTGGGGTCTGAAGTCCCTTCCAACTTAAATTCTGGGATTCTATTTTTACAAATACAGAGTTCTTTCCATTACACCTTGTTATTCTCTGTCAGAGGATCATGGGCATATATTTTCCCAAAATTGCATGAAATTTGTTTGTGTTGTTATGTTTGTCCTCTGTTCCTTACCTGTGAAGCTTGCGGATCAGCTTAGATATGCACTAGGTGCTTCCAGCTCTAAAAAGCCTCTCCTGTCATTCTCAGTCAACCATACAATATGCATAAGGCATGACTTGGGTTTGTCTTTGAAGTTTGTTCTCAGGAAATGCTAACAAGGAGAACTTGCTGTGCACAAAGAGACACGGGGGTCTGGCAGAGCCCTGGTGCAGCCAGTTGCTGGAAGGCAGCTGTCTTGATTGGTCCAGACAGATTCATCAGGCTTCACCTGGCTAGAGATAGAAATAGGCCTTCAAAAGGAGATTGAACCCAGGGCTGCAGGGGAGAGGACAGCTCTTGTCATATCTAAAACTTTTTCAGCTGAGCTTTCATCAGTAAAGGAATATCTGATGAGGCAACTCTCTACATGTACAGAGCCACACTAGCGCTCTAACTTACAATCTTAGAATGTTGTACTGAGAAGTGACTTGCCTAGAATTGAACTTAGGTTTTCCTGATGCTAAAGCCAGCTCTCTATGTACTGAGCACCTTTTTTTTTTTTTAAAACCATGGCTGAGATGCATTGCCTTGTTTTGAGAATCCTTAGTATCCTTCAAAACCCACCTAAAATGCTACATCCTACCTAAAAGCATTTGCTGGGGCCTGATTCCCTAGTGGTTGGTGCCTCCCCTCAATTACTTGGCACTTATTTTTGTCTATATCTTTTTCTCTGTCCCTCCCTCCCTCCTTATCTCTCTTTCCTTTTCCCTGTCTCTGTCTTTCTCTGTTTCTCCATCTCTCTCTTGTTCTCTGTCTTTCTCTTTCTCTCTGGTTCTTTTTCTCTCCTTTTCCCTGTCTTTTTCTCTCTGCCTTTCTCTCTCTTGTTCTGTCTCTTTCTTTGTCTCTCTGTCTGCCTCTTTGTCTCTGTCTCATTTCCTTCCCTCTCTCCCCACTCCCAATGTAAGCACTGTTTCATTTTTTGTCTTTATACCCCCAGCACGTAGTCAGAAAGACCTGACCTCAGGTCCTGCTTCCTCCATATACTGGCTGAATGACCCTGGACCAGTGATTTAACCTGTCAGTCAGTGTTCTTGGCAGTCATCTTAGACTATATATTGCAGGGAACTTGCATTGGTAAAGAGTTTCCTCTTCCCAGGAGGCGCCTATAGCAGTTAAATCACAGGTCCAATCCATATCTCTTTTTTCATTCCCAAGTCCCAATACAGTGTGTGTTTAACAAATATTCATCGCTTGAATTTGGACCTGAAATTCCAAGTTCACCCTCATCTCATCCGCCCCCTTAGGCCTATTAAACTTTGATTACATTTGAAATGCCTCAAAGAGAATGGAGAGGGGGGCAACCAGCAGGCTTGCCCATAATCTGGTGTTACAGCTATTTCAAATGCTCTTTAGCGGCTCAGGCACCAGAAGAGAAGAAGAGTACTGTCTACCAGGTTACTTGAGAACAAGATCCACCAGTGGATCCCCTTCTCATTCCCTCCACATGTACTTCATGGTAAGCCTAATAAAATATTGGAAGAGGGAACTCTGTTCCTTGCCCCCGCCCCATCCAGGCTAGAGGATGAACAACTTTCAGGAATGAGAACACTTCACAGCTGGGCCAGACAGAATGCATCTAGCTCCTGAGGAAGATTCCCAAGCTGGTGAGCTGTCATTGGCTCTGCCTATCGGCATGATGTCATCAACTTCCAATTATAAGTCAGTTTCTCCCTCCTCATTGGGGGAGGTGTGTGAGTCAAAATCAGCAGATGATTAACTCTTTGTGGATCATAGGAGACTGTAGACATAGACATCTCTCCTGTACATATGGGTGTGTACTTATGTATAACATTTAATAAATATACTTATATATTATATAAATATGCTTATACATTTAAACATTTTATTGATGTTTTACTGTCTTTCTCCATACCCCCATCATCCCTCTTAACAAAGGAGGGCATGTCTAGTCATTTATGCCTAATTCCATGCCTCTGGTTCACTACTTTTCTGTAAAGAGGAGATCATAAATCATAGATTTAGAGCTAGAAAAGGCCTCAGAGGACATCTGTTCCAACCTCCTCATGTTAAATAAACTGAGGCCTCAGGAAGGTAAAGCCACTTTCCAGATGCCCCCTTTCCCCTGTGAGCTCCAGTATTACAATAACCAAATGAGTCATCTCACTATATGGAAAAAATAATTGGTGACTTCTCCTCATCTAGCTGAGGCCCACAACACGTTAGACTCTGCCAGAGACTGGCTGTTGTAGCCTTGACCAGATAGATTCACCTCTTCAAGCCTCAGTTTCCTCTTCTGTAAAAGAAGGAGAGTAGATTAGGTGATTTCTGAGGTCCTTTAAAAAACTATAACACTTTAGAGTTCTAAGAATTACAGAATTTCTGATATGGAAAGTATTTTAGGGGTCCTTTAGTTCAAATTCTACCTGAAAAAGAATATTTACTATATCTTATTGAAGAAGTGGCTATATAGACTTTATTTAAAGACCTCTAATGAAAGACAGCCCATTCTCTGTCAAGGCAGCCCATTCCTATCTGAGGAAGTTCTTAAGTATTAGCAAGCTCCTTCCTTCCTTCCTTCCTTCCTTCCTTCCTTCCTTCTTTCCTTCCTTCCTTCCTTCCTTCCTTCCTTCCTTCCTTCCTTCCTTCCTTCCTTCCTTCCTTCCTTCCTTCATTTCTCCCTCCCTTTCCTAAATCTTCCTCTCTGCAGAGGCACAGACCTCTCTTCCACTCATCGTTCCTACCTTTATTCTCTTGGGCCAATCAGAACAGGTTAAATTTCTCTTTCAGGTGATTTTACATGTTTAAAGACATCTAATGTGTCCCTATAAGTCCACCCTTTTCCAGGCTAAACATCTCCACTTCTCTTAATTGAGCCTTATGTGGCATGAGCTGAAGACCCTTCCCCATGCTGGTTATCTACCTCTGGACATTTTACTGATTGCCAATGTCCTTCCTAAGATAGAGCCCCCAGGTTCAGTTCAAATATATTTAAGAGAAAAAGGTCTTTATATAGTCTAAGCAATAATTCCTAGATGATATTTTGATGTGTCAGAGGTACATTAAACTAGTGTGAAATTTAAAACCACAGTATAAAAGTGACATAGGTGGTATATTATGAGAACTAAGAACCAAAGGGCTGCAGGACTGTAATTATGACATCTAGTTTCCACTGGCCAGTTAAAGGTTTTTAAGAGAGAGAAGATGTGAGTGGATTTGGTAGCTGACTGGGTGTTAGATCTTTGTCTTTTCTTGTCCTAGTGGAAAGAGCTCTAGATTTGGTGTCCGGAAGACCTATGTTTAAATCTCACCTCTAACACCAGTTGTGTGACCATGGACAAGTCTTTTCAGCCCTCTGAACCTCAGGTTCCTCATCTGTAAAATGGGGGTAATAAAGCCTATTGTACCTGCCTCACAGGATTTTGAGACTCAAGTGCAATCGTGCATATAAAGTGCTTTACAGACTATTGTTATATAAAATGTCAGGTATAATTATTTATTTGGAGATTATAATCTCTTGGACCCCTTCTTAATATAAATCATCAATCATGCAGGTGAGAAATCTCAGATATTTTTATCTGGAGTACCACAGAAGCCACTCATGATAAGTCATGAGGAGGTATAAAGGTACAAACAAATGACTTACAAGTTAGACAATTAGGTTTTCCCTTGCTCTATATACTTACAACTATCTATCTCTAAAGCCATTTTATTCTTACCCTTTCCCCTTTTTTCTTACAGTGTAATTATTTTTCCCTGTCTTTCAGAACAAACTGGCATCGTCATCTTTGAGTTTGAGTTTAGCTTCTAAGGTTTTGTTCTAAAAGTACTCAGTGCAGGCCTAGCGCACAGTAGGAGCTATATAAGTGCTTATCCCCTTCTGCCTTCCTTTCCTTTCCCTCTCATCTTCTCTCTCTTATTTTCCCTTTCTTTTCCTTGTGTTCCCTTCCCTTCCCTCATGTTCCTTTCCTTTGTCTTCTCTTCTTTCCCTTCTTCTCTCCTCTATCCCATCCCATCCCATTCAATTACATTTATTTTAGTCTCCTCCACTAACATTGATATGTAGCTGTTCACTACTATGCTAGACTCTGGAATAAAATAACAAAAACAAAATAGCACATGTACTCAGAGAGCTTAGTTCCTATCAGGAAACAATTTATTCACAGGTGAGTAAAAAATGAACACATGCAATTGGTTGTTGCCCTTCATTCTCGAAGAGGACTAAAATGACATCACCATGATGAAGTGAAGTTTCAGAGTATCCGACTGTGGTTCATCAGACCAGTATGAGCTTGGAATGCTCTACTATAGGTTGGGCACAGGTAGTCCGTGAGAATATTTGGGGTGAATACTTCAAATTTGTGCATCTTGCACTTACTTTCTGCTGTCTCAATTCTACTTTGCTCATAAAGCTCAGCAACCTTTCTGATGTGGGCACGCCATGTTGAGCGGTCCTATGCCAGTGTCTCCCATGTTGCACAGTCAAATCCAAAGTTCTTGAGAGAGACCTTGAAAGTGTCCTTCTATTACTTCTTCTGACCACCATGTGATCATCTGCCCCATGTGAGTTCTCCATAAAACAGTCTTTTTGGCCAGAGTACATTTTGCATTTGAACAACATGGTCAGCCCATCGAGTTGTGCTCTCTGAAGCATAGTTTGAATGCTTGGCAGTTCAGCTCAAGCAAGGACTTCATTGTCTGATACCTTATCCTGCCAGGTGATCCTCAGAATCTTCCTAAGATAGCAAATGGAAGCAGTTCAGTTTCCTGGCATGGTACTGGTAGCCCATTCATGTTTCACAGGCATACAACAATGAGATCAGCACAACGGCCCTGCAGACCTTCAGTTTGGTAATCAATCTAATACCTCTTCTCTCCCAAACCTTTCTTCAGAGTCTCCCAAACCCTGAGCTAGCTCTGGCAACGTGTGCATCAACCTCATTGTCAATGTGTACATCCCTGGAAAGTACACTGCCAAGGTAAGTGAACTTATCCACAGCATTCAAAACTTTTCCATTTGTTGTAATTGATGTATGGATGGTGTGGTGGTGGCTGATGGGTGATGGAACACCTATGTTTTCTTCGTGTTAATTATTGGGCCAAAATTAGCACAGGCAGCACAGAATTGATCCATTCTTTGTTGCATCTCAGCTTTAGAGGCTGCACTGAGTGTACAATCATCTGCAAACAGAAAATCATGCACCAACACTCCTTCCACTTTGGTCTTGGCTTGTAGCCTTTTCAAATTGAAGAACTTACTATCAGTATGGAGTTGACCTTGATGCTATGCTCATCCTCATTGAAAACATTTGACAACATGGCTGAAAACATCATGCTAAAAAGCATGGGAGCAAGCATAGAGCCCTGTTTTACTCCCCTGGTGACTGGGAAGGCACAAGAACATTGTCCACCATCCAGAACCTGGGCACACATTCCATCGTGAAATTGATGTACAATACTGATGAGCTTCTCTGGGCAAATTTTGACATAATTTTCCATAAGCCCTCACTACTAACAGTGTCAAAGGCCTTGGTCAGACCTACAAGCATTGTGTATAGACCTCTGTTCTCTCCTGGCATTTCTCTTGGAGTTGTTGGGCAGCAAACACCATATCGACTGTTCCTCGGCCCTTTCTGAAGCCACATTGCCTCTCAGGTATATGCCCATCTTCCAGGGGAAGGATCAGCCTATTAAGGAGGACTCCAGCAAGAATTTTGCCAGCAATGACTAAGAGAGAGACTAAGAATTATCATAGCAGGAATGAGGTTGTTATATGTTCGACCTTCATCTTCAAAGAAGACCATGACATCAGAGAAATGTTGACATGACTTGCACTTGACTTTGTGCTGAGTGAGGGAGGGCTGTGCAAGGGAATGAGAGCAGTAACAACTAGAAGTATCAGCAAAGATCTCATGTAGAAGGTGGCACTTTAGCTGAGCCCTTGAAGAGAACTAAGGTTTCTAAGGCATGGAGGTGGGAAAGAGCAATGTTGTACATGGGGGTGTAATGGTTAGGGAATTTGCAGATCTTCCCTGCCCCTTAAGAGGCCCATGTGATCTGCTTCAAGCATTGGCCCAGCCCACAGCCTGATGCCCATGGTATGGTGGAAGGAGCTTGCTGAAATGGAGGAGCAGGAAGGGTGGAGCTGAGAGAGAGTGAGGCAGAGCTGAGAGAGAGCAGCTAGTGTGAGTGAGAGAGGGAGGGAGGAGTTTTGCCTAGGGGAGCTTGTTTGTGGGGAGCTCTGGGGATGTTGGTGCTCCCTGGATTGATGATGTACATAAACTTCTTCATGACCATGGTGGAACTGGTTTTCTGGTATCTGAATAGATATTTTGGTTTTGCCTTTGAAGAAGAGAGGTTTTTATATTTTGCAAATTTACCCTGGAAATACACATGCATATTCATAGTGGCTGCTACGGGTGGTATCACATTGGCATTACAGGAGAACAGCAAGTCATCCAATTTACTAGAATGTAGAATGGATGAAAAGGAAACTCCTGGAATCAATCTAGAAAGATGTGATGAACCCAGATTGTGAAGGACTTTGACAAACAAGAGAGTTTATATCGTACTTAGAGGAATTTGGGTGCTGCTGAAACTTCTCAGACAGGGGAATATTATAGTCAGACCTACGCTTTAGGAATATCAATTTGCCCAAGATCTCTCCGAAGAGTTCATATCACATTTTCCACTATGAAACTGAACAACTATGTAGAATATAGCTTTCTGGATAAACCCAACCTTGTTTCAAACCAAAACCTCTTCTCCTTCTTTAGGAAAATCAAAATGTTTTTCTCTATACCTAACACTAGTACTTTTTTAAAAAAATCTGTCAACCCCAGAGTCATTTTGTCTCTGGGGCAAGGCAGAAACACCCATCTATCCTTTTTCTGTTTGTTAATAATCAACCCTTGCAGTTATTTAACATAGAGTCACAGAAACCACAATGACACCAGTGATGTTATACTAGTGATGTCACCAGTGATATCACACCATGTCAAGATTCAGGAAATTGTAGGAATGGACATGGTTATGTACCCATTTAAGAGAAAACAATGACTTGAAGGTGAATGCTGGGGAAATGTGAAAAGATGAAAGATATTGTGTTGATCAATAATGGGAGGTTGTGAAGGATGTGGTGCAGATGGAGCAGAGTTGAGATCATATTATTAGGATCTTTTCAGATAATCCAAAGGAGAGATGAGGATAAGAGGGAAGAGATAGAGACAGAGACAGAGAAAAGGAGCTAGAGACAGAGACAGAGAGAATACTAAAGACTTAGAAGAAGGGAATAAGGAGGAGGGAGGTGGATAGAGGAGAAGGTGTGAGAGAGAAACAGGAAGAGAAAGAGAGGGAAGAAGGAAGAGAACAAGGTACACCTTCTCAGGATGAACTGGTAGAAACTGAAATTTCAGTTTAAAGAAACTAGGGAGGCTTCTGGGGACACAGATTAGAGGAAGAAACAAAGAAGATGAGTCAGGAAATGTCAGTGAACAGAGATCAGATAACGCTCTAGCTTTGAGAAGAGCATTTTGACCTGGCTGAAACAGAAAATTCCTTTTCTCTTCTAAAGAACAAAAGGGAGCTAAGTGAAATTATACTTCAGACTCTGAAACCTTGTCACCTTGCTCACCAGCTTTCCCCTACTGGATCAAATTGTCTCCATTTGAGAGGTTCCAGCTCTTCCTTAAACTGTATAGTAGCTGACGTGCACAGAACGTATAGCATATACCACTCACCGGGGTCATGTGCTAGCTGGTGCTATCTTTTACACTGTTGTCCTGGATTGTCATGTGTGTTTACTTTTTCTTTCCCCAATTGGTTGGTAAGCTCCCTAAGAGCAGGATTCCTTTCCTGCAGTCAGTAAATATATAATTATATTTATGTAAATACATAATTGTATTTATGTAAATACATAATTGTATTGAATACATAAGTTCATTCCCTCTGAATGTAGCAAAACTAGCTGTGCACTTAATTGAGTTGACTGTACATGGGCTGTGGACAGGGTTTGGGCAGAATAATAACAAAAATAATAGTAACGGTGGTGGTGGAGGTGATTATGATGATGATGATGCTAACTGGTATATAGCACTTTAAAGTTTTTGGTGTGTTTTAGGTAAATGATCTTTTTGGAATCCCACAACAGTCTAAGGAATTAAATTGTCCCCATTTTACACAGGGAGAGGAAACTGAGGCATGGAGAGTTTAAGTGATTTGTCCAGGTTCACAGATCTGTTAAGGAGACTGAAAGTCTCATCTCTGAATCACAGGTACAGCACTTTATTCACTGTCACAGTGTTTTGACCAGGAAACAGGTTTTAGAGTTGGAAGGAATCTGTTGTTGAGTTGTTTCAATCAACTCTGCGTGACCCCATTTAGTGTTTTCTTGGCAAAAATACTAGCATAGTTTTCCATTTCCTTCTCCAGGAAGGAATCTTAGCTATCATTTAATGTAGCTCTGTCACTTTACAGAGGAAGAACAGAGGCCCAGAAATGTTGTAATGGTATATTGGGAAAAGTATAGAACCTGGAGCCAAGAGAGACTTATCACTCATTCTGACTAGCTGTAGGATCATGGGCAAATAGCTTCAGCTCAGTGTGCCTCAGTAAAATAGTGAGATAAATCCTTTTCCTCTGTATTTCGTAGTGTCGTTGTGACAGTCAAATAGAAACTGCTTGGCATTTCAAGTTCTTCATAATCTAGCCCATTCCTCCCTCTCCTGTCTACTTACATGGATCTGTTTTCCATTCCTCCAACATGTCACTCCATCTTTTGTTTCCATTTCTTTCATAGACAGTTCTCCATGCCTGCAATGCTCTGACTTCTAACTTCTGTCTCTCAGTTTCCCTGGCTTCCAACAAGACTGAGCTCAAAGTTTACCTTTTGCAAGAAGCTTTTTCTGGGTCCCCTTGCTCCTCCCCCACTCCCTCCATCTGCTAAAGTCTCCTCTCCAAGGTTGCCTTCCATCCTCACTTATTTACCTATGGTTCCCCCATTAAATCTAAGCTCCCTGAGGGCAGTGACTGTATTTGTCTTTCTCTGTATCCTTAACACTTCAGCAGCATTTAATGAATGCTTGTTAATTTACTGACAGCTTCAAATGAAATATTGGATAGAAAGTACTGTAGAAATGTCAGCCATCATTGCCATGTGTCACACAAAGAAGGGTACTGCTGGAAGAGAAAAAGATTAGATTGGGACCACAAGTACTATGTGAATCCACAAGATTTCAGGCATGGTGGTGGGGCCAATAAAAATGTAAGTAAATGGGTAAAAATCTGTCAAAAGGGCAGCAAGATGCCCCTCTATCTCCCATAAGGATCATGGGATCATAGACTTAGAGCTGGGAGAATTCTCAGTGGTCATCAAGTCAAATAACCTCATTATATACATGTATAAACTGAGGCTCAGAGAGATGCAGCTATGGTCCTTCCTCTCTTGGGAGAAGGCTTTTTGGAGAGGAGAACTAGATGGGAAAACTTGAAAATTACCTCAGTGTTGCTAAATATTTGTTGAATCCAATTGATTCCCATCTGTAGGATACAGAGAAGGAAGGCAAGTAATACAGGAGAGGGGACTTCTGTGCAAGAAAGACAGAAAGACTCATGTCTTTGCATCATCAGTTTATGAGCTAGAAGGGACATTGGTGATCATTTCTTCCAACCCCTGAATTTCATAAAGGAAGAAACTGAAGCCCAGAGTCCCACAGGTCATACATAGCTAAGTGAGGATTTGAACCTAAGTTCTCTTGACTCCAAAACTAATACTCTTTCCACTGTACCATACTGCCCCCTTTAATAGGAAAGAGCTAGAGTTCCTTTGTATAGACTGTCCCACATGCCTGGAATATAGTAGCTCCTCATCTCAACTTCTTGGAAACTCTTGCTCCCTTCAGAGCTTAGATAATGTACCACCTCCTACAAGATGCCCTTCCTGATTTCTCCTGTTATAAGTGCACCTCCCAAATCACTTTGCATTTCTTTTGCATGTATCCTCTGTTTACTCATCTGTGAATATATTCTCTCTAAGATCACTGAGGTCAAGGACTTAGTAATTTTTTTACTTGTATCCCCAGTGACTGGCCTATTGCAGGAGCTTTACAAATGCTTGTGGATTAATTGATGGGAACCTTTGAGTAGTCAATGTGGAATCCTGAAAATTTGTTTTTCCCTTCTACAAAATTCTGTCTTGGCCTTTCTTCCCCATAAGAAGGGAAGGATGGGAAGGGATAGGGAAGAAGCATTTATAAAGGACCTACTACTGGTCAGGCACCATGCTATGCACTTTACAAATATTATCTCATTTGAAGGTCAATGAGATCATACATGTAAAGCTCTGCAATGTTCTCCACAAAAAATACAATTTAAAAACATAATACTTGATGATGCCCTACTTAGTTTCTACTATTTCCTGCCTTAGGATCATTTAATTTGAGCAATTTGGAAAATTGAATTAAGTGAGTGAGGATGCTGTAATCATCAGCCCCCTCTCAGATGTGCATGCATGTGGGACTCCTTCCACATGTATATGGACTCTTAATGGCTGCCAGGAGATGGGTGGGCAGGAACTAAATTAAGGGTGAAAGACAAGTATACTGGGGCATGTGACAGTAGGGGATGAGTCAAGAAACAGTGAGAGAAACCAGGATTGAGGGAGGTAAAGCAAAAATGAGAGCATTGGATGAAGGCACACAGATGACAGACCCATCCAATTTGCAGATGACACCAAGCTGGGAAGAATAGTTAATAAGATGGATGGCAGAGTTGGGATCTAAAAAAATATCAACAGTCTGGTAGGTGGGCGGAGGCTAACGAGATGAAATTTCCATCTTGGTGCTTCATTGTGGCTGTGATCTCATTCACATGATGCTGTAGTGGAAAGGAGGACTGGATTTGCAATCAGAGGACCTAGATTTGAAATCTAGAACTACAACCTATTGTCTGTGTAAATTTGGGCAACTGAATTCCTATTTATTGGCCTCAGTCTCCTCATTTGTAAGATTACAGATTTAGGACCCAGAAGGCATTTTAAAGGTCATCTAACTGTTGGTCTCCCTGACTCAAATCTCTCCCCACTCCAGCCCATCTTCTATTCAGCTGTCAGATTGTTCTTCCAAAAGTGAAAGACTGACCATGTCAACCCTCTTAAATGCCAGATGGCTCCCTGTTGCCCCCAGGATCAAATAGAAAATCCTCTGTGTGGTTTTTAGAGTCTTTCATCACCTCTTCCAACCTTTCCAGTCTTCTTACACCTTAGTGCCTTGTACACTGGAATACAGTGACACTGGTCTTCTTGCTATTTCTTGCCCATCATACTCCATCTTCTGGCTTCAAGTCTTTTCATTGACTGATCCCTCTTATCTGGAATTTTCTCCCTCATCTCTACCTTCTGACTTCCTTCAAGTCTCAGCTAAAATCTCACCTTCTGCCTGAAGCCTTTCCTGATCCCCCTTAATGCTAACATTTTCCCTCTGTTGGTTATCCCCAATTTATCTTGTATATAGCTTGTTTGTCCATGGTTGTTTTCATATTGTCTCCTCTACTAGCCTGGAAGCCTTCTGAGGGCAAGGTCTGTCTTTTGCCTTTTTTTAATTTTCCAAGCATTAGCACAGTGCCTGGCACATAGAAAGTACTTAATAAATATTTGTTGACTGATCTAATCCAACTCTCTTATTTTACAGATGAAGAAACTGTAGTCCATACAAATTAAGTCACTTGCCTAAAACTACAAAGCAGAGGTACAATTTAAACGCAGATCCTCAGACTCCAAATCCACTATTCTTTCTCTTTTGTTATTCTGTTTGTTTTGTTTTTGTGTGGCAATTATGGTTAAGTGACTTGTCCAGGGTCACACAGGTAGTAAGAGTCAAGTGTCTGAAGCAAGATTTGAACTTGTCCCTCCCGACTCCAGGGCCGGTGTTCTAGCCACTGCACCACCTAGTTGCCCCCTCTTTTGCCATTCTGAAGTGTTGGATAGTTTGTTCTCTCCATCGCTGGAATGATTATGAGATCATAGACCTAGAGTGAGAGGGACATTGAAAATCATCTAGTCTGACAGCCCTTCTACCTCTAAATGCAGAATTTTGTAATTACTTCGACCCTGCAGTTGACTTCTCATCCTCTTGAATAGTCTTTCTAAAACTCTTCTACAAGGCATTCACCCAGTGAGCTGGGTACATTCTTCTCCCTATAAAGCATGCTAGCTCCCCATCTGGGACTAGGACATGGAGTCAATCAACCACGTTTATCACTACGGGCCAAGCACTGTGCTAAGTCATGGTCATTTGTTTTTGAAGAGACCTGGTAACATCACAGGTGATGCCTTGACTTGCAGGTGAATTGGATTTAAGTGAGGCAGAGTTGCTCAAAGTTGTCAGCCTCACTCTCTCTTGCACAGTCACAGAAGTCCAGTGCAACACAAAAACTGAAGACAACTTGATCCCTGCCCAAGCTCTAAGCATTCCCACAGGGCCTGCTTCAGCCCTCTCCCTAGAGGATGGAATGAATTGTTCTCATCCACCCATTCTGGGGGAGGGACATGTTTGGGGTAGCCATCCCCCTACCTTGTTGATGGATTTGAGGTCTGTTGGTTACCCTCAACCTGGTTTAACCCATCTGCTGAGACAGTTTTACCAGGTTATGGCCACTGCCTGTGCTACAGCTTCTTGGAGCTGAAGGTGAGAGCTGAGTGAATCAGGAGGATACGAAAGGTGGAGGAACAGCCCTAGGTGTTCCAGGAGGGCTGGCAGGTCAGGGCGATACAGACACAATGAATGAAGCAATCTTGCTTACAAGGAGTTTATGCAACTGCTCAATAAATATTTGTTGACTGACCAATGGGGAAGACAACAAGTATAAATGCAGGGTGCCCCAATAGTCTCACTGCAGTTATAGGCTGTGTGTGTGTGTGTGTGTGTGTGTTAGGGGGTGTATGTGTATACAAAAGAAGAGCTAACAGTTGCAGCCACAGAGCCTGCAGCTGTCCCCAAATGCACAGGATAACGTAGTTTAAGGCAATTACTTTCCAAACTTATTCCTCAGAACAATCCTTTGAGGTAGATGGTGCAAACATTATTCTTTCCATTTTACAGAATACAAAATGAGACCCTGCAAGGTTAAATGATTTTCCCACTATAACATATCTATGTGTCAGTTCAAAACTCAGGTCTGTTGACTTCATTTCAACATGAGTCATTTATTAAATGTCTGTGATGTGCCTACCATCCTGCTAAATGCAGGGAATAAAAAGATAAAATTAAAAAAAATAGAATCATTATCATAAGTTTAGAGCTAGAAGGCATGTCAGAGGCTACCTTGGCCAATGCTATCATGTCATAGAACAGGAACCAAAGTCTCTAGGGAATGAGGAACTTGACCATGGTAGTACATGTGGGATATGTTAGAGGTGGGATCTGAACCTTGGGCACATGACTCCAGAGCTAGTTTTCTTTTTGCTATACCATGCTTTCATTCCATTCTACCCAGGATGAGATGATGGGAAGAGTGAGCCTGTGTGTAGCCCAAAGAATATTTGTGGTTTTTGTGGAGCCAAACAGTGGCTTGAGTTACATGGGCTCTGAGATTCCTAGATCAACTTTCACCCTGAGGTCTGTTTGCCTTGATCTGGGTATACAAGTGATGTCAATAAAGTGGATATTTTACAGTCTCCCTTGGGTACCAAGGCTTTTGAAAGGAACCATATTCCTCAACCTCAGAATTCTTCTTCATGGCCTTTGCAAACAGTCCCCAATTCACCTAAAGCACTGTCTTCCTAGAGGCAGCTAGATGATGCAGTGGATAGAGTGCCAGACCTGGAGTCAGGAAGACTTATCTTCCTGAGTTCAAATCTGACCTTAGACACTTACCAGCTGTATGACCCTGGGCAAGTCACTTAACCCTGTTTGCTTCAGTTTCCTTGTCTATAAAATGAGTTGGAGAAGGAAATGGCAAACCACTCCAGTACCTTTGCCAAGAAAACCCCAAATGGGGTCCTGAAGAGTTGGACACAACTGAAACCACTGGACAACTACAGCACTGTGTTCCCAAAAGTACGTGAGTGAAGAAGTCTCCTTATGCATAGTCTAAGAGGCAATTGGGTAGATTTGATTGGTTCATGAGTATGTATATTTGCAAATGGAGAATTAAGTGGGCCCAGAAATCAATAGGATGAACTAGACTACCATGTTTTCAACAATCCCAAACCACTCCCTGGAATCAAAATCCATCTTTTAAACACCACTAGCTAATATTCTCCTAGGGATGCTATCTGACTGAGAAACATCAAATACCACAATTTGTAATCAGGTTGCTGAGGTCACCCAAAAAGTTGCAGGTCACCCAAAGGGTGGGGGTCGATTTGCTGCATAGTATTAGCAGTGATGAATTTTATGTAAGAAGTCACATAAAAGCTATGGAATGTTGCATTTAGAGTGAAGATTTGTGCTAGTCATTTTGGCCCTGATAATTACTACTTGTGTGCCATTGGACAAGTCTTCTGGCTTCATTTTCTTTACCTTATAAATGAGAGCTTTGAACAAGGATAACAAGATCATAGAGTTAGAGTTAGAAAGAACCTAGGGATCATCAAGCCCAAACCCTCTCATTTACAGATGAGGAAACTGAGACCCAGAAGTCTTAAATGGCTGGCCCAATGTCAATAGTAAGTCACAGGGTTACTTTGAACCTAGGTCTTCTGACTGAATGAACACCAAGGTTTCTTGTAGTTTAAAATCTATAATCCTGTGAAAATCCATGACTCATTTATCCATACCTTGTTACATTGCATTTCAGCATCTTCCTCTCCACTCCCTGGATGTTCACCTTATCTTACCCACACACACCACTTCCTGGCTACCTCTGTGCCATGCATGCTGCTGAGTGCCATTCTTTTCAACTCTAGCTCTGAGAACAATAATTAAATTACCACCATTCTTGGATCAATTGATAGTGCTCCCTGACCACCACTCCCCTAAATGTATTATCTTCCTTTATTGGAATATAAACTTAGAAACGAAGACTGTCTTATTGCTTGTATTTTCACCCTCAGTGCTTAACAGAGTGCCTGGAACATAGAAAGTACTTAATATATTCTATTTCATTCATTCACTCATTCATTCATTCATTCATTCATGTATTGGGAGAACAGATAGCCTGTGGGCTGACTTGGAACAGAGGACCTAAATCTGAATCCCAATTTTGCCACTTATCATCTGAAGGACCTTACATAGATCACTTAACCTTCTAGCCTCAGTTTCTTCATCTGATAAAGGGTTGGGCTTAGATGGTCTTTAAGTTCCCATCTAGCTTTAGATCAGTGTTCCTTTGAGATATTCTGATCCTTACCACAAGAAAGGTGGGAACCCTGCTGTTTAGCGAGTATTTTGTTTGATGATGGGGTAGGATGTCAGGATGGGCTAATGAAGCTCCTCCCTTTGCTCCCTTATACTTTCTTCCCTTCCCTCCCCCCTACAGTAGTCCAATGAATATTTATTAAGGGCTTCCCATGGACAGTTAGGTGGCACTAGAGTGGTGGGGCTGGTATCAGGAGGATCTGAGTTCAAATCCAGCATCAGACACTTACTAGCTGTGTGACTCTGGGAAAGTTACTTAGTGCTGTTTGCTTCAGTTCCCTCAGCTGAAAAATGAACTAGAGAAGGAAAAGACAAACCACTCCCTTATTTTTGCCAAGAAAATCCCAAGTGGGGTCACAGAGAGTCAGGCACGACTGAAACAACTCAACAAATATGCAAGATACAACAGACAATGATAACCAGTCCCTGCCATCAAGGAGCTTATGTTTTGCTGGTGTGGGGTACCAACATAGAAATGAATAAGAATATAAATGGCAACTTGCAGGGGAGAGCACACTAAGGACTTAAGGGATGAGGGAAGTCCTCTCTCAGAAGGTGATATAGGAACAGAGCCTTAAAGAAAGCTAGGAATTCCAGGAGGTAGAGGCAAGGAAAGGTTGTTTCATAGGTGTACAAAGGGGTTTTTGCAAATAAGCATCATGAACAAGGACATGGACAGGTACATATTCAGGTAGGTTACAATATGCAGGATCATATACATTCATACAAACCTGTATGAATATTGCATTAAGCTCTGGTCACAACTTCAAGAGCCCTGAGCTTGGGGGGGGGGGGGGGAACTCTTAAACATTAGGAACCAAGTAAACAATATTCCTTGGGATTTTATGAAAAGAAAGTCTTCTTTTCAAAAGAAGTGAAATCTGTCAGCAACCATATGAAAAAAATCCAAATAAGAGAAGTACAAATTGAAAAAAATACTCGTTTCATCTAATACCTATCAGATTAGCAAAAAGGAAAATGGAAATTCTTGGTAAAGAATGGAGATAGGGTGGAAGGCAATGAGAGGTAAGGTATTCTAATCCATTTTTAGGAACTGGTCCAATCATTCTATTTGTAATTATATGCGCTGAAAGTCACTACACTGTATATATTCTCCGACTCTAGCTAGGTATATTTTGCCCAGAAAGTCAAAGATATGGATGAATCATGATGGGAGTGGGGTTTAGGGGTGGGAACCAAAGGAAAAGGTCCAATGTACAGGCATGCCTTGGAGATACTATGGGTTCAGTTCCAGACCACTGCAATAAAGCGTGTGTCTCATTAAGGCAAGTCACATGAATCTTTTGGTTTCCCAGTGCATATAAAGTCATGTTTACACTATTTTTTGTTTTTGTTCAGTCCTTTTGGTCACGTTCAACTCTTTGTGACCTCATTTGGGATTTTCTTGGCAAAGATACTGGAATGGTTTGCTATTTCCTTCTCTAACTAATTGTACAGATGAGGAAACTGAGGCAAGCTGGGTTAAGTGACTTGCCTAGGGTAACCAGTTAGTAAGTGTCTGAGGCCAGATTTTTTAACTCAGAAAGAGTCTTCCCTACTCCGGGCCTGGCATTCTCTCTGCTATTCCACCCAGATGCCCATGTTTACACTGTACTGCAGTCTATTAAGTATGCAACAGTATTGTATAAAAACAAACCCAACAACAATGTACATACCTTAATTAAAAATATTTATTGCTAAAAAAAACCAAACTGCTAACCATCATCTGAACCTTCTGCAAGTTGTGATCTTTTTGCCGGTGGAGGGTCTTGCCTTGATGCTGATGGCTGCTGATTAATCAGTGGGGTAGCCTAGCTTTCATCCTGTCTCAGTTTTCAATATGTCATTCTCATTAAGCTTAATCATTTCTAGTGTTTTATTTAAAGTGAGAAATGGGGAGGAGGGGACTCTTCCTTTCACTTGAACACTTAGAGGTCATTGTAGGATTATTAATCAATCTAATTTCAATATTGTTGTGTCAAAGGGAATAGGGATTCCAGAAGAGAGCAAGGAACAACAGGACAGTGGAGCAATCACAATGCCACAACATTTATTGATTAGTTGACAGTCTTCTATGGGTGTGATTTGTAGCCCCCTAGAACAATTACAGTGGTAACGTAAAAAATCACTGATCATAGATCATAGATATAATAATAGTGAAAATGTTTGAAATATTGTGAGAATTACCAAAATGTGACACAGAAACATGATATGAGCACATGCTGTTGGAAAAAAATTTCTGATAGATTTGCTCAACATAGGGTTGCCACAAACATTCAATTTGTAAAAAAAAAAAAAAATGCAAAATCTGTGAAATGCAATAAAGCAAAGCATAATAGAACAAGGTATGCCTGTATGCAAAAATATTTGTAGTAGCAATTTTTGAAATGTCAAAGAACTGCTAATCAAGTGACTGTGTAATTAATTATGCTGTAAGAAATGACAAGCATGAAGAATTCAGATAAACTTGGGAAGATTTGTACCAACTACAGTTATCCCTTCCACATCGTGACTTTCCCTATTGTGGTGCCAATATGTTGTGGGTTGGCTTAAGAAACTAAATGGGAATTTTTTGAGAGTTTTGCAGAACCCACAGAGGACATGTGAAGGCTAGCAGAAAACACTGAAAAAGTTTAGTAACTCAGAAATGCATAAAATATATGTACAGTATTGTAAAATGTCAACATATTTTATCTTGTAATTCCATAATAATTCAGACTTCTTTCCTGGTACTAAAGGAGAGCCAAACATTTTACTTGGATTTTCTGGATCCTGAGGGCACCATACCTCTAATCCCCAAGATGTGGAAGGGATAACTGTAAAGCAGAGTGAAGTAGGAAGAATCAGGAAAACAATTTATGGATTGAGTTTGATGACATAAAGGAAAATAACATTGAAGGTCTTCAGAATTCTGATCAATGCAGGGGCAAATCATGACTTCAGAGACTGATGGTAAAACCATCTGTGCCTCCTGCCTCTTGACAGGTGATAGACTAGAGGAGGGGAATGAGGGATATGTTTTCATACAAGTTTGATGGAGTTTTTGGTGTTGTTTGATTCTACTTATTTGTTACAGGGCAGAGTTCTGCCATAGTGATGGGAAAGTCATTGGGAAGTGATAATGATGCAAAAAAAGTGTCAATTTAACTGTTCCTCTTATTTTTTTTTAAAAGAAAAGCAATTCTGGTCACATTGATCCCTTTTATAGGAAGTTCTGTGGAGCAATAAGAATTAAGAGACCTGGGTTCAAGTCTTGATTGGACAAGTCAGCCCCCAGGGCCTTAGTAAATGTCAGTTGGAAGTTTTTTTCTGGTGTTGGCTGTAATGTAGCTTAGTGCACCTACAATTATCCTGGGCTATTAGTATTCCTGTAGAGAGCTTCAGTGAGCAGCAAAAACTGGAAGAGCCTGAATAGCCTTATAGATCAGCAAAGGACAGCAGAGGGGGGCAAAAAGTCGTGAGTCAGAGTGACTGGAGCAGCAGAAGGTCCCAGCTCAGCAGACCAAGTAGCTCACCTCCCTGAGATCCCTAACCAATATCAATGCCTAAAGGCCTTTCTAAGAGGATATCATTCCAGCAATGAATGTGCCTCTATAGGCATGTCCGCTGAGCATACATTTTCCCTAAATATGTGCTTCTTTATTTGTATTCTCCAACTACATGTATTCCTAACACATTTAGCATTCATGAGTGTTCCTTGATCATGTGTATTCTTTGAGTGTGTTTCTCCCTCTGTGAGAAATACAGCAATTTGGGGGGTGGGGGGGACTTAGTCCTGTGTTTATGGGGAAATTTTTCTTTTCCCTTATTTTGCTGTTTTTTTTTTAAATTCATGGGCTCTTTACTGGATCTGATTTAAAAAAATATATATTGATTGAGACTTGTGAACTATGGTTTTAAGTAAATGTTGACAACAAAGTGCCTCAAACCTAGAGTAAGCCTCCAGAAAACCATATGGTGGGACAGGGAGGTGCACACACACATATTATATATATAATGTATATATATGCACACAAGTATGTATGTATATGTGAATTTAAATCTATTATAATTAAGGGCTTAGATACACATGTTTGTATGCATGTGTATTTATATATAAGATTTAGATTTAGAAAGACCTAAGGGAACTGTTAAATGAACTACTGAATCACACATTGACAAATGAGAGAATAAAACTTTCATGGTGACATTCTGGTTGGGAGAAAGGAGGAATGGTTTAGTAAAGTACGAGAGATTTCAGAAGGGAGTCAAAAGATGTAAGAGAACTGGAGGGGAATTTGGTCCTTTATCAAAGACGACTTGATCAAGATTATAGATTTTCCTGAGGCATTCAGAAAAGGAACCTAGAGGACAATCTTCTACAGAAAAATTGAAAATCAGAAGCACCACCCTAGGGGTCCAAAATGGGGGCTAATCTATAAACATAAAGGACCAGTAAAAAAAAGAACTTCAAAGGAATCTATGGCAGGATCAGATGGCTATGGGGAGACTATTGAATTAGAAACTGGGGATAGTTCTGGAGACCAGCAGGGAATGACTGAATAATGTGAAAATTGGCTCTAAAGCAGTGATCTCATCAACCCTGGGAATGGAAAGTAGCAAAACATTAGTCTGCACTTGGGAAGGTCAGGCACACTCATGTCCTAGTGGGGCTATGAATTGGTCTAACCATTCTGGAAGCAATTTAGTGACCAAAAGTCACTAAACATTTGACTTAATGATACAACAATTTTTGATGTGTATATATCTCTGTGTGTGTGTGTGTGTGTGTGTGTTGTGTAACTGATTCAAATGTTCTGTTCTGCTATGGAATCCTACAAAGTTCCTCTTTTCCTGGTCCTTTATGTTTTCTTGGACCGTTGGCCCCTATTTCTGACCCATACGGTGTTGTTCAGTTATTTCAGTCATGTCTGACTCTTTGTGACCCCATTTAGGGTTTTCTTGGCAAAGATACTGGAGTGGCTTGTCATTTCCTTCTCTACCTAATTTTACAAATGAGATAACTAAGGCAAACAGGATTATGTAACTTGCCCAGTGTCACACAGTTAGTAAATATCTGAGGACAGATTTGAACTCAGAAAGATGAGTCTTCTGGATTCTAGGTCCAACTCTCTAACTACTGTGCCACCTAGCTGCCCAGTAATGCAATTTTTTTATATACATATGCATACATATAGACAAAACATATATGTGTATATGTATACACACAGATATATACACAAAGGGAGGTCAAGGATAGAGAGCATAGACCATATGTATAAGAATATTTATTGCACAAATTTTTATAGTAGCAAAGAACTAGAAGCAAAATAGGTGGACATCAATTTAGGCATTACTAAACAAATTGTGGTATGTAAATGGAATCAAAGATTATTACAGCTTAAGAAATTATCAATATGATGGATTCAGGGAGGGCTGAGAAGACATATGAAATGATGCAGAGTTAAATGAATGGAATAAATTAACCAGGATGACAATTTATGCAATTGTGATAATAGGAAGAAAAACATCTTTGATAGAGCTCAGAACTCTGATCAAAGTGGATCAGTGGTGACTTCAAATGACTTATGAAAAACATAGTTTCTACCACTTGAAAGAGATGACAAAACATAGCTTCTGCCATTTGAAAGAGAAGTATTGAATTAGAAACGAAGAATGAGTTTTGTATTCCCAGATATGATCAATGTGTTGCTTTGTTTTGCTGTACTATGTTAAAATTTAAAGGTATCTACTTAGGGTGGAGGAGAGAGAAGGGCATCTTAGTGGGTTGTAACATATATATACATATATATACACATACATACATACATACATACATACATACATACATATATATATATAAAAGGCATCAGTAAACCATTTTTTTTTTTTAGGCAAAGAAGAGAGGAAACAGCCAAAATGGCAGAGTAGGAACTTTAAACAATTTTTTTATCAGCTCAATAAATGACAACAAATATGAACATTTCAATATACAAAGAACATATAAGATTCTAAATGAAACTATGAACTTCTATTATGTACAATTTTTGAAAAGTATATATTAAATTTAACATGGTAATAAAACTGCCCCATTTATCTATGTCCCTTTCTGAACCTCCTATTCTTTTCTGTGTATTTTAAAAAATGTTTCATTAATTTTTTTCTTTCTTTTTTCCCATCACAACACACATCAACTCTCCCTACCTATTTCTAGCAATAAATACCATCGTCTACAATAAATAAGTATAAACAAGCCAAACAAAGCAATGTATTAGCCATGCTGAATATAGTTCATTATTCACCTTAGTTTACCTCTCTTTATCAGTCTCCTGAAATCAGGATTGATCACTGCATTGACTAGAGTTATGAAGTCTTTCAAAACTGCTTTTCTTTACATTTCATTATAGTTATTGTATAAACTGTTCTCCTGATTCTTCTCCCTTTACTCTCATATAAATAATCTCAAGTTTCTTTGAACCTGATGTTATTGTCATTTCTTATGGCAAAATAATATTCCATTCCATTCAAATATGATAATTCACTCAATTTCACTTCATGGAAAGCCACTTTGTTTCCAGTTTTTGCTATCATAAAAAATGTTACTATAAATGTTTTTGTATATATCAGTTATTTCCCTCTGTCTTTGACCTTGTTGGCCTTTATGCTCATTAGTGATATGCTGGATCAAAGCGTATGTACAGTTTAGTCTGTACATTTGGTCTGTCATCCCAAATTGCTTTCCAGAATGGTTGAATCAGTTCCATATGTCCATAGATAGTGCACAAATATGCCTGCACTTCCTCAGGTCCTCCAACAATTGCCATTTTACTCTTTTGTTAGTTTTGCCAATCTGATGGGTATGTGGTCAAACCCAAGGGTTCTTTTAATTTGCATTTGTCTTATGTGATTCAGAGCACTTTCATATGCTTGTTGATAGTTTAAATTTCTTCTTTTGAAAAATGCCTGTTTATATTCTTTGACCACATTTATGTATTGAGGAATAGATTTTGTAGAATAGGAACTTTAAGATAGCTTGGGAACTGAACTAGTTTTATAAAAGCTCACTTACCAGACCTGAGGCACTGGGGTTAGACCAGAAGGCTCCTGATTCTCACTCAATTCAATAAACATTTTTAAAGTGACCACTATATGCAAGGTATTATGTTGGATGCTGGACATACAATAACAAAAGGAACCAGTTCTTACCCTGCAGATACTTACATTCTACTGTGTGTATGAATGTGTATATGTATATATGTATGTGTGTATGTATATATGTGTGTGTGTGTGTGTACATATACACAACATATACCAAGATAAGTAAATGCAAGGCATCACCACATATAGCCTTTCCAAAGCCTCTGTTCCAAACATCTTTTGTGAGGTAAACCCATCTCAGAGTGCACAGCAATGGATGTTTTTGGAACAGAGACTTTGGGAAGGTGAGGTGAAGGTGGCTGGGATTAGATGGACTCCCAAGGGACGGTTACAGAAATCTAAGGTCATTTGAGGAGGGAAAGAGCAGAAACAACTTAGAAAATCAGGGACAATGTCTTGGAGGAGGTAACATCTGAACTGGGCCTTGAAGCAAAACTGGGATTGTGAGAGGTTGAAATGAAGAGGGTGGGATTCCAGGGATGGGGGAATGTCTAGTTCATGAAGGCATGTAGTATGAGGTAAGGCTGGAAAGGCAGATTGGGTTCCAGAGGGATTTAAATGCCAGGTCAAACAGATTATTTTGTTGTTTTCTTTTGTTAAGTAAATTTAGTAGAATATAAGTTCTTTGATGCCAGAATCTGTTTTGCTTTTATACTTAGCACAATGCCTTGCATGGGAGAGGTAATTTTTAAAAAATTTATGGGTTTTTTTTTTTATGTCACCCTTAATCACTGGGCTCTTAACACTTTAGCTGAATTGAAATGAATTGAATAGAGGGAATAGGGAGTCAGGGGAGGCCTTTGAAGTGAGACAATTTAAAGTATGTGGTGTAAAGGAGGTCAGCAAAGAAATGTTTGACATAAAGAGAGGAAGGAGCATCAGGGAGATGGCATGGCCCGAACTGGGTTTTAGGAAGACCATTTTGGCAAGTGTAGAGGCTAAATTGGAGACAGGAGAGATTGGAGACCAAAAACCCAATTTGGAAGCAATTGTAGTAGTGCAGGTGAGAAGTGATAAGGGTCAAAACTCAGGTGGTGGGATAAAAACGCTATCCACCTGTGGAGAGAGAACTAAGGAATTCGGAGTGCGAATCCAAGTATAATGTTCTCACTTCCTTTCTTTTTCTTGCTTTTTCTTTGCAACTTGACTAATGTGGAGATATGTTTTGCATGATTTCACATGTATCATTGATAGCATATTGCTTGCCTTCTCAGTGGGTGAGGGAGGAATTGGAATGAGGGAGCGAGAGAATCTGAAATATAAAATTAAAAAAAAAGTTAAAAATCAATAAATAATAGCTTGAAGAAAGAACACAGGTGGTAGCCTCAGGAATGAGGTTCAGGAATGAGAGAGCAAGAGGGAGGGACGGGTGGAGGTGGGGAGACAGAGAAAGGGGGAGAGGGGAAGAGGGAGTGAGAGGGAGAGGGGGAGGGAGGGAGAGAGAGGGAGGGGGGGAGGGAGGGAGAGACAGAGGGAGAGAGGGAGAGAGGGAGAGAGGGAGAGGGAGAGGGAGAGGGAGAGGGAGAGAGAGAGAGAGAGAGAGAGAGAGAGAGAGAGAGAGAGAGAGAGAGAGAGAGAGAGAGAGAGAGAGAGATTATGGAAAAAGAACAGAATCAGCCACATTTGGCAACTGATTGAGACAGAGGGTGGGGGGAGGTCCGAGAGGGAAGAGTTGAGGGGGATCCATCCGGTTTGTGAAGCTGTAGGAAGGAGGGGCAGGAACCCGACCACTCCCATAACTGTTCCCTCTGACCCTGCCCTTTCAGATAGCTCCTGCTCTATCCTTTTTCACCTCACGTTGTTCCTAAACTACCTCTTGGATGGAGAGCATTATGCAAATTCCAGCCATCCTAGTAACCATAGAAACCAAGCCCTCTCATCTTCATCCCTGCAGTAAGTTATTCCATGGCAGAAAAGACCCACCCAGCTGACACCCACAAACAAACTAGAATAAACAGCAGGCAGATCAGGAGACCTTCTGTGTGTCAGATGACATCAGCTTTTAATCTAAATGTATTCCCCAGAGCCCAGCTCCTGATATGGAGATCCTACAGTTTATGGAAAGGAGCCAGACCAATTATGGCTGAAGCCTCCCTCTAACCCTCCCTCTTGGAATTACCACATCTCTCCCTTTGTGTCCAGCTAGGAGGTCATTCCTTTTGGGGTGACCTTTAGGGAAGAAGATGATCCAATGCCTCTGTCAACCTTTTAGCTTAGTTGAAATCTCTCCTACTGCAGTCCGAGCCCCCATCCCCACTAGACAAAGACTCTAACTATTTGATCTCTTTAATCTCAACAGTTCTGAGAAATCACCAGTGCCCTGCTGTGTGACAATGCTTTTGTTACGTATTTCAGAGTTGTTGATTTATTTTATGGACATGAGACTGTGACCTCTTTCACAGCAAAGGATTGTCTCTAGTCTTTCTTTGTATCCCCACCCTTAGCACAGTTCCTGGCACATAGTAGGTGCTCAATAAACTGTTTTTGGCTGACTTGTTGCCTGGAGAGATGTAAGGTTTGCCAGTCACTAAAACAAAGCACAAATGTACACCCCGGGCAAGGTTTGAAACTTGTAGGGGCCTGGCCCTGGGCTATTGTCCACTAGAGTCTTTGCTGTTATACAAGCCACCTGATTTATCACAACATAGATATATAATGGAGAGCAGAATTTCCTGGCATTAAAATATGCACATTTACTCACATACTCAAATGGTTCTATGATCTCATTGAGTTGTTTGTTCCATACCATATGATTACCCATGTGCTCTTGTAAAAGGTCGTATTAAATAATGTCCTTTGTTTCACTGCTTATGTACTGCATCCTAGAGAGCTTCCTGACATACAGTCTCCCAGCCTCTCCTTTGTCTCTACTCTGCTCTCCATAAGACACCTGGCAATAGGACTCTTCGGATCATAGGTGCAGGGCTGGAAGTAGGATTGGAACCAAAAAGGTCTCCCTTGCTTCACAGTCAATGCTCTTTCCACTGTGCCAAGCTATCTCCAACTCATCCAAACCCCTGGTTTTGCAAATGAGGAGACAGAGAGGTGAAGTGATTTGCCTAAGGTCACATAGCAGGTTGAGAGTAGTGTGGTGCAATGGAAAAGAGGAAGGGACTCCTGCCCAGAACACCTGGGTTTGAGTCTGGATGTCATCATTTAATAAAAGTATGACTAAGGACAAGCCATGACCTTTCTGAGTCTCATTTCTGTTACCTGTCCCATAGTCCCAATCATTTATTTTTTGATAACATCTCTTGGATATGGTCCCTCCTGTCTAGTCATGCAAACTCTAATTCAGGCCTTTTCACCTCCTGCTTGGGCTATTGAAATAGATTCCTAACTATCCCCAAAGGGCTACAAAAATGTACATACCCTTTGACCCAGAAATGTCATTACTAGGTCTGTATCTCAAAGAGATCATAAAAATGGGAAAAGGACCCATATATGCAAAAATATTTACTGTAACTCTTTGTGGTGGCCAAGAACTGGAAACTGAGGGGCTGCCCAACAATTGGGGAATGGTTGAACAAGCTGTGGTATATGAATGTAATGGAATGCTCTTGTGCTATAAGGAATGATGAGCAGGCAGACTTCAGAAAAACCTGGAAAGACTTAGATGACCTGATGCTGGGTGAAATGAACAGAGCCAGGAGAACATTATACACAGCAACAGCAACATGCATGACAACTGACTTTGACATTCTATTCATCATTCAAATTTCTTCATAACTTGATTCCTTCCTATGTTTTCAGTTTTCTTACACCTTATGTGTAAGACAATATGTAAACAATATTCATGCATAATTGTTTACACATTGTTTCCCCTATTAGATTATAAGCTCCATGAGATCAGGAATTATTTTTTGCCTTTCTTTGTATTCCTATAGCTTTGCATAGTGCGTGGCACATTGCAGATTCTTTTTTTTTTTTAATTCTATTTTTCATTTTTAACACAGTTGATGACAGATAAAACAATTCAAACTTTTGGTCAGGTGATACTTCTTTTTAAAGCATTTACAATATGGATCACAAAAGAATTTTTTTTTTAAACATTAACCAGCTGAGACACAAATAATATTTATGTTGCTAACTTCATAAGCTCTTGACCTAATTGTCTCCACAGTATCACTAAGAATTAAAGGACTCTAACTTATTGTTGTTGGTCTAAAGTCCCATGCCTAATAGCTTAATTTTAGACTTAACCTCGGATGTTCCCCTATCAACAATCTATAATTTAATAGATCTGGTATTAAGCTTACAAACCTTTTGACTATAGGAAATTGCCACCAATAGTAAGGACATTGCAGGGATACAATATCTCCCCAACTTCATGTCAATTCCAGGCAGGATTAGATTGTCCACTTGCATTCAGTCAGGCTTAAAGTCTGCCAGGTGTCAGTGGGGAAATTGAGTCAAGAATCCTACCTCGGCCCAGGCTGAACAGCTGCTCTCCCACCCTTCCCATAAGATCACCTTTTGCAGTTCATACCAGCATCTCACAGGCTTACGGGCATCATGGATTGGAGCCTCAGACCACCTTTCTTCCTATCCATACCTGGAGTTAGACTCAGAAGAACAGTCACTTAATAGTCCCATAGCATCTAAAAATGGCAAGTTCCAATAACCAGGTTTCAGATATGATTATAATTTCACTTTGGCCAAGGAACATCTTTTGAGGCAAGTCTTAAGTGGCTTACATGCCTTTCTATATATGTTCTAGTTCCTGATTGAATAACAGTCATAAAATCAAATTTACCATTAAAACCTTAACTTTTCCATCAATGCCAAATTTTACCTGAGGTTACCTTCCTCTAGGAAATTTAGACTAAAATTCTTTTCCCCCAACTAAAGATATCATTGATTTATTCTCAGTAATTAATTCAGTCAATTGTTTTAATACTAATTGCTTTTATCTCACTTTGTAATATGTCCAATTTTTCTCTCCATCACTCCCCTCCCCCTGCTTCCTAATACCTTGCATTCTGATTACTCCTTCCCTCAATGTACCCTCCCTTCTATCTCACCCCACCCTTCCCTTATCCCCATCTTCTCTCTTTTCTTGTAGGGCAAGATAAATTTCTATACCCCATTCCCTGTATTTCTTATTTCTTGGTTATACATAATAAAAATTCTTAACATTCATTGCTAATACTTTGAATTCCAACTTCTCTCCCTCCCCCCCTCTTTCCCCAGCCCCACTGAGAAGGCAAGCAATTCAATACAGACTAAATATGTGTTGTTTTGCAAAAGACTTTCATAATAATCATGTTGTGTAATACTAATTATATTGCCCTCTGTCCTACTCTATCCCCCCTTATTTTTCCCCCCACAATTGACCTTGTCCCTTCTTGAAAGTGTTTATTTCTGTTGACTCCCTTCTCCCATTTGCCCTCCCTTCTAACATTCCCCTCACCCCACTTGTCGCCTCCTCTTCTACTTTCCTGTGGTGTGATATAAATTTTCATATCAAATTTAGTAAGCATGTTATTCCCTCCTTCAGCCACATGTGGAGAGAGTAGCTTCATTTTTCCCCTCTCCCCTTCTTCCTTTTTTCCTCCATTGAACAAGATTTTTTTAATCTCTTTCATGAGTTATAGCCTTCCCTGTTCCATTTCTCCCTTTTTCTTTCTGTTATTTTCCTCCTTCACCCCTTAATTTTTATTTTATTTTATTTTATGTTATGTTTTGTGTGTGGATATCATCTCTTCTGATGCAACACATCCTGTACTCTCTATCTATATATGTGTATGTGAGCATGTGTGTGTGTGTACGTACAATCTCTCCATCTACCCAAATATTGAGAAAAGATTCAAGAGTTATAAATATTTTCTTTCCATATAGTAATGTAAACAGTACAGCTTTAGAGGGTCTTTTATGATTTTTCTTTCCTGTTTACCTTTTCATGTTTCTCTTGATTCTTGTCTTGGGAAGTCAAATTTTCTATATAGATCTGGTATTTTCCTCAATACAAATGATTGAAAGTCCTCTATATCACTGAATGATCATTTATTCCCTTGAAGTATTATACTCAGATTTGCTGGGTAGGTGATTCTTGGTTTCAATCCCAGTTCCTTTGACCTCTGAAATATCCCATTCTAAGCCCTTTGATCCCTTAATGTTGAAGCTACCAGACCCTGTGTTATCCTGATTGTATTTCCACAATACTCAAATTGTTTCTTTCTAGCTACTTGCAGTATTTTCTCCCTGATCTGGGAACTCTGAAATTTGGCCACAATATTCCTAGGAGTTTCTCTTTTTGAGTCTCTTTCAGGAGGTGATCAGTGGATTCTTTCCATATCTATTTTGCCCTCTGGTTCTAGAATATCAGGACAGTTTTCCTTGATAATTTCATGGAAGATAATGTCTAGGCTCTTTTTTTTGATCATGGCTTTCAGGTAATCCCATAATTTTAAAATTGTCTCTCCTGGATCTATTTTCCAGGTCAGTTATTTTTCCAATGAGATGTTTCACATTATCTTCTATTTTTTCAAATTTTTGGTTTTGTTTATCAACTGCTTGGTTTAACTCATAGTCATTCATTTCAGTGAACTCAATTCTCTCTTTCAATGAATTATTTTGTTCAGTGAGCTTTTGAACCTTCTCTTCCATTTGGCTAATTCTGCTTTTTAAAACCTCCTTCTCCTTATTGCCTTTTGGTCCTCTTTTTCCAATTGAGTTGCCTCTTTTTAAAGCTGTTATTTTCCTCAGCACTTTTTTGGTTCTCCTTTAGTAAGCTGCTAACTTGTTTTTTAAAGTCTTCTATTACCTGAGCCCAGTTTAAGTTCCCTTTGGAGGCCCTGGAGGTAGAGGCCTTGACTTCCTCTGACAGTATGCCTTGTTCTTCCTCATCTGAAAGGATGGGGGGAGACACCTGTTCCCCAAGAAAGTAACTTTCTATGGTCTTATTTTTTTTCCCCTTTTTTGGGCATTTTCCCAGCCAGTTACTTGACTTCTGAGTTTCCTCTCCACAGCCACTTAGCCTCCAGTTCCGCCAAGCCAGCACTGGATAAACTGCTCCAATCCCTGAGGGTATTTAGGCAGGGTCAGATTAAGATCAGCTGCTCAGGTTGGGGCAGGGCAGCCACACAGGGCTCAGTTCCCTCAGGGGGTTTACAAAGAGACCTTCAACAATGGATGTGGGCTACTGCCTGCTTTGGGATCCCAGACTGCTGCTGCCTCTACTGCTGCCACCTGAGGAGGCCCAAGTTACGGGGATACCCTGCTCCCTTCTCGGCCAGTAAAAAGACCCTCTCACTGACTTTTGGTGCCTGTAGGTTGAGGGATCTGCACTGCCACTGGAGATTCTGTCTCTGAAGCCTGCTCAGATCTGCTCCTCTTGGTGTTGTGTGGCCAAGACTAGGCTAGGCTCTGCTCTGGGTCTGGTGGGACAGACCTTTCCCATCAGTCTTTCAGGTCACTCTGGGATAGAAATCTCCTCCACTCCATTGTTCTGTGGCTTCTGCTCCTCTAGAATTTGTTGAGAGTTCTTTGCAGGTAATTTACAGACTGTGGGGTAAGAGCTAGTGTATGTGCGTCTTTCTATTCCACCATCTTGGCTCTGTCCCCCCATATTGTAGATTTCAATGAATGTTAGTTGACTGGTTGACTGACCCTGCATGCACTCTAAGGTACCCTCATACTGATGCACACATGATGCTCCACATTTCACCTGTCTTGTCACCCTTGTCACCTCTGTCTCGATGAATCCATGGCTTGCACATGCCACCATCAACAGGATGTCTTCCCTAGATTCCTCAGCTCTTCTCACCTTCCTTTGAAAGGGCACCTTCCATTTACTTGAGGTTGTCTCTTCTATCTATTTAATTTCTCATATCTATGTTTTCTCTATTAGGATGTAAGCTCCTTGAGAGCAGGGACTATTGTCACTTGTCCTTTGTATCCTCAGCACTTTGCATATTATAAATCCTCTGGAAAGAGTTACTGATTGACTGATACCTCAGAAAGTGTTTTTGTAAATTATGAAGGGTGATAGCAAGGTGAGCAGTTACTATTTAGTGGTAAAAGTAGCACTAAGAACCCAGATCTCCTGCCTCGTGGCCACCATGCTTTTTACCATAAGGTACCACGATGTCAACGTTGAGTTCATTGGTGTCTGTCCTCCTTCTGCCAGTTCAGATTGCAACCCTTCTGCTACAACTCAGTAGTTCTGATAATTCACCTGGATCAAAAACTTCCTCACCCTTAGGCTAACCCAACGATGAGGGTGTCTTGAATTTAGTGAGGCTGGTCCTCAGATAGTGGCCATACAGTTCTTTTTTAGGGTCTACTAGAAATGTTTTTGGCTGGGAATAATAACTGCTCACATTTGTTATTATACTTTAAGATGTGCCAGATATTTTTCCTGCATTTTCCCATTTGATAGACATAATCACACAATAAGCTAGATGCTAGTACTATCCCTATTCTACTGAGTAAACCAAGGCTTGGCAGTTAAGTGACTCACCCAGGGTCACAGAGCTAATAAGCACCTGAAGCAGGATTTGAGACCATATTTTCCTGACTCCAAATCTAGTACTCCAGTGGTGTAACACTGCCTCGCTCTGATAGAACTTCTAGAGCTTATGCTCCACTGGGATGGTCTTAGAGGACTGAGGGTCACCTAAATAGCACATGAAAGCAGGCCCTAATGTATGTCTCATGACTACAACTGTCATGTATAGAAATACTGGACAACTACGAAGCTAAAATTTGTTCAAAAATACTAGGGGCAGCCAGGTGGTGCAATGGCCTGAAGTCAGGAAGACCAGAAGTTCAAATCTGGCATCAGATATTTACTAGCTGTGTGACCCTGGGCAAGTCACATAACCTGTTGGCCTCAGTTTCTTCCCCTGTTGAGTGGGGATAATAATAGAACCTACCTCTCAAGGTTGTTGTAAGATATTTGTATAGCACTTAGCACAGTGCCTGGCACACAGTAAGCATTATAGAAATGTTAGCTATAGTCAAAATTATTTGTTAATTTGTTCCAAACTTGTTAGTTCATGGCTTTGTACAGGCAGTCGCCAACTTTAAAAAAGTTTGCTCCAAAAGATTCCTCCTGAGATGACTCTTTAGAATTTAGAAGCCATTTTCCCATAGAAGCAATGGACAACATGGTGGTTAGGGTCTCAGGACAGGCTTGCAAACCCTATTTAACCCATAGAGTGTCTGAGATATAGGACTATGCCATAGTAGAACAGGGTTCAAACTTGAATAGTCAGGGGCCATTCATCTGTACAGAAGGATCCCTATGGGCCACAAACTGACTTAGTTTTATGATGTAATATTATCATTTTAATGTGTTTTTCTTTGGTTAAATATTTCCCAATTCCATTTTTAATCTGGCTCTTGCAGCACGTAGGGAGTGTTGTGGGCTGTGTGTTGGATATCTGTACTAGATTCTAGCTACCACTTGTACCCAGGTCTCTGGGAGAACATGTAGTCACTTTTTCTACATAATTCTTTGTTTAAAATGTGTTGCAGCCTGCTTACGCCCACCATGCACCTCCCATTGCCCTATGGCTGAACATCAACTTGTTTTTCTGAGACTGCTGTTATTCCATGATTCACAACTATACATCTGGGAAATTATTGAGGGGAAAAACAAAGGATTAGTTCAGGTTTCCCTAGATTGTACTGTTGCTGTTCAGCCGTGTCCAATTCTTTGTGACCCCATTTGAGGTTTTCTTGGAGAATATACTATAATGGTTTGCCATTTCCTTCTCCAGCTCATTTTACAGATGAGGAAACTCCAGGGTCACATAGCTAGTAAGTTCTGAGGCCAGACTGGAACTCAAGAAGATGAGTCTTCCCTAGATAGCCATCCCCAATTCTAAAGCAGCAAACAGCATGGCTAATTAGATGTCCAGTATTTATTGTCATCATGTCATTGGTCCAATCTGTGATACAGTAATTTTATTTTTACATGCAGCATGTGCATCATATGGTACATTGGGGTGCTTTAATCAATGTGTACAATATGCCTATACCCATTTTAGAGAGATTAGAACATGATTGTAGAGGTTCATGTAGGTTTTATCCCATAAGACATCCTGCTGGTTATTTCCATCATTTGTCTGATATTGAGTCCATGGTGAATACCAGACCATGTGGTTAGGATGTCATTCTTATACAGACATGGGTGATGCTCCAACTATCCTCCTTAAGACATGGTTTTGGGCAACATGGTAAGGTGTAAATGGGGGCCTGCTCATAGATGAGCTAAGGCTAAGAGCAAGGAGAAAGTGAAGAGAAGGGGCTGAGAACTGGGCTGTGGCAACTTTCTTTAGGTACTGGGGAAGGGAAGAGAAGGAGCAGTTCTACTTGGGTGAACAATCAACCAGAATGCCAGAGGACTCATAATCACATGTGCTACTCACCTCCTGACAGACATGATGGACTCAGGAGTGAAAACAAGCCTAATTTGGGTTCATGGACAATCTGGGGATTTGTTTTGCTTGACTTGCATGTTTTTAACAAGGATTTTACTTTTCCTGCCTTCTCAGTGAGGGAAGGGGAGAAGGAGGAGAGGGAGTAAAGGTAAGTCTTTGAGAAAATAAAATAAAATTTAATTAAAACAAAAAAAGAAGGGCCAGAGAGGAAGAAGCATGTGGAGCCCTTTAAGGTGCTGAGCCAGCAGCAGCTGAGCATAGGTTAGGCACTCAGGCTTCTTCTGAACTTAGCTGTTCTCCTGCTCTTTAACCTCTCATACTCTATCTAGTCCTAGGTTCAGCTCTCAGTTCTGCCAATTACTAACTGAGTGACCTTGGGTAAGTCACCTCACCTCTCTCCATAAGATGATAGATTTGGAACGGATGGTCTCTGGGGTTGCTTCTGGCTTTAGATTCTATGACCCTAATACACAGAGAGCAAGTTGGGAAAATCTGGTGACTAAACTGTGAAGGGATTCCAGGATCACAGACTCTCTTGGGGATGGAAGGGACCTTGAAAGTCATCTATTCCAAATCCCTTATCTCATGGATGAGGGGGCTGTTGAGTGGCAGCTCACATCTGCAATCCCTGGTACTGGGGGAGGCTGAGACTTGGGGGGTTCTCAGCTGCAGTGGGGCTAAAGCACATTGGGTGGCTATGCTAAGTCTAACATTAATATGGGGAGCTCCTGAGAATGATGGGGAGACACCAGGCTGCTTAAGGAGGAGAAAACTGATTCAGGCCAGAAAAATGGGGCAGGCTAAAGCCTTTGCACCCACTATCATTTGGTTTGGGCATTGGTGTAGCTACTACACATCTGGTCTGGATGAGAGAGGGAGACTTAGTTTCTAAAAAATAAAATAAAAATAAAATAGAATAAAATTTAAAAAATTATGCAACCAAGACCAGTAGAGGGGAAGTGACTTTCCCAGGGTCACATAGGTAGTAAGTGGTGGAGCTGGATTTGAACACAGGCCTTGTGAATGGAGAGAATATTGGGCAGATAGTGGAGAGGTAGAGAAGGAACAGGAACACCAGGGAAAAGGCAATGGGGAGAGTGGGAACGAGGGTCATTGAGTCAGAGAAGGGAAAGATTTAACTCCAAGGCCCTTGGCCTTAGAGCTCTTCCTTGACCTGAATATGGAGCGGACAGAGGCGCAGGGGTTCAGGGGGAGTGTCTGCCCGTGTACCCCCTATATAGAAATAGGGCCGTACCTCCCCAAAGCGGCCATGGAAGGTGTAGAGGTGGGCCTGCCTCTCTGCATCATAAAAGGAGAGCTCCCCCTCCTCACACTCTAACTCTACACGAAGGCGCTGAGGCAACACAAGGCCCAGGGGTGAAGCCGAGGGATCGGATGCCACACAGTGGTCGCCATCCACTCCTCGGGTGCGGCAGATGTACCAGAAGCCTGAGCGAGCATCATGGTAGCAGCTGTGTGAGTGCCCATCCCCACCAGACTCTCGACGAGTCCGAGCTACGCCCACCCGCCAGTTATGGAGCCCACCCAAATCCACCTCCCAGGTGTGGGAGCCATGGGAGAAGGCCCGGGAGCCCAGCAGGCAGGGGGAGGTCGAGAAGCGCTCAGGGTTCTCCACCTGGACCCGATAGCCATGGTTGGTGACTCTGGTGAGGTCATCTGAGACAGAGAGCCAGCCAGCTGCTGTGTTGGGGTCAAAGCTGAAGGGCACTAGGAGAGATGAAGAAGAAAAGGGATTTCAGCAATCTGGCCCACAGACTCCTTGACATTTAACTCATCCCACTCTACTCTGTCCCTTCTGACTCTCCCCACCCCCACCCCTATGATTTTATAGGCATATGGGATTCCTCATGAGGAAATTCTCTTTGCCAGTGGAAATTGGCATCTACTTTACCATTTATAGTCTGAGAGAATTGCCCAAATACCAAAAACCTAAGAGGTCACACAGCTAATGAATGTTGGAGGTGCAGTTTGAACCCAGGCCTTCCTGGCTCTGAAGCCAGCTGTACAATTACTACCATGCAGGCTTTTCCAGATTTCTTACAAACAGGAAATATCTGGTCAGCTCCCTTTTGGGTTAGAAGCAACAATTACAAAAATTAGTAAAAATTAGTACTGTCCCTATCCCAAGAAGCTCTGGAGTAGGTGTTCTTAACTGGGGTCTATGAACTTGGTTTTTAAACTATTTTAACAGCAATTTCAGTATAATTGGCTTCCTGTAAAATCCTGTGTATTTTATACCCTTAAATACATTATTCTGAAAAGGGATCCATAGGCTTTACCAGACTGCCAGGAGGTCCCAACACAATGAGAGTTAAGAACCCTGGCTCCAAAGAAAATGGACCTGTCCCAGGGTTCTTGCATCAATGAATGAGGGTGAAAATGTTGCCTTCCAAGGTTATAGCACTGACTACCGAGGAATAGTCAGGTCATTCAGTGCCCCATGTAGTTTGGAACAAGCTCCAGGCTCTGGAGGGGTCACTATCCTGAATTCTATGATGGCCCCCGTGTCCCTGAGGCATAGAAGGTCACTTTTGGGAGTGTGCATCTGATGGGAAGAGAGTCAAGGTCTTTGAGCAAATAGATCAGTTCTGGGGTTCAGAGAAGGATTTCATTCTATTGCCAAGAGGTCCTAGTATGTCAGACCTGAGGAATGAAGGTTAGAAGGCATTTGTTGTTGTTTAGTCTGGGGTGGGGAACCCATGGCCTTGAGGCCATGTGTGGCCCTCTAGGTCCTTCACAGAGAAGTTCTGGATTCAGTTGAGGACTGCACATGTACTTGAGGACCTAGAGGGTCACATGTGTCCTCTAGGCCACAGGTTCCCCACATCTGGTTTAGTCAATCAGTTGTGTCCAATTTTTAGAGACCCTATTTGGGGCAAAGATACTGGAGTAGCTTGCCATTTTCTTCTGCAGCTCATTTTACAGATGAGAAAACTGAGGCAAATAGGGTTAAGTGACTAGCTCATTGGACTAGGTATTTGATATTTACTTTTGGGGTACAGAGTTCCCCAGCTGCATTCCTTCCCTGCCCCCCCAGGAGGATGTGAGTGCCTTGTGGATAGGAAGGGTTTAATGTCTCTCTTTCTATCCCCATCACCCTGCACAGTGCCTAGCATACAGTAGTTGTATAATCCGTGTTCAGCTGAACTGAAGGGAATCTCACTCCCTGAGGGATGTCATATATAGAGGGCATGTTAAGATTTCTGGGCCAAGGGCTAGATGTTAGCAGTTACTATTGCTTCATGTATCTGTCTAGCAGAACTACCCATCTCATTAGTGCTTCTGTCCTGGCTATCATCAGAGGCTGGCTCTAGTGGGTGGTCCTGACCTGGTCCTAGGGATTGCTTAAGACCATAGCAAAAGCTGGAGATCATTCTTTATCATTGGTCACATCTTCGAGGAGGACAAATATATATCAAGATCATACACACACACACACACACACACACACGAAGGTTGGCCTTCAGAGTGAGATATATATGTATATGTGTATATATAGAGTGATGTGCATGTGTGTATATGCATGTTTTTATACACACACAAAGGCATAGTATGGAAGATCAGATAGTAAGAAGCACAACTGGGAAAGAAAGAAAGAAAAAAGGAAGGAAGGAAGGAAGGAAGGAAGGAAGAAAGAAAGAAAGAAAGAAAGAAAGAAAGAAAGAAAGAAAGAAAGAAAGAAAGAAAGAAAGAAAGAAAGAAAAAGAAAGAAAGAAAGAAAGAAAGAGAAAGAAAGAAGAAAGGAAGGAAGGAAGAAAGGAAGGAAGGAAGGAAGGGAAAGAGAGAAGGAAAGAAAGATGAAAGGGAAAGGAAAGGAAGGAAAGGAAGAAAGATAGATAGATAGATAGCTCTGAATGCCAACAAACACTGTAGGGGACTGTGCCTCAGAGCCCAGGAGTATTTCCTGTAAGCAGGTGCCTTCTCTACCCTAACTACACCCTGTGGTCCCAGGCTTTTCCTCTCCCTTTTGTGTCATGTTCCTCCATTAGAATGTTAGTTCCATGAAGGCAGGGCCTATTTTGCTTTTGCTTATATTTTTATTCAGCTAACTCAGCACAATGCCTGGCAAACAGTATTTACCTGATGAGTGGTGATTGCCTGCCATCCTGTTAGACCTGCTTTGTGACGGCCTGCCCACCTTGCACTTCAGATATCAGGATGAGATGACCTCTAGGGAAGGGTACCTTTGAGGTCTAATGTTCTCTGATTCCACAAAGATCCCTAAGACCTTGATCATTCAGACTAATGCAGTACAGCAAAGTTCCTTAACCTAGGTTCTGTGACCTTGTTTTTTAAGAAATATTTTGATGACTGAATTTCAACATGATTGGTTTCCTTTGTAATCCTGTCTATTTTTTATTTTGTGCATTTAAAAACATGACTCTAAGAAGATGTCCATAGGCTTTACTAGATTGTCTAAGGGGTCCATTACCCCCAAAATGGTGGAGAACCCCTGCACTGTAGGGATCTGAACTGAGCACCTCCAAAGCTTGTTCCCTGAAAGGCTTCTGCTGCTGCCATCTTGTGGATACTCTTACATCTGCATGGGCGGGCATCCTTGTTCACTCGCAACAGCTCCCAGGCTGGAGTGGGCTTTAAGTCTTGGCTGCCACACCTTCCAGCTGCACCCCCTGTTAAACCTCCTACCAGGAAGAATCTGAGCTTGGGTATGTGGGATAAGCAGAGTGTGGTGAACAAGAGGAAAAGAAGAGGGTTCAAGGCCACGGAGGCAAGAGAATAGAGATACTAGGGATGACAAAGGTTGGGGGGGTCAGGAGAAGGTGATGGTGTAGGGAGTAAGAGAGAGACATAAGTAAACAGAAAGGCAGGTGACCTTAGGGACTAGTGTCCTAACAGAAGATGTTAGTGAGGTCATTGAGTGAATAGTGGGGGAGGGATGGATCAGGTAGGCATATCTCCCTCTAGAAGGTAAGCTCCTTCAGAGTAGGGGTTGATTCATTCCTTGTTTTTGTGTGCCCAGCACCTACCTAGCAAGCCAACAACAAGCATTGTATTAAGGCCTCATTCTGTGCCAAGCACTGTGCTAAGCTCTGGGGATACAAAAGTTAAAAAGTCCCTGCCTCAAGTTTACAGTCTAATGGAGGAGAAAACATGCAAACAGCTATGTCCATACAAAATACATATGGGTGATTTCAGAGAGAAGGCATTAGCATTGTAGGGGGTTGGAAATGGCTTCTTACAGAAGGGGGGAATTTGTTGGGACTTGGGGGAAGTCAGAGGAGCCAGGTGGTGTAGGTGAGGCAGGAAAAAGTCAGTGAAAATGCATTCAGTTGGGAGACTGAGTTATTTGTGGGAGGAATGCAAGGAAGCCGGTGTCACTGGATCCCAGAGTCGGACGAAAATAAAGGGTCAGAAGGATGGAAAGGTAGGAAGGGGCCAATTTATGAAGGGTTTTAAAAGTCAAACAGAGGATTTTATATTTCATCCTGGAAGCAATAAGGAGCAAGTGGTTTTATCAAAGAGGGAAAGGACATGACTGGACCTATGCTTTAGGAAGAGCATTTTGGGAGCTGCGTGGAGAATGGACTGGGGTGAGAGCAGAGAGGCCAAGAGTGTATTACTATAGCCCAAGTGTGAGATGACAAGGAGTCTATACCAGGGTAGTGAGAGTGTTAGAGCGGAGAATGGGACATATACAAGAGATATTGCAAAGGCAGAATTTATAGGGCTTAGCAACAGATTTGGGGCAGCAAAATGGCACTGTGGATAGAGTGCTGGTTCTGGAGTCAGGAAGACTCATCTTCCTGAGTTCAAATTCAACCTCAGACAATTACTAGCTGTATGACCCTGGGCAAGTCACTTAATCCTGTTTGTCTCCATTTCCTCATCTGTAAAATGAGTTGGAGAAGGAAATAAGAAACCACTTGGGTATCTCTGCCAAGAAAACTCCAGATGGTATCACAAAGAGTTGGACAGGACTGAAAACAACTGAATGACAAGCAATAGATCAGATTATGGGGTGAAGCAGGAGAGTGAAGATTCAAGGATACACCTAAATTGAGAGCCTGGGTGACTTGGAGGGTGGTAGTGCCCTTGATGGTAGTAAGGAAGTTTAGAATTGGGAGGTCTCATAGAGGGTGAGGGTACAGAGGAAGACAATAAGCTTAGTTCTGGACATGTTGAGTCTAAGGAGTATCTCCTTCAAGATGTTCAGTAGACAGATGGGTATATGAATCTGGAGGTCAGCACAGCAGTTAGGGCTGGATAAACAGATCTGAGAGTAATCTGCAGAGAGATAATTGAATTCATGGGAGCTGATGAAATCACCAAATGAAGCAGTATAGAGGGAAAAGAGAAAAGGACAGAGACCAGGACAGAGCCTCGGGGGACACTCACAATTAGGGGGCATGATCTGGATGAATATCTAGCAAAGGAGACTAAGGAGTAGTTGTCAGAGGAGGAGAACCAGGAGACAGCAGCTTCCAAAAACGTACAGAGATGATAGTATCAAGGAGAAGAAAGTGATAAACAGTGTCAAAGGCTGCAGAGAGGTCAAGAAGAAGGATGGAGAAAAAGCCATCAGACTTGGTGAGTAAGAGATCGCTGGTAACTTTGTAGGGAACAATTTCAATCAGAGCCAAGCTGTAGAGTTAAGAAGAGCGTGAGGGGGCAGGAAGTGGTGGCACCTATTTTAAATGATCTCCCCAGGGAATTCAGCCATGAAAAGGGAGATAGCTAGCAGGGCTGGACAAATCAAATGCAGGTCTTTAGAGGAGGGAAGCAGCCAGAAGACAAGAAGAGACTGCAGAGTAGTGAAAGAGTAGGGATGACAGATAAGAATCTAGCTTCTAGAACTTAGTTGGGGAGATTTTGACTCAACAGGAGGAAAAAAGGTGAGAGAAAGGGTTTTTATTTTGATTTAAAGGCTAGCATCCACTACTGTTCAGTACTTGGATGAGGTCTTTGTCAGAATGGGACCAACTGAAAGAGTGTGGTGCCGGAAGAAGCATAAGTTGGTTTAAAGTAGAAGTCACCTAGATGGCAAATAGGAAGCTGGGGGTATCTCATCCTGCTTCCAGAGGCACCTTTCTAGCCACCTTCAGCTTTTAATCCAAAAGGCAATTATGAATATTATTATGAATATTCATAATAGAAATAACATTAATGTTAATTTAATCCTAAAAGCACTCATATGCTTGAGATAAAAAGAGGAAATAAAAAAAAATTAGGTCCTGTCAGCTGGTTGGGTGGTAGAATCGGCAACCAAGATCTCAACAGACTAAAATGTTGGGCCAAATCCACTAAGATGAACCCTAACTGGAATGTGATGGAAGGCATTTACATTTTGTCAGGATAAGCTTGCTGCTGCTGGCCTACAGGATCTGGAGGGAGAGGCGGATGGGGAGAACTGCTTTCCCCTCCCTTCCCCCTTCCCTATTCCAGAATCCTTTACTGTTCTCCACTTCCCACATCCCTGCTTTGACCCCTTACCACCTTTGAGTCAGTCATCATCACAGGAGCTGCCCCAACCCTTTGGGTAGGAGGAAGCCTGGCAAGAGGACCCTCTCTCAAAGTCCAGGGCTCACCAGCAGCTATGTGATAAGGCTGAACCACAGTAGCAGTGGCTGAGTCAGAGCTGGTGGGAGGAACATAGTTAGAGCTTGGAGAGGACTGGGGGAGCTCTCTGCTCCCCGATGGAAACAGCTTACACAAGTTGATAGAGCAAAATTGTCAGCAAGGTTTGAACCAACAGATTTCAATCATGCTCAGCTCATAGCAACAACCTTCAGTAGAAAATGGTCAAGAATCACCTCGACTTTCTGCTGCAGTTTTATTTCCCTTGCCTTCCTAGGTCCTGTTTTCTAGATTTTTATAATAACCTGTTCTGGAGGCTTTCCAAATTCTCCACCTCTTTCTCCAGGAAATCCCAAAATGTGCCTCAGAACTAAAGAGCTTCTCATCATGGCAACATAGAGTGGGTTTAGGGGACACACTTGTATGTCACTGTGCACACCCAGAAGCAAAGTCACATAAGTTTAGAGCTAAAAGAGGCCTCAGGACATCTCATTTTTCAGTTGAAGAAACTGAGGCCCCAAGTTAGGGAAGTAGCCTGCTCAATATAATGCCACTAGTTGGGAGCAGAGGCAGATCTCAGGCCTGGACCCTTATTCCAATGAACTCTTCACTATTCACTGCTTTCCCCACCCCACCCCCCTTCCCTCCATTCTGGAGAGTCCAAAGACCCCTCCCACTCACCAGCTTCAATACTGCTCAGCATCTTCTTCCAGACACGGTACTGCAGGGAGTCCAGGTACTTGCTGACATCAATAAGCATTCCTGGTTGTATGGGCTCTGGCTCAGTTGTGCAGGAAAGCCTAGGCAAAGAAATAAGGGGCAGAAGGGGCCACAAGGGCACTGGTGGGATGAAAAGAAAGGAATGGGGGTACCTTCTCTCTCTTGCTACTTGGGCTTCTCTGACATTTTCAGAGCATCAGAATTAGAGAACTCAAAGGGACTTCAATGGCCTTTTAGCCCACCCTGAACCTAAACAACAATCCTCCCTGAGTCCCGATGTTTTTTCTAAGACCTCTAGTAAGGGGAAGGGAGAAGCTAGATGGTGCAGTGGATAGAGGGCCACGCTTGTAGTAAGAAAGTCTCATCTTCCTGAGTTCAAATCTGACCTCAGACATTTACTAGCTGTGTGACCCTTGGTAAGTCACTTAACCCTGTTTGCCTCAGTTTCCTCATCTGTAAAATGAGCTGGAGAAGAAAATGGCAAACCACTCTAGTATTTTTGCCAAGAAAATCCCAAATGGAGTCATGAAGAGTCAGAAGTCAGACTGACTGAAACAACTCAACAACAGTGAAGGGAAACCTACTCAATGTTCCGAGGCAAACTATTTCTATTGTGATTTGGACAGCTCCATGGTTGAGAAGTTCTACCTTGTGTCAAGCCCATCAAAGTGTCTCTTCCAGTTGTTGCTTCTAGTTGTTTCTGCTTGGCTCCAGGAGACAGACTATGCCTACTCCAGGGATGGAGAAACCTTTGGCCTTCAGGCAATGGTGGCCTTCTAGGTCCTTAAGTGTAGCCTTTTGACTGAATCTACTAGAATTTTGATTCCTTCAGAAGACCATACTTAAGGACCTGTAAAGCCAGGTGTGGCCTGAAGGCCCCAGGTTCCCCACCCCTGGTCTACTCTCTCTTCAATGCAGCAAACTTCAATTCCCCAAGGACAATTATCATGTCTCCCTAAGTCTTTCTCTTTTCCAGGCTAAAAATTCCCATTTTCTTCAATCATTCCTCATATAACATAGACCTGAGGTCCCTTCACTTGCTGGCTGCCCTCCTCTGGTAGCAACTTGTTCTACTTGTCAATGTTTTGCCTAAAATGTGCCTAGAATTGAATCTTATACTCCACATACAATCTGACCAGGGCAAAGAATAAGAGAATTATCATCACCCCCTTTGCCAAAGGACTGCCTTCCCTTTTTTGACTTCCAGATTGCTAACTCAGATTGAGTTCACTTCACAAAAATTCCCAAAGCAGCCACAAGGTGCTCTGCGCCAGGAGTGAGGCAGGTGGCCTGAAGGCTGCAGGTTCTCCGTCTCTGCTCCAGGCACTCTCCCTAGTGCTTTGTTGGAAAATCACAATGGGCAGCTCAGGCAAGAGAATGTCACTCCACTGAAGCGATCTAAGATGCTCACATCCTATCTGAACATCCTTCTCCTGCTATGACTAAGTGAATCTCCTTTTGCTAAATGTTGAATGACCTATGAGTGTCTCATTTTTTTACAATATCATACCTAAGGGACTAGTCCAAGTCAGGGTCAGCTGAGAGCACCTCGAAAGTCAGACCATTCTCCTGCTGAACAGGTAAAATGATTAGAAAGCTCTTCCTTATATTGAACTGAAATCTATCTCCCTATAACTTTTATCCAGTGGTCCTGGTTCTTCTCTCTGGAGTCTATTGAAGTCAATAGAATAAATCTATTGCTACTAAATAGAAACTCTCTGCATTTAAACTCAATACCATTTAATCCAGAGCTGTACTCCCTTGGGTTCTGAGAGAGAAGGGACTTCATAGGATCAGAGACTAAAACATCATAGATTTAGAGGTCATCATGTCCAATTCTTTCATTTTATAGAGGAGGAAACTGAAAGGCAGCTAGGTGACACAGTGAGTAGAGTACTGAGCCTGGAATCAGGATGACTTGAGTTCAAATCCAAAGTAGATACTTACTAGCTGTTACTTAGTAAGCAAGTTACTTAGCCTCCATTCACCTCAGTTTCCTCAACTGTAAAATAGGCATCATATTAGCACCTACATCCCAGGGTTGTTGTGAGGATCACAAATGAATGTCTGTAAAGTGTTTAGTACATTGTCTGGCACATAGGAGGTGCTTAACAAGTACCTTTTTCCTTCCTTCCTTCCTTCCTTCCTTCCTTCCTTCCTTCCTTCCTTCCTTCCTTCCTTCCTTCCTTCCTTCCTTCCTTCCTTCCTTCCTCCCTCCCTCCCTCCCTCCCTCCCATAGAGGTTAAATGACATGCCTAGGGTCACACAGCTGGCAAATGTCTTGAACAGGATTCAAACCCAGCTCTTCCCGACTCCAAGTCCAGCACTCTATATGGGCAAGTCTGTGATGATCCTAATTCTTCCCCTAGTGCTCCATGGAGATGTCGGGCCAGTGTGCTAGGTGCTTTGATCTATCCCCAAAGTTCTACTGCTTCTTCTCTTGTTACAAATAGTGACAACAGAAGCCCCTGGGAGAAAATAACTTTGTAATATACTCTACTGCTAAGCCATAGAGGGGTAAGAACACTCAGGTCAGTCCTAAAACCATGGCTCAGCTTCACTGAAGGAAACATCCTGAGTAATTGTCCAGTGGGTGACATTCCCTCAATGACACTGGAGGTCTCAATAATCACACTACTCTAATATTAATAAAATATGAAGATCTTCCCTGTCCATTAACAGGCCTATTTGTCCCCCTTTTCCCTTGGGACAGGAGCAATTTTCCCAGGTCTAAAGTTACATAGGTATTTCAATCACAGCTGTGATATATCCTGCATCACATAGAGCCCATTGGGGGAGGAACTTGCCTAGGGAGGAGCTTGCTTATGGAGAGGCTTGCTTATAGGAAGGCACACCTTTTGGTACTACACTAATTAGGCACTGACTGAGTCATTGAGAGTTTTGATACTTTCTGGCTCTAAGCCTATTAGTTGAAAACTATATATACTGGGAGGTTAGTATTTTACTCTGGGGGTTCAGTTATGAGAAGGACCTTTTGATTCCTTAGATGTGACTCTGAGTAGCCATTTGTTAAGAGCCCCCCACCACTCAGAGGTGTGTGTTCTCTCAGTCCAGTGGTGTATGCAGGTGATTGTATTACTTTGTTCAGCCAGTAGGAGCCCTGTTTATTGAATCTCTGTGCCAGTTTCTCTGCTCATATTTTCTACTTATCTGTAATTAAAGTAAGTTGTTGACCCCTTTAAAAGTTGTTTTTCCTTTAGCAAAGCAGATCAAAGAACCTGTGCTAGTGGGCCATCCTGGATGTGCTAAGGTGCTTGCTAATTCTACTACCTCCCCAGTTTCTCTAATGCTCATGGGCATCTATGATTAATACTGAAAGAACTAGGCAGCATGTACTCCTTATAAATGACTAAGCCCACTGGTTTCTTATTTAGGGCCCAGTCCTTGTGGCTCTACCCCCAGATAGTTGAGTCCAGGAGCTTCAGAAACCCATGGTCTCCAAAGTTCTTGGGTCACTGCTGTCTTGGGTACTTGTATCAGAAAAACATGCCCCTCCTAACAGAGCTGAGCTCTTCAGATCTGCTGACCTTTCTGGAAATTAAGCAGGCTCTGAAAAAGCTCATGGTGGGGTGTGTCTATAGGGAAGGATCATTCTCAGAATAACAGGGTAAATAACTTTTTTACATTGAGTAAAGTGGGAGTCCTCTTATCTGATTTAAAACCATTCCACCTTAAAGTCAGTCATAGCAGGAGGGCAGTGTGGTGGGGGAGAGGAGGGACTCTCAGTTACAGAATGAGAGCAAATGAACTGGATATGGATTAGACTTAGGGTTCAAGGACTAAGACCTACAGGGTGGGGAACAAGGGGTGGGAACAAGGGTAAAATAAGAAAGCAGGCTTCAAATCCTGAGGGTGGATCTGTATTTTACAGACTTCCTGTCCTCCTCAAACATTCACTGTTGTGTAGTGGTCATTTTAAATGCCTTTCTGAGGACTCCAAAGGTGGTTCTGGAATGTGCCTTCAATGAGCTTTGGTTACTGCCTCATTGAAACTCTTTTACATGCCTAGGTGTGGCTGGGGCCACAAACAGGGACAGCTAAATATACTGTGTTATGATTCTTTTAACATGGGAAAATAGGACAGGGAAGGGAAGGGAAGGGAAGGGAAGGGAAGGGAAGGGAAGGGAAGGGAAGGGAAGGGAAGGGAAGGGGAGGGAAAGGGGGGGGAGGGGAGGGGAGGGGAGGGAAGGGGAGAGAAAGAGAAGGGAGGAGAGGGGAGGAGAGGGGAGGAGAGGGGAGGAGAGGGGAGGGGAGAGGAGGGAAGGAGAGGGGAGGGAAGGGGAGGGAAGGAAGCTGTATGATTCATTTGTCCTCCATTTACTTCTGGCAACTTACCTACGCTTACGGCTCTTGTGTTTCTGAAAGAAAAAAAGAACATACATTAAAGAGTACATCTAGACTCAGTAAAAACCACCATTTATCTGATATATGGTGTGAACCTAACTGAGGCCCCAGAAAAATTTCACTCAGTTTCCAAGCCTGGGAAAGTGAGGGTGTCACAGCTCTACTATTTGTTGTCAACCTTCTGCCTGAACTGGGGGTGGGGAACCTTTGGCCTGGAGGCCACATATGACCCTCTAGGTCCCTGAGTGCAGCAATTTGACTGAATCCAAACTTCACAGAACAAATCTCCTTAATAAAAGAATGTGTTCTATAAAACTTGGACTCAGCAAAGGCTGCACCCAAGGACCTAGAAGGCCACACATGGTCTCCAGGCTGCAGGTTCCCTACCCCTGGACCCTAAACAGACTGGTCCACCCATACATGCAGAGACATTTTGAAGGCCATGCATAAAGACTAAACTCACAGGACAACATTTTTGATCAGAGGTAAAGAGCCTTTTTTCTTCTTTCTATTAAAGGCCAACAATTAAAAGGCAAAAAAGTCAAGGAGCCTAATTAAAAAGCCCAGAATGAATTTGTTTATTTTTAAAGGGAAAAATATAAGATTCAACAAGCATTTATTAAAGACCTATTATGTATTAGCCACTATGGCTACCAAAGTAAAAATAAAATCATCTCTGCCCTCAAAGAGCTTATGTTATATTGGAAGGAAACAAAAAAGAGCATAGATTAGTGAATATAAAATATTAAGTAAATCTTCCTGAGTTCATATCTGGCCTCAGACACTTTCCAGTTGTGTGACCAAGTCACAAGTCACTTAAACCTGTTTGTCTCAGTTTCCTCATCTGTAAAATTTTGAACTGAAAAAGGGAGTGGCAAACCACTTCAGTAACTTTGCCAAGGAAATCTCAAATGGGATCATGAATTGTCAGACACGACTGAGCAACAAAAACAAAATATGAAGTAATTTGGGGAGGTGGGTAGAATAGAAAGTAGCCTCCAAGAAGATCATGAAAGACCTCATGTAGGAGGTGGCATTTGAGCTGGGCCTTGAAGCAGCTAGATGGTACAGGGGTTAGAATACTGGGCCTAGAGTCAGGAAAATATGAGTTCACATCCAATTTCAGACACTGATTGTGTGACCTTGGGCAAATCACTTACCCTTGGTCTGCCTCAGTTTCCTCAACTATAAAATAGGAATAATAATTGTACCTAATGCTCAGAGTTTTTATGAGGATACAATGAGATAATATTAGTAAAGCATTTAGCACATAGTAAGTGCTTAATAAATGCTTATTTTTTTCCTTCTTTCCTTGAAGGAAGCTAGGGATTCTAAGAATGAGAAGGGAGTGAATTCCAGGCTTGAAGGACAGGCTAAACAGAATATGGAGGAGATGGAATAATATGTTTAGAGAATAACAACTAAACCATTTTTTGTTGGATTACAAACTGTTCCATTCATCAGCTCTTAAAATGAAAAGTGGAGAGACCCAACCCTATTCAGTAAATACGACAAACATCTCCACTTCAGGATATAACACAGGGAGGAGAAACAAGGAAGAAATTAAGAGGGAAGATGTAAGACAAAAGAAGAAAAACGTACACAGCAAAGATACACAGGAAAGCATTTTTGTAGACTAGCATCTCTGCATCTTATGGCCTTTTCCAATGCTGTTGCTCCAGAGCCCAGGGATGGAGAATTTACAGCCTTGAGGCCACACATGACCCTCTAGGTCCTCATGTGTGGCCCTTTGATTAAATCCACTTGAGAACTTAGACGGCCACCTGTGGCTTCAAGGCCACAGGTTCCCTACCCCTGGTCCAGACCTTCAAAGAGATGTTACCTTTTTGCAGCTGTTGGCCTAAATGGAAATGTCTCCTTTTGGTGCTGGCCTCACAGGCTCCCCACCTCTGAGTGACATGCTCAACTAGTAAACTTCCATGCCTGTGGGAGCTATATTCTAATTCTATTCCATATTCAAATTCATTCTATTAACTTTAGAGTATTAATTGAGTTGATCATTAACATTTTAAGCCATTTTTTAGACAAGTTTTTGAACTCTTTCTCACAAGTCCCTATGAAGTAGCTAGGAGAATTACTTCTTTGCCTAAAAATTAAGAGCTACACATAAAAAAAATGTAATCAGTAAAAGCCCAAACCCAAACCAGCAAACTCAGGACCTTGAATTTGTTATGACATATAAAATGTTTGACACAGATAAATATGAACTTACAGAGATTTTTTTAAAAAAATCTACATATAATCCACAAAAAGTATTAAAAAATGAAGAACTTACAACCATGAGCAGAAAGTGTTAAAGCCCCCACTTCCCTCCCTGGGACAGACTTCTTCCTCAGTCCTCCTCATCTTCTGGGACGCCTATCTTCCTAAACCAAACCCTTTGCAGCTCAGGGCAAGGCAGGGCAGGTGAGTTGGGTGGGATTCAGAGGATAGGGGTGGAGAGGGATTTGGCAGAAGAGAGGGGAAGATCAGAAGGAAAAGGAAAGGATGAAAGAAGGGTCAAGGAAAAGGGGATGAAATTAAGGAAAAAGAAGATGGGAGTTACAGGTCAGGAGTCAGCCAGAACTTATTGGTTTACTGAGCAGCCAATGGTTCAGCTGGACAAAAGGCTCTGGTACGTTAAGTCAGGTGTGGAAGTCACCAGTACTCTTTATTTTCAGTTCACATAGACTCAAAGAAATGCCCATCTATTTAGTGAGGCATTTGACTTTTCTCAGGCCTCTTTTTCCCTACCTATTCTGTGAATGGAGGTAATGATATTTGTACCTCCACAGCTTTGTTACACAGGAAAGTGTTTTGTAAATCTAAAAGCACTCTAGAAATCTGAATTGTAATTATTTTCTGCTTCTGCTCACGTCTACAGTTAAATCATCCCAGGCAGATTAGTATTTATTCTAATCTTTACAATCTCTTCAAAGAAGCAGATCCTAAATCAGTTGAATATTGACTTAGAAAACCACAATTTAACATTATCTATATTATATTGTATTTTTACCTATTTTGTTAAATATTTCCCAATTACATTTCAATGGTCATAAGCTTAATTAACACCTCTGCTCTAAATCATATCTTCTGAACTACCTGGTTTTGCCTCATATTCAGTGAGTTATTATATCTTCTCTAAATAAATGTCTTTTGTTTCAATTTAAATCTCCTTCCTTTTTTTTTCCAGTAGGTTTCTGAGAGAAAAACCAGCTTGTCTGTCTTTTAAAGTTTTGGCATATGACATCATCATTGTGGGGAAAGATTAGTGGAGAAACTCCCTTTACCCATGAAAATCAATAACTGAGGGATTAAATAATTTGCCCTTATTCACACAGTTGGTGTGTATCACAGGAAGGCCTTGAAACCAGGTATCCCTGTCCAAGGCTAGCTATCTATTCACTGTCACACTCTACTTATTATTTTTGCCAAATTAGCTCAATTCCCATAGCACTCCCCACACCAATTTAAAAAAAAATTTCTACTAATTTCTGCTGTTCTTTTATGGACTCCATGCAGGGGAGCCAAACCTCTGGTTAGACCACACAACCTAGATGGAGTATGGAAGATACCTAATCCCCCAGAACCTTTTATGCTTCCAGTTCATTCTCTCTGTTCCCTGGCATCAGCATCACCCAAAGCAGCCCCCAGTTTCTCTATGACAGCAGAGGAGGAGAGGAGAGAGGAGCAAGCAGGCTGCTGTAAGGATGCTAGGCTTCGTGCAAAGCTCTTGGACAACGTTGAGACTCACAGGGAGCACTTTTGTCATGAGCAGTTTCTACAAATCCTAAAACTCTGGAGCAAGGAACCCTTTTTATCAGGAATATCTGCTGGTCAGCACCAAAAGTGGGGCACAAGGGACTGGGACCAGCCAGTGCTGCTGGTCTCCTAGACACTCTTCATACAAAAGACTTCATGTTCATTCCAACCAGCCCTATAGAATACTTTCCATCCCCCAGGCCTCAGGGCTGAGCCTCTTACCATGAGAAAGGAGATGTCATCTTCCTTCATCTCCATCTGTAGCCGCCCGATCTCGTGAGCCAAGGCCTCCGTCTCTTCTGCCAACTGTTTCATTTTTTCTTCTACCTGCCTCAGTTTCTGCCCCGCCTCCTCAGTCACTGCATCCAGGGCTGCCCGCTCTTCTACTCTCAAGAACTCTCGGAGTTTCTCAAACTCCTGCCGGATCCTGCCCTGAACCCAGGCAGCTTCTACCTAAGGCAGATGGGGGAGAATATGAGCTGAGCAGAGAGGTTATAAGGGTCTGGGAGAAGGTACAGAGAGACATGGAGACAGAAAAGGAGTGGGAACAGAGAGGTTTGTTAAGGCTGAGGAATACTGATCTTGAATCTTTGGGTGAAGTTCTGTGTTTAGAGGCTGAAAAGGATGATTTGTTAAATAAATGGATTAATTTTTCAAAACCTCAGCAAGTAATGAGAACAACAGTTAAACAATTGTATAGTACTTCACAATTTGCAAAGTTTTAAATATATTATCTCATTTGATCTTCACAACAACCTGTAAGGCAGGCACTATTCTCCCCATTTTACAGATGAGGAAGTAGAGACTGAGTGAGGGCACATTCACATGGCTATTAAGTGTATGAGGCTGAATTTTATCTCAGGTCTTCCTGACTTAAGGTCCAGTGCTCTACCTGCTACTCACTGCTTCTTAAACTGTCCTGACTCTCTTACTTAGAGTGACCCCATGAGTTTAAGAAGTGCTAAAGAGGTCAAGAGTGGAAAAAGTAAGAAGCCCTGCACCATACCACCTAGCTGCCTTGCTATGGCAAATACAGCACAATAAGGCAACACAGCTCAGCTGAGGACTAAGAATGAGTCTAGGAATTCAATGAAACAAGAACTAGACTGTAAATGTTTGCTGAACTTGGCATTACTGGATCTGAGATCAATTCTCAGCTACTGCAGTTTCTAGCTATGTGACTTTGGACCAACCCATATCCTTTTTCAGTCTCAGCTCATCATCTCTATATCAAGGGGCACACTGGAAAAGTGTCAGGAGCTCCCATCTAGTGGTTCTTGAACCCCTAAGGTGTTCATGACAATGATCCAGGAGTCCACACTAAAAATTCATTAATAGTTGCTTAAACAGTAAATAATGTCAAAGGATATTGAGGGCAGTGTATTAAAGTACCCTGAGGGTTCACTTCTTTTTTGTTATTGGAAGGGGTTTGAAGACCAAAAAACATTGGGAACACCAGATAATCTATGAAGTCTCTTTCATCTCTCCATTTACAATCTTCCACTGATGTGTACATTGAGCTCAAAAGTTCCAAAATCAAAGGGGCCCATGAGCAACTCTGCTGAGATGAATACTTTGCATTTCCTTCAGGGTAGGAGGTAACACGAACTGTGGTCGGGTGCCTCAAGATGTGGGTTCCTTGGCCCTGTTAATGGATGTCATCTAGGGTAGGGGTCAAGAAGGGCAGAATGTGGCCAACACTTTGTAGTCCCCTGACACAGGTAAGAAAGGCTCTTGTCTGCATCCTACTCAATGACATGCAGATTGAGTTAAAAAGCAAATACAACCAGTCAAGTTGGATCATGCTAGAACTTTAGGGTTTGGAGGCAAGATTCCTCCCTAGTCTTCTAGCACTGAGGCTTGCCACACACACACACACACACACACACACACACACACAAGTTGGGTCCACAGACATTGAAGAAGATCAGAACTGGAGGACACAACTCTGAGGTCCACTAGTCTAACCTGAATGACAGCCTCCCTGGTCTCTGCTTAAAGACCACCAGGGAAGGAGAATGGTATATAGTAAAGAGATTATAGGAGTTGGAGTCAGGAACATCTGGGTTCAAAAATGGTCTCTGATCCTTGCTACCTGGGCAAGCAACCAATCAACAAATATTAAACACCTGCTATGTGTCAGGTACTATGCTGAGTGTTGGGAATACTACTGTCATTTAAGAGCTTATAGCAATCCTAAAACTCTGGAGCAGAGAAGCCCTTTCAGAAAGAGTACCTGTTAGTCAGCAGCCAAAATGATGCTGGGTAAGAGTCTTCTCAGAGTCTCAGTTTCCTCTTCTGTAAAATGTATAATTTTACCTCAAGTACCTACTTACAGGATTAACAAGATCATACTTATAGACCTGGAGGGGACCTTAGAGATCATCTAGTCCTCTAGTCCAATCCCTTCATTTTATAGATGAAGAAACTGAGGCCCCCATAGAGACCCAATGGCTTGACCAATGTCATTGTTGTTAAGTTGTTTTCAGTTGTGTCTGACTCTCTGTGACCCCATTTGGGGTTTTCTTAGCACAGATACTAGAGTGATTTGCCATTTCCTTCTCCAGCTCATTTCACAGATGAGGAAACTGCAGTAAGTCACACTACTAGTAAGGGTCTGAGGCCAGATCTGAACTTAGGAAAAGGAATCCTCCTGATTTCAGGCCCAGCACTCCATCCACTGAGCCATCTAGTTGCCCAGGGTCACATAGGTAATAAATGGCAGAATCGATATTTGAATCCAGATCCCAAATTCATCCCTCTTTTCCCTGTACTTCTTTTTTGTCTTGAGGCTCAAATGAGATCAAATATATCAAGTGCTTGAAAGCATTTTTTAAGCACCTACTATATGCCAGGCACTGTATGCTATCCAAATGTCAGTTATTATTCAAGCCTTCCCATTGCAGAGTGAGGGATTCTTCAGAAATGTCAGGCAGTACATGCTGCCCAGCTGCCACACAACTGTGAAAAGACTCTGCAGTCCCATGGCTGGGCTGTGACAAGGTCTACCCTCATCACAGAGAAGGGAAAATCAAGGAGATGGCACTGACTTCCAGAATTTCTTAACAGCACTGTCACCACTGAGGATGAGTCCTGACAAAATACGCCGGGATATGGGGACCTGGCCTTTGTTACAGTCTTTCAGGGAGGCAACACTGCTGACAGGGTCAGGCCACATTACAGTTAAGCCTCTGGACCCAACGGAACTGACATTTTCAGGGAGGAAGGAAGGATATGGTTTTGACAGGTGAAGAAAGGCCCGAACGTCTGCAGGCTGCCCCTGACCTTATCAGCTTTGGCTGTTATAGCCCTTCACTGTTTGGCTCTGTTGGAATTGCATGAGCTCTAGCTGGGCATTTTTTTTTTTTTAATTTTTTTATTTTTTTAATGTTTAACAATCACTGCCATACAATTGCGATTTTATCCCTCCCCACCCACCCCCCACTACCTCCCTCCCTCCCCACGACTGCATACAATTCTGTATAGATTCTACATATACTTTCCTATTGAGTATATTTTCACTATAGTCATGCTATGTAGTCAGACTAAGATAAATGAAAGAATCCGTATTACAAATCAGAACATGATACACAAACAGATACACATACACAAACATGATCTGCTACATTATGTGAGTGACTTCCATATTTCTCTCTCTGAGTGTGGAAGGCATTTTGCCTTGAGGTCCACCATTGGGATTTTTTTTTTTTTCAGAAGTTCTTGTGTTATTACAAAAATCTAAGTCTACCAGAAAAAACTCTCACACACTGTGGTTGTTGCTGTGCATAAAGTTCTCCTGGTTCTGCTCCTTTCACTCAGCATCAGGTCATATAAGTCCTTCCAGGCCTCTCTGAAGTCTTCTTGTTCATCATTTCTTATGGCACAATAGTACTCCATTACATTCATATACCATAATTTATTCAGCCATTCCCCAATTGATGGACATCCCCTTGACTTCCAGTTTTTGGCAACTACATAGAGTGCTGCTATAAATATTTTTGTACATGTGGGACCCTTTCCCATTTTTATGATCTCTTGGGGATATAGTCCTAGTAGCGATATTGCTGGGTCAAAGGGTATGCACATTTTTGTAGCCCTTTGGGCATAGTTCCAAATTGCTCTCCAGAATGGTTGGATGCGCTCGCAGCTCCACCAACAATGAATTAGTGTTCCAACTCTCCCACATCCTCTCCACTAGCTGGGCATTTTTAGAGTTTCTATCCAAGGTAAGCAGTATGGTAGAGGAGAGAGGGCAGTGGACTTCAAGTCAAGAAGACCTGCCTCAGAGACTTACTAGCTTTGCGACCCCTAGGCACAGCAGCTAAAGTTGCTGAGACTCCATTTCCTCAAATGCAAAATGGAGATAATGAAGATAAAATGAGATAATGTATGGAAAAACCTTCGCAATTCTTAACATGTTATGTAAATGTCAGCTATTACTATTAATCAACAAGTATTAATTAAGTGCCTACTGTGTGCCAGGCACTGTGCTAGGGACTGGAGGATATGGAGACAAAAGCTAAAATCCCTGGCCCCACAACTTTACATGTAACAACTTACTATGTAACCTTACATGTAACAACAAATATACATATAAGTAAATACAAAGTATCTTTGCAATTTCCTTCTCTAGCTCATTTTACAGATGAGGAAACTGAGGTAAACAGGCTTAAGTAACTTGTGGAGGGTCACATAGCTAGCAAGTGTTTGAGGCTAGATTTGAACCCAGGAAGATGAATCTTCCTGATTTCTAACCCAGTGGTCTATGCAGTAAACCACCTAGCTGCTCCTAGATGGCCACTACTAAACAACAAAATTAAAAGTACACGCCAAATTAATACAAAGTAATTTTGAGATGTACCGCCAGCAACATAAGGGATCAAGGTGTGACTATACATTCTAAATTGGCTACCCAGTGCCATTAACTGAAAGACAATGTTGCACAGTTGGCAGAAGGCTGGCCTTGGAGTCAGGAATGTCTAGCTCCAAATTTTGACACATTGTATCCGTGTGACTGTGGACAAAATGACTTAATCTCTCACAGCCTCAGGCTGCTCTGCAGGACCAGAGGCTTAGCCTAGGGTCCACAGATTTCAGGGAGCCTGAGAACTTGGAAGGGGTAAAAAAAATGACATCTTTATTTTCACTTGTAATCCTACGTATTTTATCTTATTCATTTTAAAACAGTTTTCTGAGAAGCTTCACTAGACTGCTAGGGTAAGGGTACATAACACACATGAAAAAAGCTACTTTTGGAAATGTATAGAAATTAGTTGCCCATTTGTATAGGTAGAGGGAATTTCTGCATTGGGGGTTCTCCACACTGATGAAATCAGAAATCTGGATGATTTCTGCCTTCCCCAATCACCACTATTAGTTATCTGTACACTCACTTATAGACTGGGCTTTTAGATACTCCAGGTCTGAAGATAACACCCGTGAAGGATTCTATTTAGGGCATGTACGCACAACCAGCTTCACGAGCCTCATGAAGCTGAAACCTGCCAGAGAATTTAGTTTGAGGTTCTTAACAAGGAGGCCAATAAAGCTTGTCCTATGAGAAGAGTATGGAGCTCTCCTCACTAAAGCAATAATTGTACCTAATCGGAGGGCTTTGGCAGTTTCATTGACATCGCTCATAAACTCTATCGCTGAATGGGCAGACTAAGTCACTAACAAGGAGTTCCTGGAGCACCACAGGTCTAGCAGCGCTGAAACCCCGCCCCCTCCTCACGACTGGCTTTTGCTACAGGACAGAAACAGGTAGAGAAGGGCACCACAGAAACTCCTATGGTGGGCTACAGTGGAGGGATAGAATATTTGTTGTGTTTATTTTGTGCCAAGCTCTGTGCTAAGTGACTCTAATAGGAGAAGACAGTATATAAATGGGTGCTGAAAAGGGAGGGACAGAGTAACCAAGGTGGAGAGATGGAGAAGACCAAAGAGAGAGCTGAGCAAGAGTGAAGCAAGCATGGCTGGGACCCCTTAAGAAATGGTGGTCCCCACATAGAGGGCAAATGGCCACATTAGAGATGCTTAGAATGTGCTAGAGCATAATCGCAACTGTAAAAGGCAATACAGACTACTGAGAAATACTAATGTTTTGGTGCGTAACAGGAGGGAACTGGCTCTTTGTTTTTCTTAGCAAAGGAAGTTCTAGACCTTGAGAGACAATGCTCCTGATAGAGATACAGAAGTGTTGCAAACAGTGGCTGCAGGAGCTGGGCTACAAACAGGCATTGCGAACATCAGGCATCAGCAATAGCCTCCTTCCCTTCTAGGAGAAAGGAAGCTTCTTGAGGGTAGGGACTGTTTCATGTGCATGCGTGTGTGTGTGTGTGTGTTTGCTTTGTATCCCCAGTGTCTCACACATAGTTGGTACTTAACAAACATTTATTAGATTTGTTAAAATTCTCTACAGATGAAGACAAAAAAAAAAACCAGCTACAAAGGGCATGTTCTCACTGAGATCATAAATGTACCATTATTCATTTTCTCTTCCAACAGAAAAATGTACTCTTCATTATCATCATGAACAACAACATAAATAAATATATAATACAAATAAATCAAACACAAATAAACATCTGCATAACACTTAATATGTGCCAAGCACTGTGCTGAATGTCTTCAAATATTATTTCATTTAATCTTCACAACCCTGGGACATAGGTGCTCTTATTATTATTGTTATTCCCATTTTACAGATGAGGAAACTGAGGCAGACAGGTTAAGTGATTTGCTCAGGGTCACATAGCAAGTGTCACCTAGCTGTCCCTGTAACAATCACCACCACAACCAACTAGTATTCATAAGAATTCTGGTCCAAGGTAACCAGAAAAAATTTTTAATAGAAATTGTTCTTACAATTCTAAAGGACTTATGATGAAAAATGCTATCCACTTGCAGAGAAGGAGCTGCTGAAGTTGGAATGGAGACTGAAGCATACTATTTCTTACTTTCTTTATTTTTCTTGTTTTTGGGGGGCGGATGTTTTCTTTTGCAACATGGTTAACATGGAAATAATTTTGCATAATTATACACGTATAATCTATAGCAAAATGCTTGTCTTCTCAAGGAAGGGGAAGGAGAGGGAGGAAGAGAATTTGCAACTCAAAATTTAAAAAAACAATGTTAAAAATTGTTGTAACAGGTAGTTGAGAAAATCAAATAAAAAAAACAAACTGATCTTCAAGAGCCTGTAACCTTCTACTTAAGACAGAACAGAACATTTTAAATGAAATTTAAACAAAGGTTTTGAGAAGAAATTCTGAAAAGAAATGGCTTCTTTATTAGTCATAGGTCATTGTTCCCTGCAAGCTGTACAGAGACAGAAAACAGGTCTGGCTCTGAATTGGGTAGCCAAACAGCAGAAAGGGTCTGCCTAGCTGTATTTCATATGCACTAGTGAGGAGAAAATTGTAGGAGCTCAGGCAGGTAGCCAGGGAAGTGGCAGCAGCCACATGACATTCAATGCAGGCTGGTAGCAGCCGGACACATTCTATATCTCATAGCTCTTCATCCAGTGCTATGGCCAGCTACTGAGCTGCTGCTATCTCACAAAGAAAATATAAAATAAGAAGTCAGGTATTAACAGGTAACCTCATATTTATCTTCAGCACCTACCAAGGAAGCTGTCCCCCAAATTCAAGGCAATCTAATAAGTATTTATAAAGCACCTAGTATGTTCAAGGCACTGTGCTAGGGTGTTTGGGTATACCAAACTAGCTATATACATATATATGTATATATGCATATACATACATATGTATGTACACATATATGTATATATGCATATACATACATATATATGTACATATATACACACAAAGACATGAACAAAACACCAGTCCTTTGAGCAGTCAGATTTCAGAAAAAACCTGGAAAGACTTACATGAACTAATGCAAAGTGAAGTGAGAAGAACCATTAGGAAGAGTCCTTGAACAGCAGTTAAGGAGAATTGTAGAAGGAGCAGATGAAATGCGGGAAGACCGGTTAGGAGGCTACTGAAATAAACTAGGTGGGAACAAGGATGACTACAGCAGTGGTTAAGAAGAGGAAATAGCCCAGATTTATAGTCCTAATCTTCCAAGCTCCATCTTCCATTCATTTGTTCATTTCGTTCAACAAGTATCTACACTGTATTGGCTCTCTTTTCTTCCTCTCACTCTGTATTTCTAGCTCTGGCAGAGACTACCCGACAAGCCTTAGGACTCCTAAAACAGAGGGATGTAGAGGGAGAAAATTTGAGGTCCTTGTAGAAAAAGCCACATTATGTTAGGGCCAGGTAAAAGTATGACCCTCTTTTTTATGTTATCATATTAACCAGAATCAGCACCTACCCACCTCCTCTGCCTACCATCCTGTTTTCCCTTTTGTTTTCTGTCCTGGGCAGAAGGTCTACATTGCACAGTTTTCCCGATAGGACACTTACTTGATTATGCTTGACGATGGCTTCATAAGAACGACGCATGGCTCGGAAAGCTTTGGCCTTCTCCCGAAGACAGTGCTCCATATTCCTGCACTTTGCCTGAATGAGAAGGAAGATAGGAAAAAAAGGAGGTCACAAGTCCAATATGTTCACCTTTGCCAATCTTTCATTCTCCTGGATCCTCATGACAAGCAAGTATGTTGGCTGTTAACATTTCTATAATTCTATGTGATTAACAAACAGTAATAACTCACTTTGACCTATCACCTTAAGGTTTACAAAATGGTCTTTTTAGGAAAGCATTATAATTGTCATTGGACCAAGGTGGAAACTGAGGAACAGAGAGTTATGCGATTTGCCTGGAGTAATATAGCCCAATATAGATGGTAAATGCTAATCAATCAACAAGCATTTATGAAGTGTCTACTATATGTCAGGCACTGTGCTAAGAACTAGAAAAACAAATACAAAGAAGGCACAGGGCACAGCCAGCACCAAAGTATAGAGACAGGAGATAGAATGTCATGTGTTCAAAGAATAGAGAAAAGGCCAGTTTGACCTGATGGTAGAGTAATATATATTCTCCATCGGGTGAGATGGGAAGAAACATACAATGAAGCTAGAAAGAATGGTTAGGAGGCAGAACCAAGATTAGAATTCACATCTTTTGAATCCAAGACCAGTATTCTTTCTACTAGTGACTCTGAGGAAGTCACTTAACCTCTGTCTACTTCAGTTTTCTCCATAAAATGGGGACAGTAATAGCATCTATCTCATAGGGTTGTTATGAGGATCAAATGCGAGCACTTAGCACAATGCCTAGCATGCAGTAGGCACTTAATAAATGCTTGTTCCCTTCTCCCATTCCACCACCATACTACATTGCCACACATTAACATTCATATATAGAAAACCATTTAAAAGTTTTTGAATTATATCTGAGAACCAAAAAGTGTTTCAGAAATCATTTGACTCAATGCCCTAATTTCACTGATGAGAAAGCTGAAGCCTTGAGAGGGAAGGTGATTGGTCCAAGGTCTCACATAGCCAGATCATGACATATCTAGACCTAGAACCAAAGTCTTTTTGAGTTCTATTCATTCAGAGTTCTATTATATCATAGAGTCATCTAACATAAAATAGCTCTTACTACCTCTGAAGTGACTTGGGTAAGTTACTTCGCTTTCCTTCTCTGTGACATAAGGGAGTTGGATGAGATGGTCTCTGAGTTCCCTTCCAGTTCTAGAGCTCTGATCTCATGATAAGAAATCATCAAAATTATTATTCTGTTTTGATCATTTAAATGAAAGTCTAATGCACCATATGGTACATTGTGTAATTTTAAATTAAAAATATTTGTTATATATGCTACTTGTATACAGTGATAAGAGTTTCCATCAAGCTATTTGATTCATTAAACATATTTGTTGTACATACTACTAGGGACAACAAGAATAGTTTCTATCAAGGATGACTTCTGGGGTCCTTTGGATGTGGGATCTCTGGGTCCTGCTAATAAACAAGACATGACTGAAGGCAGCAACACAGCAAGGTAAATGTTTAATTGACAGATGGATTATACCTATATTTATGCCTTTTCTTCTAAGTGTATTTGAAAGCAGAATGAAAGATTCATTTATCTTAAAACTTATTAGAAAGTTGGTAGCCCCAAAGAAGAGATATAAGAAACCTCCCTCACCTTTGAAAAGGCAGGGGATGATCCATTTGGAATACTGCATATAAAGTAAGACTCCTTTTTGATATGTCAGTCAGCCAACTAGCATTTATTAAGCACCTATTGTGTGCCAGGCACAGTGCTGAGAGCTGGGGATTCAAAGAAAGGCCAAGGGGAAAAAAGTCCTTTATCTTAAGAAGCTCATAATCTATGAGGGAGACAATCAGGGTTGCTAGAGTCAATTTGAACCTGAGCTAGTTGTTAAATTTTTCAATATGGGCATTTATATACCTCAGAAATTAGCAAATGCTACAAATCAGGGCTTGATTTATTATTTTGTTTACTGTCTAGACTTGAGAACATGATGGAGAAAATCTTAATAATGCTATTCAAGTTAAAAGTGTGGCATAAGCACATTTTTCAGAGAGTTGGTTATTTCAACAACCAACTGTTGACAACCAATTGATATCAAACAGCTCTGTGCAAATAAGATACATGATGCAGAAAACAAATTTGGGCTAGTCTCAAAAGTAAGACATTAAGATTAAGTTGGACTGAAAGTTTTCCTGCAGAATGTGAGACTTTAACTGAGGCTTATAGGAAGCCAGGGAAGCTAGGAGGAAATGAAGCAGGGGAAACTTGTAGGGTTGGGGATTAGTGAAAATGCTCAAAGTCAGGGAATGAAGTGCATGTTCTGGGAGTAGGAAGGAAGCCATTGTCACTGTATCACCGAGTCCACAAAAGGGAGGAAAGTGTGTAAAGTCTGGAAAGGTGGAAAGAGGCTAGATTACGAAGAGTGAAGAATTTTATATTTGATCCTAGAGGGGATAGGGAGCCATCAGATGGGGGTAGAGTGGAGCAGTATGTTCTTTTGGAAGATCACTTTGGCAACTAAATAGAAGAAGGTTTGGAGTGGGAAAATACTTGAGGAAAGCTATTACAGTAGTCCAGGAATTAGGTGATGAAAGCCTGCTCCAAGTCAAAGGAAAGAATGGGACTTGTATGGGAGATATTATGAAAGTAGAAACAATAGGATTTGACAACTGGTTGGATATTGGGATGTAAGAGACAGGGGAGTATTGAGATGACACCTAGGTTTTGAGCTCAGGTGACTAGGATGATGGTACCCTCAACCATAAGAAAGGGGAAGGTTTGGGGGGAAGGGTAATGATTTCAGTTTTGGACATGTTGAATTTAAAATGCCTGCTGGATATTAAGTTCAAAATGTCTAACAGGCAGTTGGAGATCTGAGACTGGAGGTCAGGAAAGAGATTAAGGCTGGAGAAGTAGACTGGAGAATCATCTTGAAAGAGACAATGAGAGCTAATGAGATCACCAAGTGAAATCATATAAAGGGAGAAAAGGACTCAGAACAGAGTTTTGGCATACCCCTACTGTTAACAGGCATGACCCAGATGATCTAAGAAAGAAATTAGAAATGGAGCAGTAAGGCGGGTAGAAGAAGAACCAGGAGAGAGAAATTTCACAAAAACCTAGAGAGAAGAGAATATCAATGGGAAGAGGGGAATAATAATCTCAAAGAGGTCAAAAAGGATGAGAATTAAGAAAAGGCCATTAGATTTGTCAATTAAGAGATTATTAGTAGCTTTAGAGAGAACAGTTGTGGTTGAGTGACGAGGTCAGAAGCTATACTATAAAGACTTAAGATAGTGAGAGTAACATAGAAACACTTGTAGATGACCTTTTCAAAGTTTTGCCACAATAATGGGAAGAGTTATAGGGTGATAGAAGGGATGGATAGATCAAGTAAGGGGTTGTTTTTTGAGGATGAGGGAGACATGGACATATTCGTAGACAGTAGACTGGGAGTGATTGAGGATTGGTGAGAGAGTGGGAATGCACAGGGGCATTTTGCTGGAGAGAACAGGATGGAATGGGAATACTTGTAAACGAAGAGGAGTCTGACTTGGGATGGAGAAGGACACCTCTTCATGTGAGACAGGGGTGAAAAAGGAAATAGTGGAAGAAGGGATATATATGAGTGATATGAGATAAGTAACAGGGGAGAAAATCTTGGTTAGTCTTTCTTAACTTTTTTCTTCAGCTTTAAATTTTTTTTTATTATAAGGTATGGTTGGGGAGTGGGAAGGGACACAATGGGAATGTAAAACCAAAGGTGAAGTAAAATCAAAAGATAACACTTTTTAAAACAAGGAAGTTGGGTATTCCACTTTAGATGTTCTATTGTTTAATGAAAATTGGGCTTTCCAGCTTTCACTGGTTAATTAAATCGCTATCTGTCTTCCTCCACCATTTCATCTTGTTTCATATTTGTATAGTACCCATGTGGTGTTAAAGCTGGTAGTATAATGTGATACATCTCGAGAAATTTACTAGATAAAAAGACCTGACCTCTGGTAAGATTTGCAGATCCCTTCCAATTTCTGCGGTTTTCAAATTTGCAGAGCTACTCTGGATTCCATATAATATTACATGTACATGCCTTAAAAAATCATGTTAGAGGTTGGGCATAGCAGCACACCATTGTAATCCAGGCTACCAGGGGAGGCTGAGACTTGTGAACCCCTTGAGTTTGGCAGTTCTGAGTTCTAGCAAGGCTAAAGCTGAACAAGTATCAACGATCAGCCTGACACCAACATAGTGATCCCCTAGGAGCCGAGGCCCACCAGGCTGCCTAAGGAAGGGCCAACTGGTCTAAGTCAGAAAAATGGAGCAGGTTAAAACCTCTGGACCCATCAGCATTGGAATTGTCTCATGAATGGCTGCTGTACTTCCAGCCTAGGCAAAATAGGGATACCCAGTCTCAAAAAACAAAATGTTAAACTGGTTACCCGACTTAATGAGGCTATGAATCTTTAGTAATACAATCGCTGGAGAATCAAAATGGTAGATGGCCCAAAGGGCATGACAGGATTAAGGAGATGATAATATAGTAGCAAAGATGACTGGTATACAAGTGGCATAAAATATTTTATGCATGATCAGAAAAGAAAGTGCATCAGTCATGTAGTAAGAGAAGATAACATGGGAACAGCCCTGGGCACTTCACTGATAATCCTGAATATTAAAAGGTTCATGGGAAGATTACATTAGGCAGATCCTCTGTAAAGTATTTATAAGATAATACAGATAAGAATCCTATAGAATGAAAGGATTGGTAGATTGGCACCACTAGAGGGAAAATCTGTATCATGCTCATGGACTCATTTTAAAGTACTGAACTCAGTACCAGCCTATCCCAGAACTTGGCACATAGTAGGACTTTCATAAGTCCTTGGTGAATGACTGATTGAATGCTGAAGACAAGAGTGTACCTGTTTTTCAGCAAAGCATATGAAAAACATTGCTCATGAGAAGCTTGTAGAGAAATGTGGACTAGCTGGCTGCCTGCCAAAGATGGGGTAGACAGGATTCTTGTATCTGATAAGAGCTTGAAACAATGATTCTCTAAGAGTGGAGGAATGTATTCCAGTGATTAAGGTTATTTCACACTGCAGTGCATAAAAATACAATGCCAGAGGACACCAGCATTAAATTAATGGATTGCTACATGGTCAGGGTTGTTCCCTTGAACATTTGTGCCACACAAGATTTTTTTTTAAAATGGCATTTAGGTATTAATAAATGGAGGGGCAGCTAGGTGGTGTAATGTATACAGTGCCATGCCTGGAGTCAGGAAGACCTGAGTTCATATCTGACCTCAGATACTTACTAGCTATATGACCCTGGGCGAAACACTTAACCTGTTTACCTTGGTTTCCCTTATCTGTAAAATGAGCTGGAGAAGAAAATGGTAAACCATGCCAGTATCTTTACCAAGAAAGTCCCAAACGGGGTCATGAAGAGCTGAGCATAACTGAAATGACTGAACAACAAAAATTAAGAAGTGGTAGGTCCCTCATTTACATTTCCAAAATAGCATTAATATGGACCCTCAATCAGAATGTGGTTATAATTATGTTATTGAGAACTAATTGGTAATATGGTATTCTACCATTTTAACATTTCATCTGGTACTTTGTAGATCATATAGGTTTATGAAAGTGAAACATTGGTCTGGTATACACCTAAGCTAGGGGGATCCTAGGATAAAGTCACCTATGACCATCAACCTTGTAAATGAGCTTGATTTCTGAAGCCAACCCAGGCTTCCATGGGCGTGGAATGACCTAGAATGGCCACTGTTCCACTTCAACTTCTATGACATCTATTCTGTGGTTTCCTGTTAAGTTCAATTTTCTCCATAATGGGCCTACCCTTGAATGGGCCTCTGCTTCCATAATCTTTTGATGAGGCCAGGACCCTGATCTCTAAGAGCTTTCTCTAGACTATTCTGGACATCACCCCTTCCACAGTCTCTAAACCCTGCTCCTTATTACAAAGAGCAAAATGACAGACAGTAATAGCTTCCCCCTAAATATGTTTATTATAGGGGCAGTTAGGTGGCACCATAGTGCACAGAGTGCCAGGCCTAGAGTCAAGAAGACTCATCTTCCTAAGTTCAAATCCAGCCTCAGACACTTACTAGCTGTGTCACTTAACTCTGTTTGCCTCAGTTTCCTCATCTGTAAAATGAGCCGGAGAAGGAAATGGCAAACCAGTCCAGTATCTCTGCCAAGAAAACCCCAAATGGGGTCAGGAAGAGTCAGTCAAACATGAAAAGTAACAGAATAACAATTCAGGTAGGCAAACAGCTGATACCTGCCAGGTGGCAGATGTGTCTACAAATGGGCCTGGATTATTGTTACTCCAAAGCACTCTATGTATATAACGTATACACACACACTCCACTCCCCCTCACCCCCAAAGACTTTATTTTTGTTAAAGTGCTTGGAAACAAGTCATTTAATGATATGTTTCATTGATTCTCTAGACATGGCAGGTTGGATAGGGAACAGCCCAACTTCTCCAACAGATCTCCTTCAAGTAGGTTCTCCCTCCAGTTCTGTAAGCTATCTACTTCTTACTGTCACATGCAGTTCTTGGTCTTGTTCTCCCATGAAGAGCAATATGCTCTACTGTAACTGCTAGGTGGTGTGGTTATTCCCTTTTTATAGACGAGGAAACTGAGACTCTGAGAAGTGTAGTGACTTGTCCAAGGTCATCCAGTGTCTGAGGCAAGATTTGAACCCAGGTCTTCATGATGTCAAGTGTAGTCCTCTTTCTACTTCCCAATACTACCTCTTTTTCCAGTTTTCAAGATTACTCTTCTACAAGTTCCTATATGACTTTGCACAGTTCCTTAAATAATCTAAGCTGGTATGGGGAACCTCAAGCCCTGAGGTCACATGTGGTGTTCTAGATCCTCAGGTGTGGTCCTTTCCCTGAATTCAAACTTCACAGAACAAACTGAGGTCTCAGCTTCCCACCCCTGATCTAGGCCTTAACCAAATGAAGCTCAAATACTTTCCTAATCCATAGCCACACTATAGCTCTCTAAATTTTTGAAGAACAAAGTTAAAAGAAAAGAAGAGAAAAGAAAATAAAAGGAAAAGAAAGAAAAGTCTCAGCCTTTTTCCATGTCCCCTGGAATGATTGGACACAACCTCCTCTAGTAGGCAACATTTTCCTTTATTCTTCTTAGGCCTAATGATTCATTCCCCCACAATTTCCTTTTATGTCATTTGCCAGTGTTTTTTCACCTTATATTCTACTATTGTGATTTTAGCATCAAATATGTCTTCTCTACCAAGCCAGTCCACTATCATTAAGCCATGAATTTTTTCAGATGTGGTTATGAGTTTTGCTGAGCTGAGTCAGACAATACCACCAAGTCATAGAGCTGAAAAGATCCTTAGAGATATATGACATCAAAGTCTAAAACTCCCTGGTTTTAAATCCAAAGAAACTAGGCCCAAAGAGGAAGTGACTCGCACAGAGCTACAGCGTTAGCCAGTGACTGATCCTGAACAAATCAATGAGCCTTTGGGGTCTCAGTTTTTCTTTCACTGAATTATACTGTGAGGGAGGGAGGAAAGCACTAGCAACTGTGAGGTCCATGACAGCTTCATTTAGGAAGGAGATGGTATTTGAGCTGAGCCTTGAAGAAGGTTAAAGATTCTAAGAATTAGAAGTGAGAGCACAATGAGCTCAAGGCATGAGGAACAGTCTGTTCAAGGGCAGACAGAATTTTGCATGTGGAGGACAGCAATCACTGAATCAGATGATCACCAGCACAGGGAAGCAAAGGTAAAACTCTACAGTGGGAGAGGTGATACTGGCCATGTCTGGGCTTAGAGGACCAGAGGACTTAGAGCCTGTCTCTACCACTCCTTAGCTGTCAGATATCAGGCCAATCCTTCAGGTTGTCTGGTTGTCAGGTTTTCTCATGGGCAAGATCTGGACTGTGCAATCGCTAAAATCTCTGATCTCCCTGCTGTTAGTCTTTGCGCTCTCCAGTCCCTCCCTCGCAGAGCTACCAAAATGATAATTTAAGGCACAAGTTTGAGCATGTTACTCCTCTTGAACCAAATACAAACTCTCCTGTTTGGCTTTTATGATGCCCTTAATCATCCATTTTTCTTTTCCAAGCTTAGTCAGTTAATAAGCAATTATTAAGCATCCATTATGTACCAGACACTGGTACATACATACATATATACATACATGGAAAGGCAAGAAATCCCTGCCAAGGGGATCACAATCTAATGAGGGAAACATCATGCAAACTATATGTAAACAAGTTATATACAGGATAAATAGGAAATAATGAACAGAGGGAAGGTGCTAGAATTAAGAGATTGGGAAAGGCTTGCTGGAGAAGGTAGGATTTTAGCTGGAACTCAAAGGAAGTAGGCAAGATAGGAGGAAAAATACTCCGGTCATGGGAGACTGCCAGGGAAAATGACAAGAGTAGAGAAATGAAGTGCCTTTTTGGAGGAACAAGGAGGCCAGTGTCACCAGATTAAAGAGTACATGAGGGGACATAAGGTATCAGAAGAATGGATTTTATATTTGATCCTGGAGATGAAAGTCACTGGAGTTTTTTGAGGAGGGAGCGATATGGTCAAATCTGCACTTTAGGAATATTAATTTGATAGGTGAGTGGAGGAAGTACTGAACTGGGGGAAGATTTGAGCCTGGGAGGCCAACTAGATGGCTACTGCCATAGTTCACAAGTGAGGTGATTAGGGTCTGCACCTGGGTGGTGTCAGTGTCAGGGGAAAGAGGGACCACATCTGAGAGATACTGTGAAAGTAAAAAATGACAAGTCTTGGCAACTGATTGGATATTGGGGGTGGGGGTGAGAGATAGTGAGGAGTATAGAACAACACTAGGTTTTGAGCCTGGGAGACTTTGAGGAATGTGGTGCCTTTGATAGTAATATAGAAGTTTAGAAGTTGGGAGAATTTAGGAAAATAGATATTGAATTTAATTATGATTTCCTTTTCTCACACTTCAGTCAAACTAGTCTACTTGATATCCTTCACAAGCAAAATTCCATCTCCCACCTCCACACTTCTGAATGGGCTGTGCCTCATGCCTAGAGCTCACTCGGTTCTCACTTCCAATTCTTATAATCTTTAGCCTTTTTCAAAGCTCAGCTCAAACATCACCTCCTAAATGATGCTTTCCTGGACCTCATAGCTCCTAGCATTTTTTTTCCTCCCCTTCAATATTATCTTGTATATATTTTGCAGGGGCAAGTAGGTGGTGAAGTGGATGATGCTGGGCCTGGAGTCTGGAAGAATCATATGACTGAGTTAAAATCCAGCCTCAAGATGCTTACTAGCTACGTCACCCTTGACAAGTCACCTAACTCTGCCTGCCTCAGTTTCCTCAACTGTAAAATGAGCTGGAGAAGGAAACCACTTTAGTATCTCCGCCAAGAAAACCCCAAACGGGGTAATAAAGAGTTGGAAATAACTGAACATTGATATATTTTGTATATTATGTGAATCTATTTACATTGTTGTTTTCCTCTTGTGGAATGTGAACTCCTTGAGGTCAGGGAATACAGTATTTTTATTTTTGTATCCCCAACACCTTACATAGTGATTGATAATATCCTAAGGTTCCATCAATCACTAACTAGCCTTTTTATTCTATTTTATTTTACAGATGAAAAAACTGAGGCAATCAGGGTTAAATGACTTGCCCAAGGTCACATAGCTAATAAGTATCTGAGGCTGGATTTGGACTCAGGAAGATGAGTCTTCCTGACTCCTAGGAAGTGATAATAATTCAGTCTTCTGGGAGAAGCTTCCCCAGACTGCTCTATTATTTAAACTTTCTTCCTGAAGACACTTTGTCTCCATTTTCTAGGCTGTTCCACTATTTTTCTGAGTTCCTGACATTTGTATATAGAATTACCTTGTGTGCTGTATCTTACTGAATTCTGGGAGAGGCTTTTGTCCTTTTCTCATTTGGCTCCTGCCATCCTTCTCTGAAGCCTCTAGTCTCACCTACATATCCTCTTACATAACTCCTTTCTAGTACTGAGACTCACTCAGGAAGCAGTCAGCAGCTATGGATAAATAATACCTAGGGCACAAGCCCTTTAATAAGAGGAAAGATTGAATAGTGGAAAATGCACTGATTAGAATCAGAGGACCTGAGTTTGAGCCCTGCTTCTGTTACTTACTAGCTGTGGGACCTTAGGCTAGTCATTTAACCAGAGTCTCAGGTTCCTCTTCTGTAAAATGATTGTATTAGATGGCCTCCTCTAGCTCTTTTAGATCCTGGACTCATTAGATGTAGCACTTAGTAAGTCAGTCAACAAACATTTAATGAATACCTACTATGTGCCAGGCATTACACACGTGCCCACCCTGTGCCTCTGGCCAGACAACAAGCTGTTGTTATGATCAATTATGTCTGACTCTTTGTGACCCCATTTGGGGTTTTCTTGGCAAAGATGCTGGAGTGGTTTGCCATTTCCTTCTCCAGCTCATTTTACAAATGAGGAAACTGAGGCAAACAGGGTCACACAGCTAGTGTCTGAGGTCAGATCTGAACTCAAGAAGATGAGCCATCCTAACTCCAAATTCTCTATCCATTGCACTGCCAACCTAACCCCAAAAAGCTTTTAGTAAGTGCCTACTATATGCCAGGCCTTGTGGTAAGCACTGATGAGACAAAGAAAGGCAATTAACAGTCCCTGCCACTGGGGAGCTCACAGTACAACAATATGCAAACAAACAAGATATATCCAGAATAAACTAGAGATATTCACCAAGGGGACAGCATTACCATTAAGGGGGAATCAGGAAAGGCCTCTACACAGCATAGTATCTGAAGACAACTTTACCTGCTGTCTTGGCTGGGATCTGCACATACTGCTTCTCTTGATATCTTCCTCCCCACTCCCCATCTGCAACGGAATATAAGCTTCCTGAAGGCAGGAGCTGGTTTGTTTTTGTCTTTTATCCCTAGCACCTAGCACACACTTAGTAAACGCTCTTTGAGTTGAAGTAATATTGGGTACAGGAATAGTGGGAAATTCATCCAATATGGCACAGACTTAGAGCTGAAAGATACCCTGGAACTCATCTAATCCAGCTCCTTTAACTTTACATTGGAGGAAACTGAGACCAGTAGAGGTAAAGGGCCTTGCCATCCAAGGCCTCACAGGTACCCAGTTCCAGAACTAGAATTTAAGCCCAGGTCCTCCAAGACAGACAGAGTCAGCCCTCTTTTTATACTACTTGATCATCCAAGCTCCTCTCAAAGGAAAGAGTTTTCTGCTTTTTTTCTTTCCCAGAGCCAGGCCTTCACTTCCCAGCCTTTTCCAAAGCCTGATGCTTTTCTGACTCATCTTCATGTGTTGTCTTGCCTCATTAGAACATAATTACCCTGAAGGTAGGGGGTGTCTTACCTTCATTTATTAATATCCCTGGAGCTTAGCACAGTGCATGGCATGAAGGAAATGTTTAATGAGTGCTTTCTTAATATCAGCACCAATCCCCTCATTTTATAAATAAAACCATAGGTGATCTGTCCAGAGTCACACAGGTGGCTGAGATAGGTTCTGAACCCTTTCACTCCAGATCCAATGTGCCATACACTGAACTTTTCATGTAACTTGTTCTCCTCCAAGGAAAATGAATGGGGCATCTCCTCCTGAGACTCATTCAGCATGATGGCCCTGAAACTATAATGCCCTGGTTGGTAAATCAGTCAGTATGGATGCACATGGTCTGCTGTATCTGCTTGATTTCAGACCTCTGATGGTGCTTCACATCCCATTTAACTAACACTTAATTCCCTGTAACTGGCTCCTCCCCAAGGTTTCCTCTTCTTACTTGGGCAAAAGTAAGCAAACCACTACTTTTACTTCTAGAATGTCTCAACAGATTTTCATAGGGCTCGACTCTTCAACCCCTGGGACATTCTAACCATTCTCCTCAGATCACTACTGCTGTATTTGTGTTGTGTTAGCTTCTATGGATCTTGTATAGATGTGGTTTATTTCCATGTTGTCTCTGGGTTAGATTGTGAGCACCTTGTGAAAATGGATTGTTTCTGCCATTCTTAGGATCCTCAGGCATGACTCTGAAAGGGGGACAGATTTGGATAACCCTGGAGAGCCATTTGCAGCAGGCCCTCTGCTCAGCATCTTATTTAATATGTGAGTTCTAGTGATGGTGGGCAGGAATGCTAAAAAGTGGCAGAAGCTGACACCACACCTCTTGCCCAGCCAAGGAATTTAATGAAAATCTTATAAGCAGTATATTCAGAAGACACCTTTTCCCTTGAATTCTTTCCTTTCCTTTATTCCCTTTCCAATTATTAAAAAAAAAAACAAAAAACTAAGACCTGGGCAGGGTAGAAGGGGACTGCTCTGACCTTTTTACTTCTTACCTCAAAAGGGGAACTATGCAACAGGCTGGAGGGAGGAGGGTGGAGGGAAGGAATCTCAGCTGGTGTATTTCAACCTGCCAGGCTTCCCCAATAACAGCTAAAATAATCTCTAAAAGAGATTATTCTATCATCTTGTAGGGGTACACACTCATATAGAGGTAGTGTGATTGAGAAGAAAGAGTATTGAATTTGGGTTCGAATCCTATCTCTGACCCTCACTCCCTCTGAATGTAAATTTTCCGATCTGTAAAACAGGGATGATAATACTTGCATCACCTACTTATCTCAGGATGTAAGGAAAATGTTTTATTAATTCTAAAGCACTATATAAGTGCAAATTGTCATTCTGCCATAGAATAGTATGTAATAGCGTTAGAAAGGAGCAGGCATTAAAGTTATTTAGTTCAACTCCCTCGTTTTATGAATTAGGAAACTAAGATCCAAAGGGGAGAGGCCAGCCCATGGAAACTGGAGTAGTAAGTAGAAGAGCCCTCAGACACCAAATCCTATTCCTTTCCGCAAGAAAGGCTGAGAGAGCCAGGAAAAGCTTCCTGTGGGACCTCTAAGAGTCCCTAACAACTACGCAATAGTGCGTACGGGGGAAGGGGGACGGAAGGGATGAGGTCAGTAGAGCGGGAACAGAGGGGTTAGACAGGGGGCGGGGCCAAGCTGGGCCCGGCCAAGTTCAAGCTCAAGCTCAGGGGAACTCCGGGCTTGCGGGCAGCAGCTGGGAGCCCAGCCCCAGGCGCCAGGTTTTAAGCGCGATGCTGCCTCCCCGAGTGCGCCCTCCCCGAGTGCGCCCTCCCCGAGTGCGCCCACTCCAGTACTCCACCCTCGTGGCCGAAGTCCCCGCTGGTGGCCCCGGGGCGGCCCCTCTCACCCGGTAGTCGCGGGCCGTGCTCTGCACGGGCTGCACGCGGTGGCCCTGGTGGCGCGGATCGCCCTGGCACGAGCCGCACAGCAGCTCCTTGTCGTCCAGGCAGAAGAGGCTGAGCTGGCCATGGTGCAGACGGCAGAAGCGGGGCCCCCGCGGGCGGCCCGGGCAGGCCTCCTCGCGCAGCAGCTTCTCCACCAGGTTGTTGAGCGTGTGGTTGGTGCGCAGCCCCGCCGGGGACGCCCGCTCCTTGCACACCGGGCAGGCGGGCGCGTCCTGCAGCTCCCAGCAGCGGCCCACGCAAGCCCGACAGAAGTTGTGGCCGCAACGCAGAGTCACCGCGTCGCGGAACGGGTCGTAGCAGATGGCGCAGAGGAGCTCTTCCTTGAAGGAAGGCGACGGCCCCACCGAGCCGCCGGCCCCCGGCTCCATGCCTCTGCCCTGGGTCTGACTCGCCTCCCCGAGCTCCCAAACTTTCCAAAGTGTGCGTGGCCCCACCCCGCGGGTGACTCAGGCGTGGACTCACCCCACCCTACACCACCCCACGCATTGCTCTGAGTGACACTGCAGCTGGCCAACCACTGTGGGGACGGTTTGCCCATTTTCCGTCAGCCTTGCTTCTCTTAAAGCTACTGCTTTCTGGGCGGGGCTGGAAGGTGCCCTGCGGGGGATAGGAGAGGCCTGGCGCCTCCATTCCTTTACCACACTCCACCCTCACCCCTGCCCATTCCCGCAGTCTGCCTAGCTGAGATGAAATGCAGAGGTTCTCCCCACCTCTCTAGCAAAAACCCCAATGCAATGCTATAACTCAGTTTCCCACCTGGGATCATCAGCTGAGTGTCTGGAAACCCTTCCCCTTCCCTCTTAATCCCCATCCCAACTCCAGTGGCCAGCGCACTGAGGGGCTGGGTCTGAGATGCAGGAGCTATGAGCAGCGGTCTTGATTTTGAATGTACTCGTAACTCATCAGAAGCGGGGGTACTCCCTCTGTCGGCGGAGAATGCAAACACCCTACCCCATTCATCCTTGTTTGGTTTCTGCTTTCAAAATGCTTTTATGCCTATCTCCTCCTTTTGCAGGGAAAATGGAGGTACAATACGATGAATCTGGGACAGTTCAGTGACCCAAGTGGGGAGGAAGTGGAGGTGATGAAAATATATAGATATAGAGAAGATATGGAATGGATTTAGAGTGGAAGAACTATTTATTTGTACCTCTCAAAGGACAGTTAGAAAGACAGCGCAGGCAGTGAAAGGAATATCTAGGTTCAGTCCTGAGTTCTGTATACAAATGATATCAGTCTCTGCCTCTATCCTATCATTGGAGAGAGTTTCCACACTGGAAATTCCCTGCATCCATGAAATCATAGGGGAAAAAGGCATCTGTAATCATTTTACTTTATATGAAAATTAATCAGATAAAGTGGATCTGACAATCAAAATGGAAATAATCCTAGTTCTCTAAGAACTAGAAGGGAGCCAAAAAAGTTAATCCCATCCCTGGACTAGACTGTGGATTAAAGGGAGAGAAGATGGATAGTATCTGGGAACACTAGGTGTACGGGGGGATTCTATCTGAGCCAACCTCTGTATTGTTGGCAGAGTGAAGTAAACTGCTTGAACAATGTGAACTAGCACTGATGGGACTTTACTTTACTTTGTATAACTCATTCCCTGAGATGCTCTCTTGGTGGAGAATGAAAGAAAAAGCTAGGATCCAGGGGGGAAAATTTTATGGGAAAAAAGAACAATCCTTTATCCCCTAGTTAACCCTAATATTTTTTGATACCTAGAGTGGGGTCACTAAAAAAGGGACTTGTGAGATTTAGTTACTAGCAAATGACCAAAAAAGTATACTTGTCTGGGGTCTAGTACATTAACTCATGTCTTAGTCTCTGTTTGGATGTCCCATTATTAGCTCAAAATCAGCAGTGCCAAAACCAAATCTCTCACATCACTCCCTGTAAATGGGATTTTCCATTCCTAAAAATAGCATCCTGATAGATTGTAAACTCCCTGAGGGAGTTTTCATCTTTGTAACCCCAGCATTTGCCACAGTGCCTAGTACTGTAATAATATTGACTTCTAATTCCTACCTTTATTTCATAGAATCATGGGAATTTTTTCCTAGTTGAAAGAACCTTCTAGAACATGCAATGAATAGCTAAAAGGAATCCCTATCCTAACATCCCTGAAAACTGGACCATCCAACTGTGAAGTCTATAAGCCTCTTATGAAGAGGAATCTATTACCCTACCAGGTAGGTCATTCTACTTATACACAGGTCTAATAGGAGAATTTTCCTGACATCAAACTTGAATTCATCTGTTTTTAACTGTTATTCCTTGCTACATTCTTTGGGGCCCTAATAAAATAAGACTAATCCCTGTTCCATTTAACGGATCTTTAAATATTTGAATTCTATCTTATTTCTCTATGAGTCTCTTTTCTCTAGGCTAAACATCCCCAGTTCCTTCAAGATTCCTCATATGACATGAACTCAAAGCCCTTCACCATCCTGGTAGCCTCCCTTTGGGTGCTTTTCTGTCTTCTCAAACAGTGATGGGTACAATTGAGAATAATACTCTAGATTTGGTCAGATCAGGGCAGAGTACAAAGGGATTATTGCACCCTTAGTACTGATAACTATAGCTCCATTGATGCATCCCAAGATGGAAATAACTTTTTGACTGTCTAATTACATTGGGCTTGGGGTCCATAAAACTCCACATATTCACACACACACACACATACACACACACACACACACACACACACACACACACACACACACACACACACACACACACACACACACACACCCCCTACCATCTAACCATACCTCCACCATCCTGTATTTGTGCAGAAGACTTAAAATTTTTTTGTAAGGAAGATGAGATTTGATTCCCCCCCACCCCTCACCCCCAGTTAATGTAGTCAGAATGTAGTTGAGCTTGAAGTTTTCTTCAATTCAATTTTATTTAATTTTCAGTTCTGAATTGTCTCCCTTCCCCTCTCATTGAGAAGGCAAGAAAAAAGCCCATTACAAATATGTATAGTTATGCAAAATAAATTCCTGGATTAGTCATGTCAAAAAAAAAAAAAAAAGAGAAAAAAATATGCTTCAGCCTACACTGAGCCTATCAACTCTCTGTCTGGAGGTGAATAACATGTTTCATCATGAGCCCTTTGAAACTGTGGTTGGTTGATGAGTAACTAAATCTTTCAAAGTTGATTATCATTACAATATTGATATTATTGTATAAATTATTTTCCTGGTTCTGCTCACTTCATTTTTGCATCAATTCATACGAGTCTTCCTAAGTTTTTCTGAAACTATTCCCTACCTCATTTCTTATAGTATTTCATCACAATCGTATATCATAACTTCCTAAACCATTCACCAATTGATGGGCATCCTCACAGTTTCCAATTCTTTACCACTACGAAAAGGGTCGCTATAAATATTTTTGTATGTATGGATCCTTTTCCACTTTCCTTGATCTCTTGGGTATAGACCTAGTATTAGTGTGGCTAGACCAAGTGGATGCAGGATTTAATAACTTTTTGGGTATAGTTTCAAATTGCTTTCCAGAATGGCTGGATTAATTCATAACTCTACAAGCACTGCATTAGTGCACCTGTTTTCTTCATCATGACATTTTTCTTTTTTTGTTACCTTAGTCAATCTGATGGATTTGATATGGTACCTCAAAGTTGTTTTAATTAACATTATTAATGATTTATAGCATTTTTTTTCACATGCTTGTTGATATCTTAGATTTTTTTTCCTCTGAAAACTGCCTCTTCATACCCTTTGGCCATTTATCAATTAGGGAATGGTTCTTTTTCTTGTAAATGTGACAGTTCCCTAGATATCTTAGAGATAAAACCATTATCAGAAAAAATTTACTGCAAAGATTTCCCCTCTCCCCTCCAGTTTCCAGCTTTTATTCCAACAGGTTAAATTGGTTTTATTTATGCAAAACCTTTTTAATTTTATGTAATTAAAATTATCCTTTTTACTTCCTGTGAACCTCTCTTTCTCTTGTTTGATCATGAACTTTTTCCCTATCCATAGGTATGAGATACCAATGCACTAGTACCCAGTACCAAATTGTTTTGATCATTACAGCTTTGTAATATAGTTTGAGATCTGATACTGCTTAATCTCCCCTTCCCATTTTTTTCATTGAGTCACTTGATATTTTTGAACTTTTATTCTTCCAGATGAATTTTGTGATTACTTTTTCTAAGTTCTATAAAGTAATTCTTTGGTAGTTTGATTGGCAGGACACTGAATAAGTAAGACAATTTTGATAGCATTATCATTTTTATTATATTGGCTCAACCTACCTATGAAAATGAATAATTTTCTAATTATTTAGATCTGTGTCTGTGCAAAAAGTATTTTGTATAATTGTGTTCATGTAGTTCCTGTGTGTGGTTTTGCAGGTAGACTTGCAAGGATTTTATACTGTCTATAGTTATTTTAAATGGAATTTCTCTTTCTATCTCTTTCTACTAGATTTTTTTTGTAATATACAGAAATATTGATGATTTACATGGGCTTATTTTGTATCCTGAAACTTCACTAAAGTTGTTAATTGTTTTGATAAGTTTTTTCATTGATTCTAGGGGTCTATAAGTAAGTCATCAAATTATGGTCAAACAGTGACGATTTTATTTCCTCTTTGCTTATGCTTGTTCCTTCAATTTCTTTTCTTGTCTTATTATAGCTAGCATTGTTAGTACAATTGAATAACAATGGAGATAATGGACATTTTTGTTTTACCCACCTACATACTACCCCCCATCGTTGGAAAGGCTTCTAGCTTATTCCCATTATAGATAATGCTTGCTTTTGGTTTTAGATAGATACAACTTATCATTTTAAGGAAAGCTCCTTATTTCTTTGATTTCTGGTCTTTTAAACAGAAATGAGTTTCAAATTTTGTCACAAAGCTTTTTCTACTTCTGTCAAAATAATCATATCATTTTGTTGGTTTTATCATTAATCGTCGGTTATGTAAATAGTTTTCCTAATATTGAGCCAGCCTTGCAGCCCTGGTATAAATTCAGCCTGGTCACAGTGTATGATCCTTGTGACATCTTGTAGTCATTCCCTTGCTAATATTTTATTTAATATTTTTACATCAATATCACAGAAATTGGTCTATAGTTTTCTTTCTATTTTTTAAACTCTTCCTGGTTTAGGTATCAAGATTATATTTTTTGATGCTCTAAATCACTATTGATTAGAGAGATGCAAATCAAAACAACTCTGAGGTACTACATCACACCTATCAGATTGGCTAACATGACAAAACAGGAAGATTGTTGGAGAAGATGTGGAAGAGTTGGAACACTAATTCATTGTTGGTGGAACTGTGAGCTGATCCATCCTGATCCAGCTGATTCCATCCTGGAAAGCAATTTGGAACCATGCCTAAAGGGCTACAAAAATGTGCATACCCTTTGACCCAGCAATATTGCTTCTAAGACTGTATCCTAAAGAGGTCATAAAAAGGGGTAAAGGTCCCACATGTACAAAAATATTTATAGCATCTCTCTTTGTGGTGGTCAAGAACTAGAAATCAAGAGGATGCCCATCAATTGGGGAATGGCTGAACAAGTTGTGTTATATGAATGTAATGGAATACTATTGTGCTATAAGAAATGATCAACAGGAAGACTTCTGAGAGGCCTGGAAGGACTTATATGAACTGATGCTGAGTGAAAGGAGAAGAACCAGGAGAACTTTGTACACAGCAACACACACACACACACACACACACACACACACACACACACACACACACACACACACACCACAAGCCACAGTGTGGGAGGAATTTTTCTGATAAACTTAGTCCTTCACAGCAATGCAAGGACCTAAAACATTCCCAAAGGACTCTTGAGGCAAAACGCCTTCCACATCCAGAGAAAGAGCTATGGAACTGGAATGCAGAATGAAAACCTTTTTCTCGTGTGTTATGTTTTGTTTTGTTTTATGGTTTCTCCCATTCATTTTAATTTTTCTATGCAACATGACTAAGGTGAAAATATATTTTAAAAAAGATCATATTTTTTGTTATGGGATGAATTTGATAGAATATCTTCTTTACCTATTAACAAAATAATTTATATATTTTTGGAAATAATTATTCCTTAAATTTTTGATAGAATTCACTTGTAAATTCATCTCTTCCCCCTCATGTTGGGAATTTACTTATGACTTGTTCAATTTTTTTTTCTAAGATTAAGTTGTTGAAACATTCTGTTTCTTCTTCTGTTAATTTAGGCAGTTTATATTTTTGTAAATATCCACCCATTTAATTTAGATTGTCAGTTTTATTAGCATGTAGTTAAGTGAAATGACTCCTAATAATTGCTTTTATTTCTTCTTTAGTTACGCATTTATCTTTTTAATTCTTGATCCTGCTAATTTGGTTTTCCTCTGTTTTTTTAGTCAAATTATCTAATGAATCTATTTAATTGCTTCTTTAAAAATAATTCTTAGTTTCATGTATTAATTCAATGATTTTAAACTTTCAATGTTGTTAATTTTGCCTTTAATTTCTTAGGATATCTAGTTTGGTGTTTAATTGGGAATTTTTCAGTTGCTGGTTCTCTAGTTTTTTTAGTTGCATGCTTAATTTGTTTATGTTTATTCTCTCTTTTATTAAAGCAACTCCTTAATGAGAGAGGGCAAATATCTAAGCTTTTCTTCTTGCCTAAGTGCAAATAGGGTATGTGTGTGTCTGCGTGTGTGTGTGTTTCTGTCTGTCTGTCTACATGTCTTCTGTGTTTGGTTTCACAAGTACCAAGACAAAATAATTTATTTTCCTACCTGAAGGGTGAAGGGATTTCCAGTCAAATCCAGGTTCCTAATTCCTATGGGGAAAGAGTCCCATGTATTCTCTCAAGAGGTCAGATTTTCCCTATGAGAGAGGATGCTTAATTTTCTTTTTCTTTTCTTTACTGTATTTGGGTTGAGGGACACATTTTCAAGTACCAAGACAAGGTGGTAATTATGAGAACTTCACAAAATGTTACTTGCTTGTTAAAGTTATGTTACCATGAATTTGGATGGGTGTAACTTCTAGCCTCAATTGCTATGGTAGATCTGTATCCTTACTGAAGGGTGGTCATTGCCACATTTTTTTATAGTTATCGCCAAATAGACTTTGCCAAAAATGCCAAAAAAATTTACTGAGGTCAACAAATGATTAACTGGAGAAAAAGTGAAGGGAGGGGAGATGTAACTTTCTCCCCCTTGCAGCTCAGCAGATAGAGCAACAGAATGTAGCAATACCTGATAAGGTTGTAATATGTTAACAAGGTCTTGAAACACCCTAGAATCCCTTTATAAGGTGTGAACACCTTTCTGGTTGAATGAAAAAGAGACCAACTTAATTGTCTAAGAAAACAAATTAGCCATGCCTCTGGGAACTTTAAATAGCTAAACTCTAGATTAATTTCAAGTTGGTGAGTGGGAGAGATTGAAAGTCAGGAGCTTATTGTGGAGGAGGCCCTGTTAGGGGGTAAGGAGGCATTTTCTTTCCCCTCCTGTCCCCTTGTTTACCATGTAACTTTGAAGCGAAGCTACTGGCCCAGTAGCCAACATTACATCCAGTGAGTAGCGGAGATACATAATCTAGTTACATAGAGACAGTCATTGGAAGGAGGAAATAGCTCCAAAAAGCTTAGTACTTGGCAACAAACAAGAAAGTTGAGTTAGTAGCAGAATCTTAGAATCCGGTTGAGCAGCCCATCTAGAAGGGATCCTATAAGCTAGTATAGCAATGGGTTACCTTAACAATTGATTACTCTATCCTGCCATAGGCTAGTTTGGCTCCAGCAGGCTGGTACCTTGGATTTGAAATAAGAATGAATTGAAATGTTTAAGTTAACAAACCTTACTTAGCCATACCAGGGGGAAGATGCAATGAAGATTCAGCTGAGCCCAGCATCCCAGTTTTTGGTCATGCTAGTATTCCACCCATCAGAGGTATTATGGAGGAGTCTTTGACTCGTGCTCTGTGGATTTTGTTTGTTTGTTTGTTGTTGTTTTGCTAAGGTGGTCAGGAAGCTATGTAACCAGTTTGAAATTGGTCGCCTGAGTCAATCAAGTCTTGAGGACAACTTCAATGCCTTTTAAGGTAAAACTCGCTTAAGCTATGTGGAGCGGAGCAGATCCTAAGGAAAAGCTATCTGAACCTACATTGCAAAGTCCTAAGAAGTAATGCTCCAATCACATATACTGTACTAAATTACTAAATTCCTTTGCTAAAAGCTAATAGATCGAGTTGTTAATGGGAAGCATATGGATGGGGGCTCCTCAGCAATATTACTGTTAAGAGTGCAGACCCATGGGATTACCCTTAAAATCAGAGACCTTCTGCAGACATAATCTTTGAATATAAGTGCTATTGCAAGAATTTTCAGGACCCTTAGCCACTCTATGAATAAGTCAGCATAGTTTACAAACAGACAGGAAGACTATGGTTTGTTTTTCTACTCAAGAGTGCAACATACTATATCAGCAGCCGATGGACATGTGTGTGCCTCACAATTCCGAAGATGACATATACACACATACATGTATATATGCACATGTATGTGTGTGTATATATATATATAGTGTGTGTGTGTGTGTGTGTGTGTGTGTGGTCTTTCCTCCTAATCTAAATGAACCAGAGTTTGGGTAAGATTAGGTAGGGCACATAGGAAAAACTAAATTTTTAACACAAAAGAAAAGATGCCTAAACTGTTACAAAGCTTTAGTATATAGCTACTTATAGAAGACCATTTCAGTCAGTTTGTTGATTAACATTTGTTAAGCTCCTACTATGTGCCTTATTAGATAGAATAAGAGAAGTGAGTTCCTAAAACTATCCAAAGTCCTATAAATTTTCTTTTGTAACCATGAAGTGATTCGAGAAAGGGAAACACTGAAAGAGGCATTCAGAACACTCAGCATTACATAGAAAAAGAAATATGATAATGGTAAATATAGTACAAAAATGGAGTTAGTTATGTCCTTCTAAAATCCACTTTCAATAAGTTGAGGAAGGATTCCAGAGTAGATATTACACAGGTATTCTATGTAATAGGTATGTTGGTCAAATCTCTTGTTTCTCCCTTTGAAATATATGAAATTCACCCTTTCCTCTGCACTCCCATTGCACCACCCTAATTTAGGCTCCTATCACCTTATTTCTGATCTAAAACAACAGTTTCCTAGAAGTTGTCCTTTTCTTTCCTATCCAGGCAATCCTATATTACTTACCGAATTAACCGGGACTGAGTAGAAATACTTTTTGGAGGCAGAGCTCCAGGGGTGTAGTATAGGGATGAGATACAGTCACATTGGGAGAGGGGGGGTTTTCATTGTTTCTCCAAAGAATTTTTTTTGTTTTAGTGGGGGGAGGGCCAATATGGAGTAGGAAGTTTGCCTATGGAGGGAAGAAGTACACCATCTCTACCATGTTAGTCCCTGTGTTTATTAGGGTTCTACAGATTATAGGATCATAGATTTAAACATAAAAGGGATAGTACATTATCCAAGTTCATGTCACCCATTTTACAGAAGAGGAGACTGAAGACTAAGAAGTGAAGACTTTTGCCTATGGTAATATAGGTAATGTGTCAAACATGAGTCATGAACTCGATGGTACCACACTGTCTTTCTTTAAGTAATTATCCTAAACTACTGCTATGTCATCATGTCACATCCTTGTAAAGAAATTCTGTGTAAATTTCTGTTGTGTTACTTGAAAAATATTTAAAAGATTTAGAAGGAAGAGGTGGGGGTGGGGTAGGGAAAACCCACACAACCTTTCAAAGCAGAGTGCTGGGAGTCAGTTCTTAACATTCTAAAGCTGTTTTGTTGGCAGTACAGTAGTAAGAGGCTTATTCAGTGCTAATTGACCTGAGTTGCCGGAAAGAATGATTGAAGGTGCAGGTTGCTATGGTAACTAAGGTAAACTTTGGTTTGATCGGGGTAGGGAGTGGGGATGGAGAACCATGACTACTACTTGCTTGGCAGGGCTTTGTCCTAATCTCTTGGAGAAGAAAGGAGAAGGGAGAGGGTGGAAAAGAGACCCTAAGGGGAGAATGTAGAATTCTGAGAAGCACGCAAGTAAAGGCAGTAACCAAAGCAATCTTCCTACTACTGTTATTTGCAAGAAGGATTTGTACAGGGCATAAAGTCTGGGCATAGTCTGGAAACTGAGTCATTAGGTAAATGGAACTTTAAAGCTGGAAGCTTGCTTTTTGAGGGTGGGAAGGGCTTCTCAGAGGAACCATCAGTCATAATCTTTTTGGCCCAGATAAAAAGGAAGTTGACCCCCTTCTAAGTCAAGCAGATCTGAGGACAGAGTTAAGAAGAGAACCAGCTATGAAGGAAGGCACAGCTCTTGAGTGTTCTCTTCCCTTTTTACCTTGTGCCCTTTAGAGAATATACAAATGGGCATGGAAAGGGGCAGCAGTGAGGGTCTCTATCCTTTCTTCTCCCACGTCCCCTCATTCCTCCCACTCCCACTGGCAATGGTATTTTATAGAAGCACATGGAGGCAGATGAGTTGCACAGTGAAGTCAAATCAAGTCAATTAGAGGAATGAGAATTGGAGTTTAAATCCTCCTTGGAAACTGGCAGCCCTAGAGCCAACTCTTGCTGGTTTGAGGGTAGGGATTCTGACTCTTTTGTAGAAAGAGCCTAGTAGTAACCTAAGCTAGGATTTCATCTGAACTTGAAGTTGGAGGTGATGGAGACCTTGACCAAGCATGAGAGTCATATACCTCATTTACAATTAGGGATAGAATGATTTGTCTAACAGAGATACTACTGCTTGGGAGAAGTGTCTTGAAGATGTGATGAGAACTTGAGGTAGAAGGGAGATCATAGCTGCACTGGAGTAAGAGGCTTTGGCCATGCTTTTGCCCTATGTGTTTCCCTCTCCATTTATGAAAACTTTGTGTTTCTGTTCTTTCTACTGGTATTGTGTAGGTACATAGAAGAACACAGCCCTATAGGTGAGATGTTTTGTTAATACTTTGTCTTACTGTGCCATTTCTCTTTTAGAATTTCATTTGAAATTTTTTAAAAAATTCATTTTCTTTCTCATTCATTTCCTCTTCCAATGAAAAGAACAAAAACAAAACCCTTGTAACAAATACACATATGTCTAGCAAAAAAAAATTCCCACATTGATTGTTTCCAAGAAATATATCTTATTCTGTACTCTGAGTTTATCAGTAAGGGTAGATACTTCAGCATTGATCCTTGAGATTAGGAATTGGTCATTGATTTCATCGGAGTTTACGAATCTTTCAGAATTGCCTGTCTTTACAATGTTATTTAGCAGCATGTCTAGAACATAGTAGATACTTAATAAGAATTTGTTGGCTCGACTTATTGACTTATTGTTTGAAATGGTCTCCTTGTATTCAATCATTTTGCATCAGTTCATAGAAGTCTCCAGTTTTCTTCAAAACTGCCCCTTTTATAATTTCTTATAACACAGTGGAATTTGATTGCTTTCATATTTTATGCACCTATTCCCCAATTGATGGGCTTGCAAAATGCTGTGAGATACATCTATATCTATATCTATATACACAAACATGTATATGTACATCTATATTCATATATACATATGCATGTATGTATGTATGTACAGTACTATACTCTTTCTTTTATCTCTTTGGGGGTATAGGTCTAATAGTGGTGTAGTAGGATTAAAGGGTATATGCCCAGTTTAGTAACTTTGGGGGCAGGAAATTGTTTTTCAGAATGGGTTGACCTATTCATACCTTTTCCTCTTCATAGTTCATTAGTGTGCCTATTTTCCTGCAGTCCCTCTAATATTTGTCATTTTTTGGGTCAACTTTGCCAATTTGATGAGTTTAAGTAGTACCTCAGACTTACCTTATTTAAAATTTTTCTAATTATTAATGATTTGTAGCATTTTATATGGTTATTGATAACTTGAATTTCTTCCTTTGAAAAGTGCCTGTTCACATTTTTTAACCATTTGTTCACTGGGCATTACTATATCATTTCAATTCATACTTTTGCTTTGAGCTAATTGTATCCTTTGACTGTTGAAGACAAACACACCAACAGGTACTTGGGAGCTATAGTTTCAGGAGTACAGACCCACAGAATACATTGAACCTGGGATAACCACACCCCTTCCTCCACTCCCATCCAGCTTGTAAAGGGATGAAGTTGTCCTGAGGTATACTATGTATATGTGTATGTATATTATATATTCACACATATATGTATACATATACAGCCCTACCTCCAACAAATGTGATGAGAACAAGAAAGGATTCTTCCATAATGCAAATCTTATTGTTTACCTGTGGGTCCCTACAGGAGAAAAGCCCTGACTGTGACGTGCAGAGGAAAGCTTTCAGTAAGACAATAAATTTTCATGTTTATTAGAGTTACAATATAAGAGAAATTCTTTCAATGTAACTTTTATGGAAAGAAATGTGTTAATGACCACCTGCAAATTCACTTATGGTAGAAATCTTTTAACTTTTATGTGATATAAATAGTACAGGCAATAAATCCCTCTTTTTAATTAAGTTCTTCTGGGGATTTCTAGTTCAAAGGAAACTTTAAGTTCATGGAATGTTGTTCCAACTGCTCTGGATTTGGATCCCAAGTCCCCTCTAGCCCTTTGCTGCATTTCAGGCATATATCATTACCTCTAATTGACACCAGTCCATCAAGGCACATTCTACAGGCCAAGTTCATCAAATCAATGAATAAAGCTTTATTAAGCACTGGTTACATGCCAGGGACTGGGGGTGCAAGTATAAAGAATGAAATAATTTCTACTTACCAGATGCTTACCTTCTAATGGGGTGGGAGTGTGGGGCAGTCATAAGTAAATATATAAATACAAATTGATTAGTCAACAAGCAAACATTAAGTACTATGTACTGGGCACTAAGATAAGCTATAGGGACATAAAGGTACATTTAAAAAAAAAGACCCTGTCCCCAAGAAGCGTTCTTTGTAATGGTAGGAAAAACCTGAGCATGTTTATATTCAAAATGAAAGGAGGTAATGGAAAGGGAGAGAGAAAGATTAGTGGATTAAAGTCCAGAGGAAAATGAATGAAGCATTTATTAAGTACTTACTATGTGAAAAGAAAGTACTGGGTATACAAATAGAAAAGTAATACAGACCCTGTTCTCAGGGAGCTTACCTTCTAGTAAGGGAGACATATATATGTGACATTGCAGCTGCAAGGGAAAGGGAAAGGACCCATGGTCCTTTGGGTGCAGCACTGAAGCAGATGGTAATGCCTCTTCTTTAATGTCATTTCCACTGCTAAAATCACATCAGTTCATGATGTGAAACCACTCACAGTTCCAAGGACTTTGGTGAAGAGAACTTTCTTTTCTATGTCTTCAGTAACTCCGACTATAGCACTTTTAGGAGTGGTTGTCAGGCTTCGTATCCACAGGGAGTGCTTCACAGGGTGAAGGTTGCAGACAGTGGACTGGATGCATTGCTGTTCCAAAGACTCTTGGATTTAGTGTTTTGGGCTGTCTCCATCAGAGTCTGAGGAGAAATGGTGGTCAAGGTGCTGGTGATGGGTTGACTTGGCTGGCATGTGCTACTTCCCATTTTTCCCTTGGGGTACCTTGCCTGCCCTAGGAGTAGCAGCTGGTTAGCAGTTGGTGGGGATGGCTGACCCCTTCTCCATAGGTGTTCTGAGGGCTGTGAGGTTTGGGCTGGTGGTCTTAGGGAGGTTAGACCTCTCTTATGTTCATCTGCCTGTTGATGGTAATTGGTTAGCAGCTCTATTGCTGGTAGTGATGAAGAAGGTGAACCCCTTCTTCACAATGATTTCTCACTCAATGGCGGCTATGGGAGCTGGAGACAAGTCTGTTGATTTGGGGTACTCCAGTATTCCCAAGGCCTTTGGCTTAGGGTCCTAGTCTGTATCCATAAGGATCTGATAGTAAATGATGGTCAAGGTGGTAATTGATGGGGGCTTGATTTGCTGGAACATTCTACTTCCTGACTCTACCTCAAGAGACAAGAAGGAGTGAAATGCAAATGAAATCAATGGGGTACAAGTAAAAAAGTTCACTGAAATAATAATGGCAACAATTATAAGTATGATAGCTTTCATTTTTGTATAGTGCTTTAAGATTTGCAAATCACTCAATGATTTTATGTCCTTTGGTCCTCATAATCATCTTATAAGGTGAAGTCTTATTATTACCCCCAATTTATAGATATGAATGTAATAAGATGTTCCTAATGGTTGCTATCTCTTTTCCTCCCCTCCCCCCAGAAGTACTGACTGGGAAGGAGACAGGTGAGATACTGGGGAACTGATGTGGCCATACACAACCAAAAATAATTGTTGTTAGTGGTGGCTAGGAAGAGCAAAAATAGTCAAGGAATGCACTGGGATTGTATGGGGTACATGAACTGAGAAATTTCCACCAAGGCCAGATATGTTTTATGTAGGGGCCAGTGGAACAAAGCAAAGGACTTGCTTTAGTGTAGCCAGGTGGCATAATGGAGATAGATCAGAGGGTCTGGAGTCAGGAAGATCTGAGTTCAAATCTGGCATCAGATGCTTATTAGCTGTGTGACCCTGGGCATGTCACTTAACCTCTGTTTGTCATAGTTTCCTCATCTCTAAAATGGGGATAATAATAGCACCTGCCCCCCAGGGTTAATGTGAGGACCAATGGAGACGATCATTGTAAAGAGCTTATCGTAGTTCTTGGTACGTAGCAAGTGCTATTTAAGTCTTCATTATTAATATTGTTGCTATTATTGCTTTCATTGGTCACACTGATTCAAGGGCAGTAAAAAAATAAAACATAAAACTTGTTAAGAGACAGAACTTGGGACAAAAACATTCCACTTGGAAGGTAAACGATCAGGGCGGCAGAGGACATAATAAGTTGATTTAAAACACCATCAGCAGAGGCAAAAAGCATCTTCTGCTTCTACGTTGGCCTGGATGGAATATGAATAATGAATGTATTTGAGAGAAGAAGGCAGAGTTCATGTGCCAGAAGCTGCATTCCAGTTAACAGGTTTGGGAAACAGAATAAAAGCCACGATCCTTCCCGATCCTCCAAAATAGTGAATCAGACTTCACCGGTTGTTTATAGGGGCATTTCATCTTGACTCCATGCAGAAGTGAGAGTGGAAATTAAAAACAAATACAATGCATTTCTACACTCGAGTGGATCTCAAGTGACAATAGTATGCCAATCATTTTTCAAGGAAACATGGAGGAAAATACTCTTCTAGCCTCCGAGAGAGTTAGGGCTCCAGGGTCTCAGAGACAGTGACTATGCATATTTCGGATATAGCAGAATAAGCCTGAAGTTTCCAACAGAAGTTATCAATAGGAAGGTGACATTATGACTTTGGTTTTGTTTAGACCCACCAGTTATCTCTGGAGTATAAGTAGTGACTGGAAGCTACTCCAATCTATTCAAAGTATTAGCTGGATATTGAAAGTAAAAGACTGGAACCTGCTGCCTATACAATTCAATCATTCAAGCAGCCTGATCAGATGATTCTGGGAAAATGGGAGTAGATTGTGGCAGAGAACACTTCAAGAGCACTGGTTCTTCCAACTTAGAACTAGACCTGAAGAAATTTGATATTGGTGCCTGTGTGCCTGAGGAATGGAAAAACTGGTTGAGTGAGAAGTGGAGCAGAAGGACAGGAGCATTTTCTATCTTAAAGAAAAACTTATTTTTGTTTTTTATAAAACATTAATAATGTTTAATGTTTAAATTTAATGTTTGATTTTATAATATTAATTTCTGAATGTATTCCTATCTCTACTCTACCCACTGAAGAAAGAAGGAAGGAAAGAAAGAAAGAAAAAAGAGGAGAAAGGAATGAAGGAAGGAAACTTTTATGTAACATTAATCATGTGTCAGGCACTGTGCTAAGGACTTTACAAATTGCAACAACCTGGGGATGTTGTTGTTCAATCTTTTCAGTTGTGGCTGACTGTTCATGGGGCCACGTTTGGAGTTTTCTTGGCAGAGATAAAGAAGTGGCTTGCCATTTCTTTCTCCAGCTCATATTACAGATGAGGAAACTGAGGCAACAGGGTTGAGTGACTTGCCCAGGGTCATACATCTAGTCAGTGTCTGAGACTAGATTTGAATTCAGGTCTTCCTGACTCCGGGTTCAGTGCTCTATCCACTGTACCACTTGGCTACCCCACAACCCTAGGAGGTAGGTGCTGTAACTAAGCCATCTTTTTAAAAAATTAATTTATTTGTTTTCAATTTTTAGCAACAACTTCCATAAGTCTTAAATTTTCTCCCTTTCTCTCCCCCACCCTCCCAGAGATGGCATGCAATTTTTTATGGGTTCTACACATACATTCTTTTTTTTTTTTTAAATTAATTTATTTATTTCACTTTTAACATTCATTTTCACAGAATTTTTGGGCTCCAAATTTTCTCCCCCCTTGTCCCCTCCCCCCACCCCAAAACACCGAGCATTCCAATTGCCCCCATCACCACTCCGCTCTCTCCTCCATCATTCCTCTCTGCTCTTGTCTCCATCCTCTCCTCTGTCCTGTTGGGCCAAATAACTTTCTATACCCCTTTACCTGTATTTCTTATTTCCTAGCGGCAAGAACAGTACTTGACAGTTATTCCTAAAACTTTGAGTTCCAACTTCTTTTCCTCCCTCCCTCTCCACCCCCTCCCTTTGGAAGGCAAGCAATTCAATATAGGCCAAATCTGTGTAGTTTTGCAAATGACTTCCATAATAGTCGTGTTGTATAAGACTAACTATATTTCCCTCCATCCTATCCTGCCTCCAATTACTTCTATTCTCTCTTTTGATCCTGTCCCTCCCCGTGAGTGTCAAACTCAAATTGTACCCTCCTCCCTATGCCCTCCCTTCCATCGTCCCCCCCCCCCACCCTGTTTATCCCCTTGTCCCCCACCTTCCTGTATTGTAAGATGGGTTTTCATACCAAACTGAGTGTGCATTTTATTCCTTCCTTTAGTGGAATGTGATGAGAGTAAACTTCATGTTTTTCTCTCACCTCCCCTCTTTTTCCCCAAACTAAAAAAATCTTTTGCTTGCCTCTTTTATGAGAGACAATTTGCCCCATTCCATTTATCCCTTTCTCCTCCCATATATTTCTCTCTCACTGCTTGATTTCATTTTTTTAAGATATGATCCCATCCTATTCAATTCACTCTGCGCACTCTGTCTCTATGAGTGTGTGCATGTGCATGTGTGTGTGTGTAATCCCACCAAGTACCCAGATACTGAATAGTTTCAAGAGTTACTAATATTGTCTTTCCATGTAGGGATGTAAACAGTTCAACTTTTATAAGTCCCTTATGACTTCTCTTTGCTGTTTACCTTTTCATGCTTCTCTTCATTCTTGTGTTTGAAAGTCAAATTTTCTTTTCAGCTCTGGTCTTTTCATCAAGAATGCTTGAAAGTCCTCTATTTCATTAAAAGACCATTTTTTCCCCTGAAGTATTATACTCAGTTTTGCTGGGTAGGTGATTCTTGGTTTTAGTCCTAGTTCCTTTGACTTCACATACATTCTTATTAAACATATTTTCATATTACTTATGTGGCATAGAAGAATTAAAATGAATAGAAGAAACCATGAGAAAAGCCAAAACAAAACAACACAAGAGAAAACAGTCTGCTTCATTCTGTATTCCAGTTCCATAGTTGTTTCTCTAGATGTGGATGGCATTTTTCCTCAAGAATCCTTTAAGAATATTTTAGGTCCTTGCATTGCTGTGAAGGGTTAAGCCTTTCAGAGACAGTCCTCACACTGTTACTGTGGCTGTTACTATGTACAATGTTCCTCCTGGTTCTGCTTATTTCACTCAGCATCAGTTCATGTAAGTCTTTCCAGATTTTTCTGAAGTTTGTCTACTCATCATTTCTTATAGCACAATAGTATACCATTACATTCATATACCACAACTTGTTCAGCCATTCCCTAATTGGTGGGTATCCCCTCAATTTCTAGTTCTTAGACACCACAAAGAGAGATGCCATAAATATTTTTGTACCTGTGGGACCTTTTCCCATTTTTATGATCTTTTTGGGATACAGTCCTAGAAGCGATATTGTTGGGTCAAAGGGTACGCACATTTTTGTAGCTCTTTGGGCATGGTTCCAAATTGCTCTCCAGAATGACTGGATCAGCTCACAGCTCCACCAACAATGAATTAGTGTTCCAACTCTCCCACATCTTCTCCAACATTTATCATTTTCCTTTTTTGTCATGTTAGCCAATCTGATGGGTGTGATGTGGTACCTCAGAGTTGTTTTGATTTGTTTCTTTCTAATCAATCATGATTTAGAGCATTTTTTCATATGACTATAGACAGCTTTAATTTCTTCCTCTGAAAACTGCCTGTTCATATCCACTGACCATTTATCAACTGGGGAATGACTTATATTCTTGTAAATTTGACTCAATTCTCTATATATTTTAGAGATGAGGCCTTTATCACAGACACTAGTTGCAAAATTCTTTCCCAGTTTTCTGCTTCCCTCCTAATCTTGGTTGCATTGGATTTGTTTGTGCAAAACCTTTTCAATTTAATGTAATCAAAATTAACCATTTTGTACTTCATAATATTTTCTATCTCTTGTTTGGTCAAAAATTTCTCCATTCTCCATAAATCTGATAAATACACTATTCCTTGCTCCTCTAATTTGTTCTGTTAGCCTTTATATCTAGATCATGCACCCATTTGGACTTTATTCTTGTGCATGGGGTCAGGCATTGGTCTATACCTAGTTTTCGCCACACTGTTATCCAGTTTTCCCAGCAGTTTTTGTCAAACAGTGAATTTTTATCCAAGAAGCTGGGGTCCTTGGGTTTATCAAAACAGTAGATTGCTAAGCCATCTTTTGTAAGAAAGAATAAAAAGTAAAGAGAAAAAAAGCAGCTCAGCAAGACTAACACATCATCTGTCTGACAGTATATGTACCATTTCACATCCATAGTTCCCCACCTTTACAATGAAAGGAAGGGAATATATTTTCTCAGTTCTTCTCTGGAGCCAAATTGGTTCATCAGTTTTACATGGGATTCCCTGCCCCCATCCCCTGCTGTTCCTGTCATTTACATTGGTGTAATCATCGTGTATATTGTTTTCCTGATTCTGCTTAATTTAGTCTGCCTCAGTTCTCTGAATCCTTCATATTTGTAATCCCTTATGGCACAGTAGTATTCCATTACATTCTTGTAACAAAGTTTGTTTCAGCTATTCCCCAATTGAGGATGAGGACCTACTTTTTTTCTAGGTTTTGGTTTTTTTTGTAATACAAAAAGTGCCACTATGAATATTTTGGTACATACAGCATCTCTCTTTGGTCTTTGACAACTTAAAAGACTAGGTGGTCTAGTGACTCAACTTTACATAGAACTAAATGTGTACATGTTGTCTCCACCCCAATAGAATGTAAACTCCTTGAGGTCAGGGACTATTTTCACTTCTGTCTTTGTATCCTCAGCATTTAGCCACGTGTAGACATTTAAGAAATGCTTGTTGATTGATGACTGACCCTACCTAGGAGATGATATTTCAATTTTGTTTCAGGTTTGGTTATGAGTTCCTCATATTCAGTGAACCAGTCAGCAAGCATTTATTAAGTGCTTTCTGTGTGCCAGAGAGAGCATTAGGTGCTTGGGATACAAGAAACAGCAAAAACCTGGTGTTTGCTTTCTAATAGTGGAGACCACATATAGATAAATTGGGACATGCACGTTATAAACAAAGTAGATAGAAGGTAGCCTAATAAGAGAAGGCTCTGGGACCTGGGGCAACATTTATGTTCTTTCTTTCTAGGACTTCACTAGATCTTCTGTAAAACGGGGAAGAATGTTCCTTGTCCTCTTTTACTCAGACAGAACTGCAACTGGGGAGTGGAGTTTGTGATAACAGCTAGGCTTGCTTTATGTGGACAATTTAGAGGGTGGTCACAAGCTCCTTTTGGGGCACACTATCTTCTCCCTTCTGTTGTTTCCATTCTAGGAGTTTCATGCACAGATGGAAACATATTTGGACCAAAAAAAGGACTTTGGACAATTCTCAACCACTCTGGACTTCTGTTTACTCCTCTATGAAATAGGAATTATACTTGTTCTACCTATCTCATCAATCAATCAAGCATTTATTAAGTGCCTAATATGCACTAGACCCTGGGTTAGGCGCTAGGAATACAAAGATACAAGATAAGATGATCACCTTCTGGTTGAGGTCTGGTTGAGGGACTGACAGTTTCATGTATTTTGTTGCTGTCATTGGTATTGAGTTGTTTCAGTTGTGTCCAACTCTACATGACCCCCTTTGAGGTTTTCTTGGCAAAGATACTGGTGGCTTGCCATTTCCTTCTCCAGCTCATTTTATAGATGAGGAAACTGAGGCAAACAGGCTTAAGCAACTCACCCAGGGTCACACAGCTAGTAAATGTCTGAGGTCAGATCTGAACTCAGGAAGATGAATCTTCCTAATTCCAAGCCCAGTGCTCTATTCACTGTACTACTTAGCTACTCATTTACATGTATAGTTACATGCAAAAATTTTCATAGGGTAGGTTCTAGAAGCTTGGAGGAACAAGAACATCTTAACGTAGGAAATGGTGCTTGAGTTGAACATTGATGGAAATTACAGATTCTTAGAGATGGAGATGAGGAGAAAATACATTTCAGGAATGGGGATAGCCAATGAAAAGATATAGAGGCAGGGTTAAATATAAAGGGTTATGTATAAGAAACAATAGGTCAACCTTCTCCCTGCCCCCATTATTGGGGGAAAGCAGGATTCCAAGCTTTATATTTAAGGCTTGACTCTCTTCTCACCAAATACTAGTACCACAATGAATACACATAGTACTTACTTAGCCAAGAAACCCATTTATTCAAATTGGTAGCAAAACAGAAATCAGAAGAAGTCTATATATGAGAATATATAGCAAACAATACAGATTGAAGGAGTTCTCTCATTGGGAGTGAGGTAACTCAGCTCAACCAAGAGAAGTTTTGGGTCCCACCTAAGGGGAAGTTCCCTGGTCTCAGGAGCAGCAAGCTAGAGATAGGGATATAATAAAGACTATCAGCTCCTCTAATGTTGGCTTCTTCCCAGAGGCTTTTCCTTTAGCAAACTGAAGTAGGTTTGCATCTTCCATCTTTTCTTTCAAAGCTAGAAGTCAGATGTTCCCAAAGTCCAGAGACCCAGTGACTAGAAAAGAGCTTGAAGAAGACCGTGGAGACCAGGGATCTCCTGCTCTCACTAACTCTGCCCTGCTCCTTATATAGGTGCAGGATGTTGATCTCCACCAACTGGAAGAAAGTCTTCTACCAATGGGCTTTGAGACTGGGGTTACACTTACATTTTGTTTCCGAAGTGGGCAGGACAGAATAGAAAGATAATCAATGTACAATGTAAATCAGGTATGGGACAGCTATCTACTTAACACAAAGGAATAATTAAAGATAAATGTTCATTGATAGAAAAAACTTAAACAAAAAGCAGAAATAACCTATAACTACCACTACACTACACAAGTTGGTACTTAACTTGAAATGTTTTGTGAGACTGCCAAATAAACATTTCACATTTCATCTAAACTACATTGCACTTACTCCCTCAAAATACATATCTTCTAGTAAGCCAGACCAGATATTGGGCTCATCTTCCTGACAAGTGTTCATCTTTTCCAAGAAGCCCTAGGGTAGTTGTTTCCTCCCAGAGTTCAGCTAGCACCAGCTGAGGAACCCAAGGTAGCCACCCAGAAGGTCCCTATCAGGATCACCATTTGCTCAAATTAGACACACAAAGAAACAGAAGAGGCAGTCAGAGACCCAGGATAAAGCTTGCCTAAGTTCCTATTTCAACTTCCATATAGAAGAAGTTACCATGCTGTTGTGATGGGGTAAGGGCACTTGAGGGAGGCTTCAATAGTATAATAGTATAATAGACTCAGTTGGCAGATGACAAAAAGAGAGGGCAGAGCTACTTTTTCTCATCAGCTCTACCTAGCGAACATCAGCATCAAGGACATAGTCAAGCAAATGGTGAGGTTCTGTTGGTGATTAAGCCTGTGGTCACCATTATCATAGATGTAGAACTCATTTTTTAAGGTCCACTGAGTTGGGGCACTCTAATTGACTTAGTGGCCAATGGCCCTTACATGGCTTTGGCATAGCTGTCAAATCCCCTTGATGCAGGGCTGACACCTCCCTTCATCTGTCAGGGGTTGGCATAGGGAAAACCCAGGATTTCCTGCCTTGTCCCAAAGTAACAAGCTTTCACTGGTCAGCCATGTGTTTCCCTGAAACCACTCCATTTTTCTGGGGTTCAATCCCTGCTACTTATATCTATGATTTAATGATCCCCGCTAGAATATAACCTCCTCGAGAACATGAGTTATGTCCTGATTTTTCTTTGTAACTCCTTCCAGTAGCTTGCACAGTGCATTTCTATTTGCTATAGATGTTCAATGAATATTAGGTGAATGGGTGATCACATGATTCTGGAGCTCTCTTTAGTTCTGGCATCTTAAAATTCTAAGAACTGAATTGAATTAGAAGGCAGGCCCACGGTCAAGAAGACAGCAGTACTTGGAATTGTGGCTTGTTAGCTTAATTGGTTGGATTACAAAGACAGAATCATTGTTCAGTGGAAAAGACTATATTTGGAGTAAGAGGATCTAGGTTTGAATAGAGGTTCTGCCAGCAATACTACTGTTTGACCTTGAGCAAGTTTCTTTGAACCATATTTTCTTCATCTATAAGATGGGAAGAATGATACGTGGACTACTTGGCTTATATAGAATTGCTGTATAGCTTTATAATCCTTAAAGTGGCTACAGAGCAAGCTGAACAATGTGACACTCTCTCTTCCCCACTCAATGAATACCAGTGGTTCCCTGTTACCTTTCAAAAAAAAATCTTCAGCATTTATAATCCTGCCTTCTTCCTACATTTCTAGTTTTCTTATACATTACTCCCCTCACTCTGCATTCCACATATACTGGCCTACTTTCTATTTGCACGCAGGATACTACTTTGCATCTCCATGCCTTTGTACTAACTGTCCCCAAAGTCTTAAATGTACTCCCTCTATGGCATCTGTACTCTAGCCTCCTACTCAGCCTCCTCTCACTGGAACTGGACTCCCACCCCTGGGACTTAGGTTCAGATAAGTGAGCTTTTGCCTTACCTTACCCTAGTCCTGGGCTCATCACATCACTTCCTTGGCCAACCATACCACAAGGTTGGACCGTCTACTTCACGCTGTTCTTTTGTTACTCTTGCTCCCCTATAAGTGTGATCTTTTGCAATTAGAATATAATCTCTTTGAGAACGGGGACTATCTTGCTTGTATCTGTATCTCTAGCTTTTATCACAGCACCTGCCATGTAGTAAGTGCTTAAAGTAAATGCTGTTTTTCCTTTCATTTTCACACCTCTGTATTGTGGAATCCCTGGTTTCCTTCATGACCTGATGACCTCCAAGATCCATTTCAACTTTAATCCATGGGTCATGTGACTCAACCCAATCTCCACCTTCTACTTGGAACCTTTCATAATCCTTCTCTGCCCCCCATCTCTCCCCCCCACTCCCCGGCAAACTACACTAGTGCCTTCTCTCCCCAAGCTAGCTTGTATCCATTTTGTATATAGAGAGGGAACTGAGGGGATTAAGACAGCTAGTGGTTAATTGTGGGAATTGAGTGAACCATGTAGACTCCATTTTACGACTCAATTCTGGAGCTAGCTCAGTTCCCTTTCTAATTAATTATAGATCTAGACCAAATTCTGTACTGTGAGAAACCCTTGTTCAGTTGTAGGAATTGGGAGAAAACTTTATTGCATTGTTTGAACCTAGCACTGTGTGACAGGGAAACTGGATCACTTCTCCCTGCTGCTTAGAGACCCTTGGGTTATGCTGACCAGAAACCCAGTCAGATCCAAAGATGGATACAAGGAGTTTTCTCCCAATTGTAAATCTCAAGAAATCTGAATGTCTTATCTGAAAACTAGTCCTGTACTGATCAACCAGCTGTTTCCATGTTCCTATGATTGCTTATAGACACTTGGAAGAGGCATAGGATATCTCTTTTTCTGAATTCACAGAATTTCACCTGTTTGCTCTCCCCTTCTCAACTTGGAAAGTCCCTAAGCTTTCATCCAATTAGAGATCAGATTACCTAATGTTGTATGTTTCCTTTTAATTAATTGGCTTTATTTGAGCAATTGCTTTTAATGTATAAAAGTAAATCTGTCTTCCCCTGTATTCAGCTCTAAGCAGAAGAATGGGTCTGGGCCTGGATGGTTAGTCAATGGCCATTCAATTGCTAAATAAATTGATACGCACAGAAGATCAAACCTTCGTTTCCTCAGTCATTTCATCTTTCACCCACCATAATACTCTAACTATACTTGTATGTGTCCGTTGGTCAATAAATAGTTATTAAGTGCCTACTATGTGCCAGGTATTGCACATGTACAAGTATAGGTGCACCTGCAGATTATTTCCCTTGTTAGAATGCGTACTTCTTAAGGATCAGAACTGTTTCCCCTTTGTCTTTGTATTCTAACCTTTTAGCTTTGTGCCATGCTGGCATAAACTGAGCACTTGCCAAACTTGCCAAATTAATGTGAACTGTAATGGGGGTGGGTTGGAGGCAGCTCTAACCAGAACCCATTGTTAAATTTTCCATGTGAGCATTTATGGGATTCTTAAATACTATGAAGCAGGGTTTGACTTGTTGTTTTGTTGATTGTCTAGACTTAAGAAAGTGATGGAGAAAATATTAATAATGTAGATTAAACTTAAAAGTGTGTTGGGTATACATTTTTTCAGAGAGGCATTTGTTAAACATTTATTAACACACCACTGTTTAGAATATATTTAAAGTATTTTGAAGACCATAAAGCACTACATAAAGTCAGTTATTACCAATTATTTATATCAATAATATTGCATATACAACAAAATAATATTAATTTTAATTAGATTATATACTAGTGTTAATAAATATCATTTATAGTAATTGTTATCATCATTACTTATGAAGTGTGTATCCAGCTGTGGTGTGGTACAGGGACCTGAATTCAAATCATGTGTCTATCACTTGTGTGACCTTGAGCAAGACACTTAACCCTCCTTGACCTCAGATTCCTCAAATACGAAATGAGAGTGTTGGACCAGATGGTTTCTGAGGCTATCTTCAGCTCTAAATCTATGCCTGATGATTAGTCCCTAGCTGGGCTTCCCCACTTGTTTGCCTTGTTCACCATCTCCTGATCACTAGGTGGAGCTGATGATGAGAAAGTGGGGCTGGTTGAGAGCAAATCCAACTGCTCACCTGGGAAACCTGGTCAGTAATTTCACCTTCAGATGTATGAAGATTATAGTTGATCACTTACTGATATTGTCACTGAGGGTGCCACCTCGTGGCCACAGAAGAAACTACCATATTCATGGGGGAGGTCTACCCAGATAGATTTCAATCCCACTCCATCCCATCCGATTCCAATCAATACATGCATATTTTGCGTCTATGCTAGCATATCAGTGCCCCTCCTCTCCCTTTTCTCTCATTTGCAATCTCCCACTCTGTGCCTCGGGGAATTAACAGTCATAGGAAATTGGGCTCAGAGGACTGGAAAGGACCTCAGAAGACACTTAATTCAACTCCCTTATTTTATAGATAAGAAACCTAGGGCCTAGACATGCCAAGTGATTGACTCAAGGTCACACAGCTAGCAAGCAGCAGGACCCTCTAGTAGAGGCTTGGTTAGAATGTTAAAAATGTACATGAGAGGTTCAAAAGGGAGGGCTGAAAGGCTGGGGAGGGAGGGAGGAATGGATCACTTTTAGCTAGTGGAACAGGATCAGGGAAGACTTTAAGAAGAAGGTGGCTGGCACTTGAGCTGAGTCTTGAAGGAAGAAAAAGCTTTCAGTGGGTGGAGATGTGGATGGAATCTATTCTAGTCATGGAGGACAATCTGAGTAAATGCTTTAAGGTAGCAGAGGGCAGAATGGGCATGGGAACATGGCTAATATTCTAGTAAGGCTAGAATGTAGTATGTGGAAAGTGGAGTAAGGCAGTTTGAAGTCAGACTGCTGAGAGCCTTGTATGCCAAGATAAGGAATTTGTGTGTTACACTGTAGGTAATGGGGAGCACCTGAAAATTAGTGAGTGAGAGTGCCCTATTATATCTATACACTAGGCAGGTTATTTTGACAGAAGTGTGAAGGATAGGAAACATGGAATAATGGAAAGAGCATTAGATCTAGAGTTAGCAGACTGGGTTTTAAGTTCTAACCACAATTAATTCCCACTTTATAAATATTTCTTTAAATGAATGCATGAATGAATGGCTCTCCTCAGTACCATCATCACTAAATACCACCAAACCCACTCCTGCTTTGCTGGCAACAGTGGCAATAAGACATGGGCATAGGGACGATAGAGTTCCAGGTTTATGGTGGAAGGGCTTATCCTATTCTTTGTATTTTTAGTTCTAGTTCCTACAATAGTACTTGGCATGTAGTAGGCACTTAATAAATGTTTATGGATTGATTGATTGGGGGGGGAGTTATACTGATGGGAGGGAGGGTGTTTGCCATCCTGATCCTGCCTCCTTGATAAGGCTATTTGAGTTAGATTTGTTTGGGGGAGGAATTGGCTAAGGGACATGTGCTCCAAGTATGTTAAAGGATGTTATCAGCACCTCATTCCATTAGAAAAAGCTTCTCCTTCCCTTCCACCCACCTAAGCTTTAAATATCTCAATCTCCTGGGAGAACTGAACATTCACATTGAAGTGGGGTGGCAGATCCTAAATTCTGGAAGATCTCTTCAATAAAGAAGAAACCTGAGGTCTCCAGGCACTTAGGGGAGAGACGTCATGAGTAGGAAGGGACCGTTACTTTCCAACTCATCCCCCTGCCTTGTCCCTGCCAGAACCCACCCCCTCTCACTAAGCAACTGATAGAAGAGAATGAAATATGAGAGCTGAAGGGAATGCCAGAGATCAGCATCCAAGTGCAATACTTCCATTTTACAGATGAGGAAGCTGGGTCACAGAGAGGCTACCCAATATAACACAGCTAGTCATCGGGTCTGAACTGGGACTAGCCCCTAGGACTTCTCATTCTTCCTTGTTTCCACTATGTCCTGCTGTCATTAAAAGAAGGGGGTGGGGGCTCAGAGAGGGGGAGCATTTTGCGTACCTCATGAAGGGGAGAGGAAAACTGGAGTCTCCAAAGAGCACTGGATTGGGAGGGAGCCAGAGGATCGAAGTTCAAATCTGAGTATTTCTTACCCGTGTGACCATGGGTAAATCATTTAGCTGATTTGGGCTTTAGGTTCATTATTTGAAAGTAGGGACTAGATAGTCTGTGAGGTTCTTCTCAGCTCTATATCTATGATCTTCTGGAGAAACTCCAGCACAGTGATGAATGGGGGTGGGAGGGCTTAGAACCCAGGAGTCCTGCATTCCAGGCCACTGATTTTAAGTATATAGCTTGGCTATAGCCTGAACTCAATTTAAAGAGTGGGCTTTCCAGACATCGGAAGTGTGGAGCAGAGGGATAGGGGATATATCATGGCAAGAGCTAGGGGGTTCAACTTATGAAGACGGAAAACTTGAGAGTTTCCCCTCCTTTTGAATGAGTGGCAGTGGCAGAATTTCCATTCAGGTCGCCGTTAGCAACTCCGGGATTCGACAGCAGCTTCTATTTCAGAGTTTATGGTAAGTGGCTGGTGCAGGCACACACTCACACACACACATACAAACACATACAACACACCCAGCCCTTTAAGGAAGTGGGTAGCAGAGAAGCAGGGGTGTGGTTAGCAACTCAGAGGAGGAAAGGGGGAAACCTGTCAGCTCTCCTCTCACTCTGCATAGGCAGCAACTGGGTGAAGGCGACTAGCCGCTCAGTCCCTTACCTGTCCTGCTTAGCATCCCCCACCTTACCAGCTCCAGCTTAGGAGAGACCCCCAGAAGAACCAGACTCTTTGCCACTTCTTCCTTCCACGTGAGTCTCCCCTCTCTCAATTCCAGTGGGTGAGGGTGGGTGGGAGCAGTTGTGGAAAGTTGTTGGCTTTGCCTCAGTGGAATGGCCTGTGGCTCTGGTTACCTGGACGGGACTGGGGAGGGGGTGCAGTGCAGAGGAACTGGGAGTTCCCAAGAGCAGGAAGATCAGCAATTCATAACTGAAAGGTACTGGGTGTGTGCGCCTGAGGTGGGGGGGTGGATGTGGATGTGTGTGGCTGGGTGTGCCTGAGGTGTGTTCACCAAGGGAAAGGTGAACCTATTTTGAGGTGTGAGTTGAGACTGTGGGGCTGAATATCTTTTTGGTTCACTTGACACACTTGGAAGGAGAAAAAAGGTTATATATAGATGAAGTCTCAGAGATCCCCATGGGTCTTTAGAAGTTAGGTTTGAGAGATGGTTAAACCCGGTCAGGGGCTTTCAGGGTTCAGCCTCAGTTCCAGCTCAACAGCTTCTCTAAATATCAATGCTTCCTTTCTCTCTCTAATCCCTCTGGTTTTCTTAAAAAGCCTTCCAGCTATATTCTCTCCCTCCTTTCCACCCCCACATCCTCCAGCCCCTAGTTCCTTATTGTCTTTTGATAGGGAACGTTATGAACATGGTATCACAAAGCAGGTGGTATCTATGGGGCTTGATCTCTTTGGAGGGGGACAAAGTTAACACTTTCTAGGCCAGTACTTTTCTTAAACTCATTCCTTCTTGTAACTGCTAAAGGGTTAAGTTCTGTGCTCCCATATCTTCTGGCTGTCAGGCTGTGCGTGGGCAAAGCCCAGGGCTGCAGCCTCCTGGTGGGTGAATGCAGAACATATGGGTGATATTCCATGCCCACCGAATTCTACCACCTGCCTTAGCCCTCCATCACATGACATGAAGATCCCTTACCTTCTGGTCTCTCTTAGAGGATGGGAGTTTGACGCACCTGGGCTCCCTCCAGGTGCTGGACTGCAGGCTGCAGCCAGAAGGATGACATACTGTGTATGCTGGGTCAGCATTAGGATGTGGATATAACATTTGTTAACTTCTAGACCAGAGGGATAATGGCTTTAAAAACTCCCAGTTATACTAGGGACAGTGAGTTTAGGGGGAACGTAGAGTGTCCACCCACTTCCGACTTCTCAACAAGGCCAAGAAAACTATTCTGATCTGGAAACCAGAACTTAGACATTTTACTATTAATGCTTTGACCAGGGCATACAGATGATACTTAAGGCAATGACTTACCCAAGATGACACAAACAGGATCTACTCCTTCCCCTGTTACTCCTAATGTGGCAGTGTTGGACATTTTGCACCAGGCCTGAGATTTCCCAGGTATGCTACTGGCTCTAAGAATAGCTATGGATGTTATACATCCAAGGTAATTAATGTGGGCAGTGTTCAGTTCAAGGAGAAAGACTCCAGGAGACGGATCTCTTGTTTGAGAATCAGTTCTCCTCAGTTCTTCTTTAAGCTAAACCATGAACTTTGACAGGATACCTCCCAGGACTGGACTTCCGTTCACTCATGTAAACTATTGAGAGGATTCTTTAGGGTTGGAAAGAAGATCATAGCATGATAGACTTATAGAGTATCATGGTGACACCTTGGTCATAGATATCTCCCATAGAGGAGATGACTAAGAAAATAAGTCACCAGGAAGTGCTTGGAGTTCCTTAAATACAATTTTTGCTTATCTTTCGGAGGATTAATGGCTCTTTACTAGGCACAAGGAAAACATATTTCAGTATTATTGTGCATCTTTCAGTGGTGGGTTGAAACTTGACTAAAAACAGGATTTATTATGTTGAAATCTGGATGCAAGAATTCTTTTTCTCTCTCTTGGTTCGTTTCAGTTCAAATATTCATTGCAGTCTTGTTTTGGAGGGGATTTGGAGTAGGTGGGACCAGCAGGAGGGAAAGTGAAGCTTGTAGTTTATTGGAGGAAGGGAGAGACAGTGTTTAGTTTTATAGAGGTTATTATACTGTTCTTAATTTTGGATATATATAACTTGTGGTTCAGTACTAAAGGCTTTGCATTTATGCAGACTGAGCTCAATCTTGGAGGCTGCCCATTATATGAGGATTCCTTGATTCATCTTGCCCTCAGCTAGGTTTGAGTCTTGGAAATCTTAAAATGTGAAGTGTTTCTTATGTAGATTTCCACAAATGTGGGTAAAAGAGTCCCCAACTTTTATACAAACACTGAAGGTAATGATGCATATTAAGAACAGGGCAACCTTTATTTCACTCCACAGTAAATATGGAAAACACATCAAGCATATATAATAATATGTAAATAACACAGTTATTCCGCTTTCATTAGTGAATTTCAATTTTCTGCTAGGGCCTTATGTAGTTCCCTCAATATATAATGCCACCCTATGCCTCAGACTCTTCTTGGACAGGAAGCAAACTTGGGGTTCCAAGAGAGGCAAGTCCTTAGCATTATGGTGAATTCTGTTTGCTTCAGAGATGCATATCAGCTTCCAGTCTTATGGAATGACTAAGAGCTATGATTCTGATTCTCTGTGGGATGTTTTTTTAGGGGCAAACTTAGGAGGGGGTCTATTAATTCTATAAGGGAACAGAGAAGAAGTTAAACATCATGTAAAGTCATGTTTGTCTCTGGGGTTTTCCTTTCTATGAGCTTGTTGTTTTTCAGTTGCTTTAGTCATGTTCAACACTTCATGACCCCATTTTGGGGGTCCTTGGCAAAGACTGGAGTGCTTTGCTATTTCCTTTTCCAGCTCATTTGGTAGATTAGGAAACTGAGACAAACAGGGTTAAGTGACTTGCTTGGGACCACAAGCAAGTGTCTGAGACTGGATCTGAACTCAGGTCTTCCTGACTCCAGGCTTGGCACTCTATATACTGTGAAACCTAGCTAATAAGTTAAAGAATTGTACCTCTAAGTATTCTTCCATCTCTCCCCTTTGTAAAGGTGCCATACACAGTAGAGAAATATTTATATTCCTTTCTAATCCCATTTACTAATCACCACAGAGCTAACATATCTAACTTTCTATTTGTGTCCTTAGTAGTTTTGCAATTTTATTTTTGTTAGTTTTGTCTAGGTCTGAAAGGGGCATGTTAAGGTCCCCAGCTACTATAGTTTTGTTGTCTATTTCTCCCTGTAGTTCAGTTACTTTTCCCTTCAAGTACTTAGGTCTGTGCCATTCAATGCATATGTATTAAGTATTGATATTATTTCATTATTGATGGTGTATTTAAGCAAATATATTCTCCCTATTTATTTTAACCATCTCTGTTTTTAACTATTGTCTTGTTTGAGATCATAATTGCTATACTTGCTGTTTTGAATTTTTTTGAAGCAAAATAAATTCTATCCCTACCCTTCTGGGACTGAGGATTTTCTAGAGGCTATTACTGAACTCATGGCTCCAGTCATAATGTACTTTACTATTCTTCATATCTTTTTCTATCAGGAAATTCTTGTTCATTCATTCAAAAAACGTTTATTAAATGGCTTACTTTGTGGAAGGCATGATGATTTACCCCTTATTCAAATGAGACAAAGAAGGAATATCCAAACTTCTGACCCTCAGTAGACTGGGGACATTATAAGTCTTCTAATAATGGTGACTATGGCTCCACTATATATTGTATTGGGTTTAACACATGAGTGGGCAGCAAACATGAAATAAGATAGAAGAGCCTTATGTGATCAGCTCCGATTGTGGCTGAGCCAGTGCCACTTTTGAAAGGTACCCCTAGACCTGGGTTTTCCATGAAGGTTACATGGTCATCATATCCAAGCCTAGCCATTCTACCGAGGGCTATGTCATGGCCACAAAGGGTGATTTGAAATCCATAATGATTATTATTCTTATCATTACTATTAACTAATTATGTAATGCTTTAAGACTTACAAAGCATTTTACAATACTCATTTTATCCTCACAACAACCCTTTGAGGTATACTTTATTATTGTAGCTAGAATTTGCTTACTAATTTACTACTTTATCAATGAGAGAACTGAAGCTGGTCAAGTGACTTGTCGAGTCACATATTTAATAATTGTTTTGAAGCAGGATTCAAACTCATGTTCCTAACTCCAAGGCCACTATTCCAGGCATTACACTGCCAACTATTCATAAATAATATAAGACTACTTGAGGATTGAGAAAAAGAACTAAACCAAGCTCAGTGAAAAGAATACTGCAAGTACTGGCTCTGGAGTTGGAGGTTTTGTTCTTGGTCATTTCAGTTGTATCTCTTTATGACCCCATTTGGGATTTTCTTGGCAGAGGTACTGGGGTGATTTGCCAATTCCTTCTCCAACTCATTTTTACAGATGAGGAAACTGAGGTAAATGGGGTTAAGTGACTTGCCTGGGGTCACAAAGCTACTAAGTGTCTGAGGCTGGATTTGAACTCACAAAGTTGAGTCTTTCTGACTTCAAGCCTGGCTTTCCACTGTGCCACCTAGCTGCCCAGGAGTCAGAGGATCTAGATTCAAATCCGACCTCTGGTGTTTATTACCTATGTAACCCTGGGCAAGCTACTTTAACTTCCCTGGGCTTCAGTGTCCTTATCTACAAAATGACTAGATGGTCTCCATTGTCCCTCTCAGATCCTTATTGGTTACATTATCAGAAATTGTGTGTGTGAGAGAGTGTGTGCAACTGTATGTGTGTGTGAGAGCTATGCTGCTGTTCCCAGTTCTAGAACTAGAGGATTCGACAAGGAAAGGAAACAAACGATTAGAGACAAGAGGAGAAAGTGGAGTGTTTTCCTTTGAGGCCCATAGTGTTCTGTTTCCACCAGAGGCTGTCCATTGTTCCTAGAGAAGAAACTGAGCACTACTTCTGGCCTTTCAAACCCATTGACCCACTGCTATTAGTAGGGATACCATGACAGATTCTGTTCTCCCCAAGCCCCCGTTCTCCACCCTTACCCCAGTAAGGAGCTTTTCCCACTGATTGGAAGCAATCCTTTGAAATGCTGCAAGGCCAGAGAAGATGGTGACTGTACCTTTGTGGTGGTGTTCTGGTGACAGGCAACTCTCATGGAGAGGTCTGAGGGGGTGGAAGTGGGGGGTGGGGAAGCCTTTTGAGTGACTCAGCTGTTTCCCCTATAATTATTACTCAGAGGGCAGTTTGATTAAGAGAACAGAGCCTTAATATTGCATTCCTCTATTGCTTTCCTCCAGAATGTATGTATGTATGTATGTATGTATGTATGTATGTATGTATGTATGTATGTATGTGTTACTGACTATGGGACAAGGATGTTCAGAGTAGGGCAGATTTCTTGGGTTTTGGAAAAGGGAGACAGTGTGTTGAAGTAGAATAGGCTAGTGGCTCAGGTTCAAATCCTGAACTTGCTACTCTCTACTTTGGGCATGTCACATAATATACCTGGGTCTCAGTTTCCTCAAGTGTAAGATAAGGGGGGTAGGGATTAGACTAGATGACCCAGATCCTTGCCAATTCTGTTTTCCTTTATTTCTAAGTCACTTTGTAGCAAAATGGGATCATGGGAGTTTACTGTTTTTTGGCTTCCTGAGTCTTCTTTAGCTTGTTCTTTTTTTCTCATATGAACCCCTTAAATTGCTATTCCCACTAACTACTAAATTTGGGAGAATCCTCTCTCCCTTTTGTACCCCAGTATTCTGCATGACCCATCTTCTATGCCCCACTGTCCCTCTCTCCTCCCTTTCTCTGCCCCATCCCTTTTTCTTCTGTGTAGATGATGATAAAATGGCGAACAATTTTACTATGGTGAGGTGTTGTTAGGTATAAACATATTTGCAACTTAGAGAATGTATTCCCAGTGAGCCTTTTCGTATTTGTATCTTTGTCGTCTAACACACGACCTGGCTTAATAAATGCTTTCTGAATGAATGAATTAAGAATTCTGATTCTGTTCCGCCTTCTGTCATGCATCTCTCTGAGCTATTTGTAGGCATGTTCTCTTGAATATTCCTACTTTTAATCAGTCAACAAGAACATATCAAGTGTCTACTATGTTGCAGGGAGTATGCTAGGCTAGGGATACAAAAGCAAAATGAGATGATCGCTGCCCTCCAGGGGCGTAATCTTCTAATGGAGAGAACATCTTCTGTGCTCTTCTGCTACCCTCCCAAATCCTACCCATTCTTTAAGGCCCAGATGGCTCTCTACTAGCACCTAGAGCTCTAAGAGACCCCAGATCATCTAATCCAAGTCCTTCACTTTACAGATGAGGAAAGTGAGTCCCCAAGGAAATTAAGATGTCATATAGGTAGTAAGCATCAGAAACAGCATTTGAACCCAAGCCTTCTGCCCTAGAGCTAGTGTTCTTTCCCATTGTAACCCCTAAACCACCCTCACCTCCCTTCCTGGTTCATTCTAGCAACATCTAGCCTAAACCTTCTGGACTCTTAGAAGCTTTGGTCCTTGGCAAGTTCATTTAACCTCTCTTTACCCCAGTGTCACTTGTGAAATGGGGACAATACTATTTACAGTACTTTCCTCATCAGGTTGTTATGAGGCTCAAATGAGATAACATATGAAAGGCATTTTGCAAATTTAAAAGGGCTCTAACAGCCTCTGCGAATCTCAGTTATTATTACTAATAAGAACGGTTACTATTTTTCTTGCTCTTATGTCTTAGTTAATGTCAATTACCTCCACCATTGATGTTTTGAGCTCTCAATACTTTTTTGGTTCCTGATTTTGTGCTTTTTGGGTCTTTGTTCTCTAGATAACTTCTGTTTGACTAATTATTACTTAATAGCCTAACTATTAATAGTTTTCAAAGCAACGTTTAAAGTTCTTTCTCAAGGTTTCAGCAGAGTTGAAATCCTCCAATTTAGGGAACAAGGGGCTATCTCATCAGAGCCTATTCCCTAACTTCCTTCAAGGCTCAGATCAACCGACTCTGCCTGCTGCAGATTTTCCTTTTTTCTCACAGTTGTCCAGTTCCTCCACTTCCCCTCCCCCGTGTTACTTTGCATTTTCTTTTTATATATTTTCTGGTTTTTTGTGTGTATGTATGAACTATATAAAAAGAAGACATACATATATGTGTATGCGTACTATATTGATATATTACAAAGTATATGTACAATATAACATATGGAGAGAGAATGACTCTACACACACACACACACACACACACACACACACACACACACACATACACACACACATAGTTCTTTCTTACCGTAACTGAACCATTCCTCAGACCTTCCCATCTGCCTCCTCTGGGGCACACACACATATGTTTATACATGTTTCTGTATGTATACACATATACATACTTCTTGAGGGCAGAAATTGTTTCTGTCTTCTTATCTGAAACATCGTACACAGTAGATTCTTAATTAAGTGCTTTTGGAGAGGAGTAAATGAATGAATGGACAACCTTTTCACCTGCTGGTGAGGCTATTAGCTCAAAGTTGATCAGTTGATCAACTTTGCAAAGAAAAGGTAGAGAATCATTAACTATGTTAGTGGAAACAATGCATTTCAGAGAGCACAGGGCCTAGAGCCAGAAGGCCTGAGTTCAATACTGTGTTAGACATTGACTACCTATGTGACCCTGGGCAAATCACTTAACCTCTGTCTGCCTCATTTTCCTCATCTGTAAAATGGAGATTATAATAACACATAATAATAATAAAAACATAATAATCACAAAAATAATTACAGGGTTGTCATAAGAATCAAGATAATATTTGTAAAACGCTTGGCACAGTGAGTGGCACATAGTAGGAACTTAATTAACATTTATTGACTGACTCCATTTTGTTTGACATTGTGTATGCAATTGTCCCCATCAGATCATTCCTTTGTGTTAGTAAAACATTGTTTCCAAGGAGACCCTGTTAAAATGCAGGTACAGTGAAGCCAGAGGTTCAGAAAATTGTGGTATAATTCAGGTGGCAAAGGATTCTGCCACTGGTCAAGTAGAGCCAGGATGATCATTTGTTCTTAGTATCATAATCTTGGGGCTCTGGCTGTTTTCCACTCTGTCCCCCTTCTCCACCCCCTCCTTTAGCTCTTTATTATGCAGATTGAGGGACATGGAGTTCTGAGAGGAGCCATGACTCATGATAGGGTCACATAGGATCTCCCTGGTGAAGCTGGGATTCAAATTCAGAGACCTAAGCTTTCATTCTGTTTTTTGTTTCCTGGATTTCTCGGGAGTTTCTGGCTGAACCTCACAGGTCAGGATGGTGTATTCCAGTAGAAAGGCTGGCACAGCCAGAAGTAGGATTCCTAGTCACTTTTTTGCCATTGACTTTCTGTGAGATATTCTCAGGAGGTTAATTCCTAGTCTTTTGGCAAAGTAGAACAAAGACAATAATGATCAGTGATATACACACACATACACGCACACGTAGATATACATATACATACATGTGTATATATGTTATGTATGTATATTTATCACTTTAAAATCTAGAAAGCAATTTGCATATATTATCTCATTTGATACCCCACAATGACTTTGTAAGGTTAACACTACAGGTTTTGCTATTTCCATTTTACAGATGAGGAAACTGAGGCTCAGAGAGATCACCCAGCTAATATTGGAGGAAGAAGAATTCAAACCTAGGTCTTTCTTGGCTCTAGTTTCAGGATTTATCACATTAAATGAGGGGAAAGTGGGGAAGGAGAAACTGAGACTAGATGTTTTTTCTTCTACCTCTAAAGTGCTTTGATTTTTTTTTTTTTGGTTCAATTCAATTCAATTCAACAAGTATTTATTTAATGGCCAATATATTCAAGGCCAAAGAGCAGTGTGCCTTAGCAGCAGAGTGTAAGTCAGGGAGACCTGGGTTAAAGTCTGGCCTCTGAGGTAAACTGGCTGTGTGACTCTGGGCACTCAGGAAACTTGTTGTTATTGTTATTCTCCAAAAAGAAGGTGATTCCATGATATGCAATTAAATTGGATTTAAGTGAGACAGGACTGTGCAAAGTTACCAGCCTCACTTTCTCCTCCAGAGCCATCTGGGTCCAGTGTCAAGATATAGATTAGGATGACTGGAGATGGTCCTACCAGACTACAAATTGTAGAGAACATACCAGTCTACACTGGCAGAGAAAGGCCCTTGCCAGAAACTCCATTCACTGATGAAATCTCTAGTCACTCCCTTCCCCCAAATGATTGAGGCTTGGTTCTGGTTTCTAGGAACATAAAGACAAAAAATCCTGCCCTTGTCTTCAAGGAACTTACTTCCTTTATGAGAGGAGATAAGAAGGTTATGGGAGGTGTGTTGTTTTGTATGAAAGAACTTTTGGATTTTTTAAAGGAAAGGAGTTATAGAAATAAAATACAAACTGTCTTAAAACCAGTTGTTTAGACTTTGCCTATTGGTAGAGATAAACCTTTGTGAGGGGCAGAGTGGCGCTGGCAAGAGCAGAAGAGAGAAGAGAACCAGGCTCTTCTAGTCTCTTTGGCTTCTATAATCACTTTGGGTGCTTCTTACGTCCAGCTTTGAGAAAGCTTCAGGTTGCTAAAAGGAAAATAAGGCTCTGGGAAGAAGCTGACATGACAGTAGCCAACATCTCCATCATGTCCTTATCCCCAGATTGCTACTCTAAAGCCTTTGAGATCTAGAATGTCTCTCTTGGATGAATTGAGCTATTTCTCCCAATGGGAGAGCTCCTTCACTCTGTATTATCTGGTATTTATTTTCCTATGTATGCTTTCTCTGATATCTGATTTACTATTGACTTGGGTAAATGGGTTTCTTGGTTACCTAGTATGTGTATTCATTATGGAACTGGTATTTAGTGGGAATGGAACTTGGGGATAAAGCTTGGGGTCTTGTTTCCCCCTAATGAACAGTGATCAAAAGTTTAATTTTAACCTGAAAACCACATCCCCTAGACTAATACTATTTAAGGAAGCATATGTATGTGTATATAATATATATACATATATATGTATATATATGAGGGTATATATACATATATGTATATGTATATATATATATATATGGTGTATATATAATGTGTGTGTGTGTGTGTGTGTGTGTGTATAATTGTAGCCTGGTATCCTCTTTCCCTGAGGAGAACAGAGTGACTAGGCTTCTGGCCCCATTCTCTTGCTTCTCCCCTTGGCAAGATATAAAATCTCCCCAACTTTGGAGAAGGTTGAGGGGGAGAAGAGACTAGAGATGTCTACTCTATCTCCCTTTGAGCCACAAAATAACACCCCATGCTATGTGTGGGGGACAGTCCTTGCTACAAAACATATTCTGTGATAAATGTTTTAGAGTAACCAGCAATGTGGAAGATATGGAAGGTATAGGCTGTGCCCTTTGAGAGCTGACATGTTTAGGAGATAAACACTGATTTAAAATATTTTCTTGATAATCTGTTTAATAATCTTGATAATCTTGTTTAATCTGTGATTAGGGGGAGGGATTGAAATATGTCTACTGGCTCATTTGAGGGCATGACAAAGGGTTTGAGTCACCACTTTCTACTTTCAGCTGACTAGATACCTCAGAGAAGGGTAGTAAGGTGATTATGGATGTAATATAGGGTTTGTGGGGGATGGTAGGAAAGATTGTCTTGGGTATTTAAGCTATCATCCTCTACCTCCCTTCCCCCCCCCCCCCCCACTGCTCTCCTTTTCTCTGTGCTTGGTTTATGAAGAAGTCTTCCTTCAAATAATCCACATTTCAGTTTTGTTTCCTCTGTGCCCTCTTATCTTTGTCACGTATGCATTGAAAGTCAATGTTTGTGGTCGCCTACAGGAAGATCTGGGGTTTTTAGGGCACTGTAAGCTTAGTGAGTCAGTCAAAATATGGCAGTGTAATGAGTAGAAGGTGATATTCCTGCTGTGTCTTGCCCTGGCTAGAACATATGTGGAGTAATAGATTCAATTCTGGGTACCATATTTTAGGAGGAACATTAGAGATGAGATGAAAAAAGAGTATCTTTACAAGGGCAAGGAGGATGGTGGAATGCCTTGAAAGAAGGCCATATGCAGTGCAAGAATGCAGAAGGAACTGATAATGACTAGCCCAGAGGAGAAAAAAAAATGTAGGGAAAAGACCTTAGACTTATCCTATTTGAACCCAGAAGGAATAGCTAGGGACAAAGAGTAGAAATTGCAAAGAGCTGCAAAGCCCAAATTTGGGCTTGACTAAGAAAGAAAATTAGAACTATTCCTAAACGGGACTGGCTGTCTTAGGAGCCAGTAGCTTCCCCCATGTTGGAGAACTTCAATTGAAGGCTGAGTGGCTACTCATTGTACAGAGGGGATTCCTGTTCAGGTATGGGTTGGAATAGGTGACTTCTGACGTCCTTTCTGACTCTGAAAAGATGTGATTAAATAGGTTTATTTAACTCTGTAAGATGAGCATCTACCACTCTGAACCGCAAGGTCTCCTCATTTTATTTTTTCATTTTCCATGTACCTCTTCCGAGAACGTGCTGCTGTGAAGATGACTTCGAGGTGTATGACTTTAGTTCAGAACCCTGTCCCAATCTCCACTCTTGTAATTTTAATAATGAGAATAATAGCCAGCATATGTTTTATGCTTTAAGGTTTGCATATATATGTTTTATGGCTCATTTGATCTTCACAACAACTCTATGAGGTAAGTGCTATTATTATCTCTGCTTTACAGATGAGGAAACTGAGGCTGAGAGAAGATAAATGACTTGCCCAGGATCACCTGATGTCTGACAGTATTTGAAGTCAAGTTATCTGAGTTCCAAGTCCAACACTCAATCCACTGTTCTACCTAAGATTCCAAATGTCAGTCTTCTTTCACTCTTTCCTCTATCTCCCTATCCACGGCCAATCAGTCACTAAAGATTACAGATTCTTTTTTTAAATAATGTATTTGTCCATCTCTTCTTTCCCCATTTCCATCCACACACCCCTAGATTAGACCTCATTTCAGATGCCTCTGGTCTCTCTACCTCCAGTTTTCTCCATCTCAAATTCATCTTGTACTTAGGAACTTCAACAGATTTGGGATCTTGTGGATGGGGGTTTTCCCTCCAACAGTGCAGATCACAGTCCATCCATGGTTGCCCATTCTGTACAATCCTTATCCATGCCTTATGCTACATTTCCCACATGGGATCCACTCAACATGCTGGGGACTTTTCATTTTGACCTTATGAGGGTACTGATGAGGGTTGGGAAAGGAAGGGATTCAGGGATTCCCCCAAAGACCAGAGTTCAGGGGCAGGGTCATCTAGAATGAATTCTCGGACTCAAGCATTCTTGAAGTCAAAGTAGCAAAGATTTATTGCTACACTTTTTAGCAGGCAAGAGTTCTTAAGGAACCTGCAATTTGAAAGGGGTACAGGTGAAGTTTATATAGGATATTCTCTAGTAAGACATGTGCCAAATCTGCTAACTAGGTGATTCAGGGTGGGATTAAAGAGTGGTTAGTGCTTAAAGGAACATGCACATTTAGTATCTACTGGGAAAGCGTTTTACCCAGAGTTCAGTGGGAAATAACCCAAGGGAGGAGGGGGTGTGCTACATGGAAGTATAATTTTAGGCCTGAAACATCACTAAGTCAACCAACGGTCAGGACTGACTGAGAAATACCCAGGCTGCTCCCATCAATGTCTTGTTAGACAAGACAAACGTAAGGGAGTATACATATATCCAAGTCTAGGATACATATGATACATCAGTGAGTAGCAAATATCTTTAGGACTCAGTACACAGCCAGTTCAGCCAGTACACAGCTGGTTCAAACTAATAAATTCTATAGGTGCAACTGGCTACTATAACAGGAAGAGAGAGAAAGGATTTTTCTAGGGCAGGCTGCCCTTGGACTGGGGAGAAGCTGCCAGGGACAGGCTGGGGAGAAATGTGATTTTTACAGAGAAATGTGACTTAGAATTGGGGTCCAAGCACAGGCACTCAAGTCCCCCATCAGTCCCAGTGGAACATATGAGTTCCCCATTATTTATCTTTGCCATATGTTACTTTGGGTTTTGTTACATTGGTTGCTCTTACCATATGACCAGCCCACTTTTTTCTTCCCATAAAAGTTTCTTTGATGACATCCTTTATTCCCCTTCTTGTTTGGAATGTATTGCCACCTGCCTATACCAGCCTTGAGCCTTTCCATTGCCTTCTGGGTGATTTCTCATTCAGTTCTCCAGTGATTCCAGCAGCTACATAATATCCCAAGAAGGATATTAGTATCAAAAAGAAGGACCTTTGTTTCAGGGGGAAACTTAGAGTCATTAGAGCAACTTTTTCCACTTTCCCCCAAAGCATTCCAGCCCATTTTCCTCCTTCCGTTTAATTCTGGGCCCAACTCTCTGTCCATTTTCAGAGTCTGTCCAAGATATGAACACTGATGGGAGAGTTTAAAAATGCTCCATCAAGCTTTTTCATGTCACTCTTCTGCTCTAAAACCTTCACTGGGGCCTCACCATCTGCAGGATGCAGTTCAATTTTCCTTTATCCCTATAATCCCTACAAAAGCCTTTACAATTTTCCCTTTTTCTACCTTTCCAGGTTTATCACTCATTCTACATAAACCTTCTGCCCTAGCCAACTTTGTCTGCTTACCGTCCCCTGTACATGACTTGGACATTCTTACTTCAATCAATTAACAAGCACTTAATGAGGGCCTACTAGGTTAGGTTGCAAAATGACTTCCTTAACCCAATCATCCAGGATCACAATGTCAGTCTTCTTCAGTCTTTCCCCTATCTCACTGTCCACAGCCAATCAATCACTGCACACTCTTTGTTTATAATCTATTTCTCAATAACAACCACAACAACAATAAAAATGTCTGAACTTGGAATCAGAAAGACCTAAGTTCAAATCTGATGCCTGTCTGCCTCAGTTATTTCATCTATAAAATGGATAGAATAATAGCGCCAACCTGCCATGAATGTTGTGAAAAAATAAATGAGATAATATTCATGAAACACTTTGCAAACCTTAAAGGGCTATGTAAGTACTTATTGTTATTATTTATAATTACTATATTGCAATGAGTGTTCAAGGCTGGGGATACTTAGACAAAGTGAAGAAATTCTTACCCTCAAAGAACTTACATTCTAATGGGAGAGACATTGTTTGTACTCTTCTGCTACCTGCCTATATCCTACCTACTCCTGAAGGCCTAACTAGTTACTTCACTTCTGTGAAGCCCTCCAGACCCATTCTGGTCCCATGTGGCCTCTCCTTTTGATCTCTTCAAGTATATGTAGCCTGTAGCTATATGGATTTCCCTGCTTTGCCAGTGAATTTGTGTCCTGTCTCTTCAGCTAAAGTGTAATCTCCTCATGGGCAGGGACTGTGTTAAGCTGTAACTAACTGCCCTGTGTCATGCTTGGCACTCGGCTGATAGGCAACAAACAGTATTTTTTCCCATCTAACTCCTCAAGTGCTGGGAAAGTGTGATTTAATGTTTTATAAATAGTCATGTGCTACTCACCCAGTCCAGACACTGCCTTCCTCATTCCCCAGACGTAGAGTCACCCCAGCTAGTTAGTGGAAGTGGAAGATCAGGGATGAGAACCCAGTTCTCCTGACTCCTAACTCCAGCTTTGCTTTCCCCTTGACTATACTGCTTCTCAGTGAAAGCAGCAGTTTAGCAGACAAAAGTCAGAGGGAAGGAACCGGTGATTCCTGGCCCTGACTTCAAGGATCAATCAATCCACTCATTTACTTCCACTAATCTCGCTGAGTCCTCTTTCCTTTCCCTTCTGTCAGTCTTCTATAATACTTGCTGCCTGGCAAGTCTGGTCTGGTCTGGAGAGCCCAGGAAGGCAATAAGGGGGTGGAGGTGGGGGAGAGATGGTTGGTGTGAAGAATCTCTGGGATAGACAGTGACACACAGCTTGGGCAGTGCAGGAAGGGGGAGGGAATCAGTCCTAGGGCTTGATTTTTTCAATAACTTGGACTTTGTCCCAACAGTTAGAGACAATACAGCTGGTAAGAGCTGTTGTTTGGAGAGTGGACTTTGAACTTGGTTTCTGCTCTCCCAGCATCTGTTAACTCCTTCATCCCTGTGGTGCCACAGGGAGGTAAATGGCCCCAATGCCACTCCCTTCAAGGCTACTTACTGCCCCTTTTATTCATCTATTCCTAGTCCCATCTTTGAGCCTCATTATCTTCCTCTCCAAACCTTACCCTTCCTCCTGATTTCATCATCTTTGTTGTTAGTTACCTTCAGTTCAACTCTTTGTTACCCTTTTTGGGGTTTCCTTGGCAAAGATACTGGAATGGTTTGCCATTTCCTTATGCAGCTCATTTTAGAAACAGGGAAACTGAGGCAAGCAGGGCTAAGTGATTTGCCCAGGGTCACCTAACCAGTAAGTGTCTGAGGCCAGATTTGAACTCATGTCTTCTTGATTCCAGGCCTGGCCCACTATCCACTGCACCACCTGGGTTCCCCTAGATTGATTTGTCTTTGTTGCAGTGTCCACTGTTCTTGCCATCATCTAAGTTCCTGACCTAAAAGTCATTTCTGCTCTTCCTTCTCCGTCTCCCTCACCCTCCAGGTCCAATCATTTGCCAAGGCCTGTTGTTTCTACTTCTGCAGCATCTCTTGTATCCTTCCCCCTCTCTCCATGTAGGCTGCCACTCACCAGGGGCCTGTTGGAGCCAGTTTGTGTACCGTACTCCCCTTGGGCCTCCTTTGTTGTATTTTCAGTGTGAGTCTTTAACCTCAGAAATCTGCAAACACTATAAATCCAGCTTGATTTATTGTTTTGTTGATTTTTAGACAACAAAATGATGGGAAAATCTTAATAATGAAGATTAAACTTAAAAGTAAGTCTTGGGTATATTACCCTTCCGCAAGCCCCGCCCCCCCTCCTCAAATGCCGGTTGTTAAACATTTCTTGGCACCTTTCTGCCACTACTTTGGTTCAGACTCTCATCACTTCCGGCTTGGACTATTGTCAGAGTCTCCTAACCCTAAGAGATGCTTGCCTCACATTTCTCCCCTCTCTCCATCTGCCACACAGTGACCAAACTGATATTCTAAAACCATGCAGGTCTGATCATATCACTCCTCTCATCAAGAAATTTCAAGGGATCCCTATTACCTCTAGCATGAAATATAAACTTGTTTGCCTGGCATTTAAAGCCTTTCAGACTCTGAATCTAGCTTGCTTTTCCAGACTTATTGCACATCACTCCCCTGCATAGACTCAACCTTCTGGCTTAACTGCATTCCATCTCCCACTTTAGTTCTGTAGCCGTTTGAAACATCTAACCAAACTAGCCTCCCTTTTCCCTAGAGAGCCATCTTCGCAGACCTCTGGAAGTTCTCATCTGAGATCCATTCACAAAAGGACCTTGAACAGACTTCGCTACAGAAGTGGACCCATGGTCAAACCACAGGCAACCAGGTGGTGCAGTGAATTAAGTGTTGGACCTAGAGTTAGGATGATCTGAGTTCAAATCCAGCCTCAGACACTTGGTAGCTGTGTGATCCTGGTCATGTCACTTGACCTTTGTTTGCCTCAATTTCCTCAAGCAAAATGGAGATAATAATAGTACCTAACTTTACAGGGATGTTGTAAGGATCAAAAGATATTATCTTTTGAATATCAAAGATATTATTTGAATTATTTGAAGATCAAAGATATTATTTCAAAGTGCCTAGCACAGTGCCTGGCACACAATAAGTACTTGCTATATTAGTTCTTAATCTTTTCCCTTCCCAAATCACACTGGCTCAAATTGGTGCAATAACCCAGAGTGGTAATCAGGAATTATAGCTAAATTTTGAGGCTCAGATGGAATCCAGAATGCTTTTCTTCTTCACTTCTACCTTTTAGAACTCCTAGGTCTCTTTGAGGCTCAGCTTAAGGTCAATCTCTTTGAGAAGCCCTTCCTGTTTTCCCCAATCCTTCCTCCAAATTCCTTTGTGTTTGTCTATTTTTCTATTTGCTTATTTTTGTACATGTATTACCCAGCTCTCTGAGCTCCCTGAGGTCAGGGACCAATTATTTTTTCTCTATAGCCATATAACTATGCCTAGTACACATAGTACATCTCAATAAATGCTTGTTGAATGGAATTGAATTTAGTGTACTCTGTGAGCATCTTGTGACATTTTCCTTTCACTTTCAGCCTGATTGCCTCATCTTGCTAAGTTTTAACTTATTGTTTAGAAGCTCACTAGAAGTGGTAGATTGGTATAGTAGTAAAGGTCAAGGATCAGGAGACCTGAGCTATATGATGTGGACTCAGAAGAGGTAGGGTCAGGTGGCAACCTTCTTAGATGTATCTATATTCCCATCTCCCAGTCCTCCCATGCAAAGGCCATGGATTCTTTCCATGGGGTGACCTTGAAGACTTTTTCTTCTCTTACTTATTCATAAGATGGCAGCATGACATAAATGCTTTGGTTGTATGGTGACTTCTTTTGCTAGTATAGAACCAAAATCATCCATGCCTTCAAATGTTGTGAGATTCTTATACATGTCTTTTTGGAAACCCTCCATAGGAGACCTTCTGAGAACACTCAAGATCACCTTCTGGATCTTTTCATGTTTTTTGTGACTATAGGTACAGTGCTCGGTCAACAATCAGTCAACCATTATTTATTAAATGATTACTTTGTGTCAGGCAATGTGTTAAGGGCTGGGGGGAAATGAAAGGCAAAAACAGCTCGTTCAGATAAGGGGCACAACATGGAAATAACTATGTACACACAACATAGGATGTTTAGTCATGTCTGATTCTTTGTGACCCCACTTGGGGTTTTCTTAGCAGAGATACTGGAGTAATTTGCCATTTCCTTCTTCAGTTCATTTCACAGATGAGAAAACTGCAGCAAGCAGGGTTAAATGATTTGCCCAGGGTCCTGCTAATGAGTGTCTGAGCCCAGATCTGAACTTAGGAACATGACTTTTCCTGATTTCCAGCCCATTGCTCCATCCTGCACCACCTTGCTGCAAGATATCTACAGTGTAAATGGAAACCAATCTCAGGGAAAGGGCATTAGTAACTGGGGATGATAGTAAAGGAGGGGACAGAGAAGACCTCCTGCAGAAGATAGGCATTGGGCTGAGTCTTGAAGGAAGTCAGGGAAACCAAGAAGCAGAAGTGAGGGGGGAGAACATTCTAAGAACGGAAAATCACCAGCTAGAACAAATCACCAAGATAGGAGATGCAAGGTCATGTTTGAGGAATGGCAAGTAGGTCAGCGTAGATGGACAATAGAGTACCTGGAGGGCTGGGAAATACAAGAAGATTGGAAAGGTAGGAAGATCTCAGCTTGTAAAGAGCTTTAGTTGATGATTTTATATTTTATCTTGGAGGTAATAAGGAGTCATTGGGATACATTGAGGAGGGAAATGACATAGTTAGAGCTGTATTTTAGAAAAATCATAGACAGACAGACAGACAGACAGATAGATAGATAGATAAATAGATAAATGATGGATAGATAGATATCTTTGATCATGTCTCATGTACCACATCTCAGGCCAGTTATCAGTGGTAATCTGATCCAATGCAAGACAAAGCTATATTTAACAGGATAGAACTGTCCCAAAAACTTTTAATTATAAAGCATTAATTTGATAGCTCTTTCCTCAGCCAACTAATCCTAACGTATACATCCTTTTCTTATCCTAAAATCTATCCTTTGCATCTAAAATCACATCATCCTCAAAACCCCCATCTTTTCCTCTAATGGATCTCTTCCTTTAAAACCCTTCCCCAGATTTTCTCCTCTATACTGTTTACAATGTTTTTCTTTTTTAAAATTGCCAAAGCTTTTGTTTCCTTTGTATTGTTATCCCTTCCTAATGCCCCAACCTCATAGAATCCTCCCTTGTAACAAAGAAATGTAGTTAAGCAAAAAAGACTAACTCACTGGCCACATCTGACAACTGATTCTGCACCTATGAACCACCGCATACCTGCTAAGAAGGTGGAGATATGTCTTACCATTAGCATTCTAAAGGAAGGATTGGATCCTGGCATTGATTAGAGTTCTGCTAGGGTCTTATTTCTTTATTTTTTAAAAATACTTTCCTTTGCTTTCTTGTGGCCATTGTATTGTTTCTTCTCTTGTTTCTGGTTACTTTCCTCTTGTACCATTCCTATACCCATCCTAAGTCCCCTTATACTTTGTTTCTTCTGAGATTTTTCTGGTTTGTTATCATAGGGCATCACTGGGAAAATATTGCTATTAAAAAGTTATTCCTTTCTGGAAATGATTAGCCTGAGACCCTTTACATCCTGTGGCTGACTACTGGGTACAATACTAGGTACTAGGTACCTACCCCATACAAACCCACTAGATCTCTTCCTCCTATTCATTTCTGGACCCAGCTCACTATCTCTCTATAGCACTGTCCAAGGAACACGTTGTAACCTGGGTAATTCTTCATGCATTTGGTTCTTCCTGCTTAGATTATTTGGCCAGGCTCTTTTGAGTGACCAGTTCATTGACAAAAGTTTTGTAGGACTCTAGGGCTGGAATCCAGCAACACAATGTCACCCACAAACAGGAGTATACATAGAATCTCTTTTATCGATAGGAGATCTCCCTTCTATTTGAACAGCCCTCTGTGATAATGGTGAACACTGTTGGTGAATATCTATCTCCCTATTGGGTGCCTGACTTGATGGGGATATTCACAGGAAGTCACTTATACCTGTGGTTGCAACTGTTACAGAATCTTGGGTGATCTTCATACATACAGGAGACACTGTGTTTGAAGATTTTGATCTATAGTCAAATGTTTTTTTTCCCCAATCAGCATACAATAGATACAGTGGGATTTTGTAATTACAATGTCTTTCAGTCAGTTGTATGATTATGAAGATGTGACCAGAATCATGAAATCAGAGGTTTGTAAATTTAGAGCTGGAAGTAATCTTAGGGACCATCTAGTCCATTTCTTTTATTTTACAGAGGAGAAAACTGAGGCTCAAAGATCACAGGATTATAGATTTAGAGCTGCAAGGGTCTTTAAAGTCCATCTAGCTCAACCTACTCATTTTACAAATGAGAAAACTGAGGAACAGGTTAAATGATTTACCCAAGAGCATACAGATAGTAAGTAGCAGAAACTGATTGTGAACCACTGACTTCAAAAACAGTATTATTTCTACTCTAAACAGAGTTATCATGGTGGCCTTAACTAGAACCAAATCATTCCCTGTTTCTTCTCAGTCCTCTTTTTAAAAAGTAATTCTCATAAGCTGGGAAGGGGGATAGTAGAGTATTTTGTGTATACCTATTAGTGTACATGTTGACTCTTCCACTTAATGTAAACTCCTTGAGGGCAGGGATTGTTTTTGCTTTTTCTTTGTGCTCTGGTACTTAGCAAAATGACTGGGACATAGTAAAGCATTTAATAAATGTTTGTTGATTGATATGAGGAGATGTGCACTTAATTCTGATTACCACTAATAACACATGGTAACTTAGACAAGGGGCAGCTAGGTGGCATGGTGGATAGAGTGCTGTACCTGGAGTCAGGAAGAGTCATTTCCTAAGTTCAAATCTGGCATCAGATGTTTGCTAGCTGTGTAACCCTGGACAAGTCACATAACATTGTTTGCCTCAGTTTTCTCCACTGTAAAATGATCTGGAGGAGGGAATGGCAAACCACGCTAGTGTCTTTACCAAAAAAACCCAACTAGGGTCACAAAGAGTCATGACTTAAAATAACTGAACAACAGCTACAACTTGCACAAGTCTCTCCCAAGTGCTTCACAGTTTAGTTTTGTTATGTATAAAGTGAAAGCGTAGGGCTAGATAAATCTAGAGATCATCCAAGCCCCTTCTAGTGTTAACATCTCATAAATCTATGATAAGATGGACCTTGGAGAAATGAGGGAAGAGAAAAGAAGGTGATGTGGTGAACTCAAAGGTCACAGGACTTGAATTCAAATCCCAGCTCTGCTACTTACTATGGTGTCAAATCATTGTCAAATCATTTAATCTCTACGTCTCAGTTTCCTCATCAATAAAATGAAGATGGATTTTAAGTTTCAGTCCAGCTTGAGATCCATGATCCAAGGAGATATAAAGCGAGAGAATGAGAAAGTCAGTTAAGTCAAGAAGAAGCAGACTCGGGGAAGGAAACTAATGGGGATGTTGTTTCAAGTTTCTCGCTGTAGGAAAGGGGAAGGAGAGAGAAAAGAAGAAGTTAGACACACTTGCCAACGAGTCAACCAAGAGATTAGACCAGTGGTGGATGGAGCAAAGGCTCATGGGAAGTTTGTCTCTGGATAGTGGCAATAAAATAGACTGAGGGTTTTTGTCACTCCTTATGGAAATCATTGTTTAGCGGTGGGAGGGTTAGAAGTGGGATAGACAGACTCAGGCTTCCATTCCTTCCTCTAGAGTTGACTTCATCCTTAGACTCTCAAACTGGAAGGGAGATCTTAAAATGCTAAAATTAGAGTTAAAGGACCTGCATTCAAATCTTACATCTATCACTTGTTACACTGTGTAACACTGGGCAGAGTGATTTCACTTCTTTGAGCCTCAGTTCCCTTATTTGTAAAATAAGAAGGTTGGACTAGATGACTTCTAAGGTCTCTTCTAGGTCTAGATCTATGGTCCCATCATCCTGTGACCCCTACATCTCTTTATAGACAGGGCTGTATTAATAGAAGCCCAGGGTCCAGCTCCAGGGAGATCACAGGCTGGCTTTGTTCTGCCCTGCCAATCTAGAGTATTTTTTTTTTTTTTGGTTCTGGATAACATGTTTTAAGATGGATATTGATAAGATATGTACCCAAAGTAGGGAAATCAAGATTACAAAGGTACTGGAAACCATGCTAGGAACTGGAGGTATATAGCCTGGAGAAGAGTTAGGTAGAGTGAAAAGCAGGGAGGGGAAGTCACAGATAGATTTTGTCAGAAAATAAGGAAAAGCATCCTAATCACTGGATCTGTCCAAAAGTGGGCTAAGATTAACCAGAAAGTAGTAATCATCATTGTAATTCTTCAAACAAAAGCTGTGGTGAGGGCATTTTTGTTTGACTAGATGTTGAAGTATAGAATTTGACTGCATGTCTTCTGAAGTTTCTTCCAACTCCTTAATTCTATGGATTTGTGACAGACTTTAAACCAGACAACCAAGGAATATGTCACCAGTTTTAAATGTCTTCAAGGTAGGAGATTCCATAGCCTCCCTCTGTGAGCCATTGCATATTTCCTCTACTGGATTAGCAATCTAGTGGCTTTTACGTACTCTCTCTGTGGTCTTGATTGCCAGAAATAATGACATGACTGACGGAAGTTGCTAGAAACCCAAGGGGAGCAAATTGCAGCATCCCTGATGCCATCCATATGGTTAGAGTTTTCTGGCAAGAAAAGATGGACAGAGCTTATTTTTTTTTCAGTTTCATTTCCTGTTTCTCCCTCTTACGGACTCTATGTTCTGGCCAGAATGGCCTATTTGCTATTTCCTGATTATAGCACTCACTCTCCCACCTTCAAGTCTTTGCCTTGCCTCTTCCTCATGCCCAGAATGCGCTTCTTCCTAACGTGTTTTTTAGAATGCCTAGCTTTCTCTAAGGCTCAGCTCAGGAATTTTCTCTAATAGGAACCCTTTCTGTCTGGTAGTTCTGTCTAGTAGTTGGAATAGTAGCAGCACAGAAGTTGAGTTGGAAGGAACTTTGGTGGCCATCTACTTTAATGTATACACCAAAGGAAGCCCTACTATGACAAGTGGTTTCTTCAGTTTTTGCTAGAAGACCTCCTATAATTCAAGAGGTCTTGTATATGTAGGCTTTACACATATGGTTGGTTGGTTGTTGTTCTTTGTTCTCTAAGAGGACCAAAATTACATCATCATGATGAAGTGAAGTTTCAGTGTGTCCGACTGTGACTGATCAGATCAATATGAGCTCGGAATGCTCTGCCGCAGACTGGGCACAGATAGTTCATGTGAATATTTGGGGTGGTTACTCCAAATTTTCACATCCCATGTTTCCTTTGTGCTGTCTCAATTATGCTTTGCTCATAGAGCACAGCACCTTTTCTGATGTGGGCACGCCATGCTGAGTGTTCCCGTGAATTCAAAGTTCTTGAGAGAGACCTTGAGAGTGTCCTTCTATTGCTTCTTCTGACCACCATGTGATCACCTTCCGCATATGAGTTCTCCATAAAATAGTCTTTTTGGCAAGAGTACATTTTGCATTTGAACAACATGGCCAGCCTATTGCAGTTGTGTTCTCTGAAGCACAGTTTGAATGCTTGGCAGTTCAGCTCAAGCAAGGACTTCAGTGTCTGGTACCTTATCCTGCCAGGTGATCCTCAGAATCTTCCTAAGACAGTTCAAATGGAAGCAATTCAGTTTCCGGGCATGGCACTTGTAGATTGTCTATGTTTCACAGGCATACAACAATGAGATCAGTACAACAGCTCTGTATACCTTCAGTTTGGTAGTCAATCTAATACCTCTTTTCTCCCAAACTTTTCATCGGAGCCTCCCAAACACTGAGCTAGCTCTGGCAATGCATGTGTCAACCTCATTGTCAATGTGTACATCCCTGAAAAGTACACTACCGAGGTAAATGAAATTATCAAAACTTCTCTATTTGTTGTAGCTAGTGGTTTCACGTATAGATGATGTGATGGTGGCTGATGGAGCACCTGTGTTTTTTTGGTGTTAATTATTAGCCAAAATTAGCACAGGAAGCAGAGAAATGATCCGCACTTTGTTGCATCTCAGCTTCAGAGGCTGCATTGAGAGCACAATCATCTGCAAACAGAAAATCATGCACCAACACTCCCCTCACTTTGGTCTTGGCTTGAAGAACTTACCATCAGTATGGTAGTTGACCTTGATGCTGTGTTCATCTTCATTGAAAGCATTTGACAACATAGCTGAAAATATCATGCTAAAAAGCATGGGAGCAAGCACAGAGCCCAGTTTCACTCTATTGGTGACTGAGAAGTCACCAGAGCACTGCCCATTATCCAGAACCTAGGCAAACATACCATCATGAAACTGATGTACAGTACTGATGAACTTCTCTGGGCAACCAAATTTTGACATAATTTCCATAAGCCCTCACAACTAACAGTGTCAAAGGCATTTGTCAGATCTACAAACATTGTGTACAGACCTCTCTGTTCTGCTCCTGGCATTTCTCCTGGAGTTGTCAGGCAGCAAACACCATATCAACTGTTTCTCAGCCCTTTCTGAAGCCACATTGGCTCTCAGGTATATGACCATCTTCCAGGTGAAGGATCAGCTTATTAAGGAGCTTATTATTAGCAAAATTTTGCCAGCAATGACTTAAGAGAGAGATCCCTTGTGATTGTCACAGGACAATCTATTCCTTTTACCTTTATAGAGATGGACATCTTTGAACTCCTGGGGGATAACCTCCTTTTGCCATATAAACTAGAAAATTTCAGTCAACTTTTGTATGAGCAGTGGTCCCCCTACCTTGTAAATCTCAGCTGGAATAGAATCAGCACCAGGTGCTTTGCCATATGAAAGGAGCCTAATGGTCCTCAAAACCTCTTCTTCAGTTGGAAGTTCAGCTAAGGAGCAATTGCCTTCAACCTGAGGTAAAGGGTCAATGGCCTCAGTATTGATTGATGATGGTCTGTTGAGAACATTATGGAAGTGTTCAGCCCATCTCTCTAGGATCATGTCCTTATCACTAATCAATGTGGCTTCATCAGCACTGAGTAGTTGTGATGCACCATAGGTTTTTGGTCCATAAATAACTTTCAGAGAATCATAAAAGCACTTTGGATTGCTACTATCAGCATAAAACTGAATTTCATCTGCCTCCTTACTGAGCCAGGATTCCTGCATTTCTCTAAGCTTTGCTTGTACTTTGCTTTTGATGGAATTAAATTCTGCCTTCTTAGAGGTGGATGAACTATCCTGCTGGTAAATCCTGCGGAGTTCTCATTTTTTGTTTAGCAACTTCTGAATTTCCCCATCATTTTCATCAAACCAGTCTTGGTGTTTGCGAGTGTTCTGACCCAGATGAGCAAATGCAGTTCTGTACACCAAATCTCTGAAAGCTGCCCACTCCTTTTGTGCTCCACTGTTGCCAACTATGTGTTGGCTCAACTTTCCCTCCAAGTTAGTAACAAACTGTTAACGCTCAGAGAAGAGCTCTAATACACCCACACACACACACACACACACACACACACACATATTCATACTTTCAAAGTTTGTGAAGTAGTTTACATAATTATCATTTCTGATTCTTACTACAACCCTTGGAGGTAAATACTACAGTTATCGTTATTATCATTTTACAGATTATGAAACTGAGGCACAGAGCATCTAAGTAACTTGTTCAGGGTTCCATAGCTGTTAAGTGTTGGAGGTGGGTTTTGAAACTAGCTCTCTCCTAACTCCAAAACCAGGGCACTTATCACTAGGGCAAACAATTACCTTTGGAAAAGTGGTTCCAAGCCTGGGAACTGCAGTCTCCTGGGGTCCATGAAGTTATTGTGAAGGGTTACTGTGTCTAAGCATTTTAAGGAAATAAATAACTAAACATCTCTTCTGTGGACTGAATAAAAGATATGTTTTGAATTCACTATGTAATTTTTTAAATGTATTTAGATGCTTGTGATGGATAAAATACAAATTCAGTTAGAATGTAAGTTCCTTGAGAGCAGATACTGTTTCAGTTTTTTTTTTTTTGTCTTTGGCAGCATGGCATAGTGGATAGAGTGCTGGCCTTAAAGCCAGGAAGATATAGGTTCAAGACCTGCCTCTAGGTCAGCAACTATGGCCAAACAAGTCTTGCCTGCTGCCTGTTTTTGTACAGCTCCAGCTAAGAGTTGTTTTTACATTTTAAAATACAACAAAACTTTATTTCAAAATGTAAATGCTGAGTGCCATAAAAAAAATAGGAACATGCTAGAGTTTGCCAACCCCCACAGTCTAACATATATTAATCAAGTGACTCTAGGCAAATCATGTAACCTCTTGGTGTTTCAGGCAAGTGTAAGACTCTCAAATGCAGAGAAGGTACCACTCTACGTTGACAGAAGGACTTTCCTCATTTGAGAATCCTCCAGATCATTGGAATCACAGGTTTAGTCTCTATCCTATATTGGGAGCACCTGGCACATAGTAAATCTTAATAAATATTTGTTGATTGATTGAGTTCAGATCCTGGTATGAACACTTAACTCAACTGATAAATGCTTGTTGATTAATTTTTAAATTCACAGTAACCTTTTGCCATTGCAGGTTTTCTTTTCTTTTTTTAAATTATTTTATTTATTTTTTTTTAATGTTCTACAATCACTACCATAAAACTTAGATTTTTACCCCTCCCCACCTATCTCCCACCACCCCCCTCCCTCCCCAAGATGGCATACAATTCTATATAGGATCTACATATACTTTCCTATTGAATACATTTTCACTATAGTCATGCTATGTAGATGAACTAAAATAAGTGGAAGAAATAATGTAACAAATCAAAATATAACACACACACACACACACACACACACACAAACATGATGTGCTACGTTCTGCGAATGAATTCCATAGTTCTTTCTCTGAGTGTGGAAGGCATTTTGCCTTAGAAAACCATTGGGAATTTTTTTTTTTAAGTTCTTACGTTATTACAAAGGTCCAAGTCTACCAGAAAAAACTCTCGCACATTGTGGTCATTGCTGTGCACAAAGTTCTCCTAGTTCTGCTCCTTTCACTCAGCATCAGATCATATAAGTTCTTCCAGGTCTCCCTGAAGTCTTCTTGTTTATCATTTCTTATGGTGCAATAGTACTCCATTACATTCATATACCACAATTTATTCAGCCATTCCCCAATTGATGGGCATCCCCTTGATTTCCAGTTTTTGGCAACTACAAAGAGTGCTGCTATAAATATTTTTGTGCATGTGGGACCCTTTCCCATTTTTATGATCTCTTGGGGATACAGTCCTAGTAGCGATATTGCTGGGTCAAAGGGTATGTGCATTTTTGTAGCCCTTTGGTCATAGTTCTTTGCAGGTTTTCTTAATTAAAGGATACAACTGCTTTCCTGTGGGGAGTCTGTGAACTTTTTTGGCATTAAAAAAGGTTCCTTGTAGTTCAAAAGTTGGGAAACATTCCTCTAAGGAGGCCTTGGCATATCTGTATCCTCAGGACCTGAAGATGCTCTTTCTATAAGAGATAGGGGAAACTAGGGTTTGGAATATAAAGAAGTTAGAAAATGCCAGGGATTTCCATTTCACCTCTACCAAAAAAATCTTTTCTTCTTTCTGTCCCTCCAACTTCCCTGCCCCCAACAATTACTTCTCTTTTCTTTGAGCCTTCTTATTGCATCCCTACCCCTTATACTCATCTGGCATGCACATTTATATACTGTGCTGCTAGTGTCTTTTTGAGAATATTTGTCTTATTGCCTCAACTAAAATGGAAGCTCCTTGAGGACAGGTCAGGAGTCTCACACTTCTTTTTACTTCTTACATAACATAGCACAGTGCTTCATACAGATATAGTAGATGATCAGTAAATATTTGTTGAATGAATGAGTGACTGAAGTTTAGAACCAATTAATCAAGTCACTGGAAGACAGATGAGGAAACTGAGGCCCAGGAAGGTTTATTGAGTTGCCCAAAGACATACCAAGTAGCAAGTGTTAGAGATTTGAATCTAAAACTTCTGGATTCCACATCCATCATTCTTTCCACTGAATATTATTTCCTTAGGACTGTTAAATGCTAGGAAGGTAAGTGGCACGTATGTCCTAGATCAGAGTGTTTGGGATTAGGGAGGGGGGAAAATAGAGGATAGAAGAGGCTAAGGTGAAAGGAGCAAAGGATGTCAACGTTTGATTGAAACTGGTTAGCTCTGGCTATTCAGGATCAACGTTTAGGGAATTTTCAGCCCTGAAAATTCTTTAGGACTTTGCTGAGGTCAGTATTTCTGAATGCTTTTCACCTTTAGTATGCATCAGTTTCATCCATCCCTTGGCATGGGTAGGAGCCCTCAACTTCCTCTTCTTCCTGATCCTACAGACTAGATTTCTTTCTGTTTACATGATTCTTACCCTTGTTCATTCCCACTCCCTAAATAACCTCTAGTCATTGTCCTCTCCTCCCATTAGAAATCATCTAGTTCTTGTTCCTTACCTCCTACAGTCATTCTGTACCAAATATCTTTAGCTGATTTCATAAAAACATGATGCTAGACTAAACAATGCTATTTGGAGTGAGGGTGGGCAGTTAGCTCCATAGGAGCCATGGGAGACGTGGCTGTTTGTGACTTTACAGTAGGGGTTAGCTATGATATATAATTTTTACTGATATCTTTTGTTTTTCCTCACCTTTATTTTCCCATGTATCCTTCCCTCTTCCCACCCCCAGAAAACCACCCCTTGAAACAGAATAAAAAACAGATTTTGAAAGAAAAACATTTCAGCAAAACTAACCAACACATCGGGTGAGCCTGACAGTATATTAAGCATTCCCTAATCATAGTCTCCCACCTCTGCAAAGAATGGAGGGAGGCAGATGTACTTTTCCTCCTCTTCTTCAGGGATAAGTTTATTTATTATACTTACACAGTATTTACTTGGGTTTCCTTTGGCAGGGGAGTAGGGGGGAGGTGTTGCTTCCATTCATATTGTAGTCATCATGTATATCGTTTTCTTGGTTCTGTCTACTTCACTTTGGTTTAGTTCGTATAAGTCTTCTCATTGCTTCTTGGAGTTCTTCTCATTAGATTAGAGCTTCACTTGTAGAGAAGGGCCCATGTATGGTGAGGTCTGAGTCCCACATGCTCTTGTGTGGCTCATAGGGAGGCAGAATAGATATCTCTAAGCTTTTATCCCACCACCCTTTTCCAAGGAAGGCTTTCATTCCTGACAGGAGGGTAGGCAGAAGGTTTGGGCCAGAAGCTGCTCTGTTCTTCTCAGAGAGAAGGGGTACCAAGCTAGAGTTATATTTATCTATTTCTTTAAGTCTTGTTTGTCTAGGAGATATGATCAGATTTTATCTGATTACTTTGACATTTTGGCTGGGGAAAAAAGGCCCCAAGCTTTATATCCAAGGCTTGACCCCTTTCCTACCAAATATTAGTTCTGCATTGAACACACACATTGAATAGCAAAGAAACCCATTTATCCAAACTGGCAGCAAAACAGATATCAGAGAAGGTCTACATAGAGAAATATGTACCAGACAATACAGAATGAAGGAGCTTTCCCTTGGGAGTAAGATAACTTACTTCAACCAAGACAGAGTATCCTAGATCTCACCCAAAGGGAAACTCTATGGAGTCTCCAAAGTAGCAAGCTGGAGATAGGGGCACAATGGAGATGGCCAGCTGTCTTCATGTCTTCCCAGAATCTTTTCCTTCAGCAACTCGAAGTGGGCTTGGTCTGTTTCTTCTTCCCTCCTGAGGCTCAGTAAAACTTGAAAACGCGAAGCTTGCTAAGTTCCAAAGGAGGACTGGCCCTTGGAACATCCCAAAGGGGACTGGCGAAGGCTGAGACTCTTTCACCTCTCATCAACTCTGCCTCATCCCTCAGATAAGCAGGACCTTCATCTTCACCAATGAGGAGAGTCCCATATCAATGGGCTTTGGGACATGGGTTATATTCACATTCATTCCTTCTTATAATGTCGTAATGTTCTTGTAACATCATTTGTTTAGCTATTCCCCAGTGAAAAGGCTTTGTCTCATTTTTTTTTCTCTGTAAATATATGAGTGATGTTATTGTGAAATGACGTTGGTCAGGGTAACCTTATTTGGTGTCTATCTATGATAATTAGATTCTTCCTATAACATTAAGTTCAGTGCTTTGAGGCTTATAAAGTGTTTTCTTTGGAATAACCCTATGAGGTCGTATAAATATCATTGTCCGAATTTTATAGACAAGAAAACTGAGACTGAGGGGCTAAGTGAATTGCCCATAGTCATTGTGCACACAGTTATTCAGTCATTTCAGACTCTTGGGGGCCCCATTTGGGGTTTTCTTGGCAGAGACACTGGAATGTTTTGCCATTTCCTTCTCTAGCTAATTTGACAGATGAGGGAACTGAGGCAAGTGGGATGAAGTGACTTGCTCAGGGTCACACAACTAATAAGTGTCTGAGGATAGATTTGAACTCAGGTCCTCCTGACTCCAGGTCTGGCACTCTATTCTCAGCACCACTTGGCTGCGTCTGTTTTGTATGTACCAGGCCCTTAATAAATGTTTGTTGAATTTGACATGTCAGAGCAAGAACTCAAACCTAGGTCTCCCAAATTCTGGGCCAAGGTTCATTCCACTCTCCTAAGTTGTTTCCTAATTGCCCTCACTTCTGAACTATATCCAGGGCTACTTCCCCTACTAACATAAGAAATTCTAGGGACCCATAGCAAGGCCCCAGACGCATCTTTTAGAAGTACTACTCTGTGGTTTTTCCTCCTCTCTTCATGACTCAGTCAATGATCTCCAAATGTTTTGATTGTGTACTCTTATCTGTGAAAAAAATTATTGAGCATGCACAAAAAAATAATTGAGCATAGATACATGCTACACATACACATATAAAATGTATGTGTGTATTTTGTACTACTGTACTGACATTATAAACATTGTGTAGTGTACACAAATATAGAAATTAAAAAGGAATGAGATAAAGATGAAATAAACTCTTCATTTAATTTTTTGATTTGTTAACAGAAGAAAAAATACTTTTGCTCTTACTAAAATATTATTGGGGAGCTAGGTGGTGCAATAGATGATTGACAGGTCTGGATTCAGGAAGACCTGAATTCAAATCCAGCCTCAGACACTTGCTAGCTGTATGATCCTGGGCAAGAAACAACCTTGTTTGCCTTAGTTCATTATTTGCAAAATGGGCTGAAGAAAGAAATGGCAAAACGTTCCATTCTCTTTGTCAAGAAAACCCCAAGTGGAGTCACATAGAGTAAGAAATGAGTGAACAACGACAACAGTTATAAGAAATGATAATAACAATTTGTGAGAGCAATTTCATTACTTTTGAAATTATTATTATAATATTCATTATTTTTGAAAAATTCCTATTTTATCCTGGATGAACATGTAAGTACTAAATTCTTTGCAAATAACTTTGTAAATAACTATTTAGTTAATTTAATCAATGAAGCTAGACATGCAGCTGAATTACTTTCTTTTAGATACTTTTTGTTGAAAGATATATATATTAGTCAAATGATAATAAGTATACATAACAGCTTTTAAGTAGGAATTATATTTTTCTCTGTATAGAAATATTTTTCATAAGCAATGCAACAGCAAAAGTAAATTGTTTCTAATTTCAATTCAACAGAAAGTTTTAAATATAAACCCATTCTTCTTTGTGTGGTTTGGCTTAATGGATAGTACTATATCTTAATTTCCTGTTCATGTTTGGATATTTTGGGGTGGGGTACGGATATGAAGATAGCAAGGAAGGGTCTAGTTAATAAAGAGTTTCTTGAGTTGATGGAGTTGGAGGGGAAAGGTAAGATCATCAGAGCTGAACTTTAGGAAAATCACTTCAGCAGCTGAGTGAAGAATTCTTCAGACTGAGGTGAGACTCAAAGCAGAGGAAACAATCAGAAAACCACTGCATATGAGAGGTGATGAGGACCTTGACCAGGGTGGTGGAAAGAAGGGGCTGGATGGAGATGTTGTGAAGGACAAGACTTGTCAGCTGTTTGGATGGGCCCAATGAGTAAGAGTGAGGAATGCAGGACACCACCTAGGTTGTCAGCCTAGGTGACTGGGAGAAAAGTGCCTTTGACTGAAGTGAGAAAGTTTGGAAGATGGATAGGTTTGGAGGGAAAGACGAAATAATGAACCTGAATTGAAATTGCTGTCCATCCATGTCTGTTTATCCTGTAGGACTCCTTTTGTGCCATTTACAATGAAAAGAGGGGGTAGGGATCTTATTCCCTGACTCCAGAGCATGGAGCTTGCCTGTGGATAGCACCCTGGGGGAGATAGGAGGCAGTTTGTTGGGGAGGGTAGTTCCCAATGGTATGTGCATAGCTGCTACTGAGGGTGTCTAGGTGATAGGCAGGTTATAGCTGTCCTAAGAGGCTGAAGCCTGGCTCTGAGGCTGGGTAGTTGGGGGCTTGCATAATGGTGGGAAATGGGGGAGTATTGGGTGAATAGGATGAAGACTAGATATGGTTGTATTGGAGATGTCTTATAATTGACTGGCTATCAAGTGAGGGGAAGGTGGGATGTATCCTATCTTCTGACCCTCTGATTGGCTGATTACATATTTACTGGGGTCTTGCCCCAGAGGGTCTGGAGCTACTCCTTTGGAGACCATTGTCCTAGGTATTGCTGATACCTTAGAACATGTCTTGAGAGACAAATAACTCATTTTCCAAGGAATTAGTCTCAATAACATCTTCTCCTCATACCCCCTTTTTTGGTCTCCTATCTCATCTCTTCTTAATTTTTCTTCTTTCATTTTTTGTTAACTAATAATAACATATTGTTATTCTTTTCAAGTTTCATTTTTCCTGTCATCCTCTTCTCTCAGCTAATGGAAAAGAGACAATTTAGAAAGATTCCTAGGATTTTCTACTTCCCTGCTTTTACTAGAAATGATTAAGTCTCTCCCAACTCTAACACTCCATAATTTTCTGACTTCATGTTCAGTAACCTGTCCACATAGATTGTCCCCATATTTTTCTTTGACATCTCCACTGGGGGACTATATTACACTGTTTGTCTGCCTCTGTTTCCCCTAAAAGAAGAAGGGAAGAGAAAAAGCATTTAGTTAGTGCCTTCTCTGTTCTAGGTACTGTGCTAATGGCTTTACAAATATTATCTCATTTGATCAACACAACAACCCAAGGAGACAGGTGCTATTATTATCTCTATTTACAGGTGAGGAAACTGAGGCAGAAAGCAGTTAAATGACTTCATACAGCTGGAAGTATCTGAGGCCAGATTTGAACTCATCTTCCTGACTCCAGGCCCAACATTCTATGAAGAGTATGACCCTAAATATAATTTTCCTGCTTGCCTCTAGCACTGTGGGATTATCCTATCCCTTCTCTCCTTAGGAGAAATTCCATATAGACCAAAGAGGACATTCTAGCCCAATTACATTCAACCTTTGGGAAAAATCTAAGAACAGTAGAATTATTGAACCATAGATAATAAGGCTGAAGACAGGCTTTGATGGCTTCCATAGAGAGGAAAACTTTTCTTTAAAAAAATTATTAAAAATGCATTTTACTTACATCTTTTGTCTCTATAGAACTGTCATTCCTGGAAGAGGAAAAAAAACCCTCCCACTTCTCTAGGTTGAACTTGCCCTTGTAAGAAAGAAAATAAACAGTAACTATATCTGATGACATATACAACATTTGTCCTAGTAGTCCTCCACCTCTCTACCATGAGAAGTCTGTTTCACTACGTACTCTCTGGGGCCATCATTAATTATTCAGGACTCCATTTTTCTTCATCTTCCTAAGAAGAGAGCCACAGTAGCAGAATGGGCTTAGGTCTGAGCTTTAACCTTGCTCTGCTTGGGCTCAGAGGATGGAGGAACGTAGATTTAGAGCTGGAAGGAATCTCAGAGACTAATACACAAATGGGAAACTATGATCCATAAAAATTGATAGATTTGCCCAAGATCACAAAAGAAGTAACTAGCAGAACCAGGATTTGAACCTGGGTCTTCTGAGTACAAAGCCCATTTTCCACTGTACTACCCTGCCTTCACTAATTAGAACCAATAGGTAGAAGTTGTAGAGAGGCATGTTTTGACTTAAGAGGGAAAATTCCAACAAATATAACTCTCCCAGAATAGAATGATTTCCTTTGTGCCATCATGGATTCCTGCTATGTAAGGAGCTCCAAAGATGAAGTGACCTCTTTTTGATATGCTATAGAGAGGACACTTGGCAGGACACTCCAATGGATCTCTAGTCTCACAGATTTGAATGCTTATTCTTTCCAATGATGCAGATTGCAGCTCATATATGCTTGCCCGTCCTATGCTGCTTTTGTCCATCTCCTCCCCTAAGTTTGTCATCAACTTCTTGTTCCATCAGAACATAAGCATTTGATTGGATAAAGCAAAATACCATCTCAAAGGGCTTCTCTCAACAAGAAGGCTCCAATTCATCCTTTAAAATCCTCCAAGATGCCTTAAAAGACATTAGAAGATATGATTAGTGACTTCTTGTAAACATCAGGTGAGTCATGAAACAGGAAGATGTGTTTGCTGAAGATATTTACCACTGTGATGGTCCAAGTTGAAAAGCATTTCCCTGTAGGTGGTGAGGTCTACTAGATAGTTCTCTCTTTTATATCAAGACAGAATCCACCTCCATATAGTTTCCATCAATTTTCCCTAATTCTGATCTTTAGAGCAGCCCAAAAAAAAGGCTTCCTCTTCCCCATGACAAACTTTCAGACACTTGAAGGTAGCTAACATGGTCCCATGAATCTTCTTCAGTCTAAAAATTCTTATTTTAGTTATTTCTCATATGATATGTTTTTTAGGTCCTTCAACCAAATGGGTGGTTCTTCTCTCCATGGTCTTTAGTTTGCCACTATCTCTTTTAAAATTTAATGCCCAGAATTGAACACAATATTTACTAAGTAATAAAAGCTAGAAGTTGAGTTGAAAACCCCTCACCCTGCCCCCAAGTTGCTACAATAGGGAATGTCTGTGACTATTTTCCCATATCTCTCTTAAGGAAGGAAGGCTAGAACAGAGAGGTGGTAGATTCTTTTAGACCAGTAGCTGAGCATCAGACTGAAAAATTAGGAATTGAGCTGAAAATGATAGTGATGCCTATAATCTCAGCTAGCTATTGAGTAGGGCTGGGGCTGGTAGATCTCTTAAGTTCTGGAATTTTGAGCAGCACTGGGCTAAGTTGGTCAAGTTTAGCATTAATATGGTGAGGTCAGGGAACATGGTGGGCAGTGGAACAGGTTGCCTAAGGTTGGAAATGGAGCAGGTCAATGCTCCCGAGCCAGAGTGGGACAGGGCTCATGAGTGGCTCCTCCATTTTCAGACTGAGCAAGATAGTGAGACTTAGTTTAAAAAAAAGTTAGAAACTGAGTAATTTTACCTTTAGAGTTAGTTAGCCCTTTCACCAGGAGATTGTGTATGGGTTGCTGCTAGTGTGTCACTTAAACTTCCTAGCCTCAGTTTGCTCATTTATAACATGGGGATAGTCATACTTATCCCATCTATTGCCATCTTATGACAGTTAAATGAGATAATGGATGCACATGAGTTAACGGAGGTACATGAGATAATGAATTTCAGGTGTCTTGTTTAGTAATTCAGTCACCAGGCTTTTATTAAGCACTTACTATATGCTACTAAGTACAAGAGATGGTGATGTGTTATCTTTTCCATTAAAAAAAATCTGAACTGAATGAGGTGGATACCTTTAAGAGTATCTTGAAGCAATGATGTTTGAGAAACTCCCCTTAGTGGTGTCTCTGAATAAAGTGATGAGTGAGGAAGGGAAGCCAGTCACTAATGGTACCTCCAGCACTAACATTCCATGACTGGGATTCTGGGCCCACACATCTTTTGTGAGGCCAGTTGTTCTCCATGGTCTTGGGAAGATGGCAGATGTGAAGGGCAGCAGCTCAAAGGAGAGGGAGGTCTGAACCTAACTCCTGCTATTGGAGTCATTTCTGGTACATCCTTTCTGGTAATTTCCACAATTCAGATCTCTTATCGCATCCACCATCACCCACATGAGCTGGACTAGGTCCTTCCAAGACCCGACCTGCTTTGATTCCCCAGCCAAATCAACATCAGCAGGTCCTAATTTTAACCTCATTACTCCTCCCCCCCCCCCCACAACACACACAGAGCCTGAAATTTCAGCCTTGCCCTTCATTTAATTTTGTTGCTTAGCGACCATGTGCTTAGCAACCAATAAGGGATGTGGGATCACCCGTCCTCCCAACACGGCACAGGTGTCCTAACAATACAAACGGTTCCCTGGTCACTCTCCAACCAGTGAAAGGTTGCTTTCAGAGGTGGACAGCATTATGTTCTGGAAATAGAGGTTCCTTTTCCTGGGGCCAGGATTGGTTACTGCGTCAGTTACCTTTTGAGTTTGGCAATATTTGTGTGGGGGCGTCTGGGTAGGTGGTTCTCAGAGCCTTGTATTTCTCTACTTGCTCTTGCTTTCTTGATGCTGTGTGATGCAGGCAGGGCAGCTTAGATAATTGTCTCTGTTCCCACGCAGCCTGTCATTGTACCCTGCCTGCCCATGGTTTACAGAGCCCCCTCATGTTCCATTCTTGGGGTACTTTTCTGTGTTCCGTCATTGTAATCCCTTCCTTTACCCTTTATCTTTGAGGTTCTTCCTGACCTTGGTTTATACATAACTCAGTGTAAAGGTGTGGTCTATTGAAAGGCAGCATGATGCAGTGGAAAAGAACACTGGTTCTAGAATCAGAGGACTGGCATTCAAATTCTCACTCTAATACCTGGGGTAAGTCAGATAATGGGGCTGTGAGGTGGCACAGTGGATAGAGTGCCAAGGCTGGAGTCAGGAAGACTCATCTTCCTGAGTTCAGACCTGGCTTCAGACACTTACTAGCTGTGTGAGCCTGGGCAAGCCACTTAAACCTGTTTGCCTCAGTTTCCTCATCTGTCAAATGAACTGGAGAAGGAAATGGCAAACCCCCTCAGTATCTCTGCCAAGAAAACCCAAAGTGGGGTCACAAAGAGCAAGACACAACTGAAGCAACAAGAAGTCAGACAATATCTCCTGGCACCAGTTACTCATCGATAAAATAAGGGGGCTGAATTAGATGGCCTCTGGGGTCCCTTTGCACTCTAGATTTGTGATTCTGTGAATTTAGCAAAGGGTTTAAAATAAAAAATCCTCCTTCCAAGTCCTGGTCCTGCCTCTTACTAGTCAAACAAGTTGGGTGGGTAAGTTAGAGGGGAGCTTGCACACCACATAGTCTAGCCCCTTTACTTTTCAGATGAGGAAATTGTGGCCCAAGGAGGTTAAATAATTTGCCAAGGTCACAAGGATAGTAAGTTGAGGAGTCAAAATTTGAACCCAGCGTTGTTCTATTGTACCATACCTTTACCCAACCACACTAAGCTTCAGGTTTCTTATCTGTAACATGAGCATAATTATACTTGCACCATCTCCTCTGCCTTATGACAGTTAAATGAGATAATGCATGCAGAGATGTTTTATAGGTAGTGACTTGTTCCGTAAAGGTATGGTGTTATTTTTCCCACTGCCTGGTGGTGTTTTCTACATTCTGAGCACAGAGTGCCCTCCCCTCCCCCTTCCACAATCAGTTTCTGGGCTTTCTTCTACAGTATAGTCACCATATTCTTTGGGGTGACCATTGGAGGGAGTCAGTCCTAGGGTACAACATTTGGAATCCAAACCCAGAGGCATAATAACCAGCTATTCTGTCTGTTTTTCTCAACTTCTCCCACAAACCTTCCCACCCTCAGAGTTAGAACCATACCTGGTCAGGTCCTGTGAGGATCCCTACTACAGTGGAAACAATGGTCCAGGGGTTTAGGAAACTTTGCTCCACATCCTGTTGTTTCCATTAATCCATTGTGTGACTTTTGATCAGTAATTTCCTTTCTCTGGGCCTCAGTTTCCTTATCTCTAGAATGAGGGGGTTGAGATAGAATTATAGATTTAGAGCTGGAAAGGAATTGTAAAATCTACTCATCAGGTTCAATTCCTTTATATTTCATATGAGGAAACTGAGACACATAGAGGTTAAGTAACTTGCCCAGAGCTACACAGATAGTAAGAGATAATAATGTTATTTGTACCCAGGTCATTTTATTCCAAATCCAGTACTCTTTGAAGACATTCCTTAGGCAGTGGTTTCCAAACCGTTTTTGTTTGTACACTTATTGGTAAAAAAATTGTGCACATCCTCCTTAGCTCCTTTCAAGGCTCAAGTCCAATGCCACTTCCTACAAAAAGCCTTTCCTGACTCTCCAGCTGCTTGTGATTCTCCCAAATAATGACCATGTATGTGCATTGCATACACCCATATACTTACGGCTTGTCTCTTCCAACTAGATTGTAATTTCCTCAAGACCACACTGCTTCATTTTTGTCTTTGAACTCTCTAAACCGAACACAATGTCTGACACAAGTAGGCACTTAATAAGTGCTTGTTGATATTCTTACCTCTTACCAGTCCCTGAGTCCAGTATCTTGATGCGTCTCAGCTGTTTTGGCCCCTTTCTGAGCCTTCATCTATGACTTCTCTTCCTCATATCCAACATCAACCCCCTCTCCCAGCGTTGACACTGTCCCACTATCCCATACTTGAAGGGAGGTTGGAAAGAAGACAGAGACACAGAGAATAGACTACTGGCCCTAGAATCAAGAGGATTTGAGTTCAAATCCAACCTCAGATACTTCCTAGTTGTGTGACTGGACAAGTCCCTACTTAACCTCTGTCTCAGTTTCTTCATTTGTAAAATATGGATAATAATAGCATCTGCTTCCCAGGGTTGCTGTGAGAATCAGATTTAATAATAAGTACAAAATGCTTAGGACAAAGCCTGGCACATAATAAGCACTATATACATGTTAGCTATTATCATTATCATCTATGGACTCTACGCTTCTGTGCTGTTCCTTCCGCCTCTTTTTCCCCAGTCTCTTGCAGTTGCTGCCATATAGGACTCCTACCCTTGGTCAGCGTCCTGGTCCTGCAGCTGTTTCCCCAGGCCTCTCAAAGTTAGGGGTCCTTGAGTCCTAGGCACCTACCCTGCCCAGGTCTTTGAGTCAACTTGTATCTGTCCCTGCCTTCTAGGTCCTCACTCAGTCTGACCCTACCTTTCCAAGCCCCTCCCTCAGGTTCTTTCCATCTTGTTTCCCAGGGCCTTCATTCAGCCTGCCTTTGCCCAGTTTGCCTCTGCCATAGCCCATTTTTTGGAAGGAGGTAAACAGGGAGTGAGAAACCTGTATCCATCCCATTGCCACAGCAGCCAACAAGATGTGCCAAAGTAGGGAGGACTTGGGTCTTTACGTTCTTCATGTGCCCATGCACTTTTGTGTGGTACAGCCCCCACTTTGAGACCCATTGAAGGTGTCTGACAACCCTATCACTTGATGGTTCTAAGAAATGATGGGAGTACCACCCATATCCTCCCCCTTCCCTCAGCTATTAGTTACAGGTATGATTAGTTTTAATTTTAATTTTTAATAATAAATTAGTAAATAATAATTTAATAATGAGTTTGAATTTTATACACACAGTTCCCCACCCCCAACTGTCCCAGATGCCTTCTAGAATTAATGACCAAGTAAGCCAAAGATATTACCAGGTGAAAACCCTGAATAGGAACATTTGGTGTCTAGTCTGAGACTTCTAGTTGTAGCTTGTATGCATGTATAGTCCTCCCAACTTGAGGAAGAAAAAAATACCATACCACCAAATGAGTTTGTACATGCCCTGGACGCAGTTCATGTGCTTAGAAATCAGTCCCTAATCTCTGTATTTGGAACTGAATGTCATAAATACTCCTTCCATGGTTATAAGGGGGGGGGGTCCTTGGTTATTGGGGACTACTTAGTGATCTTCAGGAGCTAACACACAAACACACACACACACACACACGCACAAGATACATGTTCCTACCATGTATCAAGAGATCTATTCTTTCACTATTTTTATTAACGTAGGTATCCTCTCTTCTAAGATCCTTCCCAGCCCCTCCACACCTTAGTAGACAGGTTTTATGATCTGCTAAGACGAACCCAATTGACTACAGTAAGTTTCCCCTGAATTCATGATGGAGAAAATGTTAATAAGGCTAATTAAACTTAAAAGTGTGTCTTGTATAGACATTTCCTCCTTACCCCTGCCTCTACCCTTCCCCTGCCCTAGATAGCTGAAAGTTAAACATTTACCAGCATGCCCCTGGTACAGGGTCACTTCCATATCACAACAAGGTACCAGGGAGTGATATCAGTAGAAGTTAATGTTTCTTATTCTAAGAGTGAAAACCTAAGAAATAAAACACCTTTAAGGCAAAAAAAAAATCTATTGACACGTTATTAAGGCTAAAAACATTCTCAGAAGGAGAACTGAAGCTATATTGGCTTTCCTTAGCCCACAGCCAGTAGACTCCTCCAATTAGAGGAGAGGTAATCATTGTTAATGGTATTACGAAAGCAACACTAACTCCTCCTTCTCATCTGTCACTTCTCTTCTGCTGTTCTCAGTAAATATGATTCAGATTCTTGTTCAGCAGGGCCTGGTTCCATTCCTTGGGCACTATATCTATAGCATTTTTAGCTACATTCACTGGAATACGGGTATCTTCTTATTAACTGCCTTTTTCAGGTACTTCGTTCCCACTCTCCCTCTTTCTAGTCCTGGAAAGGTAATCAACTTAATATGCCATTTTTACTGGAAAGAATGTGTCAGTCCATTTACCATCCAAGTGACTTTCCCAATTAAAATAAGCCATGCTGGCCACCACTTCCCTACATATATTGTTTCTACTTACTAGAAACAATCCATCAGTCGACATTTATAAAACACCTAGTATGTGTCAGGCACTGCGTTACATACTGGAATGGAAGCTCTTTGAGGGAAAGCACTGTCTCCATTTTTATATTTGTACCCTGAGCATTTAGCACATCGCTTGGCACCTAGTAAGTGCTTAATAATGCTAATATTATTATTGTCTGCCCTCTGCACTTAAGGAAAATTACTTTGTCAGTAGTATGTGGACTGATCCACAGTGGTGAGGCCTGTGAGTCTAGGAGATTGATTATGCTGTAACAATCCAGAGGAAAGGTGAAGAGGACTTCCCTGAAGGGGATAGGCTTGTACATAGACAGAAAGGGTCACACGGGATGGATGGTGAGGAGGTAAACAAGGCAAGATTCAGCAATGGCTTGGATATGTGGGGTGAGGGAGAATGGGGACTAAGATTACAAACTGGGGATGCTAGAAGGATGGTGGCATCTGTGACAGAAATAAGGAAGTTTGGAGGAAGGAGGGAGTTTAGGAGGAAAGATAAGGCATTCAGGCCTGGATATGCCCAGTATGAGAAGTTGTTGGGACACTCCATTTGAAATGCATGGTAGATAATTGAGGAGTAAGAACTGAAATTCTGGAGAGGCAGAGTAGGATGAAGGCTGACATCAGCTGCCATTTTTATATCACTTTAAAGTTTGTAGTGCACTTTGAATTATATGTTCTTACTTGATACTCACTATGACTCTAATGAATTGGTTCCCAAAGGTAATATTCCTATTTTCTGGGTTAAGAAATTGAGGATCATAGAGTTAGAGTTGGAATGTATCTGAAAAAGCATAGAAGTTCAACTGTCTTCACTTTCCACACGAAGGGATTAAGGCCTAGAGAGATGAAATGACTTGACCCAAGTTCATACGAAGCCAGGATTTAAACTCAAGTCCTGTGACTTTGGGATCTGTATTCTTTTCACTGTATCATCCTATCTCCTCTAGACTCAGAAGATTTCATGAACTTGCTCATGATCAGAGAGTTTGTATCAGAGGTCCAATTCAGAACTAGGTCTTTGCCATACTCTCTCCCCAGCACTCTTTCCACTATGCCAAACTGAAGATCATGCCAGTAAAGGTGATGAACTTTGCATATGGTAAATCATTTTGAAGTTTATTGAGCACTGTCATGTGCAGAAACTTATGCTGGGTGCTGGGGATGTGACAATTGAAAAAGATATAGCCCCAGTCAATTCATTAACCTGTTCCTACCACTGCTGCTTGGATTCCAAATCCATTTACCAAAAAGAAACCACTCAGGACCAAGGTCAGGGCCAGCCCCACACACTGTAACCAGTTCACCAATGAGCTGCCCTCTTAATCTTAGAGGTACTCAGAATAGGGATTAAAGAGGAAGTCTACCATTGTGGAAAGATCCCTGAACCAGGAGTCAATATACTTGGATTTGGGTCCCATCCTTGCCATTAACTAACTGTCACCTGAACAAGTCTTTTCTCCTTTCTGGGCTTTGGTTTCCTCATCCATAAAACAAGGGAGATGGACTAGATTAGAGGTATGAAACATATGGCCTATGGACCACCATGAGGCCTGTACTCCACTCCCAAGTGTGGATGACGCAGAATGTAATTGGGAAATATTGAACAAAATGAATAAAAATATAATAGAATATAGATACTCTTAATGCATAGTTTTCTAAATCAATATGGGGCCCATAGAGATTCTCCTTTTTGGTTTATATTCTGTTTATTTGATACCAATGGACTAGATGACCCCCAAGGACCTTTTCAACTCTAATGTCCTTCAATATATAATCTACAATCCCTTTTCTTTCCTTGATATGCCTATCTTCTTCCTTTCCACAGTTCCAGTGAAGCCTGGCCTAACTGAGATCTGACCTGTGACCTCCTGGTATTAGGTAAGTACAGCCTTTGGCTTCTGTTTACCACACACACACACACACACACACACACACACACACACACACACACACACATACACACACACACACACACATACACACTCACATTACTACATCTTAGCCATATCTCTCGTATTTCTTCTTTCCAAAACTCTCACACCAACTTTCCCCCTCACTTAGGCACGCAATTTTATATCCGCATTCTCTCCATAAATTTGGAGTCATTCCTAAGCAGAACATGCAAAAGGTCCCAGAGTTAAAAACCCAGGTAAGAATAGATACATAGGATTTGGTCATTGAAAGGGACCTCAGCAACCATCTAATCCATGCCATCCACCAAAGGATTTCTCACTGTACCATACCTGACAAGTGAGAGCGACGAGGTGTTCTTTAACGGAATCCAGAGATTCTGTGAGATCAAGGTGAGGCAGGAGGCATTCCTGGCATGATGGATGACTTGGGCAAAGACTTAGTGAGGGAGTGTTGTGAACAACAAGCAAAGCAATTTGGCTAGAACATAGAGTTCACGGGGGAGAGAAATATGCAATTTGTTCATAAACATGAGCTGGTATCAACTTATGAAAGGCTTTAAATAGCAAATAGAGGCATTTCTATTTCATTCTAGAGATGACAGAGAACCACTAAAGCTTCTTGAGTAAGTGAGTCAGACCTGGGCTTCAGAGATATTAATTTAACAGCTATGTGGAAAATAGATAGCAACATGAGGAGGCTGAGGGCAGGGAGACCAATTTGGGGGCTCTTGCAATATTACAGGCAAGAGGTCACAAGGGTATGAACTAGAGTGATGCTCATGTAAGAAGAAATAAAGAGATGAATGTCAAAGATGTTGTGGAGGTAGAATTGATAGGACTTGGCAACTTCTTGGAGATGGGGGCTGATTGAGGGTGAAGAGTCAAGGAGACATGGTCCCATGGTTGGTGACCTGGTGGCTGGAAGGATTGTGGTACCCTTGATAGAAATAGCAAAGTTAAAAAGAGATGATGACTGAAAGGGGTTACAGATATACCTACCAATTCAAATGAGTTTATCAGAAAACTTAGAGTAAGTTTAGGTGTGGGGAGACAAGAAAAAAAATGTAAAGCTGAATGCCTAGGGAAAGGAAGTGTGTATTGCTGAAGGAAGGTAGGGGAATTTCTTTTTTTTTTAAATTTAATATTTTATTTTTTCCCAACTACATGTGAAAACAATTTTAACCTTCATGTTTTCTATAATTTTGAGCTTCAAAATCTCTCCTACTCTCCCTTCCCTCTAAAGGAGGGGGAATTTCCAGACAAATTTGATTGACTTCACAAATTTACCAAGAGCTGGCCATGTGCAGTGGACCATGAAGGTTTAATGGAGAGGGGAGAAGTTTGGGCTGACTGTTCCCATTGATAAAGGGCAGGGGTATGTCTATGCCTGAGGAACATTAACCATGGGCAAAGAAACCAAAGCACAGGACCAATTTGGTTTTCCTTCCATCTAGGAACTAGTGTGGTCACTCTGCTTATGCCCTATTGTTACCAGCCCAGTCCAATCAGTCAGAAAATGTTAGATGTCAGTCAGGCAGTCCACAAACATTTACTCAGTGCATTCTATGTGCTAGACTCTAAGGCTATAAATTCATGTGAAGACATGGTTCTTCCCATTCTAATGGGAGTCATATTTTAGTATGTCAAACACTACACTGAGTACCAGGGATGCAAAAAGAAAAATGAAAGAATCTCTGCCTACAAGGAATTTATATTCTAATGAAGGAGATAATATGTACATAAAAGATACATAAAAAATAGGTGAATAATAATATTGGAGGAGAAGACACTTGCTATTGGAGGTTGAGGAAAAACTGCAGAAGGGGTTGAACTGAATCTAAACTCTGGTCAGCAGAGCAAGACACCAGTCTTGACTCTGAAGCCAAGGGCTTTGTAATGGGCCAGGTCCTAGATTGCGTCCCCTATTTCCCTCTACTCTTCCCTGACATAGGATCATATTCTAGGCAGCATGGCTTTAAAGGAGTCCTAATTCCACTAGAAGGACAGCTAGGTGGTGCAATGAATAGAGCACTGGACCTGGAGTCAGGAGGACCCAAGTTGAAACTCCAACCTCTGACACTTACTAGCTGTGTGACCCTGGGCAAGTCATTTAACTCTATTTACCTCATTTGTAAAATGATCTGGAGAAGGAAATGGCAAACCATTCCAGTATATTTGCCAAGGAAAACCCAAGTGGGGTCATGACTGAGTGAGTAAACAGCAACACCACAAGTCTCACTAGAATGACAACAGACTGAGGAAACTTCCCACAGAAGTTCATAGAGTCACAGAATTTGCACCTACACAGAACCTTAGAGATTATCCCATTTCAATCCAATACTCATTTCACACATGAGGAAGTTGAGACCTAGAGAAGTTAAATGAGTTGCTCAAGGCAACACAGCTTATTACTGACACACCTGGGACCAGAATCCATGACACCTGATTCTAGGTCTATCATTCTTTCCACATCATGTTATATTATTTATTTGTTTGTTGGTTCATTTATTTATAGCATTAAAATGTATTGAGTTCCAAATTCTCCCCTTCCTCCAGCCTCTGTCCCACTCATTTTAGAAGGCAAAGGAATATGATATCGGTTATACATATAAAATGTAAGCAAATAATATTTTCACATTGACCATGTACATCATGCTCTTATGCTGTGGATTTGTTTACATGAACTAAGACAAAGGAAGTTTTCTTGAATGTTGAGTAGATCCTCAACAGAGAACTTACAGAAAGAGATTGAAAAGGATGAGAAGGTATGGGTGGATGGTGATCTGTACCAGCAGAGGGAGTGTCCTCAAGAGTAAGATCATGAGCCATTGAAATATTCAGGTGTGGAGTTTGAGCAGATGTCAGGGACGTTGAAGGTGGGGTGGTCCCACAGGTCAAAGGATCACAGATTTAGAGCTGGAAGTGAAACTAGAGGCTATCTGCTCTAACCCACTTATTTTAGATAAGGAAACTAAGGCCCACAGAGGTCAAGTACTTTGCCCAAAGTCACACAGGTAGTACTAAGTGGCATAGAAGGATTTGAATCCATGTCCTCTGACTCTATGGACTGATTCCACGGAAGAATTTGTTGGTTGTCTTGTCTCACTGTGGGGGAGAGAGGAATCTACTTGTTGGGTATTTATGTTATGAATTAAGGAGGATAATAAACTGAAGAACATTCAAACAAGGATGACCAGGATGGTAAAGGGCCTTGAACTCATTCCGTGTGAAGATCAGGTAAAGGAACTAAGGATATGGAACCTGGGGAAGACAAGGTGCCAGAAGGAAACCAACAGTTGTCTCCAAGTGTTTGTAGCATTATCATGTTCAGCTTGGTCTGTTTGAATTCATAAAGCAGGACAGCCTCTGTAGGCCTCAGGAAGAACTAAAGCTGTCCCAGTGTGAAATGGGAGGTATTGAGCTGACTGTCTTCAAGCAGAAGACAGGTGACCACTTGTACAGTAAATTATAGAAGGGGAATCTTTTATGTGTATGGACTTTAGTTGACTAGATGTCTGCCAAAGTCCCTTCCAAGGCTAAAATTTTGTGATTGATTGACTCCAAGATTCAATGTTTTTTTTAAACTGTGTTATAACTGAAATGGGAGAAGGAAATGCCAAACTACTCCAGTATCTTTGCCAAGAAAACTCCAAGGATAAGATGTTCCATGGGGTCATGAAGAATTGTGTGTGACTGAATGAACAAAAACAATAATTAAAATGGAATTTTATTTATCCTGGTTAAAGTGTAAATATAGGGAAATAGAGAAGAGGGGGTCATATAGCAATCATGGAGAACAAGTTGTGGATCCATTGTTGTAGTTGTTCATCCTTCATTCTGGAAGAGGACTAATGATATCAGAGGGGTGATGTCTTGACCTGTAAGTGAATTGGATTTAAGTGAGGCAGAGCTGGGCAAAGTCATCAGCCTCACTCTCCTCCAGAGTCATTGGAATCTAGCGGCAAGATATGAGTCAAGATGACTGGTCATGGACCCCTGTAGATCCATTACGGTAAAGCAAAAGACCAAATGAAGCTTTTATCAACTGAAGAACAATTAGTAAATTTATAAATAGTACTTCAACTAATTTATTTATTAAGTAGTATTCTTTGACTTGATTATAGCTGTTACTAAGTATTAATTAAGCTTGCCTATTGATTGGTTTCTTATGTGTTAGCTCTTCTGCCTGAAATATAAAGAGGACAATGAATATATTTGCTAATTGTTTTTCCCTTAGCTTCAGGTATATTTTCTCTCTCTATATTCGCACGTATACATTTAAGTCTTTTTTTCTCTAGGGAGTTCTTCCTATTAAAAGATAAGGTTTCTACTATCCTGTTTGTGGGAATGGTTGGATACTAGCTGTGTGATTCGGAGCAAGTCACTTAACCATAGTGTGCTTTAGTTTCCTCAGCTGTAAAATAAGGATAATGATAATAATGACATATATGTAATAGCATATGTAAAATGGGTTTATACTAATAACACCACCCCTCAGTGTTGTTGAGAGGAAAAAATAAGATAATTGCAAAGTTCTTAGCACAATTCCAGGCACATAGTAGGTACTAGATAAATATTAGCTAATTTTGAGAATCTAATTCTTAGTATGGCATGGAAAATGCTTTTAATATGAAAATACTACATAAACTTGAACTATAGTAATAATAATATTAATAATAATACTTAGTGATTATATCATTTTAAAGTTTGCCCAGTGCTTGACACATTATCTCATTTGATCCTCACAGCAACTCTCTGAGGTATATGCTATTATTATTCCCATTTTAGAGATGAGAAAACTGAGGCTGAGGGAGGTAGGGTAATGCCACTTGTAAGGGCTTCCTGAATCCAAGTTCAATACTCTATTCACTGCACTGCCTAGCTACCTATTACTATTGTTAATATTGATCGACACACACAGTGAACCATTCACTGAATATTGATGACATGTCATAGACTTCTTCCGAAGTCATTTTAATGGGAGATCTATGGAAGCAAAGAATAGGGCATCACATGTGCCTAAAGTAGGGAAAGGGTCACCAGTGGGGACAGAAAAGGGGGAAATGGCATGTGAATGTAAGGAACCAGGAGGACAGGCTGTGCAGCCTTGCTGAGGGTAGGCTCTCTTGACCTTGCGCTCACCAGGGACGGAGAGGTACACTCTACATGTACATGAAGCTACTGCTATCTCCTGGCTGCAAAGGCATCAGCCCTGTTTCAAGTAGTTTACAAAAATTTTTTTTGTTGTTTTTTATTGGTATGAGATTTCTTTATTTTAAGAAAAGGCTCTTGTTTACAAAGGATTCTTTCTCTATAAGAACAAAAATGGCACAGGGAGGGAGAGGTGAATTTGGATCATAGGAATATATATTTAGTGCTGGAAGGAACCACCCCATAGTCTACTCAGTCTTGAGTTTGAATCCTGCTTTTGCCAGAGACTAGTGGGGGTGACATGGACAAATGACTCCTCAAGTAAGCCTTAGTTTCCTTTTGTGAAAAGTCAGAGAATGAAACTAAATGCTATTTCAAGTCTTTGCCAGATCTAAGTCTTAGTCTATTGGAGGCATTTTCTTTACTGCAGAATTCCATTTGTGTACATAGAACGCTTTGTTTACACTTCCCGAATTTGTATTTAAACATCATCCTAGAAGTAGGAAGACTTTGGTCTTGCCTTCCTGTTTCTATCCACATTTCTCAGGCTGCATGTGGCCCTTTTGAGACATCTTATTAACTGTTAGAATATTCCACCTCCCCTGTGTGCCTTTACATAGTCTCTTGTCTAGAATGTATTTCCTCTTCACCCCAGGCTCTTAGCATCCCTAGCTTCCTTCAAAAGTCACCAGAGGGAACACATCCTACAGGAAGCCTTTCCTAATTTCTACCCTCCTCCCCTCCCCACCCAGAGTTTAGGGCCATCTCCTCCTATTTCCTTGCCTCATAATTCCTTTATACGTATTTTGCATTTATTTCTCTGTATACTTGTGATTCCCCTGCTAGAAAGTAACCTCCTTGAAGGAAGAAATGTTTCATTTTTATCTTTGTATTCTCAGAGCCTGACACCTAGGAGACATTGAACAATTGCTTCCTGATTGGTTGATTAGAATTGAGGCAGCAAGGTGTGCCTAGAGGGCTGGGCTCTGTTACTTAATACCTGTGTGACTTTGGATAGATCATTTCATCTTTCTGGGTCTAGGTTTCCTCTCTAAAGTAAGAGGTTGGACTAGTGGTTCTCCAAGCTTTCTCAGGACTTTGGGAGTGTCTTTCAGAGCTGCTTGTCTTTATTCTTCATTGTCTGATTCCCATCTCTACCAAATATTCCCATTCCACCATTGGATTTCAGCACCATCCAAGCACACAAAGGCCACAGCTCACATTTAGTCTTAGGCTGGTTTTAGCATTTTGGGGGAAGTTCATTCTCTCTAAGCTGTGGGGAGGCACATAGAGATGAATAAGTCATAGTTCTTGCCCTCAAGGGGAAAATCAAGTAGGTGAGATGACTCATATGCAAATAATTACCAAAGTGGAAGTGAGGAAGCAACAAGAGATAGCTATGAAGCAATATAAGGACTGAGAAGACCTAGAGCTCACAGGCAGGATCTGAGAAGGTTTCATGAAAGAGGTGACTTTTGGGCTGGGTACTGAAGGATGAGTAGGAACTAGAAGCCATGTTTTGAAGCTCCCTTTTAAAAGTCCATGACAATTAACTGGTAAGTGTTTTTATGTCTTTCTAATGAGGTGTGAAATGTTCTGCTAAGTTAAAAAAAAAAAGTATCACTCTCCTAGGACAGGGAGGGCTGAGAAAGAGTGACTTTACAGCCCTTATCATTTCCTGGTGACACTCTTGGATAAACCCTTACTTTTTTTTTTTTTCAGGAATTGTTTATTTCTACTTTTCTTTGACAAATCCAGACTCTACTTTTCATTCCACTTTTTCAAATGAGGATGGCCTCAATTTCACTAATTCTCCTGTCCATTCTTTCCCACTAAAACACATGTATGAAGTTTGAGGTCTGTACATCTCTTATTTGCATATAAATGTCATTTGAGGGGAAGTGTAGTGTTGTGGACAGAGTGGTTGATTAGAGTTAGGACCTAGGTACAAATCACATTTCTGACATGATCTGTATGAGCCTCGGTAAGTCACATAACTTTTGGACCTGGGTTTCCTCTTTGGGTTTGGTAGACTTCAAGGCTTCCTCCATCTCCAAACAGATGATCCTGTGATCACTGGAGAGAGGAAGGTATGAGCAGAATAATGGAGGAGGGGTGAGAAGAAGGGGTTAGGGTGGAGGGAGGGTGCTGTTACAAATAGGGATTAGGCTAGACTGGTAAATGTACACATGTAGGGCCATCCTTCTCAAGAGGTAGATCTCTCTGGGTTCCCTCTCCCCAGTGCTGACATTTTTATGCAGGTGATTAGGCTGAACATCAAGGGCAGCCTTAAAGGGAAAGAGAAGGGGCAATTCAGCACAGTGGAAATATCCCTGGAACTGGAATCAGAGTATATGAGTTCAAATTTTGGCTCCACTAATTACCAGCTGTGTGAATTTGAGCAAATCAATTAACCATTCTGACCCTTAGTTTCCTCATCTGTAAAATGAGAGAGTTAAATGAGTTGACCATTGAAGTCTTTTCCAACTCTAAAACTAAGATCTGGATGCCACAATTGCTTCTAAAGAAGAGATCTGAACTATTACTTCTGTCCCAATTCTTTTTTATTAGCTGTGTGACTTTGCACAAGACACTCAGCTTCTCTGGGCTCCAATTTCCTCTTCTGTGAAGTGAACAGGTTAGACTAGATGATGTCTGTGGTCCTTTCCAGCTCTAAAAGGTTATAGCCCCAAACTGAAAGGATCTGTGACTTCATCAAAGAGACCTCCCTGGGGGGAAACTCCTTGAAATGACTCAGATCCAAATGTATCTGACCTTAAAAGAAAAGTCCTAGGGTAGTGCTTGAGGCAAGGGCCAAAGGCAGAATTCGAACTCAGGTCTTCCTGAGTCTATCTATATTGGTATGTTCTTATTCTAACAATTTATAAGATGTTACAGGTGGTCTGAGGGGTGTGTCTGGAAAGGGCAAGTGAGGCAAGACTACTCCCTATTTTTAAAATCATAGTTTTAGCATAGAAAAGGACCTTTGGAACATTAAGCCCAATGTCCTTCATTACAAATGTGGAAACTGCAACCTGGTGAGATTAATTCACTTACCCAGGCATATACACAGATTTTATCTGAGATGGGGTTTAAAAAAATTAATAGTATTTTTTTCCAATTACATGTAAAGACAATTTTCAACATTCATTTTGTCCTGTGATTTTAAGTTCCAAATTTTTCTCCCTTCCACCCTCTCTTCTCCCCAAGACAGTAAGCAACCTGATATAGGTTATGCATGTGCAATAAAGTAAAACATATTTTGAGGAGGGGGATTTGAACCCAGGGCTTACCTGATTTCAAGTCTGGTGCCTAATCTACTAGACCACACTGTAGTTACCCCAACTTCTACTTCTCTGACTTCAAATCAGCAAAGAGGAGTGAGGAAACCAAGCCTAGGATGACACACCAAGGATGTTTTACAATTTGACATTGTCCTTACATATTAGTTGTGAAATCATGAAAACTGTTGTAGGGAGGGGGGGGGAGGGTAAGAACTAGAAGGTTTGGGGATGAAGTGATTTCTCAGTTCTCCATATTATTTCCCCTTGCTAGGTTCATTACTCTGCTCCATGTAGCCCAGAACCTATAGCTGGAAAGCAGCAATCTAATCCAACCCAATGAGCATTTAATTGCCTTTTATATGCTAGGCACCATGTGAGGAACTGGGAATACAAAAAGTGAGATAATCTCTGCCCTTTTAATTGCTGCTTAGTCATTTAAGTCCTGTCTCACTCTCCATGACCCCATTTTGTAGTTTTCTTGGCAAAGATACTGGAGTGGATTGCCATTTCCTTTTCCAGCTCATTCTACAAATGAGGAAACTGAGACTCACAGGGTTAATTAACTTGCCCAGAGTCATAGGGTTAGGTATCTAAGGCTGGATTTGAACTCAAGTCTTCCTGACTCCAGGCCTAGCACCCTAGCCGTTGTACCATCTAGTTGCCCCGAAGAATAATAAATGTCATTGTTGTTTAGTTGTGTCCAACTCTTCATGACCTTAATTTGGGATTTTCCTGAAAAAGATATTGGTTTGCCATTTCGTTCTCTATATTATTTTACAGATGAGGAAACTGAGACAGACAGGGCTAAATAACTTGCCCAGGGTCTAAGGCTTGTAAGAATCTGAGGCCAGATTTGAACTCAGGAAGAGGAGTTTTCCTGACTCTAGGCTCAGCACTCCATCCTTTGGACTACTTCCCTACCCTTAAAGAGCTAATATTTAACAGGAGGCACCACAGCCAAGCAATGTTTCTGAGGTCCATTTAGTATTTGTGGTACAGTGTATATAGAATGCGATCTTTGGAGTCAGAAAATCTGGATTCAAACATTGGCTCTGCCACCAAATCTTCTCTGACAGGACAGGGACTGCTTCACCTTTGTATCAACAGGGTCTCTAACTTTGGACAAACCAGTGAAATCAATTTCTCTGAGCCTGTTTCCTTCTCTATTAAGTGAAGGGTTTAGATGGATGACCTCTAAGGTTCTTTTCAGTCTATGATCCAACAATGACAACTGTCCCAGGAAATGGGAGAATTTTCTCTATTTTTAAATTTAATTTAATATTTTTAATGAACAAAAATGTATGCTTTCTCCCATCCACCTCCTTCTTAGAAATAGACATGAGAATCAAAATCCTTGTAACAACTACACTTAGTAAAGCAAAACATGATGGGAGAATATTCAAGGCTTGACAGGATTTATGTGGCCAGAGCAGGAGATCCCCATTGTGGTCTGAAAACTCTGCAGTAGCATGAAGGCTTGGGCAGTCCAAGGCTGGTGGGTCAGCCCTTTGGAGATTTGGTGGCTGATTACACATGAATGTACGTTGTGGTCTTTCATTCAGTCCAATACCTTGATTTTTCAGATGAGGAAGTTGAAGTTCAGAAAGATTAAGGACTTGCCCAAGATGACACACAGGTGCTTTGACTCACAGTAACATGCTGCCTTGCCATAGAAAAGCAATGCCATGAGGAAACTAAGGCTGTTAGGACTCCCTCCTGCTCTCTCTCTCTCTCTCTCTCTCTCTCTCTCTCTCTCTCTCTCTCTCTCTCTCTCTCTCTCTCTCTCTCTCTCTCTCGTGTTTTTAAACATTATCTAGTGATGACAATAGGGTAGCTAGCTGGCACAGTGGATAGAGTGCTGGACTGGGAGACAGGGAGACTCATCTTCTTGAGTTTAAATATGGCCTCCGTTTTTGAAGAAGACCATGACATCAGAGAAGTGATGACATGACTTGCACTTGACTTTGTTTTGAGTGAGGGAACAGACTTATGAGTAGACTGAGCTGCCTGAATGGGGACCCAGCTAGCTGGGTAACTGAGCTCATCCAATCCCTTCTGTCCCCCACTTCCTTCTCCTCTCCAAAGGAAGGTAAATTTGGATGGCCACAGGATTCCCAGTTATCTTGGGGTTTATGGGCCAGATTCTTTCTTTCTTTCTTCCTTCCTTCCTTTCTTCCTTCCTTCCTCTTTCTTTCTTTCTTTTTCTTTCTTTCTCTTTCTTTCTTTCTTTCTCTCTTTCTTTCTTTCTTTCTTTCTTTCTTTCTTTCTTTCTTTCTTTCTTTCTTTCTTTCTCTTTCTTTCTTTTTCTTCCTTTTCCTTCCTTCCTTCCTTCCTTCCTTCCTTCCTTCCTTCCTTCCTTCCTTCCTTCCTTCCTTCCATCTTTCTGTCTTTCCCAAAACCTTAAACTCACTGCACTCTGAAGACTATACATTGCACAACAATAGGTCCGTGCCCCAAATTCCACTTAATGGCTTTTTTTTGGAACTCTCCTGGCTTCACAGTAATTGTCAATAGTAGCTATGGCTCTTTCCCTCCCAGCTTGATTTACTTATTTTTTTCTTTTGCTCATTAAAAGGACCATTCCCTGATTACTTCTTAAAGAAGCCTATTCACTGAAAGGGCATTATCTCACTCTAAGTGAGTACCTGAAAAAGCCAAGGTCTCCCATTGCATCCTGGGCCTTCTCCAGGCACCCTGATGAATATCTGGTCTCTGGATCCAGATGACTCAGGAAGGGAAAGTGAGGCTGGTGACCTGCACAGTCTTCCCTCACTCAAAACAAAGTCAAGTGCAAGTCATGTCATCATTTCTCTGATGTCATCGGTCTTCTTCAAAAATGAAAGACAAACGCAGACAGAAAATATGGCCTCAGACACATATGACCCTGGGCAAATCACTTAACCCTGTTTGCCTCAGTTTTCTCATCTGTAAAATGAGCTGGAGAAGGAAATGGCAAATCACTCCAGTATTCTTGCCAAGAAAACACCAAATAGGGTCACAAAGAGTCAGATAAGATTGAAACAACCAAACGTCCAGTGGTGAAAATTCCTTTTTTTTCCACTGTGAAACTGTAGCTGCCTAGTTAGTCTCTGTAATAGCCCAGGACCTCCAATTTGTGGGTGCATAGGTCTGTTACCAAGATTGGTCACACCTATTACCTCTCCCAGGATATTCTAGCAATTTACCAGGTATGTTATTACCTTAAAAAAAAGTTGTGAGATGTTTTGTGGTTTTTGGTCTTTAGGAAATGAGGTAGTAGGAAGAAAGGTATGAAACTTTCCTGTACACTCAGATCCTTCAGATCTGCTCTCAGTAACTGATAGAAATAGAGTACTATTGAAGTCTGGTTATCTTACATTTTCAATTTTCCTAGCTATCTACTTATTCTTTGGACCTCTGTACTCTGACAGCCAGGAATTCAGATTTGATTAAGGCTAGAGGTGCTAGTTAAGCTGTCAGTGTTCTCTGGACTGGTCAGCATGCATCTGAAACACCATATCCAGTTCTTAGGATTACATTTCTGAAACCATACTGACACATCATATAGAGTCTAGAGGAGGGTGCCCAAGTTGGAGAGTGGATAACACCATTGTACGAAAGCAGGAGTGGATTGGGAGCCAGAGCACAAAGGTTCAAATGTTACTTGGTGATCTTAGGCAATTCATTTAACTTCTTTAGGCCTTAGTTTTCCTTGAGGTCCCTTCAATGATTTATGTATGATGCGATGCTGTGGAAACCATACTATGTGAAAGAAAGGTTGAAGGAACTGAGAATGTTTATAGCCTGGAAAGGAGGAAACAGGCAGAGTATGATAACCATCATGAATTCTTTGAAGGTTTGTCATACGGAAGATTACTTAACTTATATGTAGCATGTAGCTCCAGATGAAGAACTAGGATGTAGGATGTATAGGAAATAATAATAATGATAACAGCAAATAGTTTTTATATGGCATTTTTAGGTTTGCAAAGGTGTCTTGCAAACATCATCTCATCTTATCCTCACAACCCTCTTGGGAAATGGATGCTATTATTATCCCCATTTGACAGATAAAAAACCTGTTACAGATGGAAGTTAAATTACTTGTCCAGGGTCATATAATCTGAGGCTGAATTTGAATTTAGATCTTCCTGACCCAGGCTCATTACTCTATCCACTGCTCTACCTGGCTACCTCTGGGAAGGAGATTTTAACTCAGTGTAAAGAACTTCCTAACAATTACAATAGCTGCATTGTGAAATAGAATAGTGAGGATCCCTGTTCTCCCATACAGTTGAACTGGTTTCATCAAGCATTTATTAAGCATCTTACATATGCAAAGTACTGTGTTGTACACAGGCACTACAAAGGTAAAAACAAACCAGCTGCTGCATCCCAGCAGATATGTTTCATGCACGAAATAGTAAATGCAAGAAAATTTAAGGAAGGAGAGAGAACAAACATTTAGGCTTCCCATAGGAAGTGGCACCTGAATCTAGACTTACATTAATCAATTAACATACATTTATTAACTGCCTATTAGATGCAAGACACTTTTCTAGGCAAGCACTGGGGAACCCAAATGCTTGATGGACCGGCGATTTCATCAAGTTTCAACCCATCCGTGACTGCCTGTACTATCTGACGCTTGTCCGTATGTCCCCATAAATTTGTCTTTGAGGGCTACCCAACATGCTAGAGGACTTTCTTGATTTATTTTTTAAATGTAACTTTTATTTTACTTTTTTCCCCAATGAATAAGTGTTTGCTTTCTCTCCTCCCTCTCAACATCTATCCTTTCCCACAACTAAAACAAAGAAAAACAAAACCCCTTGTAACAAGTATGCATAGTTAAGCAAAATAAATTTCCTTTTTGGTCATATCCAAAAGATAAGGATTTAAAGGAAATATGGATTCTAAGGGGCATAATTAAGGTTTCAGACATGTACTACAAAGGCATGGAGGACAGAGGTGGAATCTCAAATTCTGGGAACCAGAGACCAGTTTGTATGCAATATAGGGCATGCTCATTCTGCATCTGCAGAGTCAAGTCAACAAGTATTTACTTATTAAGCACCTTCTATGTACTAGGTACTGTGCTAGCATGCTTCATTATCTTTTCTCTGGAATCCCTGTTGGTCAGTGCGTGAATCAGAGCTCTCGAATCTCTCAAAGTTATCTTTACAATGTTATTATCATTGTAAATTATTATAGTTTTGCTGATTTTACTCTGCATCAGTTCATGTAAGTCTTCCCCGGTTCCTCTTAAATTATATTTTTCATCCTTCCTTGTAGCATGGTAGTATTTCATTACATTCATATATTATAAATTTTTCACCCATTCCTTGGTGCCCACTTAATTTTCTAGTTCTTTGCTACCACAAAAAGAACTGCTGCAATTATTTTTTTTTACATATGAGTCCTTTTCCTCTTTTTTTTTTTTAACTTCTTTGGGGGTAAGGGTATGTACAGTTTAATAGTTTTTGGGGAATAGTTCCAAATTGCTTTCCAGAATGGTTGGACCTGCTCATAGCTCCACCAGCAGTGTATTAATGTTCCTGTTTTCCCACAGCCCTTCCATTATTGGCCATTTACCTTTTTTCTGCAACTATGCCAATCTGATGAGTATGAGGTAGAACCTGAGTTGTACTACTGGATCAAAGGATATACACAGTTTAGTGACTTGGAGGGGTCATAGTTCCAAATTGCTTCCAATTCACAGCACCACCAACAGTTCATTGATGTGACTGTTTATTCCATAACCCTTCCAACATCTAATGTTTTCCATCTTTGCCAGTCTGATGATTGTAAGGTGAAAGCTTGAAGTTGCTCCAATTTGAATTTCTTTAATCAGTAGGGATATAGAACATTTTTTTTTCTCATATGAATATTGGTAGCTTGGATATCTTCCTTTGAGAACTGCCTGTTGCTATCCTTTGATCATTTACCAGTTGGGGACCACTTATTAATTTTTCCTTATATCAGTAGGACATTAGTGGAGGCCTCTGACTATCCACCTGTCACCATTCATACTTTCCATATGACTAGCTCATTTTCTCTTCAATAGCATCCTTTACTCCTTTTCTTCTTTGGATTTTCTTGTAGATTATATGTTGCAGTTTATTCACACCCACCATGAGCCTCTCTATTGTCCTCTGTATGACATTTATTTTTAATTCTTTGGAGACTGTTGAATTCCATATCTTGGTTTGAACCCATGATATAGAAGCATTGTGGATAAAAAGACAAAAATAAAATAGATCCTGATCCCAAGCAGCTTTCCTTATAGGGGAGGAGGAAATATATACTTATATAAGCAGATAAAAAACACATGAAGTAAACAACAGGTAATTTGTGGAGGAGCCACTAGCAGCTGGAGACGAGGTAGTGCAGATTAGGATAGACTTCATGCAGGAAGTGGTGCTTGAGTCAAGCCTTAAAGGAAATACAGATTCTAAGAGGCATAATTAAGGAGAGAATCCATTTCAGACATACTACAAAGGCATGGAGGTGAGAGATAGAACACCAAATTCAGTGAACAGGAAATAAGCCAGTTTGTATGTGACATAGGGTATATAGAGAGAAATGAAGAATGGGGCCAGACTGTGAAAGTCTCAGTTATTGGAAATACTCAAGAAGAAGCTGAATTATCTCCTAGTAGAGATGGTATAAAGGGGGAATTCATGCTTCAGGTGGGGTTGTCCTAGAAACCTCTGTTTTATCTTGAATGATGGGAGTTTCTGATTTACCCAGATATGCTCTCATGGGCTCAAAAATCAAAGATCCCCTCAGTCAGGAATTGCCCCCATTTCAGGTTCAAGTTCAAGGTCTGCTTAACATGTCAGAAAATAATTTATTTAATATAAAATAATGCACATAGTGAAATAATGATTTATGTCTCATGTTTGCTAACATGACTGGCTTGGGGAAGGTGAGGCATCTGTCTCACTCTGAGACTTCCCTGCATGTACAGAATGATCACCTCACTGAAGCAGGTATCTTCACTCAGTCACACTCAGGGCTTCCTGGGTTAGTTACCCTGCCAGCAGAGTCAGGAGTAGAAAAGTTGGACCTGCTGGCAGTCCCATGTCTAGTATGATTCTCCCAGGGCATTTCCCATTCTCTTTCTCCCTAAGGACCTCCCTCCTTTCTTCCTTTGCCACTTCCGGGGTGTGATTCATGCCTCCCTCCTCCCAACTCTGCCTGGCTGCTATGTGTCATTTCCTGATGTTGGTGAAACCCAGACTTGCATTGGTCCCCATGTGACTGGCTCTTGGGAGATTAGGGCTAAGGACTGCATCGTTCTAGTCCCCATTGCCCCAAAAGAGCTCAAGCTGTTTCAATTGTATAAAGAAGTGTTCCCTGATTTCTTGATAAGATGAATTGTTTGACTTTGGGTTCACGGAAGGTAAGACTTGGACCTTGTAGGTGTGCCCTCTGCATTCTTCTCTGAGTCTTTCCCATTCCTGAGAGCTTTCTCTCTTCTTCTAATCTATAGCCCTAAACCTCCTTCCTCATCGTCCTCCAAGAGACCTCTTCTTCCTTGTATTGTCATCTATCCCTTCAGAGTTCCATAGCAGCAACCTGATCTGTGGACTTGTGAGATTTTGAAAATGATTAAAACATGTATTCAGTTCAATTCAACAAGTATTTATTGAGATTACGCGGTGCTTAACACAGTGCTTGGCACATAGTAGGATGCTTAATAAATATTTGTTTGCTGAGAGGTTCATCAAAAAATTAGACGGTCCCTACCTTAAAGAACTTACATTCTATCACTAGAAGGAAATAACATATACACAGATAGGTGGATATAAAACAAATGCAAGGTAGTTTCCAGGGTGGGAGAGGGCAGGGAGATCACCTGCTGAGGATGGAAGGAAGATGGGGATCATAGTAAACAGAGGTGAGGAGCAGTGCATTGGAAAGAATGGTTAGAGTTTTGGATATTCATTGGAAACTCATCTTCGTTGGAAAGGCTTTAGAGTCAGATGACCCAGATTCAAATTCCAGCCTTCTAATTTCTAACTGTGTAGACTTGGGCAAATGTTTGGGCCTCAGTTTCCTTATTTATAAAATAAAGAGTTGGGTTAAGTGATCCCTAAGATCCTTTCCAACTTAAAAAGCAATGATTTTATGAGAATAGAGAGTATTCCAGGAATGGGGGGGCAGTCTAGGCAAAGGCACAGAGGCAGGGTTTGAGTTTTGTATAGTTTACTGGAAACTTACTTGCAGTGCTCTAAATAACTCAGTTCTACTAGCCTTCTCTGAAGGAGGCTGAATGGGTGTTGAGTTCCAGCACAATGAAAACCTAACTCTGAGCTGTAAGGATTTTTTATCCCTAGGACCAAGGTGTCCTCTGAGCCCCAGTTCTTTCAGAACCGTACCACTCTTCCTCATTAAAAATGAGTCATTGGGGAAACTACCAACTGATATTTATATAGAGCCTACCAAGTTGTTTGTATGCCTTACTTCATTTAATCCTCACAATAACCCTTTGAGGTAAGTATTGCAGATTATAGACTCATAGTTTTAAAGCTGGAAGGGATCTTAGAGTCCATTGAATCCGACCCCCTCCCCTCCACAATGATTTATAGAAGAGAAAACTGAGAAGACAGGTAAGGCCATTTCTCCAGGTTTGAGTCTTACTAGTAAGTGTCTAAAGCAGGATTTGAACCCAGGTCTTTCTGATTATAACTGCAAGGCCCTGCATATTATGCTACATTAAAAAAGTATAATATGCAGATGAAATTTCAGGTTTCCTCAAACCGTGCTATGTCTATGAAGCAGCTGAGTGGTACCAAGGATAGAGTGCTGGATTCAAATCCTGCTGCAGCTGTTTAGCTTTGTGCCCCCAGTAAGTCATTCTCTTAGCCTCCGTTAGTACCTACCTCAGGGTTGTTGTGAAGGTGAAGAATAGGATAATATTTGTAAAGTGCTTTTCAAACCTCAAAGCACTCTATAATTTTGCTAGTTATTATTATAGTTGTTGCTACAGTCCAGCTCCAAAGTAGTGCAGGTAAGTAGGTATATCATGATACCAGTTCACTACACAATTTTCAGGTACCCTCTCCACTAAGGAAAGCTTCACTTAGTCTCTCATCTTACCTCCATTTTATACCACACAGACTTCCTATGGATAATTATTTTCATTTTAAAGAAACCTAGATTAATTGTAGCATCTTCAGAGCAGTGTGTATAGAACATATCTGGAATATTTTACTCATTGGGGGCAAAGGGAGGATTCTACTGGAGCATCTACAGACAGGATGTCCAGAATGGTTAAGGGTAACCATTCTGTGACCATAACAAGGTACAGTGATCAAAGGAGCTAGAGATATTTGGCCTGGAAAAGGGGTGGTAGGAAGGGGGATAGATAGGCTGTCATCAAATACTTGAAGGCTTATCATTTAGAGGAGACATCTTTTGCCATTTTAGAGGACAGAAATAGGACCAGTGGGTGGAAGTTTTAGGGAGGAAGATTTTGGTTCAGTAAAGGAAAGAGCTGTTAGAAAATAGAACAGGTTGCATTGAGAGATACCAAGTGAGCTTTCTGTACTGTGACTGTTCAAACCCAGGCCCTCTGGTCATCAGCCAGGGAGGCTAGAAAGAGAGTATTAGCATGGAGTGGGGAGCTAAGCTAGCTGCCCTCTGAGGTCCCATCAAATCTTAAGATTCTATCCTCAGATTCTCCTCCCACTCGGCCTATTTATCAAGCCCAGAGACACCTTCGCTATAGCCTACCTATCTCCTTCTTCAGACTAGGGTCTTCTCCCCTGAGTCAGAATGAGACTGTTAGTCATTCTTGTCTGTGTCCGTGCCGGTGCTTGTGGTGAGCCGTGTGCTGATTCTTGGCATAAGCCCTGGGAAGGACCTGTCTCTTGATGAGTTATGTGGGTCACTTAGCATTTCTGCTACATTTTAAATATACATTTTTTTATTGGTTGGTCATTCCTCCTCCTGTGGGGCTTATAGGTCAAGATTATTTTTCCCTATGTGACTCACTGAGAAATGGAGATAGACAAAGACCACTGCTAAATTCAGGTTAGAAGTTAGGGACCTCAGCATCTTGGTGCCTGAAGCCTCTAACTTCTCCTGTCTTTTTTGCCTAAAGTAGAAAAGTGAATTATAAAATTTAATTATTTAATATTTTAATATTTTACATTAATTAATTTTAATTATTTAATTTATGAGTCTAGTTACACATGAGGATGACACTGACCCCATGAACCTTCTGATTTGCCCATCTCTAGCCAACAATTGAAATCGAAATAAGGTTATACCAATAAATTTGTTGTTGTTTTAAATAATTTCATAGGATCCTAGTTTTAGAGTTGGAAGGGATTTAAAGGTCATCTAATCTAATCCCTTCATTTTATAGGTGAGGGAACTGAGGCCCAGGAAAATTAAGTGCCTTCCCCAAGGAAAGTTAGTACCTTGCCTAAGGTGAAAAGTAGTATCAGAGGCACAATCTGAACACAGATCTTTGGATACTAGTCTGTTCTTTTTTTTTTTTTAAGTCATTCATTTTTTTTTACACATTCATAATTTTCTCCCTCCAGCACTTTTTTTACCCATTGAGAAGGCAAGCTATAAGATATCAATTATACAGGTGAAGTCATGCAAAACATAGTTCCATGTTTAGCTAGGTTGCAAAAAAAGAGAAAAACAAGAAAAATAAAGTGAAAAAAGTATGCTTCAATCTGCACTCTGAGTTTATCAGTTCTCTCTCTGGTAGTGGGTGGCATTTTTCTTCCTGAGTCCTTTAGAATTTTCTTGGATCATTGTGTTGATTCAAGTAGCTAAGTCTTTCACAGTTTTCATCATTGTTACAATGTTGCTATTACTATGTTCAATAACCTTCTGGTTCTACTCGCTTCACTTTGCATCATATAAGTCTTCCCAGATTTTTCTGAAACTATCCTCTTCATTATTTCTGACTATACAAGAGTATTCCATTATTATCATATGCATAACTTGTCTAGCCATTGCCCAAAAGAAGAGTATCCCTTCAGTTTACAATTCTTTGCCACCACAAAAAGAGTTGCTATAAATCTTTTTGTACATATGGATCCTTTTCCTTTGATCTCTTTGGAAATACAAACCTGTGGTGATGTTGCTGAGTCAAAGGATATGTGTAGTTTTATAGCCCTTTGGGCATAGTTCCAAATTGTTCTTCAGAGTGGTTGGACCAGTTCACAATTCCACCAAGAGTGCATTAGTGTACCTATTTTTCCACATCCCCTCCAGCATTCCTTTTCTGTCACATAAACTAGTCACACATAGGTGTGTCATGACACCTCACAGTTGTTTTCATTTGTATTTCTCTGATTAATAATGATTTAGAGCATTTTGTCATATGACTACTGATAGCTTTGATTTCTTCTTCTGAAAACTGCCTGTTCATATCCTTTGACCATTTCTCTGTTGGGGAATGGCCCTTATTTTTATAAATTTGGCTCAGTTCCCTATATATTTGAGAAATGAGGCCTTTATCAGAGGAACTTGCTGTTAAGTCTCCCACCCCACCTACAGTTTCCTACTCTCCTTCTAATTTTGGTTGCATTGGGTTTTGTTTGTGCAAAAACTTTTTTTAGTTTGATGTAATCAAAATTATCCATTTTATTCCTGTGGTTCTCTCTGTGTCTTGTTTTGTTATAAACACTTCCCTTGTCCACAGATCTGAATAGTTAATGTTCTTGACATAATGCCCTCTGTATGTGTTTTTATATTAGTCATGTTTGGCTGTACTCTACTTTTCCCCACCACAGTTTTGTAACTGTTCCTTATAACAAAGAATAAAAGTTAAGCAAAACCAAAAGACATAGGGACCATACCTGATAGTATATGCAACATTCTGCACCTATAGTCCCTCACCTCTTTATTGAAGGAGGGAAGCATATCTTTATTCTTTTTCCAGGACAAAGATGTATAATCACAATCATATAGCATTCTCATGACTATATATTATTGAACTTTCAACAAAACCACATGACTTAATATCTCCACTTTCCTTTGTTCCTAGATCCCATAAATATTAGCCATAGATTTTATGAGATACAAGACACATTAGTGTTTGTCCAGTTTGCTCCAGAAGAAACATGAGAGCTACCCCCAAGTATATGAGGGGGTTAGGTTTGTTCTACCTGGCTCCAGAAGACAGAACTAGGATAAATGGGTGGAAGGTACAAAATAAACAAATTAAGATTTAATGTCAGGAGAAACATCCTAACAATTGGAGCTTTCCTTGAATTAGTTAGCCAGTGAGGTACCTTCAGACAAAAATGATATGATTTAAAGGGACACCTAGAAGGAAATAGTGGGCTATCTGTTGGACCAGAAGCTTCATACTGAAAGCATGCTCTCCTCATTTCTCCCTAGTTTCTGAATGTGGCAAGAGCTTGTCTTGGGTACCAGCTTACAAGACAGCAAGAGGGCCAAGCCTAGGCTCCATCTGTGGGGAAGGAAGAGCAGTTCTGAGGGATATTCTTGAGGAAAATGGCCTTGTATTTGTCAGGTCTTGACCACCAGCCCACACAGAGCAAATCTTTCCCATAGGAAAAACAATAACAAAGCACAAAATAGGACCCACGTTGTATTGTGGAAAGAATGCTGGATTTGTAGTTAGACAATGTGGGTTCAAACTCTAGCTCTGCTGTTGAATGATCACAGGTTTGGACCTTCCCTTACTCTCTCCTCCCCCAAATGGGCAAGGTTGTGTACTAGGTTTTAGGGATGAAAAGATTATGATTTATCATCTGTTTTCAAAGAGGACCATAGCATCAGAAGATGATGTCATGACTTTCAAGTGAAATTGGATTTAAGGGTGCTAAGTCACCAGTCTCACTTTCTCCTCTGGAGCCATCTGAGTTCAGCGGTCCAATGTAGCTCAGGATAACTGGAGATGGCCCAAGATGCAGTCGGAGACCTTGACCTTTTAAAGCTAAGGTCTTTTGAGTTCTCACTTGGACTGAGATAGCACCCATTCAGTGAATAGGGCTATTTAAGGGATAGAAGTATACAAAGATAAAATTTAAAAGCAGTCCCTATCCTTAAGGAATTTACATTCTACTGGAACTTGTATGTTATCAGAAATAATAGTAATAGCTCATATCTTATATAGTTATTCATACCAAGCATTTGTCTGAATCCCATAATGACCCATAAAACAAGTAGGATGATTATTGTGCCCTTTCTATAGAAAAAGACAGAAGGCCAGAGAGATGAAATGAATTGTCCTTGGTCAAACAGGAAGTAAGGTGGAACTGACCTTGGTCAGAAGATAGTAAGTGGAGAGAGATGTTTAAACTCAGGCCCAAATCTTCTGACTCAAGTACAGCGCTCTTTCTATTAAAAACCATTTGTTGCCTGCTAGTCCCACTGCTGAGTCAGACTGAGAATGTGACCAAGTCTATTAGGGGCAGAAGCTGTTCTGGCAAGCAGTGAGTGACAGAAGGCTAGAACAGGCCACCATGTTGGTCATTCCTTTATCTCAGTTCTTCCCATCTCTGTTTGTTAAAGTCCTTCTTGAATATTACTATGTCATTAAGGTGAGCAGCCCCTACGAAAGAGGGTCTAGAATTCTGGCCATCACCAACACTAACTACCAACCAGCTGCTAACAATAGGCCCAAGAACACCAAACCTTTGGCCCTGCTACCAGCACATTTCTTCAGATCAAGGGGAATGAGCCTCATGGAGATGTGAAGCACCTGCTTCTGCAGGTGCTTCAGGGACCTCCTCCTCTGTAGCCACAGCTGCTAAAGACTCAGAAAAGAAAGTCACTGGCATCATCAAATGGTTCCATGTTACAAATAGATAGGGTGTTATCAATGAAAATAACATGGAAGAAGATGCGTTGGCACCTTCTTTGCCACTATTCTCCAAGGACCGCTAAGCCTGCCCATCTGGCTTAAAGTAGAAATTCCCTCCATGGGTGTTCTTCCTCTATTAAGATGTGAGATCCTTGTGAGAAGGGACAATCTTGCTTTTCCTATTTGTATCCCCATCCTTTAGCCCTGGTACTTTGCCCATAGCACAAGGTTAATAAATGCTTTTAAATTAATTGATGTTTTCTTCTGGCTCCTTTCATTTTCCTTTCCCTCTGACTGCTCACTTCCTACCTGTGGGGGAGGCTGCTTTCTAGCTGAGGTTCCGGGTTTTGGTCTATAATATGCAAATTTACTCTGCCTTAGTCCTAGAATTTCAGAGGAGGTAGGAAGGCCTAGTTGAAGCTACTGACTTCTAAAGGGGTATAAGGCCCAGCAGAGGATCCTGCCAGCTGAATGTCTTCTGCTGTGAGTGTACGTCTCTTTTTTGTGGGTGGGGGAGGTAGGAAGTAGAGGTAGGGGGCCAGGTTGTGTGACTTAGGAAGAAATAAAGTTAGGTGGTTGGGGGTATTTCTGGTGAGGAATGAAGGCTATGATCCTAAGGCTGATCTCCAAAGAACCATAGCATTTTTTGAGCAGAGACAAACTAAGAGTAGAATCCAATATTTGTAACTGGGCCAGTCTCATCTCACTCTGTGGAGTTAGAATTTTGCTCCAGCACTTCTAATGCCCACAGGCTCCTTTGATTATTGCTTTCTTCTAGCTGAAGATGAGAGATTAGAGAAAATCTGCCATACTGGCATCTAGGCCAGCCATGAGAGCTCAGCCCTTCTCAGTATGGCAGCAGCCTACCATGCCATTTTTATTTCATAGTATGAGTGCCGTTCTCTGTACTCTCCACTTTGACCACACTGACCTGCTTGCTTATTCCCTCTTAAAGAATTCTGAACTTTTAACCCTTCCATATATACACAGTAGCAACTGGGAGGGCTGCACATGAAACCAAGAATCTCTTATTTATTTATTATTTATCTCTATTATTATTATTTGCTTTTCTTATAAAGAATATAATCAATCCACTGCTATTTTCAAAGCTGTTCAGGGTCTTCGTATAATCCAAAGCATTGATCATGGACATTAGGAAGGACTTGGTTGCCAATGTTATGTGCCAGACTGGCTTTGTGTGGTTGCTGGGACATATCTGAAGTCCTCATCTATCTCATAAATTTTTGATGCTTCTCCAAAGTATCCTAGGATGACCTTTTAACCCTTCCTTTTGTCTTTATCTCCTCTTGCTCTCTGTCCTTTCCTTCTTTCCACTGTAGGCCAATATGTTTGCCAAATGAAAAGGAAGTTGGGGTGGGGGTGGGGGTGGGATGTGGTGATGATGAGGACTTGATGCTTGAAGTCAATATTTTGGAGAGTCAAAAGGCAGTGTGACACAGTGGGAAGACATTAGACTCAGGAACAGGAAGATCACTCCTGCTTCTCCCTGTCTCTTCTCATTTATATATTGGAGATAATTATTCTACCTCACAAAATTGTAGTGAGGAAAGTGCTTTGTAGAGAGCTATAGACAAATGTGGGTTATTGTTAGTCACAACAGTAGGTATGGGAGTCAGTTACTTCCTGGAACATGCCATTTTCCCATCAGCCCCGCATCAAGCCAAGTGCCTAGTAAATCCTATCCTTTCATTGTCTCTTCATTAAAGGCAACTAGGAAGTGTGCTCCAACACATTGGCTCCTGGAACAAGCCCTGGGCTGTCCCACTCTAGTTGTGGCTCTGCTTCTGCCATTGCTTTTCTCTTTTTTATTGGTGCCTAGAGTGGCTGTGTCAATCATTGAATCAATAAACATTTAATAAAGTACTAAAGTACCTAGGTGCCAGGTTCTGGGAACCCAACGACAAAAACCCAAACTGTCCTTTGCCCTCAAGGATCTTACATTCTATCTAGGAAAACAACACACACACACACACACACACACACACACACACACGCGCGCATCTATATAAAATAAATACAAGGCATTTCACTAGAGGCCCTAGCATCTGGAGAGATAGGGACAAGGCCTTATATAGGAGATGGCATAGAAGTTGAATTTTAAAGGAAGTGAGGGAATCCCCTAGTATCTTCTGTTTTTCTGTCTCCCTCCCTGCCTTCAGAAAAATCAGATAGGATGTGATGAAAAGATTAAGCATTTTCAGAGTCTGTCTCCCATGACTAGAACTCTCTCCCGCCTCATTTCTGCTTCTTGCCTTTCCTGGCTTCCTTCAAGCCTCAGTTAAAGTCCTACCTTCTGCAAGAAACCTTTCCCTAGCCCTCTTATTGCTGGTGTCTTCCATCTGTGGTTATCTGTAGTTTATCCAGAGTTCTTTCTTACCCATTGTTGCGTTGTTCTCTCACCCATTAAATTGTGAGTTCATTGAGTACAGGAATTATTTTTTGCCTTTCTTTGTATCCCCAGCATTAATTTATCACAGTGCTTGGCACATAGTAGGTGCTTAATCAATGCTTGCTGACTCAGACTTTAATCCTAAATCCCAGCAAGGTTGTGCATGAACCTGGGAGGATGTCTGGGGTGCCACCTTTCCACCTCTTAGTTTTAAATCTAGGATTTTTAGGAAAGAAGTCTTTTTTTCTGCACTACAGATAGATCTGTTGAAAGGTCAATAAGACATTGGAATGAAGCAAAAAATGCCTCAGGGGTGCCATCCCCTCTCCCCCCTTTTCCTCTTCACCCATCCCTTGAAAAGGGCTGTCTAACCTTGGCTCGGTTCTCCCTGCAGCACTCGCTGTCCTTTGAGATGTTCCTCAGCACATCTATTTTGAACCTGCAGCTGGTGCTGCTGAGAATAACCGGAGCTGTGATACTGCGATAAGGAGAAAGAAAAAATCATCTTCTCTCTGTACCCTCCCCCTTCCCTCTGTCATCTTTCTGGCCTCCTCTTTTCCCCAATCTGCCAGGTTCTAAGAATGCTTTCCCCTCCTCTAGTTTTGCTTCTTCAATCTCAAAATAACAATAGCGGATGCTTTTATAGCTCTGTAAGTTTTTCAAAGCATTTTGTAAACATTAGCTCATTTGTCTCTCACAAAAGGCCTTGAGGCAGTACAGGTATCATTGCCTTCATTTTATAGATGGGGAAACGGAGACTCAGGGAGATCAAGTGACTTGTCTATGGTCACATTGTTAATAACTATTGAGGTTCGGAGAGAATTTGAATACCAGTTTTCTTTTTTCTTCATTCTCTAAAATTTATTTACAAGCCAATAGGAAAAAGAGCAAAATACTACCAGATTACAAAGCTTATTTCCACACCAAATAGAGCTGTCCAGGGAAACCCTTCAGTTCCATCATGAATGATTGCTTATGTACTTGGAACGTAACAGCCTATGACAAAGGCTTTAAACACACCAATCTTAAGCAAATATCTTACATATCTCCAATAAAAGCCAGGGTTTTTCTTACTCCAAGGCCAGTACTCTTTCCATTACCCCATGCTGAGCTGGAGGTGACCTTAGAGATCATTGGGCCCAGCCCCCTCATTTTACATATGAGGAAATTGAGTCCAGAAAGAAATGACTTGTTCAGTACTTCATACAGAGAAAACTGGGACCTGGGCCCAGATCTCCTCAATCTTGGCTCTTCCTTTTTGCATCATGCTAATGTCTTTAGATAATTGCTATCATGTATTCAAGCTGTTAAGATGGAAGCTTATTGCTATGGTTTACAGAAAAGCCATCGTAGCTGCTTAAGACACTTTAACTAAGGAAGCAGATTGGCCGGTAACGATAAATCCAAAGGCCTTCACTAAAGGCACATATTAATTCCAGGATAAAAAACTTGAGGACTAATTTGGGATACCAAAGGGGAGGAGGGGGTAGGGCAGGTAGGGAACAGAAAGAGAATTCAGGGCAAGAGATGCAACTGGATTCCTGGGGCCAGGCTCTGAAGAAGAAAAGGAGTTTGGTGATTCTATGAAAGATTGCCCCTTTGATTTGTTACACCCAAGGTATGCCAGGCTCCCATCACTCTTTCTTGCTTGATGGGTAGGGAACTTGGATCATTGGACTAGGGACAGCTAAGTGACAAAGCAGATAGGGCTCTGGGCTTGGAGTCAAGAAGATATAAATTCAAATTTGTCCTCAGACTCTCATTAGCTGTGTGACCTTGACTGAGTCATTTCATCTCTGCTTCAGTTCCCTCATCTATAAAATGGGGATTATAATAGTACCTATCCCCCAGGATGTTTGTGAGGATAAAATGAAATAGTATTTATAAAGTACTTTGTAAACCTTTAAGCATCATATAAATGCTAGTTATTACTAATAATAATGATAATGATTATCTTTTTAAATGTTTATTTATTTTTAGTTTTTAACATTCATTTCCACAAAATTTTGAGTTCCAAATTTTCTCCCCATCTCTGCCTTCCCCCAACTCAAAACACCATACATTCTGATTATCCCTTCCCCCAATCTGCCCTCCCTTCTATTACACTCCTCCCTTCCCTTATCCCCATCTTCTCTCTTTTCTCGTAGGGCAAGATAGATTTCTATATCCCATTACCTGTATTTCTTATTTCCCAGTTGCATGCAAAAATAATTCTCAACATTCATTCCTAAAACTTGAGTTCTAACTTCTCTCCCTTCCTCCCTCCCCACCCATCCCCACTGAGAAGGCAAGCAATTCAATATAGGCTATATATGTGTGCAAAACTGCAAAAGACTTCCATAATAGTCATGTTGCATAAGACTAACTATATTTCCCCCTATCCTATCCTGCCCCCCATTTTTTCTTTTCTCTCTTTTGACCTTGTCCATCCCCAAAAGTGTTTACTTCTAATTACTCCCTCATTCCATTTGCCTTCCCTTCTATCATTCCCCCCACTCCACTTGTCCCTTTCTCCCCTACTTTCCTGTAGTGTAAAATAGATTTTCATACCAAATTGAGTGTGCATGTTATTCCCTCCTTAAGCTAAATGTGATGAGAGTAAGCATTACTTTTTCCCTCTCACCTCCCCCCTTTTCCCCTCCATTGAAAAAGCTTTCTCTTGCCTCTTTTATGAGAGATAATTTGCCTGATTTCATCTCTCCTTTTTTCCTCCCAATATATTCCTCCCTCACCCCTTAATTTTATAATCACATATGTGATTATCCCAACAACTACCCAAATACTGAGAAAAGTTTCAAGAGTTACAAATATTATCTTTCCATGTAGGAATGTAAACAGCGCAACTTTAGTAAGTCCCTTAGGATTTCTGTTTCCTGCTTACCTTTTCATGCTTCTCTTGATTCTTGTGTTTGAAAGTCAAATTTTCTATTCAGCTCTGGTCTTTTCATCAAAAATGCTTGAAAGTCCTCTATTTCATTGAATGACCATTTTTTCCCTTTTGCTGGGTAGGTGATTCTTGGTTTTAATCCCAGTTCCTTTGACTTCTGGAATATCATATTCCAAGCCCTTTGATCCCTTAATGTAGAAGCTGCTAGATCTTGTGTTATCCTGATTGTATTTCCACAATACTCAAATTGTTTCTTTCTACCTGCTTGCAATATTTTCTCCTTGACCTGGTAACTCTGAAATTTGGCTACAATATTCCTAGGAGTTTCTCTTTTCAGATCTCTTTCAGGAGGTGATCAGTGGATTCTTTCAATATTTGTTTTGCCCTCTGGTTCTAGAATCTCAGGGCAGTTTTCCTTGATAATTTCATGAAAGATGATGTCTAGGCTCTTTTTTTGATCATGGCTTTCAGGTAGTCCCATAATTTTTAAATTGTCTCTCCTCCTGCAGGTGAGTTGTTTTTCCAATGAGATATTTCACATTGTCTCCTATTTTTTCATTCTTTTGGTTTTGTTTTATAATTTCTTGGTTTCTCATTAGCTTCCATCCACTCCATTCTAATTTTTAAAGAACTATTTTCTTCAGTGAGCTTTTGAACCTCCTTTTCCATTTGGCTCATTCGGCTTTTTAAAGCATTCTTCTTCTTCTTGGCTTTTTGTACTGCTTTTGCCAATTGAGTTAGCCTATTTTTAATCATGTTATTTTCTTCAGCATTTTTTTGAATCTCCTTTAGCAAACTGTTGACTTGCTTTTCATGATTTTCTTGTATTGCTCTCATTTCTCTTCCCAATTTTTCCTCCACTTCTCTTACTTGATTTTCAAAATCCTTTTTGAGCTCTTCCATGGCTACTTTTAGGTCTTCCTCTGATGGCGTGCATTGTTCTTCCTCTTCTGAAAGGATGGAAGAAAATACCTGCTCACCAAGAAAGTAGCTTTCTATATAGTCTTATTTTTTCCCCTTTTTGGGGCATTTTCCCAGCCAATTACTTGACTTTTGAGGCCTTTATCAAGAGGAGGGTATGCTCTGGGGACCTGTAAGTTCTCAGTTCCTCCAGGGTGGCAGAATCAAAGGAGAGTAGTTAATCAAAGGAGAGGAGTTCACTCCTCTCTTGGCCTGCCCTCTGGTCTGGGAGCAACCACAGGCACTCTTTTCTTCCCAGGATCCTCTCCAAAGCCTCCACCAGCTCCACCAGGCCAGCCAGAGCTCCTCCTCATCTCAGGGCTACCACTCAGGGCTAAAATTTAGATCAGCTTCGCGATTCCCCCAGGGGCTGTAGGCTGAGGACTCCTAAAATGGATACTGATCCGCAGCAAGTGCTGCCGCCCTAGGGCCGCTGGGGTCAGACCATGTTCCCTTCTCATGTAAGTGAAAGAGCTTTCTCACTGACTTTTGAAGCTGCCTTTGGCATTTGTGAGTTGAGGGATCTGGAAACTGCAGCTCCTGCAGGGATTCTACTCACTCTGAGGCCTGCTCTGGTCCTGTCCCTGCCTCATGGCCAAGGCCAGGCTGCACTCTGCTCTGCACCCAGTGTGATAGACCTTTCCTGTTGGCCTTCCAGGCTGCCTTGGGCTGGAAACCTCTTTTACTCTGTTATTTTGTGGCTTCTGCTGCTCTAGAATTTGTTTAAAGTCATTTTTTACAGTCATTTTGTGGGTTATGGGGGGAGTTTCTACAGGTCCATCCTTCTACTCTGCCATATTGGCTCTGCCCCCAATTATTATTATCTTTGACACATCAAGGTAGCTAGATGGACAACAGACTGTGACTCTCCATATGTACTTAGATGGCCTACTCTATAGGGCAACTTAGTACATCAACCAAACAGACCAGAACAAGGGGGATTTTTAGAGACAAGGAAGGTCTCATTCATGAGAGTCTGGTTAATTTTCTTGCCTCTGATATCACAGATGGGGAGATACCATTCAGAGAAGTTGAATACAGCATAGGGCATGAGAGATTGTAGATACAGAGGGTTCTGAAAAAGAGACAGAGAAAGGGTTGGCAAGTGGAAGGAAAGGGCTTATCTAGGGCAGAAACAGTCTACCCATATAAGTTCTATGGTCCCTAGAGGTGTTTTGGGCTACCACACAGGGTACTGGCAATTGGTGTTACATGAAGCCAGCATTTTTTATATATCATATTCATGAAGAACAGTGGCTTTCAAGATGGAGGAATACAAATGGGGGTGCCTTCCAGTTTCCTTGGGATGAGGAACGTGAGGGTCTTTGCAAATCTTGGTAACTAAATGTCTTGGAAAGTAAAAGGGCATGAAAGTCTACATACTATTGCTCCTCTCTTCATTACTTCTGCCCTAACTGTAATTGATTAGTATATGCAAAGCACAGAGATACAAATAGAAAAGTAAAATAGGCCTTGTCCTCAGGGAACTCACGTTGGAATGCAGGAGACAACATATGGAAAGTTTCTGCTGCAAGGCAGATGGAAAAGGCCCATGGGCCTCAAGGTATAGCAGCTCAGTAGATGGTCATGCCTCTTCTGTAATGTCACTTCCATTGATCAAATTATATCAGTTTCTCATGTTGAACCATTTGAGGGTTTCAAGAACTTTAGTGACAAGAACTTTCTTTTTTGGGTCTTCAATAGAGATTACTGTAATGCCTGTAGGAGTAGTGATCAGGCTGTATCTCTGCAGTGATTGTTGCCCAGGATGATAGTTGTGGGCAGTGGGCTGGAAGCATTGCTATTCCAAAGGTTCTTGGGCTCAGTTTCCTGGACTGTCTCCATCATGGTCCAAAGGAAGATGGTGGTGCTGGTGGTGGTGATGGTGGTTTCACTTGCCTGGCATGTGCTGCCTCTTCTCTCTTCCTTAGGGTGTCTTACTGTTTCATCTGGGCTGACCCATTGGCCCTGTAAGTAGCAGTTCCAAGAAATCCAATAAACATTCATTAAGTGCCTACTAGGTACCAGGCATTGTGCTAAGCACTGGGGATACAGTTAATAAAAAAAGAAAAACAGTCTGTACCCTCAAGGAGCTTAAAACTAGTGGACTGTAAGATGGTCAGCGATTGGTGGGGATGGCTGACTCCTCCACAGGAGTTGTTTTCCCTGCATGGAGGTTATGAGGGCAGGGCTGGTGATCTTGGAAGAGGCACTTGTGCCATTCTCAGGAATCTTGCGCTCATCTGCCTGTTGCTGCCAATTGGTTAGTAGTTATTACTGGTAGTGATGAAGAAGGCAGGTCCCCTCAGTGATGACTGTGGAGCATGGAGGCAGGTCTCTTGGTTTAGGGGACACTACTGTTCCCAAGGTGCTTGGACTCGGGGTCCTGGGCTGTCTCCACCAGTGTCTAAAGGACATTGGTGTTTAAGATAGTGACTGCGGTTTATTTGCTGTGCCTGACATACACTTCCCTCCTGTCTCTCCCTCAGGGAGCCCTGCTCCTCTGTGTTTGAGGCTGATAGAAATTAAGTGACTTGCCCAGGACAACACAGCTAGTCTGTGGCATGCCTCATGTCTAAGGCAGTATGTAAACTTAGGTCTTACTGTCTTTGAGGGCAGTGCCCCATCTACACTCTCTCCTTCCTACCCCATTTTTCCTACCCAAATTGTTGACTTTGTCCTTTTTCATCATTACTATCCATCTGATTTCCTTGACTTTACCACCATCTCATCACCCTCCTAGTTCTGCTGTTGAGCTTGGCTCAACATTAAGGGAATGGAACAACATCATGGGAGAGATAGCTTCAGGAAAGAAGACACCTTGCTTTGAAACATCTGTGCCCTTCCTGTTCATGGCTCGTCAGACTCTATCTGTGTGCTGTTTTTAGATGCTTCTGTTTGTGGTCTAGTTTTCTAGTCTTGCTATAAAACCCTTCGGTTTCTTCTGACTCCTATAGTAGCTAGGAGAAAGAGGGGGAATGGTATCTTGTGTCCTTCTCTTGTCTCATCATAAGACAGTTTCCCCCATTTTTTCCCTCTGATTTTTAAATAATTTTTTTTCAGTTAACAAAAATCTATTTTCTCTCCCTCCTACCTCCCACCACCTGTCCATTAGAAAGAAAAAAAGAAAACTAAGAATTCTTCTTACAAATGTGCACAATCAAGCAGAACAAATTCCCACATTCACCATGTTCAAAAAATGTGTCTTATTCTGTTCCATCACATCTCTGTCAGGAGGTAGGTACCATACTTCATCACTAATCCTACAGTTATTTCACTGATCAGAGTTCTCAAGTCTTTCAAAGTTGTTTACAGTGTTACTGTTACTGTAGAAATTATTTTTTTCATTCTGCTTACTTATAGAAGTCTTCTCAAGTTGTTCTGAAATGGTTCCTTACAGCATAGTAGCATTACATTATACTCATTAGGTTTGGTGGTTGTCCGCTCAAAGAGGACCAATATTCACATAACATACCTTGTTACTGTTATTTCCGAATTGATGGGTGCCCTTTTAGTGTCCAGCTCTTTGCCATTACCAAAAGATCTGCTTAAATATTTTTGTATATATGGGTCCTTTTCCATTTTCTTTGCTCTCTTTGGGGGTAGGGTTAGGGTTGGTCTGGCAGTGGTATCACTAGGGCCAAAGGTATGCACAGTTTAGTAAGTGTGGGGCATAGTTCCAAATTATTCTCTAGAATAACTGTACCAATCCATAGCTCCACCGGTTTCCCTCTGATTTTTAAGGAAAAACAAATAAGTGTAATCTTACCATAAACTGGCCTTTGGAAATCTTTCAGAAAGATCTAGTAGTCAAGCTGTCTTGAAATTGATCTAATGAAGTTTCTGAACTCTTTGGGTGTTTGACAGGTCGATAGCTAGGCAGTCAATAAAAATATCAGCAGGTTGTGGCCAGATCCTGTAGAGTGTAGATACAGTCTCTTCTGTACCAAAAAGCTGGTCTGAATCATTTAGAACAGGAATTCATGGGCAGCTGGAAAGGCAGCCTTGCTCAAGTGAATCTCAGTTTTTTCATCTTGTAATTTTGAGGAGCCCGTTCAATTCAATTAAGTAATTAAATTTATTAAGTGTCTACTGCATGCTGTAGCATACAAAGAAAAAAGAACAAGAGTCCCCATTCTCAAGGAGATAATATTCTTTTGGGGAGAAATAGTATATATACAGATAAAATGGTCAAAATATTTTTGAACCAGATCAGTACTTTTCTGGTAAAGGGAAATCCTGATGAAGCAATTCCCTCACCCATGCCAGTTAGAACTTCCTCTGTACTTTATTCTTGATGGCTTTACAGTGTTGCAAAAGGCCCTGAGAAATTTTTGCCCAGAGTCACACAGGCAGCGTGTATCTGAGTTAGGACTTATGCCCATTCTTTCTAGACCCAAGACCAGTTCTATCCATTATTTTACACTGTTTCTCTATAAAAAATATGTACAGAGTAAATGGGAATTGATAGGGATGGACTTTTGATTTCATTGTGTAGGGAACTCCCAAGTGTGAAAATTCTTTCTATCAATGAAAGGCAGCATCTTTCTGCAGATTATGATCTTGAGGTGTTGCCTAGAACATTGAGTCACACAGCTAGGAAATGTCTGAGCCAGGACTTGAATTCAGGCCTTCAGGTTCCAAAACTGGGTCTCAATCCACTATGCTAAACTGCTTCTTAAACAGAGTAAATATGAAATATTGGGGAGGAGAGAAGAGGAGGTAGCAGTACAGCAGGGAAAGGCTTCCCCTGGGAGGTTGCACCTAGACTGTGTGTTAAAGAAGACTAAGGATTCTATGAGACAGAGGTGAGGAGAGATAGTGTTCCAGATCTTGGAGATCTAGGAGTTCTGTGCAAAGGTGTGGAGGCGGGAGATAAATATTGTGTACAAGAATCAGCTATCAGGCCATATTGACTAGAATACAGAGTTCATGATGGGGAGTAATATGTGATCAGTCTGGAAAGACAGATTGGAAACAGATGGTGAAGTGCTTTAAATGACAGACAGAGGCAATTTAATTTATCCTAGAAGCAACAGGTAGCTATGTCTGCTTCTTGAGAAGGGGAATGGCAGCATCAGGAGATGTGATTTAGGAATATTTGTTTGACAGTTGTGTGGAGAGATTGGAAAAGAGAGAGACTTGAGGCAGGAAGACCAATGGAGACAATTGTAATTATTAAGGCAAGAGGTGACCTCTACATTTAGGAGACTTTTGTAATTATTTAGGCAAAAGGACCTGAACTAGAGTAGTGGCCATGTAATTGGATAGGAAGGGGCAAATAGGAGAGGTGACGTGGAGGTAGATTCAACAAGACTTGGCATTTGGATGGACTCTTGGAAGAGGAATAAGTGAGAACACAGAGCAGAGGATGACCCCAATATTCTTGATCTGAGGAAAGATGATATTGCCCTTGGAAGAAATACAAAGTATCCAGATGGAAGAGGTAAAGATGTCTTGGTTTTCCTGGGTAGTATTGGCCTCAAAGACTTCCTGATGCTGACAGAGGTTAGGAGGGTAGACTCCCTAATCCGAAGATCAGGTCAGCTGCAAATGGGACAAGTGTGTGCTATGAATGCCTACTGACTCTTGATAGGGATGGGACATGGGATAGAGACAAATTTCCAGGATTTCCTGGTTGTTCTGCCAACTAGTCCTTTGCCCCAAGCTTTCCCAGCAAACTGTCTTCCTCAAGGCTCAAGTGGAAGTGGGGGCCACTCCTCTGTAGATCAGGATCCTTGTGAGCTGCATGTTGACTTAGTTTTAAAATGGATCACACAAACTCTGGAATGTCTGAGCTGGGCAGGAGCTTAGAGATCATTTAAACCAGTGATTTCCAAGGAGTCAATGACTGGACATACCCCGGGAGAGTACATAAGATTGTTGGAGGTTTGCAAAGCTAGCATCGCTGATTTCTGGCAAAGGCTACTCTGTGGGCTCTCTCCAAGGGCTGAACTGCAGCAGAGGCAACTGAGAGAAACCTAGGGGATGGGACAAGAAGGAATGCAGAAAGAAAGGCAGCAAGCATTTGCTGAGGATCTACTACTATCTACTATGAGGGCTAAGTGCTTTACAAAGTTTATCTTATCTGATCCTTACAACCACCCTGGTAGGTAGGTGCTATCATTCCTCCCATTTTACAGCTGAGGAAACTGAGACAGACAAAGGTCAAATGACTCTCCCAGTATCACACAGCTAGTAAGTATTTGAGGCTGTATTTGAGCTTGATTTTTCCTGACCCCTGGCCCACTGCTCTATTCGTGGCACCATTGATGTGGCAACTGGGGACAGACTCCGGCTGAGCTGGGGACCTGAGGCATCCAGATGGCAATGGTTTCAAAAGGAACAGGACTGAGTAGGTCAGGGGCTGGGGGCAGTGGCAGGTATAAAAGACGGAGGTGACAGTGGTTGTAATGGGGCTCATGGGGCCCATCAGGGTCTTTTCCAACTTCCTCCATGAACTAGTGCTTTGTGGTTAGGGGTAGGGAAGGCAAAAGAAGGCAGAGGCCATGGGGAGAAGTCTTAGGCAGAGGTGGCCATGTTTATCAGACTGGTAGAAGGTGACAGTAATTCGACAAGTATTTATTAAGTACCAGCAATGTGCTGGGTGCTATGCCACGTGCTGAAGAGATAAAGAAAAAAGGGAAACTGCTTAAGATCTAGTCAAGGGAGACAACATATCCATATACAGGTATATAGAACATACACAAAGCAGTTATTTTTGGGAAAGGAGGAGCTGGCATCTGGGCAGAGAAAAATGGTTATGATTAGATTAGATTGTGAGCTCCTGAAAGCAGACTTTTACCCCTTTTTGTATCCTTGGTACTTGGGCACACTGTTGCTATTCAGTCGTTGCACTGTTTCTGACCCTTCATTTGGGGTTTTCTTGGCAAATATTACTAGGATGACTTGCCACTTCCTTCTCCAGGTCATTTTACGGATTTTGGAAACCAAGGAAAAGAGGGTTAAGTGACTTGCCCAGGGTCTCACAGCTAATGAGTGTCTGATGCAGTATTTGAATTCAGATTTTCCTGACCCCAGGCATGGTGCTCTGTCCACTGCACCATCCAGGTGTCATAGATAAATATAGATCTATATGTGTGTGTGTATACATATATATGTGTGTGTACGCATGTATATATACATATATGCATAGATACACACATATGCAAGTGTGTATGTGTGTGTGTGTGTGTGTGTGGAGAAAGAGGGTGAGAGAGAGAGAGAGAGGAAGAGAGAGAATATCCTATATAAATGCATTCTGTTATAATTATTTTAAAAAGGAGTAGGGAATGAGACTGAATTTTTCAAGCATCTCCTTTCTCTGGTAAATCAGAGCATGACCCTTTCCCCCTACTCTTCAGGAATGTGGAACCCTTGAAATCACAACGACTCAATCTAAGGGTGAGAGTACTCTCTATCTCTGTAATCTGGAGTGACTCACCTTCTCTATGCCTCCATTTTCCCATCAGTTAAATGGGGATGATAACATGGGCACCACCTACTTCGCAGAGTAATTGTGAGAAAAGTATCTCATAAACATTAAATCACCATAAATGGGAAATATAATTTTAATGATGTGTGTGTAATGTAATTATAATAATTAGGTTTATTATTGAAAGCAGCTCTCTAAGAATGTAAATTGCAAGAAAAGATAGAGGAAGTTCCTCACCAGACATTCTCGTGCCAATGAGATCATCGGTCTAATTAAAAAAAAAATTGAGAGACAGTGCTAGCAAACTGACCCAGAGTCAGAAAGACCTGGGTTCACAGTCTTGCCTCTGTCACACACTGACTGTGTGACCCGGAGCAAGTCACTTAACTTCTCAGTGGACCCAGGTAACCCCCTAAGAATATGGAGTGTAGAAAGGGAACTGTTCTCTACTTATGACTACATTTAGAGTTGGAAGGGACATGATAGGCTCATAAGTTGATGATGCCACCTCCTATTAAATCAACTCCATTGGATCCCTGTTGCCTCCAGGATCTATTATAAAACTCTCTGTTTGGTGTTTAAACCCCTCTTCACCCTTCCTACTCTCCTGGTCTTCTTACTGCTTCTTCTCCATGTACTCGACACCCTGGGACCCTAACCTCCCAGCTGTTCCTTGCACCAGACTCTCTCTCCTCTGACTCTGGGCCTGTGCTCTGGCCGCTTCCCAATTTTAGAATATGCTCTCTCCTCATCTCTGCCTTCTGGCTCCCTCCACAACTCCGCTAAAATCTCGCCTTCCGCAAGAAGCCTTTCCCAGTCCTCTTCAGTCACAGGGACTTCCCTCTGATGATTGCGTCCTGTTTATTCTTCATAGATCTTGTTTGTACATAGTTGCTTTCATGTTGGCTCCCTCACTGGGTTTTGAGCAGGGACTACTTTTTTTCCTTTATTTGTATCTCCAGTGCTTAGCACAGTCCTCGGCACAGAGTAGGTGCTTAATAAATTCTTATTGACTGACTGACTGATCTAGTCCAAACCTCTTTTTTATGGATGAGGGAACTGAAGAAGGTGACTTGCCCAAAGTCATGCAGGGGCCTGTGTTCAAACCCAGGTCCTGATCACATATCTAGCCCTCTCTTCTGTGGATTGTATTACCTCCGAAACTAAAAACTATTGCCAATATGTGGGCATATCTTCTATGTTGATATATAATTTTATATAATATAAATAATACATAATATAGTATTATTAATTATGATTATGATCATTATCATTAATTGGTCTAACCTACTGCCTTAGGCAAGCAAGGTACAGGTTCAGTGGCAAGAATACTGGCTCTGGAGTAAAGAGTTAACTGGGTTAAACTCCTCTCCTTGTGTCACTTCGCCTCTGTAGGCCTCAGTTTCCTTATCTGTAAAATGATGGAATTTGACAGATGGCTCCTGAGGTCCCTTCTAGATTGAGGCCTAGGATGCTATAATCTATATTTTATAAAGGAGTCAGCGGGGTCCCAGAGAGATGACCCCCATGCTTCCTGCATGCTCCTGCATGCTCCTTCCAGGCCCTACCTTGCCTCTCCCACAGCCGCTCTCCCTTCGCTCCTTCCCCCTGTTCTGTTGGCCATAAGATGACATATGCCCTTCATCTACCCAAGAGATATCATTTGTGCCTGCAGTGGTTGGATGGTCCAATTCTTCCATCAAGATGCCCCCTTTGTTCAGCAATGCTATCAACTCAAGAGCAGCTGAGTCCATGTCCCCTAGTTCCCTTTTGACGTTATTTCTGACGTTCTTCCACATGCAGTTAGATACTTAATAAATGGTTCTGAGGCAAATCAAATGAAGCAGCCAAGAATACAGTCCTGAGGGTTGGAGGTTAAATGGTGCTCAGTTTATATTGTAGAAGGCAATGAAGGGACAAGGGAAGAATCATCAGCAGTGACTAGAATGTTGGAGAGGAACTCAAGAAGATTTGGGTTCAAATTTCCCCTCTGAAACTTAATGACTGTGCAACAAAATCATGTAACCTCCCTGAGTCTCAGTTTCCTCATCTGTGATATGGGAACCTATCTGTCAGGGTTATGGTGAGGCTCAAATGAGATAAAGTAGACCAAAAGCCCTTTGTCAATGTCAGTTTTGTTACTATTCATAGACAAACATGAGGTATGGGGACCTGAAAGTCTCAGGGACTGCTTTTAGATGGAATGCAAGGAGATGGAAGAAAATTTTGGTGCATGACTTTCAGTAAGTGCTCTCACCTCTCTGAATCTCAGTTTCTGTAAAACCAAGGAGTTGGACTAGAACAGAACTGGATCGAGAACTGGACTCAGATTCAGCAAGACCTGATTCTGACTCACTTTGGTTGTGTGACCTTGGACAAGTCACTTAACGTGTGATTATTCCAGGAAGCTTTCTAAGAACAGTTATATAACAGTTACTTTGTCTTTGTTGTGCATAGTTCCTGGTCCATGGTAGGCTTTAGATGAATATTTTTTGAATGTAAAAGAATTGGCTTGCCTTTAGAGCCTGGGAAAACTTTAGTAGGGCAATCACACATCACACAGACAGACACAGACACACACAGACACACAGACACAGGCACAGACACACAGACACAGAGACACAGACACAGACACAGACACAGACACACACACAGACACACACACACACACAGACATACACACACACACACACACACCCCTTTCACCATTTACCTCAACCAGAGAGGGAAAACAGATTCTGAGTCTTATTAGAATAGCGTCCCTTGTTAGAGTCCCTATCTATTCATCCCTCATTCTTCCCTTCCCTCCCCTTTTCTCTCTCCTTTTCTCTTTTCCCTGCCCTCTCCTCCTCTTTCCTCTCATCTTCTCCTCTCCCTCTGTGTCAGATGCTCTGGACTTCCCCTTCCCTCCCTGTTTAATCTTCTTGCCTTCCTGCTTTGTATCAATGGGGAGGGGGAGGGAGAGACCGGGAAAATCTTTTGTCATCTTTTAGGCTCTGACTTCCTGTGTGCTTTAGAAACCTCAGCAGAAGCGGAGGTGTTGGGTCGGAGGGGCTGGTTATGTTCTGCTAAACATAGCTTTGTATCTGGTATAGCCAAGAGCATAGTATTACTTTAAAGACGGTAGAACAACCAAAAATAGAACCCAGGTGTGGTGACACCAGTCATTTCCTGCCAAGCCTTCTCCCCTCCCCCATGGTCTACCTTCTACAGAACATTGTGGAGGATGGCCTCTATGTATGGGGCCCAGTCAAATACATCCTCTGCTGGCTGGTAGCTAAGGTGCTTTGAGCCCAGGTGGGGTGGGGCCCCAGCAGCCGAGGGAAAGGCTTGGTTCATTTTGATTCTGAAACTTTTTAGTGCCTTTTGCTTATCTGGTCCTTTCCTCCCAAGCCTACTTCTGTCCCCCCATCATCCTGGCTGCCTTGTGCTCAGGAAATTCCATTCTTCTCAAGGATGTTCATAGGATTCTAGATCTAGAGATGAAAGGGACCCCTCCCCCCACAAACCATCTAACCCAACCCCCTCAACTTACAGATGAGGAAAGTGAAATTAAAAGACGTTATGGGACATCTGGAGTCACATAGCTAGTGTCAGAAGTGAAATTTGAACTAAGATCTTCTTAAGTCCCATAAGCTACATCTACTATGCCACAGGCTCTGGAAATTAGATGTTGGGTTTTCCCCTTGGTATTTGATTCCCGACAGTCCAAGAATAGGATAAGCCCCTTGAGGGTAGGGGCTATTTTCAGTTTTGTCTTTGCCTGTCACAGTGCCTGGAACCTAACAAGTGCTTAATAAGCATTTATTAAATTGAACTGAATAGTGTTTTACTCAGTGTAGAAAACTTTATCAAAATCCCATTGCAATCAAGCAAGAAGCTTGAACGTTTCTTCTGTTTTCTCCTGTAGTTGACATCCTAGCCATTATGATGCCTCTTCCATGTAGTCTTTCATACCTTGGCCCTACATCACCCAGGCAGAAATGATTCTTTCCTCAATCAATCAATAAGCATTTATTAAGTACTTATTAATAGAGCTAAGAGGCGCATCAGATAGAGTGCTAGGCTTGGAGTCAGGAAGACTCATCTTCCTGAGTTCAAATCCGGCCTCAGATACTTATAAGCTGTGTGACTCCAGGGCAATTCACTTAACCCTGTTTGCCTCAGTTTCCAAAATCTGTAAAATGATCTGGAGAAGGAAATGACAACCCATTCCATTACCTCCATCCCCAGGGCCTAGCATGGTGCTTGGCATATCATAAAAACTCAATAGTTGTTTATTGAATGTTGAATGAATGTTAAATTAACTAAAATCATAGTGATAATAATGATAATGCCACCTAGCATTTATATGGTCCATTAAGTTTTATGAAGCAAATTGACCAAGTTGATAAGCTGTAAATTCCTGAAAATTCAAACTAAGGAGATTTTCAACCTGGAAAATCTCCTAGTTGGGATATGAAAAGAGTGGAGTCGCCAGAATTCTCAGAGTTCTGCCAAACTTCTTCCCTTGTCATCAAAGAAGGGGCTTGGGCAAGGAAATTTGATTAAAAAAGGAATCAATGAGAACTTCGTTATGTTCGAGTGCACTGGGCTGCAAAGCCCTGGATCCCAGCCTTGTGATAGCTGTTCTAAGGATGGGAAATGTCACAGCCAACAGTCCTCTCTTTATCCATTCACTAACTAACTCACCAAACATTCAGCACAGCTCCTGCTCTGTGTAGAGAGCATCACACCAGACCGACAGAGGTTAGACAAGACTGTGGAGTTTATGGCTTAGAAAGAAGGAGAAGGCACATACACAGACAGCCATAATAATCAGGTTAGATACATCAGGGAGTGACAATGTGACACACTTTATTAGGACCAAAGGGAAAGGTCAGCACCAACAGCTAGAATCAAACAAGCATTCGTTTCAAATTACAATACATTTCACACCCTCTGTTTTATGTGATCCTCATAACAGGGACAGCTAGATGGCACGGTGGTTAGAGTGCTGGGCATGGAGTCAGGAAGGCTCATCTTCCTGAGTTCAAATCTGGCCTCAGACATTTGCTTGTTGTGTGACCTTGAGCAAGTCATTTTAAACTCTGTTTGCCTCAGTTTCCCCATCTGTAAAATGATCTGGAGAAGGAAATGGCAAACCACTCCAGGATCTCTGCCAAGAAAAACACAAATGGGGTCACGAAGTGTAGAACCCAACTGAATAACAGCTTTCTCTGTGAGGGAGTTATCTTGAGTGACTTGGCTAAGGTCACCCAGCTAGCGTGCGTTACAGCTAGTATTGAAATTCAGGTTTCTTTCTGAGTTTTATTAGTAAACTACATTTATCTCCCCAAGATATCATGAATAAAGCATTTGGAAAAGCAGTTCAAATTTTGTAAAGAATATTTAAGATTGTATAGCCACATAGCAGTCAGTCAAGAAACATTCACTTAGAGGATAGCTAGGAACTAGAGATTCAAAGGTAAAAGTGAAACTGCCCCTGCTCTCAAGGTGTTTACATTCTGTTGGGGGAGGGAAAGGGCGAAAGGAGGAGACGATCAACATATATGCAAAGTAAATTCTAGGGTAAGTTCATGGGAGGATGAAATACCTAGCAGCAGGTAGGATTAGGAATGGCCTTATGGAGGAGATAAATATAAAGGAAAAAGGTTGAACTTAGAGTCAGAAAGACCTGGGTTCAAATCTGCTTTATGATAATAGTAATAACGTTGTTGTAGCTCAGTTATTTTGTTTGTGTCCAACTCTTCATGACCCATTGTACGTTTTCTTTGCAAAGATACTGAAGTGGTTTGCTATTTTCCTCTCCAGCTTGTTTTACAGATTTAGAAACTGAGGCAAACTCAAGTGACTTGCCCAGGGTCACACAACTAGTAAGTGTCTGAGGCTAGACTTCAACTCAGGAAAATGAGTCTTCCTGATTCCAGGCCTAGGTGTGCTACCCACTGGGCCATCTAGCTGCCCTCAATAGTAATAATAGCTAGCATTTATATACTGCCTATTATGTGTCAGGCACTGTGTGCCCTTACTCATGTCACATCAGGTAAAGAGATCACCTTACTGTGTAGTCTAGGATTATTATTATTTTTTTTTTGCCTGAGTCCACATGAATTCTTTTCTTAAGGGAGTTAGGGAGGTGAAAAGTATAGATAATTAATAAAATCACAAAAGTTCAAAGCCCTCAGACCTCAGGGACCTCTAATAGTCAGGCCAGAGATTAAGACACCTGACCTGTTAAATTCTGTGTATTCAAATAGTCTCCAAGTTTGCATCATCCATACTCTTTGTTTCACAACCTTGTGTTACACAACCAATCCACAAAGATACCACTCAAAATGGAATTAAGATCACTTTGTCTTTATCTAGGGGGAAAAAAACATTATTGCCAGTAGTATCAAAACAGCAAGCATAAACATTTAAAAGAATAAGGAAGTGCTTAAGAATAAACAGTGTCAGGGGCAGCTAGGTGGCACAGTGGACAGAGCACTGGCCCTGAAGTCAGGAGGCCTTGAATTCAAATCCAGCTTCAGACACTCATTACCTATGTGATCCTGGGCAAGTCACTTGACTCCAATTGAGAGAAAGAGAGAGAGTGAGAGCGAGAGCGAGAGAGAGAGAGAGAGAGAGAGAGAGAGAGAGAGAGAGAGAGAGAAGAAACGGTGTCACTCATTTGCTAATAGGCAACAGAGCAGAAGAAAAAAATAGTGAAGAATTTCAAAAAGTCTCAGCCTCATCTGAGGATAGGCACAATGAACTAGGATTCTTTCCTAAGTGAAGCACCAAGCAAGGAAAGGTTTCAATTGCTCAATGTGCATGGTCAGTAAGTACCCACATGTATGGCGTAACCACCAAGGCCCATCTCTCTTCCGTACTTCTCCCTTTGACTCTTGCAGAGCATTTTTAAAGACATACTGCAGTGGAAACCCTGCTCTCCAAATTCCCATCCCCCAGGATGGGAGAGAGGGGATGCAAATCCCAGGGTGCTCAGTACAGGTTTAAACAATGGGTTCTTTACCTGGGGTTCATGAATTTGTTTTTTAAAAAATATTTTAATAACTATTTCCTTTTTGTTCCTTTGTATTTTACTTTATACATTTAAAAATTTTATTCTGAGAAGGGCTTTGGAGGTTTAACAGGACTTCCAAAAGGAGCTATGTCACAAAAAATAGTTGAGTCCCTGTTTTAAACTATTTCTTCCACCCACAGGGGAATTCATCTGCAAAGGTCCATAAGGCCCGTTACACAACCGGGTTTTCTGGAGTTGTATTTGGACTGATAGAATCTTACGGCTTGAGGGGACTTTCAGAGGTCTGGAGATGCTATGTACACATACACTATTATCTTATAAAGATATTATATGCAACACAATATAAAAACTGAAGTTCACAGAAGTTTAATTGAATGCCTAGTATCTTGCTTAGTATCACATAGCAAATAAGTGTCTGTGAGACAGGATTTGAAGCTATCTAATCAAGCCTCTTTAGCCATGTAGAAAAACAAGGGCAGCTAAATGGGGCAGTGGATAGAGTTCTGGGCCTGGAGTAGGCAAGATTTGTTTTCCTGAGTTCAAATCTGACCTCAGACACTTATGAGCTGTGTGAGCCTGGGTAAGTCACTGAACCCTGTTTGCCTCAGTTTCCTCATCTGTAAGATGAGCCGATGAAGGACATGGCAAACAACTTCAGTATCTCTGCCAAGAAAACCCCCAAATGGGGTCACAAAGAGTTGGACACAACTGAAAAATGACTGAACATCATCATAGGCCTCACTACCCACATGAGACCTCTCTGGATCCCTGCAGTTTCTAGTGCCTTACCTGACACCAATTACCTCTTCTTTATCTTCTATATATTTTGTGCGTATTTGTTTTGTAGATACTTTTGTGCATATGCATTGCCTCACCTTGTAGAAATAAGCTCCGTGAGGGTACAGGTTGTTTCCCTTCTCTTTTTGTAGCCTCAGGGACTAGCACATCATAGGCACTTAATAAATGCTTGGTTGTTTGGCTGATAAATGAACGAGGTTAATGAAGTCTGTGTAGAACCTTTTCTTTATAGGATTGTAATTGAGTTAATAGTCAGTGAGGATGCAAACCATAATATTACCATTATTTTACAACTAGTCTGACATCTTTTTAAATTCTCTGGGTGACTGCTAATCTGTAGGATGGAAAGGAAAGAGTAGCTGTGAAGCTTCCTTCAAACCTGGAGGCAGGCTCTTCATTTGGCTGTCTTCCTCTGCCAGTACCTGGAATAACCCCTTCCTCCTTCCCCTTCTCTTTACTATCCAAATCCTACCCCTCCTTCTAGGCCCAGATTGAGTGTAGGAGTCCTCTGGAAGTCTTGCTTATCACTCCAACCTGTCTTGTAAGATTTCACTGTTTCCCTGACTTCTCAATGAAATTCATTCATTCCTTGATTAATATTTATTGAGAACCTAATATGGGCATAAGTCCTCTCAAAGACTCATAAATTTCGAGTGGGAAGGGAACGGCCCCAACTTTGCTCCCCTCATTTTATAGATGAAGAAACTGAGGATCAGAGAGTTTCAATGACTCGCCTCATGTCATCTGTATAATGAGCATCAAAGGGGGGACTTGACAGCCCATCATCTGACTCTAGATTCAGGTCTCTATCCACTGCCAACCCCTGTGTGGGGGGAGATGAATGGGTATATATGGCCTCTGCCCTTTGAGAATGAATGAATGAATGAATGTAGAAGTGAAAAGGCATTTATTAAATGTTTACTTACCCTGTGCCAGATGCCATGCCAATCTCTGGAGATGCAAATACAAAAAACAAGATGATACTTTCCCTCAAGGAGTTTACATTATCATTGGAGAATAGAATTGGGGAGATCATTGGTGGATTGGTGGAGAAGTAATGGAAGGCTGTTTAAAGCATAAGGGACTTGAATAAAGCTTTGAAGGATGGGAAAGAATTGGAAAGGTGGGGGTAGGGGGAATAGAACATGAGCAGATATTGGGAGGCAGAAATAAGTATGCTATATTTGGGAATGGACCAACATTGTTGGAGTGTCAGGCTCATGTTGGAGAGTAATGGGATAAAGAAATAGGAGATAATAAGGAAGGCTAGAAAAAACCAGCAGGAACCAGACAGTGAAGAGCCAAATACCAAAGTGAAACATTTGTATTTTTTCCTAAAAGTCATAGGGATGCCCTAAAGATCCTTGAGCATGGGACTGATATGGTCCAACCTGAGTTTTTGAAGATTATTTGGCAGTTAGACAGAGGATAGATTAGAGAGGGAAGAGAATGGAAGCAAGGAGACCATTTGGGAGGCTGTTGCAATATTCTATGGTCTGCACTGAGATGATGGCTATGAGTGGAGAGAAGGGAATGGTGAAAGATGTGGAGTTAGAATTGATGATTTGGCAGCTTATCAAGGATGATTCCAAGATCCAAGCTGGCATACTTACAAAAAGTTAAGATAAGCCAAAGATCTGAGCAAAGCTAGTCATAGAGCAGCAAGGGCAAAGTCAGGGGCATAGGAGTAGCCAGACTGAGACAGGACCCAAGAAATCAGTAAGTGGAAAGGTCCATGGCAAGGCAGGACATTCAAAGTCTGATAAATGATCCATTCTTAGGAGATCTGCAGGAACAATATAAGGAAGAGGAGGAAAATAGGAAATAGCAGAATCATCTCTTGCAGCTTTTTAGCCCCACTCATCTCCACAGAGATCTAATTCTGAATTAGACAGGCCTGGAGGCCTGTGGGTGATGGCTCCTGAAAAGAGCTTGCTGGGTGATGGGTATGGGGGAGAGCCAAGGCAGGCCCCTGACAGAAGATGCTCGCTAAGGATTTGAGGAATTGAAAGAAAGCCAATCATTATCAATTTCTTGCTGGCTTCTTCCCTTGCAAGTCAGTGGGACATACACGTAGAGGTATGGAAGGGGTTGGCCCAACAATTGACTCTCTGGAGCACAAGGCATGACTGCAACTCCAGAATGGAGACTGAAAAGATCTTGAAAGGTTGATCATTACCCATAATACCACTGCAAAAAGCCCATGACATTGGGAAACACCCATGGTTTTCTTCGGTACTGAAAAGCTACTGCCAATTAGTTGATTTAGTCAGCTTGGGGCCCTTTTTGGTAGGAAAGACCTCATTTCAGAGAACACAGACCTTAGAGGGGAAGTGGTTCAAAATTAAAATAAAATTTATCATACACTGCTGGTCAGTGCTCTGCCCACAAGACAGTTATTGTGACCAAAACCCCGTACCTCATGGTCCCTCTACTTAAGAGTCAGAAAACACTACAAGATGAAGATGATAAGAATTGGACTAATATTTTAAAAGAGAAAAAGATAGGATGTAGGACTATCATAGGAGTCTAGGTCAGAGATACAAAGTTGGCAGGGATATAGTTCAAAATCCTCATTTTATAGCTAAGAAGTTCAGAGGGCTAAGTGGTTTTGCCAAGGTGACATAGGTACTAAATGTTAGAAGATGAGATTAGAACTGTCAACCAGGTGAAACCCACTGCTCAAAACGTAGAGGAGTCCAAGCTGGGTTGAAAGTGGAACAGTTTTATTAGAAGAAAAATCAGATACTAGTGCTGAGGTCCCTGGCACAAGGTACGGAGGCACCCTGCCCAGGAGAGACAGGGGAGGTTTATACTTGAAAACCACAAAGGGGAAGTTCAGGGAGGGGTTGGGGAAAAGAACAGATAGTCTTTCCCAGGAACAGGTAAACATAGAGGCAGGGTATTTTGAAGGAACAGTTGACTGCAAGGCTGGTTTGGGCAAGTTTGGAGGGGGTGGGGGGCACAGCTCAGCAAGGTCAGTGAGTGAACAGCAAAAGCATCTGAGTGAGCAAGACTTTGGCTCTGTGCAGGCTCCTGACTGGCTCCTTTCAGCAAGTAGCCTTGCTCTGTGTCCAGTGCATCTGGCTGGCAAGGTAACTCATAGAAAACAGATATGTCAGTCTCAGGGGTACTTCCACGGAACCTTGGTCTTCCTCCTCCAAAACCAGGGTTCTTTCTAACTGTACCGTATCCAGTGGAAAGGCAGAGGCCCTGGTCTAAAAGTGAAGACTGCTCATTTCCAGAGATTAGGGTATAGAGAGGATAAATGGGATAAAGCCTTGGGATAAACATGGAGTTGCAGTGGTTGGGGAGTATGGAGCTTTATTGGGTGTCCAGAGATAACTCCTTCACTCAACTCCTAACCTACTGGTCTAAATTTTGCCTAAATGTGTAATTATCTTTTGAGAGGGATCCTTTAGACCTACTTTATTTCATAATAACCTCCAATTGACTGGGCCATATTCAGAAGCCTCGGTCATTGTGGATACCTTTGTCAGGCCCACTCTGGAATATACCTAAACAAATATGGCCTCCTGCAGTGCTTTTCTAAAACAGGTTTGATCTGGCCCTCTTGGGCCAGACTTTAGCAAAACCAAATCTAATCTGTAAGCTAAGAATGGCTCTTACATTTTGAAATAAAGTTTTGTTGTGTTTGAAATAGCTGGGGACAAAAGATATTTTCTTGAAGGTCATGCAAAAACAATCAGGCAGGATTTGGCCTTCAGGCCAGCCAAGGAGATTGGACTGAGCCCTTTCTCCATCTGGACTTCCATGCTTTGAGCGGATAGGAGATAGGATGCCACTAAACTTTGCATTCCTATCTCTATGTTTTTTGTTGTTGTTAAGTTCTTTCAGTCATGCCCAATGCTTAGTGACCCCACTTGGGGTTTTCTTGGCAGAAATACTAGAGTGGTTTGCCATTTCCTTCATCATCTCATTTTACAGATGAGGAAACTGAGGCAAACAGGGTTCAGTGACCTGCCTAGGCTCACACAGCTCATAAGTGTCTGAGGTCAGATTTGAACTCAAGAAGATGAGTCTTCCTGACTCTGGTTCCAGCACTCTGTACAATCTACCACTCACTCCTTTCCTTGTGTTTGATAAGTAGTAAAATATGATGAAAAGTTCTTGGGAGATGAAGACTGAATACCCATGCCATTCTAGCTGTTGGAAACAGATTAAATTCAATGCAATAAACTAAGTGCTATGCTAGGCAGTGTGCTAAATACAAAAGTGAAGTAGACCTGGTACTAGCCCTGCTAGAGTTTAAAACCCAGAAAGGCAATAAGACACTCAGGAATTGTAATACAAGACAAAATGGAATAAGCATCATTGGAGAAATGTACAGAAGATGCCAGGGGAGAATTAAAGGAAAACAAAGCTAACTGTTGGCTGGGACAGATCAGAGGTGACTTTGTAGCCTTGAATGATGAATAGGAATTTGATAGAAAAAACGGTGGTGGGGGTGGCAGAACAGGGCATCCTAGGCAAAGGGAACAGCATGAGCATAAACAGAGGGAAAGAACACTTAACTGAAAATAGTTCACCCTTATACAAGTGAATGAGTATGAAGGAAGAGATGCCTCCGTAATATCAGTGGGCAATGTGGAGTAGTAGAAAAAACACTAAGCTTTGAAATCATAGGAGACTGGCGTTCAAATCCTACCTTAGACATTTATTGGTTTTGTGACTGTGAGCAACACCCATTCAAGTGCTCGAGATTAGGTAAGAATCAAGGCAAAGCATGGCCTCTTTTACCTAGTCAAATTATACATACATATACATATATATACATTTACCTACATACATACATATATTGGAAGGAGGAAGACCCCTAGGCTTTCTGGCCCAAACAGAAACAGTTGCTTTTTATACTTACTCTGAGTCATCAGAGTCCAAACAATGACCAAATGAAGCCAAGGTCTCCCAACACATCCTGGGCTTTCTCCAGTTGTCCTGGTCTGTGTCTTGCCAAAGGACCCAGAAGGCTTTGGAGGAGACAGTATGGTGACTTTGCAAAGCCCTGCCTCACTTCAATCCAATTCACTTGCACATCATGGCATCACTTCCTTGATGTCATGTCCTCTTCGAGAACAAGGAACAAACAGCAGTGACAGCCTTGAGCTCTGAGGCTCAATTTCTTTTTCTACATAATGGATATAAAATTTCAAGTGGTACTTACATCTTAGAGTTGTTGTGAGGATCAAGAGACCTGATGTATGTAAAGCATTGAACAACTTAAAAATTCTGAATAAATCTCATCTGTTATTATTGATACGGAAAGTGAGGTCCAAAGAGATTCAATAATTTGTCCAAGGTCACACAGGTGATAAGTAACAGAGTCAGGATTTGAACCTAGCTATTTTTACTCTAAATCTAGAGCCCTTTCTGGCCCACTTCCCATGGGTTTTGAATAGAAGATGATGAATTTATTTTTGGACTAGGTTTTGTATATGTGCTTATGTGGAACCACTTCTCTTATTGCCCCAACTTGTACTCTTGGGCTCCCAAAGTGTATCTGTCACTCTCAGGTACAAGGATTTAGTTGAGGAGTGGGGAACCTGTAGCAGTGTGTATTCTAGTAGATATTCTCAAAATTCTCTTCTAGGCTCAACTTCTACATTTCCATGACTTATGCTATAATAGTTTACCTCAATTTCCCTAATCTATAGAGTAGGAAGGATCATTTTTCTACACCTCTCTGCTTTCTAGGGGAAGCTTCAAGGGCCCTTGGGTGTGTGGGGCACTGGGTTTTTTCCCTGTGGGGGAGGGGAGCCATTCTGCAGTGAGTCTCACTCAAGCTCCTCCCTTTGCTGTCTCCTAACAGGACTGAGATGCGCTGGCCCTAGCTGTTCTCTGGCAGCATGTCTGGGGTGTCCGAGCCCCTGAGCCGGGTGAGGGTGGGCACCCTGCGCCGGCCTGACGTTCCCCCAGAACCTGTGGTGGTGGTGCCTGTGGATGTGGAAAAGGAGGACGTGAGAATCCTTAAGGTCTGCTTCTACAGCAACAGCTTCAACCCTGGGAAGAACTTTAAGCTGGTCAAGTGCACTGTGCAGACAGAGATCCAGGTAAGGGTTGGGTATGAGTGAGGTGGACTGAGCTAGTCCCACCTTTGTCTCTTAATGGCTGTGTGAACTTTGGCCAAATTTAACCACTCTGGGTCTCAGTTTACTCATCTGTAAAATGAAAGAAGTGGACTAGATGACTTTCAGCTCTTCATCCCATGATCTTTTCTTTCCTTTGAGCAATATATATGTTGTGCTATATAATTTTCTTTTATTCGTTCATTCACTTATTCATTCATTCATTTTTATTGATTGATATGCTTGTTGTCTGCCCCATTAGAATGTAGGCTTCTTGCAAGAAAGTACTGGTTCATTATTTGTACCTGTATCCCCAGTGCCTAGCACAGTGCCCTGGCACATAGTAGGCATTTAATAAATGTTTACTTACTTGATTGATTTGGCACTCTCCATCTTATCTATATCTTTCTTAAACTGAGGTGCCCAGGACTAAATCCCACACTCGATATTTGATCTGAAGATGGCAGAGTTCAGTGTATCTATCTCTTCCCTATTCCTGGAAGGTATATCCCTCTTAATGTAGCCCACACTTAGAACCTGTAAGGCCTTGGACAAATCACTTAACACTTGGACTATTACGACACCATTCTGGCTGGTCTAGCCATAAGTCTGTCCCCACTCCAGTCTTTCCTCCACTCAGCTGCCAAAGCAATCTTCTAAAGCATAGGTCTGACCGCATCACCACCCCTTTCCTCACTCAATAAACTGCAATGGTTCCCTGTTACCTCCAGAATCAAATATAAAATTCTCTCCTTAAAGGACTTTTAAAACCCTCAATAACTTGGCTCCTTCCTACCTTTCTAGACTTCCTACACCTTACACCCTCTATATACTCTGCTGTCCGTCTATACAGGCCTCATTATTCCTCAGACATGGCTCACCATGACTTTTCACTGACTGTCACCAATGCCTGGGAGGCTCTTCCCCCCAGCCTCCATCTCTTGGCTCCCCTGGCTTTCTTCAAGGCTTGGCTGCTTCAAGAGGCCTTTCCTGATCCCTCTGACCTATTGTGCCTTTCTCTGAGATTACCACCCACCCTCACTTCAAATATTTTGTTCGAACATGGCTGTTTATATGTATTCTCTCTCCACTGAGTAGGTGAGCTCTTTGATGGAAAGTAGGGGCAGAAACTATGGATTGGGTTTGTCATTGTTTTTGTTGGTTTTTTACCTTTCTTAGCATCCCCAGAGTTTATCACAGTACCTGGAACACAGTAAGCACCTAATAAATTCTGGTTGACCTGATGACTTGTTCATTGGAACTCTCTAATCCTCAGTATCCCAGTCTGTAAGATGAAAAGGATGGATGAGATGAATTGTAAGCTTTCTTAGAACGCGTAGTCTGAGTCCTGTTAGAAGGCCTAGTCCTTATTTTTCAGGATCCCTGCTTCTAGTCTCTCCCCCCATGTATGAATCCTTGCCAGAATGGTAACTACTTTAAGAAATGGTTCTCCCATCACTCTCTGTGAGTAATGGCCAAAGCAGCAGGATATGAGCTAATGGGATTCAATTTTCTATTGGCAATACAAACTTCCTAACAATGAGAATCCCCTCAAGGTGAGGTGGGTTCATTCTCCTTGGAAGTCTTCAGGCAGAGGCCAGAGGACCATGTGTCCAGAATTCTATAGTATCTAAACTACCTAGAATCAAATTCTTAAACTGAGAAAGGCACGGAAGACGTACTAGGGAGGCATAGTATGGAATTGGTAGGGATTTTCCTAGGATAAATCCCCAGGCTTGTCCTACATGTTTATTAGGCTGATTACCTTCTGGGCAGTCTATTCCACCTTCAAATGACTTTAATTATTGGGGATTTTTTCTTTCATCAAATCTGAGTTTTCCTTTTTGTAACTTCTACCTGTTGGGGTAACTAGGTAGTACAGTGGATAGAGCACCAGGCCTGAGTCAGGTAGACTCATTTTCCTGAGTTCCGATCTGGCCTCAGACTCTTACTATCCGTGTGACTCTGGGCAAGTCACTTCATCCCATTTCCCTCAGTTTCCTCATCTATCAAATGAGCTACAGAAGGAAATGACAAACCACTCCAATATCTTTGACAAGAAAATGGTACAGTGGTAAGTGGTACAGTGGATAGAGTGCTGGGCTTGGAATCAGGAAGACTCATCTTCATGAGTTCAAATCTGGCTTCAGATACTTACTAGCTACGTGACCCTGGGAAAGTCACTTAATCCTGTTTGCCTCCGTTCCTCATTTGAAAAATGAGCTGGAGAAGTAAACGGCAAAAGACTCCAGTAGTTTTGCCATGAAAACCCCAAATAGGGTCATGAAGAGTTAGACACAACTGAACAACAACTACGTACTTCAACCAATTTCTGCCCTCTCGGGCATAGTGGAACAAGTATATACAATCCCTCTTCTTCGTGAAGAACATGAACTGCTCCTTAGAGAATGACTACGGGTGAGCTATATTTGACAAAGTATTAAACTTACATTATCAGAGCACATCAAAGACAGAAACAAGGATTTCATGTAAACATTTATGGTAGTATTTGTGGCAGAAAAAATGGAAACGACATGATGCCATCCACTGGGAAGTGCTGGTAACTAAACAAACTGTGGTCATGAATGTAATTGAATATTAATGAACTGCAAGAAATGACAAATGTAAAGAATTAAGAGAATCTTTGGAAAGGTGCATGAACTGATACAGTGCCAAGTCAGCAGAGTCTGGAAAGTAATCCACACAATCGTCACAATAATGTAAAAAATGGAAAAATATCAATATTCTTATTATTACAGTAAAGAAAACATAGGGGAACTGTTAACATATTAGTCATGAGAAGGTTCAAGATGATAATTTCTCAAAAAGAAACTTAATATACATGTTTTAAATACTCAGCAGTTCTAGTGAGATGTTCCATGTTGCTTCACAGTTACTGTTTCTGTTTTTGCAACTTGACTCCTGTTTGTTAGTAGTTGAGACCTTTTTCTGGTCTTCTAGAATTTTCAGGTCTTTGATCCTAAAACTGGAAAAAATAGCTTAAAATCCATTATTGTATTGTCAGTAGAAAAATGAATCCCATTAGCCCAAATCCTGGTGCTTTGGCCATTATCCAGAGACTGTTTGACGGAGGAACTAAAAGTAATAATCAGTCTTGACCAATAAGGACTAACAGTGATGGATGCCTCCTCTTCAGGACAAAGATGGTGGACTATGGCTGTAGAATGAGGCTACATTGTCAGACATGGCTAATATGTTGGTATGTTTTTGCTTGATTTTTCTTCTTTGCTATATGGCTTCAAGGATTCTGCTGGAAAGAATGAAAGGGGCTGTCATTGGGAATTGACAACACTATAAGAAAGAAAAAAGGGACCAATAAAACATTTTTCAGCATCTCTAATGTTGCTAAGGGAAAAGAAGATATTTTAGGCAGAGGAGTGGGATGGCTAAATTTGCAGAGGCAAGAATGTGCCCAGCATTGGGAGAGAGGGGATATCGAGTCGGTCAGTCTGTCTGGAGCAGACCGTCCGTGTGGGGAATAGAAAGATACGAAGCTGGAAAAGTAGATAGGGACCAGATTGCAAAGAATCTTAAATGTAAGACTGTAGAGTTTGGTTTTATTCTATAAGTACTTAGAGAACTGAAGATTTTTGGCAGGAAAAAATGTGATGAAATTGTTATTTTGGGGATATTAATCAGGCTGTGGCATTTAGGATGGATCACAGGTGGGAGGATGGGAGTCCAGCTAGGAGGCTATTGCAAAATTTCTGCTATGAGGTTGTAGAACCTGAATTAAAGTGGTAGTAGCAGAGAAAGAAAGGAAGGAAGATGTGTGGAAAGAGAGTAGGATTCAGCATTAAGATGCAGTCTTGACTGTCACTCATCAGTCAATCAACAGATGCTTTGCTAAGCACCTACATTTACATATACTGAGTGCTTTATTAAGCTTAATAAGGCACCCGTTATGTCTCAGACACTGTACTAGGAGCTAGGGATACAAAATCAAAAATGAAACAGTCCCTACCCTCGAGGAGCTTATATTCTCTCAGGGGAGACAACTTGTATAACATAAATACGTATATACATAATGTATGCAAAAGAAATATGAGGTAAGTTTTTGAAGGAGGCACCATCAACTAGGGAGGAGAAGGGCAAAAATAATAATAATTCTCATGTAGCAATAGCATTTGAACTGAGATTTAAATACAAATTTAAAAGAAATAGAGATTCTTAGACACAAAAGTGCTGATTGGGTACATTCCAGGCATGGACAGACAAAATAGAATAGCATGTTCGAGCAACAGTCAGAAGGCTAATATGGACTGAATGACTATGGGCAAAACATTTAACCCCTAGATGTAAAAATAAGGAGCTTGAACTAGATGACTTCTAAGGTCCCTTCCAGCTCTAAATCTTTGGTTCTATGACTTTGTGGGAAGGCAGTTTTGAAATAAGAATTGACCGGTGTGATTTTCAATTAGACACAAGAAGGCAAGGAAATGGAAGGACTCAGAGATAATTGATGTTCTAGGCTTGGGTGAATGAGAAAGTGATGACGTTTGAGGGAATGGAGAGATGGTTTAGGGAAGAGAGTAAGTTCAATTTTTGATAGTAGAGTTTCAAATATGGGCCTAGAGTTCAGATATACAGTAAATGAGCCTTCCAAATGTCAGCAAAAAACCAAAAAGGTGAGGACTGAACCTTGGGGTACATCTTGATTTTAGTTGCAGGAGGAAGTTACAGCACAAAAAAAGTCAGAAAAGAAGCAGCCAGAAAGGCAAACTATAATAGTGTCACAGAAACTAAAGGAGAAAAGTTTCAAATTGAGAAGTGATCCAATACTCCAGTTTCAACAGATCTATGATCTCATTGTTGGGAGTATTACCACTACTGATAAGAATTGTAACCCATCTATGCTTCCCCATTCTGTGCAATCCTCATCCATTTCCCCCAATATGTTCATCATGGGGATGCCCTCCTAGTGTTTTTCAGGGCCTTCCTTGTGTTCTCCGAAGCCTGGGTAGATACTGATGGAGCACGTGGGCTGTCCATTTCTTCCTCATTCTTATTGCATAGCAAACGGGTCACACAGTCCTCTGATGATTTCCATTACCTTGCTTCTATTTGACAGTCTTTCATCTGTCAGTCAGTAAATAGGATTTATTAAGTACCAAGTGTGTGCTAAATATTGAGAATAAAAGGAAAGGCACAAGATAGTCTCTGCTCGAGGAGCTCACAGTCTAAAGGGGGGGACAGTTTGCACACAAGTATGTATGAACAAGATATATACAGGATTCACTGGAGACAACCAACAGAGAGAATGCATGAGCATTAAAGTGGATCAGCAAAGACTTCTTGTAGAAGGTAGGTTTTATCTGAGACGTGAAAGAAGCCAGGGAAGCTGGGAGCTGGAGATGAGGAGAGAGAGCATTCCAGGCATGAGATAAAAATGCCTAGAGTTGGGAAATAGAGAATCAGCAAGGAGGCTGCTGTCATTGGATCACAGAGTATGTGGGAGGAGTAAGGCATAGAAAGACTAGAAAGGTAGTATGAAGGACTCCCTAACTGGATTCTAAGTTGCCCTCTAGGATGGCAAAGAGCATGTCTTCCATTTGGAAGGCAGTGTGGCACAGTGGAAAGAGCATTGGACTTAAGAGTCAGGAGCAGCCTGGGATTGTATCCAGATTTGACACTTACTAGCTGTGTGACCATGGGCAAGTCACTTAACCTCTCTGTACTTCAAGCTCCTCTTCAGTAAAATGAAGGGATTGGGCTAGTTGGTCTCTCAGGGATCACTCAGATTGAAATTTGTGATCCTTACCCAGCATCTTTCTAGGCTTGCTTTTTTTCTCTATTTTTTTCCTTAATAGTATTTTATTATTTCCAATTACATGTAAAGATAATTTGCAACACTCATTTTTGTAAAATTTTGAGGTTCAAATTTTTCTCCCTCTCTCTCTTCTCTCCTTCCTCCCCAAGAACACAACAAATCTGATGCAGGTTAGATATGTATAATCACAGTAAACACATTTCCACATTAGTCACATTGTCAAAGAAGAATCAGAACAACACAAGGGAAAACCATAGGAAAGAAAGAACAAAAAACAACAAAAAAGGGAAAATAGTCTGCTTCGATCTGCATCCAGACTCCATAGTTCGTTCTCTGGATGTCTTTAGCATTTTCCATCATGAGTCTTTTGGAATCGTTTTGGATGATTGAATTGCTTAGAAGAGCTAAGTCTATCATAGCTAATCACCTCCCAGTGTTGCTATTGCTGTCACACTGTTCACTTAGCATCGATTCACGTAAGTCCAGGTATTTCTGAAGTCTGCCAGCTCATCGTTTCTTATAGCACAATCATATTTCATTACATTCATATACCACAACTTGTTCAGCCATTCAGTTGATGAGCCTCCCCTCAATTTCTAATTCTTTGCTACCCCAAAAAGAGCTGTTATATTTTTGTATATGTGGTTCCTTTTCTCTTTTTTATCATCTCTTTGGCTTACAGATCTAGGCTCACTTAAAACAAAAGACCAAGTAATAATTCCACATTGCTTTCAAAACTACCCTTCCAAATTTCTTTGTTTCCTTCTGTGAATTTTTTAAATGTTTCTCTCTCTCTCTCTCTCTCTCTCTCTCTCTCTCTCTCTCTCTCTCTCTCTCTCTCTCTCTCTCTATCACTATGACTAATTCCCCCTAACTCTAATTTTGTTATTGTTCAGTTGTTTCAGTCATGTCTGACTCTGTGACACCATCTGGCATTTTCTTGATAAAGATGCTGGAATGGCTTGCCATTTTCTTCTTCAGCTCATTTTACAGATAAGGAAACTGAGGAAAACAGGGTTAAGTGACTTGCCCAGGGTCACACAGCTAGCAAGTGTCTGAAGTTGGATTTGAGCTTAGGTTCTCCTGATTCCTGACCTAGTACTCTATCCACTGTGCTACCTAGCTACCCTTACCCCTGATTCCCCTACACACACACACACACCCTCAATTAAAAACCAAGAAGGGGAAAAAAACCCTCTGTAACAAACAAGTTAGGCAAAACAAATCCACTTGTAACCATTTCCGAAAATGTTTGTCTTCTCCCGAACATTGCATCCGTCACCTCTCTGTCAGAAGGTAGGTAACATGTTTCATCATTGGTCTTCTGGATACATGGATGGTTATTGCTTTGACCAAAGTTTTTCAATCTTTCAAAGATTTTTTTTTCATAGTGTTGTCCTTCTATAACTTGTTTTCATGGTTCTGCTCACTTCAGTCTTCATTAGTTCATCTTACCAGTAATCTCTGAAATAATCTTTTTCATCATTTCTTATGATCACAATTTCTTCAGCCATTGCCTAATTGATGAAAACCTCCCCAGATTCTTGGTCTTTGCTTTTCCTTTTTCCCATTTAATCCTTTAATCAACATTAGGAAGTTTGTTTTACTTGTGAATATTTCTTCCCTTGTATTATTCTCTCTTTTAACCTCCTCTCCCCTCCCCATTTCTGCTTGTTTGATGAACTTCTACACCAAGCCTGTGTGTGTGTGTGTGTGTGTGTGTGTGTGTGTTCAATCCTCCTTTGTCTGTTTCATATAACAGTAAGGTTTGTCTGATTTCTATCTCTAGTTATGAGAAATAGCAAATTCTGTCCCCTTCTTCCTCTTTTCTAGATTAGTGTGTTCCTTTTATCTTTCTTTCATTTTCTTATTTTCAGACGGTCAAAATAGAACCAATCTACCCCCAGTTCCTCCATTTTTCTTATTTAATTCCTCCAATATCTTTTGAAGATATTAAGATACTGAAAGGATACATATTTTTTCTTTCCCTAGTAGGATTTTAGCACTACATCATCATTCAAAACCCTAAAATTGATTCAATATATTTACCTTTCTATATTTCTCTGGACTTTTGTTTTTCTGTTTCAAATTTCCTACTCAGCTCTGGTCTAGTCATCAGATATACTGAAGGTCCTATATTCATTGAAGGTTCATTTCTTTTTTCACCAGTAGGATTATACTCAACTTTGCAGGGTAAGTTATTCTTGGTTGTAAGCCTATATCTTTTAACTTTTCGCAAAGTTAGATTCTAAAATCTTCTCTCACTTATGGTAGAAGGTGGCTGGTTTTATATATATGATCTTGACTATAGTTCCTTGATACTTGAACAACTTCTTTCTGAGTGTTTGATTTTTTTTTTTTAACAAAGATGGTCTGATTTTGGCTATGATATTCTTTGGACTTTTCCGTAGAGCATTTTTTCCCCAGGAAATGATCAGTAGATTCTTTCTATCTTTAATTTCCCCTCTGATTCTAATAGATCTGAGCAGTTTTTGTTTATAACTTCTTTAAATATAGTGTTCAGATTTTTTTAAAAAATGGTTTTTAGAGAATTCAATGATTCTTTCTTTAATGATTTATTCTTTAAACATTTATTATTTTTCTCAAAGCTGTTTCAGATATTGGAGGAGATACAAATTTGGGACCGTGTGTTTGTGAAACTCACAATGTGATGGGGGAATAAGATGAAGAAATAACTATAATATGCAACATTGCATAAGTGAATTACAAGGCAATCAGAACGGAAGGGAGATTGCAGGTGACAGGAGAAAAAATTTTACCAAATAATCCAGTGATTCTTAAATTACTTCCCTCTGACCTGTTTTGCCGGTTAATTATTTTTATATCCAATATCTTACTTTTCTTTCATATTTTCAGTCTTTTGGTTTTTATCTAATATTTCTTGCTATCATTAATTTCTATTTAGTCTATTCTAGTTTTCAGGGAGTCCATTGATTGGGTAAGCTCTTCCACTTTCTCTTCTTATCTATTAATTCTCCTTTCAATTCTTTCCTCTTGAGTTTTGACTTCTTTTTTTAAATCTCATGCTTTTTATCTAGGTATTCATTTCTTTATGGAAAACATTTTTTTTCCATTTGGGTCACTTCTTACAATTGTTATGGACTTGCTTCTTCTGGACGGAATCTCTGTATCTACAATAATTCTTTATATTGATCAATATTTTCTTTGATTTATACATCTCTTCAGTTTTAGTTCCTGAATTGAGGTTTTGTTCAAGGGCCAAGCTCTTCCCCATGCTACCCTTTGGGGGAAGGGTGGTTGGTCCTACTTGGCCTTACCCTGAATCCTTTGGGTCACTGTACTGATCTCTGCTTCCTAAAATTAGGCTCTCCCTAGATCTTTGAAGTTTGTAGTGATACATCTTTAGGACAGAGTGCTAAAGATCTCAGATCCACTGGGCCTGGACCATTCCGAATACTTTCATGCCAGCACAAGTCACTGCTGGTCTCTGAGAACTCCAATGTCCCTTTCCTTGGGTTTTCTGACTATGATAGGTCTTTCTCACCACCCTGAGTCCTTAGGGGAACCTTCCACTCTTGCTGCCTCTGGACATGCAGACCATACATGTCTCTGTTCAGTCTGGGAGGCTGCCAGATGGCCTGTGCTAGCATTGAATTTGTTGACATCCCTCTTTCCTATTGTCCATGCACTTCTAAGTGTCTTTTTGTGTATTTCTGGGGTAGAAAAAAATCCACTTACCCTAGTTGTTTTTATCATCATTATTTTGTCTGGTTGGAATTTCAGGGTTTTGGTGGAGTAGGTTTGTGGGAGCTGGGTAGTCTACCTCCTATTTAGGCAACTATCTAGCCAAAAAGTATGTAGAAACAGACATTCTAAATCTTCCACGGAATAATTCAACAATCATTATTTACACAGTGCTAGAGGTATTACACAGAACCAAACGGAACATGAGGGGCTTAGGATTCCTTGAATATCTTCTTTCATCTTTGTATTCCTAGTGTCCAGCACCCATCATAATGCATTGCTCATAATGTTTGTTAGATTTAGGAGTAAAGAGATGGACAGAAATTTGGCATTTAGGAAGAATTAGTTTTTGTAATGGGGAAGTTAGGGCTCACTTCCCAGCCTTGTAAATGGCTTTCAATTTCAGGAGAATGAGATAAGTGCTCTAAGAGGGGTATAAAGTACAATGAAATTATTTCTGGCTGGACAGGGAGGAGGGTAAGCTGGAAAACAGAGAAGAAATGGTATTTGAACCACACCTTGAAGGATCAGCAGGCTATTTCAATAAACAGTGATAGAAGTAAGAGCATTTCAGGCAAAGGATAAATTGTTGTTTTTGTCAGTGTAAGAAACTTCTATTTTGAAGCCTCCCTTCCCCAATGCAGGTGTGCAACTTATCCATACTTTATAATCTTAGGAAGATTGCTTAGACCACTGAAAAATTAAATGAATTCCTTCATGACTACACAGTCATTATGTTTTAGAGGCAGGGCACGAACCTAGATCTCCCAGACACCAGGTCAGGCTTTCCACCTATTGTGACATTTTATCTTTTAGTGCAAAGATAGAGAGGGGAACATTTGGAAGTGTGTGATAGGAATGGCAGGTTGAGGTGGTGTGTTGGGCATCAAAGGGTGGTATGAGATATGGCTGCATAGGTAGATGGAGGACAGATCTTTCAAATCCTTGAGTGCCAGGTTAAAGAGTTTAGACTTTATAAACAAATTCCCCTGACACCTCTTGCTGGCAAATGCTATGAATGTGCATTGCCACATGCCAACCAGTGCCATGTTTTCCTGCTCTGCTAGCCACGTACCTCATATTTACCACTTTGTCCAGGTCTTACTTCTAAAGATGTAACTAATCCAATCATAAGTTTTTAATGCAGTAATAGAAAGTGATTTGTCTATAGCTTGCTACATGAATATCTTTTGGCTGCAGTGACTAAAGGAGAGAAGTCGACAGGAGTTGCGAGAGAAGGGAGTTTGGGCACCCATCCCAACTCTTCCTTCCTCTCTTGAATTTTCTCCCTATTCTCATTTCACTTTTAGTTTTTTTGTCTCCAAACGTCCTTGTGCATATCCCACCTCATTCTCTGCTCTCATAGTCTTCCATTGCCCTTTTGTTCTTGATCTCCATGGTTGAAACAGGTGTGCCCAGGCTCCCCGCCTGTCTCTGGCCTCGTCTCATGGTCCTTCTCATCTTAGTTTAGTTTCCATCATCCAGTTCACAGGCAAATTCTGGTCGGTCTCACCTTCCATGGCACCTCAACTTTAGAGACTCAATTTTCTTTGTATAAAATGAAGGGGTTGGGCTAGGTGACCCCCAAAGTCCCTTCTAACTCTAATTTGTGATCCCATTAATTAACCAACAGTAATTCTTAAGTGCCTGCTCTGGCCCAAACACCATTGCAGACATTGGAATGTTGTTGTTGAGTTGTTTTTCAGTCTTGTCCAATTCTTCATGACCCCATTTGGGGTTTTCTTGGAAAAGATACTACACTGCTTTGCTATTTCCTTCTTCAGTTCATTTTACAGATGAGGGAACTGAGGCAAACAGGGTTAAGTGACTTATCCACGGTCACACAGCTAGTAACTGTCTGAGGCTGGGTTTGAACTCAGAAAAATGAGTCTTCAGGGCCAGCACTCTATCCACTGCACCACCTGGCTGCTCTCAATCATCTTTAAGTACCTGCTGTGTGCTAAACACTGTTCTATACATTGGGGTATGAACATGGTAATAGTAATAATAGCATTTGTATTGTGTTTTGAGGCTTGGAAAGCGCTTTACATATATAACTCATTTAATACTCACAACAACCCTATCAGACGGGTGCTATTATTATCCCCATTTTACAGACGAGGAAACTGAGATGCAGAGCAGTTAAATGACTTGCCCAGAGTCACACAGCTAGTAAGTGTCTGGGGGGTGGATTTGAGCTTAAATCTTCCTCTAGACCCAGCACAGCTTCCATTGCATCACCTAACTGCCTCTCCAAAATGTGATCAGTTCTGCCATCAAGGAATTCGAATTCTACTGGGGAGAATAACATGGCCACAGATCACAAAATGCAAAATACATAAAAGGTAAACAATAGATGAATTTTTGTAACATGGGGGAGGGATTGTGGGTAGGGAGTAGGATCAAAAAAGGCCTCAGATAGATCCTTTGCTGCTTAATTAATCTAATGATCAATGCCTATGATGTTCGGAACACTTCTCTGGGTGCTGGGATGGCTTTGAAGAGATAGGGAGTGAGAGGACACAAAATAACTGTAAAGACTATAGTTTGCATTTATGTGGTTCCTTAAACAGAAGCCTGGAAGACCTAGGTTTAAGGCCAACCTCTGACACATACTCCCCATGAAAACTTTTGTTACTCAGTTGTTTTCAGTCCTGTCCAACTATCCGTGAGCCCATTTGGGGTTGTCTTGGCAAAGATTCTGGAGTGATCTGCCATTTCCTTCTCCAGCTCATTTTACAGATAAGAAAAATGAGGCAAACAGGGTTAAATGACTTGCTTAGGACCATACAGCTAGCAATATCTGAGGCTGGATTTGAAATCTGGTCATCCTGACCATGTGCCACCTAGCTGCCTATGAGAGCCTAGGCAAGGCATTTAGCCTCTCATTTAATCAGCCAAAGTCAGATTTGCCTGCCATGCCCAGAAAAACTCCCCAATGTTACCTGCATCAGATTAAAAAAGTCGTTGGGAAAAGTTTGACAAAATAAATAAAAATTGCTATAACATAGATAATGTTGATGTGTGGTTTCCTAAGTCAAAATGTAGCCCACAGGGATCTATTTCTTTTTTGTTTGTTTTTGCTAGGGGGGGAGTAAGGCAATTGGGGTTGTCATTTGCCCAAGGTCATACAGCTAGTTAGAGTCAAGTATCTGAGGACAGATTTGAACTCAGATCCTACTACCTCCAGGGCTGGTACTCTACTCACTGCACCACCTATCTGCCTCAATTCATTTCTATTTGAGTTTGACAACACTATTCTTGAGAACTCTGTAAGACTCCAAACTGAAGGTGCCTACTTGAATTGGTATGTTGAGTTTCCTCACCTTATACTGGTGAAATCACAGGTCCAGTCTCCATCCTTATCCTTCTTCTACAATAACATTGAGATGCATAGTACAAACATGACAGGATCATAGAACCACAGCTGGAAGGAACTTCAGGGGCTCCCTGACCCATCCCCTAATTTTACAAATGGGGAAATGGAAACTGAGGGAAGTTAAGTAACTTGCTCAAGGTCATAAAGGTAGTAAGAAGTTAAAGGTGGGACCCAGGCCTTCTGACTCAGCATTCTTTCCATCATGCTGCACCCCCATTTTACAGATGAAAGCAAAAACAAAAAGCTAAGCTGGAATTAAAACTTACATCCTCTGACTCCAAATCCTCTTTCTACTTTATCATTGCTTCTCTCCCTGTGGAAGCCAAGGAAATTCAGGTATAGAAAAAAGATCCAATGATTACCCTCTCCAGAAAAAAAGGGAACTGGAAGTCAAGTCCACAGCTTCAAAAGCCTTGATAGTTCCATCTGATTGATGGAAAGACTTTTTCATAATATTTAGAGTGACTGGAATTGAGGAGTTTAGATTCAAAGTTTTTATGGCTTTCCATCCATTCAACTGCTGCCTAAGTGTTCTTTTTATTTCATGGTCAGAGTAATTGGGGAGTGGGGGAGTTATAGGAACTAGATCTAAATTGGGACAGAGCAGGGACTGAGGTAGTATTTTCTTTCATTTTTATTTCCTTGTTAGCCATGATGTAAAAGACAACAAAACAAGAAAAATAAAGTAAAAAGAAGTATACTTCAATCTGCATTCGGATTCCATAAGTTCTTTCTCTGGAGGTAGATAGCATTTTTCATCATTAGTCCTTTGGAATTATCTTGGATCATTGTATTGCTAAGAATAGCAAAGTCATTCCAGTTGATCATCACATAGTAATGCTGTTACTGTGTATAATGTTTTCCTGATTCTACTCACTTCACTTTGCATCAGTTCATGTCAGTCTTCTCAGGTTTTTCTGAGAGCATCCTGCTTATCATTTCCTATAGTACAATAGTATTCCATCACAATCGTATACCACAGTTTGTTCAGCCATTTTCCAATTGGAGGGCGTCCCCTCAATTTCAAATTCTTTGCCATGATGTTGTATTTTAAAGAGAAAAGGAATCAAGACTATGAAGGGCTCCACCTTCCTGTCAGTCTCCCAGGCTTTCAGCCTAGATATCATGCTCTCTCACCACCCTGTCCCCTTACCTCTCCCCTGCCCCAGTCCAATCTGTTGTCAAGGCTTCTGATTTCTGCCTTGGTAACATCTCTCCATGTTACTCTTTCTTTCCTCTGACATTACTACCACCCTGGAGTGCGCGCTCATGACCTCACACCTAGACTAATGCAGTAGTTGGCTCATTGGTTCTCTTTGCCTCAAGTCTCTCCCCACTCTAGTCCATCCTCTACCAGCTGCCAGCGGGATCTTGCCTAAAGCATAAGGCTAACCATGTTATCCTCCCATTTAGTCAACTTAGTGTTTCCATATTAGCTCCCGGTTCAAACATAAAATCCTCTATTTGATATTCACACCCCTTTATAATCTTGTCCCTCCTAAATTACTCTCTCCTATCTCACATACTGTGTGATCCAGTGACACTGGCTTCCTTGCTGTTTCTCAGACTAGACGTTCACTTATTGTCCCCCAGGCTGGGACTCTCCATCCTCACCTTTGCCTTCTAGCTTCCCTGGCTTCCTTCAAGGCTCATCTAAAGCCAAACCTTCTGTAAGAAGTCTTTTGCAATATCCCTTAGCCCCAGCACCTTCCCGCTGCTGACTATCTCTAGCTTATCCTGTCTAAATCTTATTTGTGCATGTGTGTTATCTCTTCCCTTTGACTGTAAGCTTCATGAAAATGGGGATTGTTATTTACTTTTCTTTATGTCTTCAGCACATAATAGTGCTTAATAAATTCTTCCCGACTGATGTGCTGATTGACCAATGTAGAACCATAGTAAAGGTCCAAATCAAAAGTTTAGAACTGGCAGGGATCTTCTAGTGAATCCAACCCCTAATTTTACAGGCAATAAAGTGGACTTCTCTTGCTCAGTTTTTGAGAATGATCTATGTATCACACACACACACACACACACACACACACACACACACACACACACACACACACACACACACACACACACTCTGAAATGAGGCAGCCTGGGGGAGCTGGGAATCCAGGAATCCTGCCTCCTAGTACTATGATTTTCTCTCTGGCCAGGCCCACCTTCCCAGCTTCTGTGTCATTTGGGTCTGATTCTCTGGCCTGGACACTCTTCCTCTTCACTTTATGGGTCCTTTTCAGACACAGTTGTCTGATTTCCTGTGGTTTTTGTGCCAAAAGGCCAGGCCCCTGCTTAACCCCCCCCCCCCCCCCCCCCACACACACACATACCCCTACACCTACACACTCACATATACACATACCCACACCCAGACCCACCCACGCATGCACACATGCACACATACACCCCCCCAACACACACGTACACACTTCAGACTCCTCACATCTTGGCCACAAGAAGCTTTACTCCAGAAAATGGCAGTTCCCCTTTTTGTCCACTGTAAGATCAAACCCAGGCCCTGGGTCAACAGAAATATCTTGCTCCCCATCCCCCACCCCCGGCCTTCTTTGATTAAGCCATAAGCACTCTCCATTTTTTCACTTGGTCTCTGTTTACAGCTTCCACGTCTGTCCCTTATCAGTCTGAACACTCTGTACCAGGAATGTCTCTGAGTCTTGCCAAGTTTGTCCAACACTCCTCCCCGATGGATCTCTTGAATCCCCACTCCCCCATTAGGATCTCCCCCACCCTTTCTCCTTGATTATAAAGAAACAAGCTGCAGATCCTTATACCAAATGGGATGACACTGGTTTAAAATGCTGGTGCCTAATTAATTATTTGTTGATTGTTAGCGTGTTCTCTTTCTTTCCCCCTTTCTCCCTCCCTCTCTCTCTCTCCCATTGTCTCCCCTCTCTCTCCCCTCTTTCCCTCCTTTCTTCCTCCTCTTTCCCCACTTCTTTCTCCCCTTTCCTTCTTCTGCTTCCCCCTTCTCTTCCCTCCTTTCTTCCCTCTGTCTCCTCTTCTCTTTCCCATCTCTTCCCCCTCTCTCCTTCCTTTTTCTCTCTCTTTCTCTTCTCTTTCCCCATCCATCTCCATCTCCCCCTTCTCTTCCTCCTCTTCCCTGTCTCTTCCACTTCTCTTTCCCCCTCTCTTCCCCTCTTTCTTCCCCCATTTGCCTCCTCCTCCATAGCATAGTATGTGCTTACTATACAGTAAGTGGAGTCCTGGAGTAGACTTCAGAGATCCTTGGGTTCTAGTACCACCACAGACATTTGTTGTTTGCTCTGAGACTTTGGGCAAGCCACTTAGACTCGTTGAGCCTCAATTTCCTTGTCTGTGAAACTGAGGTAATAATAATACCTACCTTGTCAGACTACTGTGACTATCAAATGAAGTGATCAATGAATGAATTAAAAAGTATTTATTATATATATATACTATAGACAAAGCACTCATGCTAAGCACTAGAGAGACAAATAGAAAAGTGGAGTCAATCTCCAGCTCTCAAGGAGCCCACATTCTAATAGGGGAGATAATACACTTGGGAGTTTTCATCTACAAGTCATATAATGCATGTAAAGCCTTTATAAACCTTTAGAGCTGTGTAAATGTTTGTTATTATTATGTCACACAAGGAGGTTGGATTGGGTAGCCTATGAGGCAGTAGGTGGTACTTTGGGTAGAGCACTGGACTTGGAGTTAGGATGACTTGACTGAATCTTGCTTCAGATTCCTCTTAGCTGCATGATCCTGGTCAAAGCATTTAACCTCTCTGCCTCATTTTTCTCATCTATAAAATGGGGATAATGCTAGTCCTTACTTCCCAGGGTTGTGGTAAGGAACAAATGAGATAATGTATATAATGTGCTTTGCTAATCTTAAGATACCATATAAATAAATGCTAGCTGTAGATTTATGAATTTGTGAGCCTATGGGAAATTGCCCTTTGTTTTAGACCTGAGCATTTATCAGGGTAGGGACCTCCCTGTACCAATGCAGATGGACACTTTTTCTCCAACATATAGTTTTGGAGAGTTGCCTGTAGGTCTTAGGATGGAAGTAAAATGACCAAGACACAGGGTCATTATGTGTCCTAGGTAGGACTTGAACCTTGGTTTTCCTGACTTTAAGACTGGCCTTCTTCTATCTACCACATGACTCTGACCAAGATATGGGTGTGAAACACCCAAAATTGCATTATGAAAATGGAAAGTAGTACTCAACATCTTTCACATCTGTCCCCTTCTCTCATTCATATGTCCAATATCCCAGTTTAGTCCCCCATCATCTCTTGCCTAAAATACTTCAGGAGTGACCTGGTTCTAGGTTCCCCCTTCTCCAATTCATCCTCCATACAACAACCCCTAGCATCTTCCTAAAGTACAGGTCTGACTCTATCACTCCCCTGCTTAACAAGCTTCATTGGCTCCCTATTTCCCCTGGATAAAATATCAACTCTTCAATTAGAAGTTTAAAACCTTTAATAGTTGTAACAGTGAGGACCCTGGCATTCACAGGAGGGCCTGCTGTACAAATTCTTAGATCTGCTTTTCTAAAAGTAAAGCAACTTTTGAGGGGTCAACAATCACTTTAATCAAATACAAGCAGAGAAATAAAGAACAACAGACAGGGCTTCCAACTGTCTGACAGTAAGTAATACATACATCACAGATAAACAGACAGATGCAACCGTGTAACCATACATACATAGTTACCAGAGGTTTTCAACATCTAGGTTTTCAAAGCTGGGGGGCTCCTTAGCAGCTACCCAGAGTTTTATCTGGCCAAAAAAACACTTCCAATGAGTAAGCCCCAAAGTAAAAACTCACCTTAGAGTATTTATATACTTTTCAGACCTTGAAGGTACAACCCTCTGACCCAATACCTCAATAGAAATTAACAAAAGGTATTGAGGCCTATTAGTGGACAGGTAAGATCTTTAACTTTCCCCTTCCACCCCCATTAACCTTACATTAATATTACAACAGTCTGACTCCAGAGTACTTTCCCAAACTTATTTCATATTAGACCCTTCCCTGCAATATCTTCTCCAGCTAAACTGGATAATGATATAATATTTATAAAATACTTAGCAGAGTGCCTGGCACATAGTAGGTGCCTAATAAATGATTGTTCCCTTCCATTTCCCTTTAAACTGGCCTGTTTACTGTTCCTCAAACATTCTATTGTCCACCATTGTGTTTTTGCACAGGTGACTCCATCTGCCTAGAACACCCTCTCTTTTTACTTCTAGCTCTTATAAGGCTTATCTCTCTTTAAGACATTCAAAGTGGGGCAGCTAGCTGGTGCTAGGTGGGGCAGCTAGCGGGTAGAACACCAGCCCTGGACTCAGGATAACCTGAGTTCAGATCTCACCTCAAACATTTGACACTTACTGTGTGACTCTGGGCAAGTCACTTCACCCTGATTGCCTCACAAAAGCAAAATAAAATAAATAATTGAAAAACAAAACAAAAGAAAGAGACTCATCTGAAGAGCCCTCTTCTTTATCCTCTTAGTGTTTTCTCCTTCCTCAAATGACCTTGTACTTACTTAACTGTATAGAAGCCCCTAGAAGAATGGAATCTCTTTTTGTGTCTCCAGTGCCTGCTTAGCATGGTGCCTGGTATATGGTATGCACTAAATAAATACTTGTTGAATTTAGTTAAATTAGAATAAATTAGAACCAAAGGTGGAATTGACTTCAGAGGTCACAACCTGTTTAACCCCCCTGCTTGGTATTGTCTCTGTAGGCTCCTTGGGTCTGCTGTTGATATTTTCCAGTGTCCATTGCAATTTGTAAGATTTCCTACTTGTGGAAGGATCAGTCAGTGAACAAGCATTTATTAAGCACCAACTATATGCCCCGTACTTTGCTAAGCACTAGGAGAAGTCATTTAGGCATAGGCACATAGGCACATAGGCAGTTTAAGGAGATTGAGTAATGACCCTGACCACTAACTAAATCTAAGCAAGTCAGTTTCCCTCCTTTTAAAAATTAGGGTGGTGAACTTGATGATTATATAGATCGTGCCATCAGCATCCTCTGTGTAGTATCCTGGTAGAACACTGTACTTGAAGTCAAGAAGAACTGAATTTCACTCTTACCTCACTTAACAGATATACAACCACAGACAAATCCCTTAGCCTCTTTTCATTTGTAAAATGAGGATAATGCTAACATCTACTTCCTGGGCTTGTTAGGTGGATCAAATGAGATAATGCCTATAAAGTGCTCTGAAAACTTTAAAACGCTATATACATGTCAGTTATTATTATTTTGATAACTGTGGTGTGCCCTCAGTATACACTTGGTTGGTGTCTCAGGTGACACCTGAGATACTTCCATAGCAGTTCTGCTCTAGACCTAGATATTTTTCAACTTTCTACAAACCTACAGAAAAGCAGGCTTTCAACCAATTGATTAATCAATTAGTTAATTAGTTGATGATCTCTAAAGTCCTTTCCAACTAGAAAGCTATGGTCCTTCGAAGAGGATATAGTGCATGACTTGCCCACCAGGTGGTGGTACAGTCACACCATCAGCAGCCAAATGGTCTCCAGATAAACTCCCATTGCTGGTATTTCAGAGTTGGTTGCCCTGGCTAGCCAGATTTGAAACAGTATATGGAAAAAGAAATGAACCATCTCTTTGAATTCATTGTCTATTTGCAATGTCTGCCACATAAACAAACAAATATAGATATTGATGTATGTGTATATATGTGTATGTGTATGATATATGCATATATCTATATGCATTGTATATAGGTGTACATGTCTACATGTAGATTGCACGTACCCACATATGCATATATATGTATATACGTTTTATTGTTATTGAGTTGTTTCAAGTCATGTCTGACGTCATGACCCCATAAGGAGTTTTCTTGGCAATGATACTGGAATGGTTTGTCATTTTCTTCTTCAGCTCATTTTATAGATGAGGAAACAGGCAAACAGCATTAAGTGACTTGTCGAGGGTCACACAACTAGTTAGTGTCTGAGGCCTGATTTGAACTCATGAAGATGAGTCTTCCTGATTCCAAATCTAATGCTCTATCCACTGGGGCACCTAGCTGTCCCATATATTTATGTGGGTGTATATGTATGTATGTATGTGTGTATGGTGTATGTACGTGTATGTATATGTGTATATATATGTATTCATACACATATATATGGGTACATCTACATGCATAAATTTGTATATGCATACATTTCTATGTGCATATATGTCTATATATAATGCATACACATATGTCTGTATATATATATGTGTGTATCTCTTTCTCTTTCTCTTTCCATCTAGCAACCCAAGCATGTGGGACTCCATAAATATGAGTGGGTTCTGTAGGTTGTCTGTATATTTGCTTGTCATAATCTGAACAAGAGGCATTTTTCATGCTCTCAGTTTTTCTTGTATGGATGGTTAGGATGGTTATGGACCTCATCTAAGAGACTCTATAATATTCTATGGCTGATTGAAATTAGCACAGTGTTATCCATATGAATCTATAAAATAGGAATGAGTCCCTACCTAACAGATTGAAGGGAAGTTTAGAGTATTTTTAAAGTGCTTTTTAACCCCTAAACTGAGATAGATAGATTAGATAGGTAGGTGGATTAGATAGGTAGATCAGATAGATAGATAACAGTTATTATTAGGAAAAACTGGTCACAAACAAGTAAACTAAAGCAGGGAATGAAGAAAGTGACTTACTTACCAGTCAGTGATGGAGACAACACTAGAATCCTAGATTCCTGACTCCCTGTTGATGTTCTTTTTCTCCATTGAGGAACGCTACTTTTCACACTTAGTCTATACCCATTTAATTGGCTCATTCATTTGTGAACAAATGAGTTGAGTACCTACTATGGGCAGAGCGTTATACTGTAGACTGTAGGAGTACAAAGATGAATAGGGCTGGTCTCCATAATGGAGCTCACAGTCTAGTAGTAGAAGTAAAGTAATAGAATTAGTAAGTATTGATGATAAAAGGCAGAATGTGAGATGCAAACAAAGTATTATAGGCAGCTAGGCGGTACAGTAGATAGTGTGTTGGACTTGAAATCAGAAAGATCTGAGTTCCAATCCTTTCTTAGACACCTAGTAGTTGTGTGATCTTGGACAAGTCATTTATGCTCTTTCAGTTTCAGTTTCTTGATCTATAAAAATAACATCTATCTCACAGTATTTCCAGAACCAAAAGAGATAAAACGCACTTTGTAAATCACAAAGCATTACGTAAATGTTAGCTATTATTGAGCATTATAGACATTCAGAAAAAGGAGAGATCATATTAAGCGCTTGTCTAATACCTACCATGTACTTTTTGAACTCCATTCAGTAAGCACCTATCTTGTGCCTTTTGTGTACCAGACGTTGTCCTAAGTGTTGGAATGGTACAGAGACAAAAACAAAACAGACTCTGTGTCCTCAAGGAATTTTCCTTCTACTGAGAAGATAGTAAAGGGGTGTGCTGGTAAATGTTTAACTGCTAACTCTCCAGAAAAGCAGGACATACTTCTAAGTCTAATTTGCATTATTATCACTTTTCTCCATCACTTTCTTAAATCTAGACAGTCAACAAAACAATAAAACAATGATTTGTAGCATTTGTTGATTTCTTTTTCCTTCTTCCCTTCCTCCCTTTCTCCCTTCCTCCTTTCTTTGTTTCTTTCTGTTTCTTTGTTTCTTCCTTCCTTCCTTCCTTCCTTCCTTCCTTCCTTCCTTCCTTCCTTCCTTCCTTCCTTCCTTCCTTCCTTCCTTTCCTTCTGTCTCTCTCTTTCTTTCTTTTTTGTTATTTTTAGCATTTGTTGATTTCCAAGGTGTTAAATGCACACACTGAAAATTTACCAGTCCCGTCTCAGGGGCTGGTTTGAGCTGGCTACACAATCCCTTGGATATAGTATTATGCAGTGAAGTACATGCATATACCTAATATACACAAAATAATGCAAAGTAATTTCAAAAGAAAGCAAGAACATTTAACAACTAGGGGCATCTGGAGAGAACTTGCATAAGATTTGATCCCTGAGCTATGCTTTGAAGGAAGCAACGGATTCTCCCAGGTAGAAAGGAGGCAGGAGGGCATCCCAGGCAGTCAATAAATATTTTCTTAAGCATCTGCTATGTGGCAGGTACTGTGCAAAGTGCTGGAGATAAAAAGAAAAGTAAAAGACAGTCCCTGCCCTCAAAGATCTCACAGTCTAATGGAGAAAATATCCAAACAGCTACATCTAAACAAGCTCTGTATAGGAAAAATTGGAGGCAATTAATACAAGGAACCCACTAGAATTAGGGAGGATCAAGAAAGACTTCTTGTAGAAAGTAAGATTTTGAGGGAAGCCAAGAGGAGGAAATGAGAAAGGAAAGCATTCAAGCATGGGGTATAATTAATAAAAATGCCCAGGGTTGGGAGATGGACAATAGTCAATTAGATATGAACTGGGAGTAACTCATAATCAAAGACATAGGACACTGAATGTGAGAGCTAGAAAAAACCCTAGAAGTCATCTAGTTTAAGCCCTTCAGTTTACAGATAAGGAGACTGAGGCCCAAGGAGATAGGTGACTTGCCTATTTCAGAACCCAGGTCTCGTGACTCCCAGATCAGCTCTTCTGTCACAATGATGATGTCCAGTTCAGCTGAACTTGGTCTCTTCAGGCCAAATAGGCTTCACTTTCAATCCCTGCCCTATTCTACTCTCCTTTCCTATTATTCTCCTGTGTTCAAGGAAATGCCTTTTATTATCATATGAATTCAATTGATACTTGGCATTTTGATTTAAATCCCTTGCAGGAATTTACTGATGAATCCCTTTCCTTCCCCCCTCCCCATGTTATCCTTTCTTATCTTTATATTTCCTCTTCTTTCTGTTCCCTCCCTTATGGACAGTGCAAAGAGTCATAGGACTTGAGTTCAAATTCTGATTCTGTGGCTTATTGCTTATGTGACATTGGACATGTCACTTAACTTCACTGGGGTCTCCGTTTCCTCCTCTGTAAAATGAGGCCATTGGACTAGATGACCTCTCATTGAGCCCTAAATCTATGATCCTTGCTTTCTTTCCCTCAGTTTCACATTCTCCCTCTCATCTCTTCTTTAGGAGATCATCACTTCTATCCTGTTAAGTGGGAGGATTGGGCCCAATATCCAACTGACTGAGTGCTATGGCCTGAGACTGAAACACATGAAATCTGATGAGATCCACTGGTTGCACCCGCAGCTGACAGTGGGAGAGGTACAGGAGAAGTATGAGTGTCTACACGTCGAAGCCGAATGGAGGTAGGAGGGAGAAGCAAATCCATGGGGTAAAAATGGGCAGCCAGATGGCACTACAGTGCACAGAGTGCTGGGCCTAAAGTCAGGAAGACTCATCTTCATGCGTTCAAATTTGGCCACAGGCACTTACTAGGTGTATGACACTAGGCAAGACACTTAACCCTCTTTGCCTCAGTTTCCTAATCTGTAAAATGAGCTGGAGAAGGAAATGGCAATCTACTTTGGTTTCTTTACCAAGAAAACTCCAAATAGAGTAATGAAGATTAGGATATGACTGAAAATGACAAAACAACAGCAGAGTAGAGAATGTAATAGAGTGGGCTGACTGGAGGCCAAGGGAATTCTCCATCATCCCAGTACTTTCTCTGAGACTCCTAAGTAGTAGTTGCACCACAGAAAGAGGATCAGTTTGGGAAGCCCTAGTCCAGAGGTATTCTTCCTTCTCCAGAGACCTAACCTCAGAATCAGAAAGAATCCTAGGTTCAAATTCTGGCTCTGCCATTTATTTCCTCTGTGATCCTAGGAAAATTACTTGACTTCTGGACTTCACTTTCCTCAACTAAAAAGAGAAGAAATTTGCCTAAGTGACATTATTAATAGCTGGCATTTCTATATTAATAGCTAGAATTTAGATAGTGCTTTAAAGTCTTCAAAGCTTTGTATATGTTAATTCATTTAATCCTTACAACAAACCTGGTGCTACAGTGGATGGAGCACCAGTGCAGGAGTCAGGAGGACCTGAGTTCAAATCTCATCTCAGACACTTGACACTCACTAGCTATATGACCTTGGGCAAGTCACTTAACCCCAACTGCTTCATCCTGGGTCATCTCCAGTCATCCTGATGAATATCTGGTCACTAGATTCAAATGCCTCTGGAGGAGAAGTGAGGCTGGTGACCTGCACAGCCCTCCCTCACTCAAATCAAAGTCAAGTGCAAGTCATGTCATGTCATGAGTTCTCTAATGGCATGGTCTTCTTCGGCAACGAAGGATGAACACAGACAATAAACCTGGGAGGTAGCTACTGTTGTTGTCCTTATCTTACAGATGAGGAAATTGAGAAACAGAGGTTAAGTATCTTATCCAGGATCACTCATCCAGTAAATGTCTAAGGCAGAATTTGAATCCAGGACTTCCTGATTCCAAGTCTAACACTCTAACCACTATGTCAGACCGAAAATCCTTTCTAACTCAAAATCTGTAATCATTGCTATATCAATTTAATCTATCCATTTCATGCCTAGGATAAGATCTGGATACAAGTTCTGTCCCTGATACTATATGTATCATACCCACTCCGTCAAATGAGATGACAGAATATAAAGCACTTGGCAAATATCACTAGGTTACTATCTTAGCCTTAAAGGACCACATAAACGCTCGCCATTATCATAAAAATAATTGTTACCTTTGTGACCCTGGGTTAATTATTTAATCTTTCATTATACCAGGTACTCCCTAAGATGATGTCACTGGTTTTCATTGGTACAGGGAGTTTCCTCACTGGGAGTTCCTTATACCAATGAAATCATAGTCTTGGTCCCAAACCAAACAAACAAAAAAAAACCTCACAATAAAAAATGTACTTTACCAAAGCTACTATGAGGCCCTTATGCTACTCTCTACCATGGTAACCAGTCCATGTTCAAGCTTCCTGGGTTATACCCTTGAATTCTCCTTACTTGATACCCCACTTTCTACTCCATCAGAGACAGAGGTGAGGTTTTTAAAAATACTCTATTTTCTGCCAAAGTTAAAAAAGGTAATAATAATAAAATAAAACTTGGAGTTTGTTGAGTTTCAGAGTTCAGAACCCATCTTAAGATAGTCCTGTCCTAACCATGGGGGCATCATCCACTGCTTGAGCTAACTAGCTCCACTCCCATGTAGCTAGTTTTTTTTCCTGGCACTGCTATATTTTTAGTTTTCCTGCTGCCTTGGAAGGCTTCACCTAAATCCAGCTCTAGGTCCCTCTTCCTGTTCAGAGACACCTTTTGGGTTCCTTCCATCCAGGTCCAAGATTAGCTCTTTCAGAGACCATCCGTCCAGTTCCCAACATTAGAAAGGCCCCAACTATTAACGATAAGGGGAGAGTTCTTTGTCTCATAGCCAAGGTTCATCCTAGTCAAGTGAGAGAGAGGATTCTAGGGAATTTGAGCAGAGGCATAGCTTCATATCCTCCCATAGTTCCCCTACACTGAGTTCTGGAAAGCTTATCTTGGACTCACCATGAGCCTACCATTCTCACTTAATGGAGCTTATAGGGACTTAAAAATATAGATTTTGTTCTGAAAGAGATTCAAGAACCATCCAGTCCAACACCCTCATTTGGTAATTGAGGAAACTGAGGCCTAGTGAGATTAAATAACTTATCCAAGGTCACACAGCTAGTGAGCATCGGAAGCAGGATTTGAACCTAAGTCTTCTGATTCCAAAGCCAGTGCTTTTCGCTCTGTACCACAATGCCTCCAAGCTGGTGATCCAGAAACTTCCTCAGTTGGGAAGTGCTATAGAAGCACTCTGTTGGAACTCTCGAAGGGTGCTCAAGATAGAGATAATTAGGGAGTTGTCAGAGACAACATGACTTCATGAAGAGGGTGCGAGGAGACCTATGTTCAAATCTTGCTGGAGACACAAAATGGATGACCATGAGCAAGTCACTTAATCTCACTAAGCCTCAGTCTGTTCATCTGTAAAGAGGAGGTGATGATATTATAACATCTGCATCATGCGGTTATTGTAAGGCTCAAATGAGGTAGAGTATGAAGAGTGATTTGAGAAATGTTAAGTGCTTTATGTTGGTTATTATTATTTATTATTATTATTAGTGGTTAGAGAGGCAGTCATCATGTGATGGGGCAGGTGCTAAAGCAGAATCCAAGAACCTGGAGTATGTGATTTTATACCCTCTGCCCCACCCCAGTGATCACTGGATGATAAATCTAGCCCTGGGATGTACCTCAGAGGCCATCTAGTATAATTTTATAGATGAGGAGACTGAGGTCCAAAGCAGTGAATGACTTGCCCAAAGTCATACCATTAACACGTAGAAGACAGGGGCTTTGAGCTCAGTTCCTCTGATTCCAAATCCATCACTCTTTCCACCATCTTATGTTGTCTCCTTGGGAGGGAACAGGTTTCGGTTAAGAATTCAGAGAAAGCCCAGCATAGTCCAAGGAGGACCCCCCGCATGCCAGGCTCCTTGTCTGCCTATGCCCCTCCTCTGCTGGCCCCTTTACCCCCTTCAGGCACTAACTGCCCCACCCCAGACCAGAGGTTCTGAATTTTCTGCCTTAGGTATGACCTGCAGATCCGCTACTTACCCGAGGACTTCATGGAGGCCCTGAAAGAAGATAGAACCACACTGCTTTACTTTTACCAACAGGTGAGGCTTCGGGAACCCTGAGTCTCATTTGTCCTTTCTTTGGGAGCAGAGGTGGGAGGACATGATGAAGCCAGCATTTGCAGGGAGCCAATGCAGGCAGCTCTGCGATGGCATTCATTCCCTGACCTTATTGTCCAGTTTCCGTACTCTACTCCTAGGTTGGAATCCTAGAATGTCAGAGCTGGTTCCCCAGGCAGCTCTGTGCTATCATCTTTCTATCTCCCTAGTTTAACCTATATTCAAGACTCCCACTGCCTCTTCTGCTTTCCTGGGGAACTGTCTTGCCTGGAAGAACAGGTTCTTGAAGAAGAGAAAACAGGTCCTGGGAAAGAGAGTTTATTACCCCAGGGCATATTACAAGTCAGTGGCAAAACTGAAATTGAATCTTATGCTCTCAATGAGGAGGAGTATGAAAAAGAAAGAGATAGGGATTCTGGGTCCATTTTCTTTCTTCATACCTTTCCACTGGCTTCACTCTATGTCTGGAATGCCTTCTCTCCTCATCTCTGCCTCTTAGAATCCCTTGCTTGCTGCCTTCAAAGCTCAGTTGAAGTGCCCCATCATACATGAGTCCTTTCTTGATCTCCCTAGCTGCTAGTACATTTTCCTCCCCCATTACCTTATCATTAATTTGTGTGTGTGTATGTGTATATATATACATATATATATATACACATATATGTATATATACATGTATATTGCATTTACTGAATGCAATATACTGTATATACATATTGTCTCCTCTGATAGAATGTGAGTTCCTTGAGAAAAGGGACTATTTGTTTTGTCTTATCCTGGTTCAGTGCATAGCACATAGTAGACACTTAAAAAATGCTCACTGATAAATTGATGTCTCTTTTTGTTCCACAGCTACGGAATGACTACATGCAACGCTATGCCAGCAAGGTCAGTGAAGGCATGGCACTCCAGCTGGGCTGTCTGGAACTCAGGTATGTGACTTCCTGTCTTTTCCTAGGGTACCATCTGCATGTGAGCCAGTCACCATGGTCTGCCCATCTCTTCTTGGTTTCCCTGCACACAATCGACTGAGGTTTCCTTCCCAGGGACAAAGGGAGGGAATAGGAAAGGGGAGAAATAGTAGAAGATCTAAGACTTGGGCACTAAGACTTTGCTGCTTGGTAGTACATATTGACCTGTTTTTTTGTTCACTATCCCTGCCTCCCTCCTGCATTTGCTTCCAGTTTCTTGTTTGCATCTTTAGCACTTAGCCCTAAGCTGTCTTGCTATCTAAAATCAGCCTATCTTCTACCCATCTGTCTAGCCTCATTTACAAACTATACTGAACAAGGCATTCCACTGTGGTAGAATAGACAGAGCCCTAGCCTGGGTGGGTCTGGTGCGGGGTGGGGGGGGGGGGAGGTGCAGAGAAGATTTGGGTCTAATTTCATTATCCTTGTTGGCTCTGCCATTAAATCCTTCAGTAACCTTGGGCAGGTAACTTCTCTTTTTTTATGTCTCAGCCTCCTTACCTCCACAATGAATTCTAATGCTCCTCTCATCTTTGATATTCTGTCCTTATCTGTTCTTTCACTGTCTGAATGCCTCTTCATTCACTAATTCCCCTTTGTCTTTAATACCCACTTGTGTCTAGACATTATATTTAGCACCGTGTGGTGACAGAGACAGAACGTTGTCACTTAGTTACATCTCCAAGTTATTGCATATTCTATTCAAGGTCACCCCAGTCTGCTGCAAAGAGAGGGAGTCATGGGGTAGGGATTAGCGTTGGAAAGCTATTCAGCTCACTGGTTATTCCAAATCTTTGGGAGATTCTGGGAATGTTTTCTATTCCTACTGACTAGAGGCTTTTGTTCTAAAAAACAGAGTATAGGATGCCCAGGTACGACCATAAGGGTTGCTACAGCAGGAGGAGACCTTAAAGACCATCTAGAAATTTTTATCCTCTCATTTTACAGAGAAAGAAATTCCTGCCCAGTTAGGGCCAATAAGAACTTTAGGCCACACAGGCAGAGTTAGCATGCAAATTCAGATCTTCTGACCTCAAATCCAATATTTTCAACATCACAGCTATGGATGATTTGAACTTCCCATAAATCCTCAGAGACAGATGAGTGTTGGGGAGAGTGGAGAATCCCCTCAACTGATCCAGCATGCCAGAAGGGAGTGCTGGCTTTGTGGCAAAATGTACCCAAAAGGATGTGGGATAGGTGTTTCTTCTCCAAGGACAGTATGCTTGGCCTTCCCCATCATTTCTCCTTGTTTCCCTTACTCCAGAATATTTTCAGCATGGTACACATTCAGCAAAGCAGTACAGCTCTGCAAGCCAGAGTACAAAGTCCTTTCCTACAGATTTGAGGATGTAAACTCTCCCAAGTTATCAGTGATCTCTCAAGTTTCTTATTTAATGGACAGGCTTCCTCATCCTTGACCTCTCTGCAGCATTTGACTTTGTAGACTACCTTCTCCTCCTGCATGCTCTTTTCTTTCTGGGGTTCCATGATCTCTCCTCCTTTCTGTCTAACTGCTCCCCATCAGCATCCTTTGCTTGATCTTCACCCATCTTATGCCCTCATTAACTGTGGCCAAGCCTTGAGTTTCCAGCCTGAGCCCTCTTTTCTTTTTCTTTATTCTCTTTCATCAGGTGATCTCCTTAGATCCCGTGGATTCTATTATCCTCTCTATGTAGATTACTTCTGGATCCATATACCCAGCTCTAGTCTTTCTACTAAACTTCAGTTCTGCATTCCAAACTGTCTATTTGAACATTTTGAACTTGATGTCCCATAGGCATCTCAAACTCAACAAGTCCAAACCAAAATTCAGCACCTCCCCTCCCTGAACCTGTCCCCCACCCCATCCACTGCCATCTAAAATTCCTTATTACTCTCAAGGGTACTGGCATCCTCTCAGTCAACCTCCACCCACTTTCCTGTCCAGCCTAGCTACACTGTCCAAGCCTGTTTACTGTTCCTCACATGCAAGCCTCCATGTCCTGTCTTCATGCCTTTGCAGTGGCTGTCCCCATGCCTGGAGGGCTCTCCCCTTCACTGCTGCCTTGTGTCCATGTCTTCTTTTAAGACTTTGCTCACCTCCCACTTTCTGGCTCCACTTCCCCTGCCCCAGTTGCTGGTGTTTTCCTTTCTAGGGGAACCTTGTAACTACTTTGCATCTTGTATAGGTACATATTGTCTTCTCTGTTAGGATGTAGGCTCCTGAAGGACAGGAATTGCTTTTGCTTTTTGTATTCCAAGCCCTTAGCATAGTGCCTAGTACATAGTAAACACTTAATAAATGCTTATTTTTTTGATTGGTTGAGATTGATACCAGACCCATGCCTGTTCCCTTCATCTCCATTTCCTGAAAGATTCACAATAAGCCAACAAGTCACTGGATTATTTGTCCTGGAATGAATCAGAGATGACATTATCTACCTTAATAGGTTCCTAGTGACACTGGTTCCTAGAGGCAGATCCTCCTCTGCCTCTTATTATCCATGTGACCTTGGGCAAATCTTTTGACATTCCTGGGCCTCTGTAGTCTTTGGTCCTACATAAAATTTCTTTTCCAAGAGAAATCAAGCTAATTTATATTATCCTTTGCTCAGTTAATCGTGAACCGCTAATCTTAGGTGCTAGGGGTTAGATGAAAGGGATTATCTATAAGAATCCTCTATGTTGACTACAGAGCAGCTAGGTGCTACAGTGGATGGTGTACCAGGCCTGGAGGCAGGAAGACCTGAGTTTAAACCCAGCCTCAGACACTTAGTAGCTGTGTGACCCTAGGCGAGTCACTTAACCCTGGTTGCTTCAGTTTCTTCAAAATGAGCTAGAGAAGGAAATGGCAATCCACTTTGGTATCTTTGCCAGGAAGACCCCAAATGAGGTCACATAGAGTGAGGCAGGACTGAAACAACTGAACTGTAGCAACAATAACAGTGAATACTGACTGCATTGAAATCAGCTCGTCAGCTATGAAATCACCACTATTTCTTTTCCAATAAGTCTTAATTGCCTACCTTAAGAAGAAATATACAGATGTGTGTGTATTACATATTTGATTATTGCCCCTATCATCTTCATGCCCCTCTCTCTTTCTTCTCTCCCTCCCCCCCCCCCCCCACACAAATTGGGATTTGAAATTGGTGATTTCTATCCAGAAACTTCTCCATTGGGAGATAAGAATGCTCCTTTTTCTAATGATGAGATGGACTTTGTCCAAGTTTTGAGACATAATATAAACATCAAGTAAGCTGAGTAAACAGAACAATAAACCTATTAGAAAGCACTCAAGAGATGTGCTGTTTTAGAGACCTTGACAGCAACGACTGATCAGTTCCCATTTCTGTAGGGATTTGTTTTACTTAGATCAGATCAGAGATCAATTTGTACTTGGATTATTATATGTGACTTTTTCTCTTTTGAGTTTTGATTGGTTCTAAGTGATTCTTCAGATATACGTATGGGTGGGGAGAAAGTGAATGGCATCTTCAAAGAAACAAATAAGAGGAAACTCAGAGAGGAAGTCTGTAGGATGTAATAAATAGAGTTTATAAAGCAGATTGAGAGTTTAGAATCAGAACTCTGCTATTTCTTAAATTCGTGACCTTAGGCAAGTCAAAATTATCTGTGCCTGGGTTTTCTCATCTATAGAATTAGAGGGTTGGACTCCATGAGGTTTTTTTCACCTCTAGACCCCATGATTCTATTATGAAACTATGTTTAAAAGAAGCTGTGCATGACAATTCATAATGCATCTAGATGATTCAGAAGAGTGGGGAGGGGAGAGGTGAAGAGGATTAAATATTTTTTATAAACCTACATTGGACAATTTTAAAACAAATCCCTACAATTAGCAGGGGAGGGTGGTTGGCTTAAAATAAGCATACAATAAATATTTCTCATTCGTTCTTTCATCCTATAAATAAATGCCATATTTCAAGGAAAGAGTTTAGTGGAGGAAGAGTGGTTAATCCAGAACGTGGTCGTCCAAGTAATTACCCTGACTACAGGAAATGGTCTAGGGATTTGACTGCCAAATAGCCTGGGCACAGTCTAGGAAACTAGCCAGACTAAGTCTGTAACTCAGTTTGAGTAGATTAGGAAGAGGAGACCCATCAAGGTCAATGGTGTTTTCTGTCATTACGGTTACACCTTAATAATATTCTTGTCTGTGCCCCAACTTTCCATCAGCCTTGGTCTTCCTCTGCTCTGCTTCTCCCCAGCCTTTACCCATCAGGTATTTGTATTCAGGTGAAATCTGGTTAAAATGAACATCAACATCAGTCTTTAAGAGACCAAAAAGTTACTAAACTTGTAGAGTGAGTGACTTGTGGGGGTGGGGAGAAGAGGATAAGTTCATAAAAGTCTTTCTATTTGGGTCAGTCCCTATTTTCCGTTGCTGTTCAGTTGTGTACAGCTCTTCGTGACCCCATTTGGAGTTCTTGTAGAGATGTTGGAGTGGTTTACCTTTTCCTTCTTCAGCTCATTTTACAGGAAACTGAGGCAAACAGGCGTTAAGTGACTTGCCCAGGGTCACACAGCTAATAAGTGTCTGAGGTCAGATTTGAACTCAGGTCTTACTGACTTCAGGCCCACCACTCTATCTACTGAGCCACCTAGCTACCCTTCAGTCTTTGTTATTCTTTATTTAATTCTCTCTTCTGACTCCCTGCCATTTTTTCTTTGCTTAAATAAAATAGTTGAAGGAACTGGGAATGTTTAGTCTGGAGAAGAGGATTTGTGGGGGGGCAGTTGACATCTTCAAATATTTGAAGGGCTGTCATATGGAAGAGGGATTTGTTTTGTATAATTCAGTTCCACGAGGCAACCAGACCTATGGGAGGCTAGTTTTGGCCCAATATAATGAAGAATTTTCTAACAGTTTAGGGATGTCTGAATGTGTGAAGGGCTGCCTTGAGGGATAATGAGTGGAAATATTTCCATCAGGGGAAATATTCAAGCAGAGATAGGATGACTGTCTGTTAGGAATATGGAAGAGGAAATTCCTCTTGGAGTGAAAGATTGGACTAAATGACCCCTAAGGTTCCTTCTAATCCAAAGAGTCTGGGAAGATAGCCATCTCAGGCAAACTTCCTACTATGGTTTGGCTATTTACCTTTTCTATAGTGACAATGGTTTTTTAAAAATTGAACTGTAGCATAGAAAGGTTTCCAGAGGACTTCTGTGGAGATAAAAGAGACATAAGAATATAGCAAGAGAAGCTATGTGAGGTCCACAGAAAAGCAGGGATTGCTGGATAGATTGACCTCTGAGGTAACCAGTGTCAGAGGGGAGTAGAGACACATATTTAGATGGGTCAATATGGAGCAGCCATTTAGCACCAGGAAAGGTCAAGCTAATATCATCAGCTGCTGCTTCCTTGACTTCTCTCCACAGAAATGAAAGCCCTGCCCACTGGGCTAATCCAAGTTTGGATAGGACCTAGGGGTCCTTAATATATTGGGGAATATATATAAGAAATACTATGCCTAGGTGGGTGTATGGCCTGGGACCATCCCTAGCATAGCGCAGCTCTATGTACCACCCCTGCCCCCAAGTAGGTGAAATCAAGTTAAAATGAATATCCAAGGCAGTTTTGAAGGAAACAAAAAACATCACACAACATGAAGCCTAAAGGGATTGAGGGGAAGAGGAAATAGAAGAGGGAGTTCTGTCTGCTTTTATCTTTAAATTTTTTAATTTTTATTCTGAATTTAACAAACACTAAATAAAATGAGCATTTGCATACACACATACATCAGAAGGGGGAGTGTATAAGAAGTTATAAGTCTCTGTTATGTACAGCTTCTTTTTCTTTGTAAGTATGTAAGTTCAACCTGTACCTTTCAAAGCTATCCTGTTTGTCTGTGTTTCTTTCTGGTCTTCTTTCTGTTCTCTGAATTTTAAAAAAAGACTCCCTTCTGACACTCTTTCTTTATAAAATAAAAATAAGACCCATATAACAAATATTGATATTATCAAGTAAAACAAATTCCCATGCTAGCTACGTCTGAAAATATCTACCTGCTTCTCCTTGGTCATAGGAAGAAGGAAAAGTGGTGTGTATATAGGAATCTCAATTCTTTATCCACACCAGCTGACAAAACTGCCTCTTCTTCCCATGCCAAATGCCTTCTTGAGCCAATGTCTATGGATCTAGTTGAGGTAGTGAGAGCCTTGCACCCTAGAGCTATAGGTAATGGGTCTCGTTTTAGGAATGGCCCCGGGGGAGGGATCTTTTTTTTAAAGTCAGACTTTGGAACTCTGTAACTATCCATTGAGGGTTTCTCCAGGTGCCTGGAATCCCCCGAGGCCAATGTGCATAAGTATGTGTGATTTAGTTGCTGAGCCCTGGTGTACTAACCATCACCTCTCCTGTTCTCCATAGGAGATTCTTTAAAGACATGCCCCACAATGCCCTTGACAAGAAATCCAACTTTGAGCTCTTGGAGTAAGTATCTACAATGCTTCCCCTCTGCCCCATTCTGTCTCTGCATTCTCTTTCTTCTCTTCTACCATTCCCCAGATCCTTAATGATTTTGATGAACCATATTGGGGGAATCCAGTCATTCTGGACCAAGTGGGACCTTTCCCCCCAAATCCAAGTCCTCCTATTTATCTCTGATTGGACAAGAAGCTTTGCGTTTTGAATGAGCTGCCATTGGTTGATTTCTCTTCTAGGAAGGAGGTGGGACTGGACCTGTTTTTCCCAAAACAGATGCAGGAGAATCTGAAGGTGAGGAGGAGTAAGGAGAAGAGAAATTCCCCAAATTAGTCATTAGGCAAAGGGAAGGATAGAAATTTTCTTTGGGAAACTAATGAATATTGTTTTAGGGGCAGAATGGCCCATAGAAAGGAGTAATTTTCTCAGCTATGTTTCTATGTAAAGTCAAATGTTTAAATTTGTAGGGCCTGCCAATGGGGTCTTGGGGATTTTTTCTATAAATAGTATACTCTCTGGCCATGCTTATACTATGGTCCTTCCATTACCTGGCCTATAGGGTAAGGTAGGGATCATGAGAAGCAGAGTTACAAAGCCTCCACCTTTTCACCTCCATCTCTTACCACTTCTCCTCTACAGCCCAAACAGTTCCGAAAGATGATCCAGCAAACCTTTCAGCAGTATGCCTCACTGAAGGAAGAGGAATGTGTCAGGAAATTTTTCAACACACTTGCTGGATTCGCCAACATTGACCAGGAGACCTATCACTGTGAACTCATAGTAATGACTTTTCCAGTTTTCTTCAACTCCTTCAAGTGCTAGATTCCACGTCTCTCAGTGTCTGGGCCCAATGAGGCCAGCAGAGAGAAAACCAAAAAAATCAACAGCCAGCTATGGGAGTTCTTGAGGGTCAGAGCATCCAGATGAAGTATATCTACTGAAGTAGGCGACAGTTGTTTCCTTTATAAAATGCGATTATATAATACTTTACCTGTCTCAATCTGAGAGACTGAACCAGATGGTTTTTTGAAGTCTCTTCTGATATCTATGATTCTCTTTACTGTTTGTTGTTGTGTTTGTGTGTGTTTATGTGTGTGTGTGTGTGTGTTAGGTAGATATAGAGGTGGGATATGGGGGGCTCTATTTGAGGGAAGAAAAAGACTATAGAAATCCAACAGAACTAAGGGAAAATAAGAGGGACATTGGAGGTGTAAGAAATCTCTGTCTCATTCTCTTAGAAAAATTCAAGTCACAAGCATTACCAGGCACCTGCTACAGATCATGCAAAGTGCTGGGTGAGGGGAATACAAAACAAAAGTGAAAGTCCCTAAATTTAAGGAGTTTGCATTCTAAGCCTGTAGAGGGATTGAATGCAACTTAATTCAACAAGCTTTTCTTAAGGACTTGCTTTGTGCCTACATGGGGATACAAAGACAAAACAAAATCAAAGGCTGACCCATTTTAAGCAAGTTTTCTTCTTATCTTTTTGGAGGCCTGTTCTTGAGGTGTGGCTAGAATGAATTAAGTTCAATGATCTATTCTCTACCTTCTTTCCAGCAAGGATGGAATATTACTGTAGACCTGGTCATCGGGCCCAAGGGCATCCGCCAGCTGACAAGTCCAGACGCAAAGGTAGGCCAGGGGTAATAAGGCACATGTGACAGGGGAGATGGGGAACTTTTTATGGCATAGCAGTCAGAGCTGCCCCTACATTATTCCCTTCTCCATAAGACAATAGAAGGGGATAGAAATTCAACAAACATTTAATAAGTGCTACCTACTATGTGCTAGACATTGTATTAGGCACTTGGGATACAAAAACCGAAATAAAAGTCCTTACATTATTTGAAAACAGCATGTACAGAGACAGTTTAACACCAGATATTTACAAAATAATTTCTGAAGGGAGGGCATGTGTCTAATATGATAGGTAATTTGTTAATAATAGAACAGGATTTCAGAGGGCACAATGGAAGGTAGTGGGCAGAATGGGGATAGAGACACAAGATATGGTATAAAGAAATAAGGGACATAGAAGAGTCCTCTGAAGATGGCCATGAAAGAAATTTAATTCACTTTACCTCAGCTAGTATTTATTGAGCACCTTCTAAATGCCAGGCCAAGATACAAGGACCAAACATCACCTGTAAGAGTAGCCCAAGAGGAGAACTTTCCCTTCCTCTTTCCTGCTCAGTGAACTTCCCCACATCTCCCCCTATCAAATGTTCCAGTTGGGTTCTGAGTAGCCAACAAAGTCTAGGTGTCATTTCCATTTCTCTGAATGAATGTAATCACATCTCCTGTAGCCCACCTGCCTGGCCGAGTTCAAGCAGATAAAGTCCATCAAGTGCACACCAGTGGAAGATGGACAAGCACTACTCCAGCTGGGGATTGAAGGCGCACCTCAGGTGAGATCTCGTTTCCTTATGTCCGTTGGCTCTGTGAGAGCCATCAAGAGCAATTAGGTTAGACTCTCTCATAAGTCCTATTTAGTTGTGACTGGAATTGAGAAAAGAGCTGTCTAGCTTCTGGTTATGAGGATACATGAAGAACCTGTGTTTTCATCATTGTGGGGGAGCTCCCCTATGAAATCACTTCTGGTCTACTTTATATATTATATATATATGTATATACACACACACACACACACACACACACACACACACACACATGCTGTCATGTGAGCTTCTTGCGAGCTGAGGGAGTTTTTCCTTTTCTTTGGGTTTCAACCTAAGTCTCCCTGACTTTAAGTCCAACACTCTAACCATTCAATTTCCCACTGTTGACTGAGGCAGTATGGTATAGTAGATAGAGCTCTGGACTTATAGTCAGTGTTCAAATTCTGTTTCTAATACTAGCTTCATGACCCTAGACAAGTCATTAACCTCTTCAATCCTCAGTTTCCTCACCTCTAAAATGAGGAATGATAATAATAATACCTCACATAGTTGTTGTAAGAATCAGATGAGATAAAGTATAGAAAGCAGTTCTGGGTCGTGTGATACTTACTAGCTTACTACCTACTTAAGAGTCACTAACAAGTCACTACCTTCTCTGAGCCTCAGTTTCCTCCTCTATGAAATAGAGAATAATAATGATGATGATAATAGTACCAATCTCACAAAATTGTTGTAAGAATCAGATAAGATCATCTATGTAAAATTGTTCTGGAATGGTCCTGAATGCAAGGTTAGAATCTGGTGAGAATGAGACAAAGAAGCAGCTGGCAAAATAAATAAATAAGCAAAATCTAAAATGATTTAACTAGGTAAAAGCAGCAACAATACATGCAGATATTTAACAAGGCTACATGATGCATTGATGAATGCTGATCTCCCCACATCCCCCAGTTCCCCATAGGGATGTGTGCAGATTGGTAACAATGGCAGCTTATAGGGAGGAAGGGAGGAGTCCATCAGGTCTGAAGAATTATATCCACTTCTCAGTGTTGGCTTTTATGTGGCTCATTATGTCACCAATGGTGGGACTTAGCGTGTTTAGCCAGATAGTGAAACAGGCAGGTTTCTCTTGCCTAATTTGTGACTTGAATAGGCTCAATGTCCCCTGAGTGTTATTGTTGTATCTTCTTTTATGATAACTGTATCCTTGTTCTGGGTCTCCCATGTTACATAATCATGAGCAGGGGCTGCGCATGTACACTGAATTTCCAACTGCACCATCTGGCCCAATGAGCCCCTTAAGGCTTATGGTCTAGGGAAAACATGTGGTATCCACTACAAAAGTCCTCTGCAAACTTCAATACAGTAAATAGTAACATAAGCAAACGTTTGTGTAGCACTTTCAGGTTTGCAAAGGACTTCATCTGTTTTCTCATAGGTCTCCATTTTTTTTCTCATTTGACCTTTTAATGTAAGTGCTATTATCATCATCCTCAGTTTATAGATGAGAAAACTGACTTGGAGAGGTATGTGACTTGCCAAGGGTCACACAGCTAGTAAGTGTTTGAGCCAGAATTTGAACTCAGGTCTTCTTGACTATAAGTCTGGCGTTCTACCCATGGTTCCACCAAACAATTTAAATTAAATTTGAACTGATTGTTATTATTAATTGGTTAAAGAACATCCAGATCTTCAAGAGTGTTTCAGGTTGTGAAAGGGTAAGGGGAGCAGTGTCTCAGGAGGTCAGTACTTATGTGGAAGATATCAGTGCTTGATTTTTAGGGTTGGTGAAGGTAAATAGGACTCAAGGCTAGCAACAGCTAGGTGGTGAAGTAGATAGAGCACTAGACTTGGAGTAAAGAAGACCTGCATTCAAATGTGACCTCAGATGCTTAATAGCTGCATCAATCTGGACAATTTGTTTAATTTCTGTCTGCGTCAGTTTCTCCATCTGTAAAATGGGAATTCAAATAACAGAACCTACTTCCCCAGGTTTTTGTGAGAATCAAATGCGATACGATTTGTAAAATGCTTTGCAAACCTTAAAAGAGCTGTGTAAACACCAGCAACCATTGTTACTGGGGAGCTGGTCAAAGAGATTGATCTCAAGAAGCTAGGTGCAGCTAGGTGGTGCAGTGGATAGAGCACTGACCCTGGAGTCAGGAGTTCAAATGTGAACTGAGATACTCATTAGTTGTGTGACCCTGGGCAAGTCACTTAACTCCAGTTGCCTCAACAACAACGAAAAAAGATGATAAAGAAGGAGGAACTGAGAAAGAGAATTGGAGGAAAGGAGAAGTAGCCTAGATAGGATATCTAGACACCATGGGCTGTCCTCAGCTCTTGCATGGGAAGATTCTGATGACTGTGCTGTACTGGTCCCACCACATGTACACTGGCTACATTTTCACCATAGTCCCCCATGGATCTCAGTCCTCACTGCATTTTCCTCTGCAGTCCTTGTCCATCAAAACCTCCTCCCTGGCTGAGGCTGAGAACATGGCTGATCTGATTGATGGTTATTGCCGGATACAGGGTGAACATAAGGGCTCTCTCATTGTTTCCTCCAAGAAAGGTGAGCATCTTTTAAAAGGTAATTGAGGGATGGGAGTGGAGCTGAGGAATCCTGGAGGTCAAGCCTGCAAGAAGCTAATGGGACAATGGAAGAGAAGCCTTGGGGAAGTAGGACTGTCCTTAGGTTGGGCCCTGCCTTTTCTCCTGATGCATAGACTCAGAGCTGTTGCGTTTAGTGGGAGCTCATGGGCCATAGTCCAAACTCCTCATCATTTTGGTTCCTTCCTCCCTGTTCCCCATGCCTGGAATGCTCTCCCTCCTCCCTTTCACTGCTCCCTTCAAGGGTCTGCTTAGATGCCATTTCTTACAAGAGGTCTTCTCTGAAACCCCAGGTTGCTAGTCCCAATCCTCCCAAAATTACTTTGTATTTATTCTATTAATATTTTGGACATATGTGTTCTTTCCCTCAATAAAATGCAAGCTCCTTGGGGAAGGACTTGTTTTATCTACCTAGCATGATGCTTATTAAATCACATTGAATGCAAGACCTGAATGAAGAAGAGTGGAAAGAAAGCTGGATTTGGAGTCAGACGACCTGGGTTTGAATCCCAGATCTTCTACTTACTAACTGGATGACTTTGGGAAACTAACTGGGTCTCTCAGTCTCAGTTCCTTAACCACTAGTGGACTACATGGCCACTGAGATCCCCTCTCCCAATTCTAACTCTATGACTACCTTCAGATCTAAACTCTGCTCCAAGATCTGGAGTCAAGAGTTGAATCAATCTAGCTAACAGAAACAGATCTCTAAGAGTGGTGGGGATGGCAGGTGACCACCCAGAACCCAGGCTCCTTCTCTCTCCCCAATCTTACTTCCTTTTATCTCTTTTAGATGGTGAGAAGCGGAACAGCCTGCCTCAGATCCCTACCTTGTGAGTAGCTGGGAGTAGGACCTGGGATGGGTCCTGTGTGAAAGAAGGAAGGACAAATAGAAACCTCATCAATTCCTTCCTGGGGTGTTCTCATGCCTTAATTGTAGACTGGGTCATTCTAATGGGTTAGTTCATTTCGCCCTACATCACCATACCTGGCATTGATAATTGAAATCATTGCTGGAGTTGGAGATAATGGGGAGTGGTGGCCATTTTCTATATTAGAAATAGCTATCTCTTACTCTTGAAGAGGCTTAGCCCCTTCAAAGGTCATGGGTCAGACTATCTGGAGAGGAGACTATGCTACAGAAGAGGGGGTTGGGTTGCACTCAGTGATGTCTGATCCAAAGGTGTAAACCCAGAGTAACTTCTAATTTTGGCTTTTTCAATTTTGGCTTAGACACTTTGGAGACAGGAGAGCTCCATTCTCAGAAAGCTGCAGCATTGGTAAGTCCCATATATTAATCAATCTACCTCTCTCCTCCCTGCTCTGCCTCCTTCAAAACCTTTCTAAGACTCCCTCAGAATAGAAAGAAAGGCAATTTCAACCCATGGCTGGCTCTGCCCTCAGTAACCATGATTCCAGTTAAAGGCCTTAATCCAAGGGTTGACTTCATTCTCTCACTGGACTTTCAATGCCTACCTGAGGCTAATGAAGAAGAAGAAGGCAGGAGAGGGGGAGGTCCTTCTACCTGCTGGCCCCACTCTCGGGACCAGGTCTGATGATGGTGGGCAGGAAATACTGGAAAGATTCAGCCACAGGTGGGCAAAAGGTCCAGGGAGCAGCATTGTCCCTGCTTTTTCATCCATACCTATCATTCCCATTTTCCCTCTCAAAACCTCCTGACCCCTCTGTTGTCAGAAAATGGAGAGAATTACCATGCAGTAAGGTGCCGGATCCTCCAAAAATATAGGGACAGGACTCGTGCCAGCTCCATCATCCCTGAGCCATAGGGAATGGAGCCACCCACTGGATTGCTGAGTTCAGGTTGTTTGGTGATGTTTTGACAATGGGGTGGAACCTCTCTTTGTCATTCTAGAGTCAGACATTTATGCAGAAATTCCTGACGAAACCCTGCGGAGGACTGGAGGTAGGTCCTGGACAAAGTTACAAGTGTTCCCCTGCCCCCCAAAAGAAATCCTCAGTGCATAGCACAGCACTTGTCGTATAGAAGGTGCTTAAAAAATATTTGCCGAATGAATGATGAAAACCACAAGTCAGTGTCCAGACCTTGGGTGAACAGATAAGGTGATTGGAATGTCCTGAAAAGAACTCTCCTTCCTTCTTTCCCATGTTTGGCACCAACAGCCCTGGGCATCAACAGGGATACACATATGTCACTATTAATTTGAATGATATTAATGTTAATATTCATTCATTCAGCATGTATTGAACTTGACACTCTGCTGGGTTCTACTAAACACAAATAGACATGTCCCAGCCCTTCCAAGGGGAAAACTCTTTCTGGGTCTGAGAAAACAGGGAAGGTCAGATATATAGAAACTCAGAGCTAGATGAGACTTGAGGGAGATAAGAATGGAACAATGGAAAGACACTGGCTTTGTGATCAGAGGATGTGGGTTCAGACCCCAACTATGATATCAGTTGCATGACCTTGGGTAAGTCACAACCTCCTTAAGCCTCAGTTTCCTCTTTTCTAAGCTAAGGAGGTGGGACTAAACTGTCTCTGAGTGCCCTTTCAGCTCTCAATCTCTGAGTCTATCATAGGTCATCTAGTTCAATTCCCTCATTTTCTAGGCCAGGAAACTAAAGGCCAGAGAGATTAAATTACTTGCTCAAGGGCATATAATCACCCGTTGACTATCCTAGGTGCTCTGAAGTGATGACAATTCATTTTGATTTCCATATTACTACTCTGCCCCTCCCATGCTTAGACTCCTGGGTCCTGGTCAGGGTTACTATGGCTAGGTGACTGAGGAAGCCTGGAGCCTTAAGGTAAATGGCAGTGTATATAATGGTTAGAGAGCTAGATTTGGAGTTCAGAAGACCTGGGTTCAAATCCTACCTCAGATACTTATTAGTATCTTGACTCTGTATCTCTGTGTGATTCTAAGAAAATCACTTAGCCTCTCTGGGACTCAGATCCCTTATTTGTGAAATGTAAGTGCTAGTCTTAAGGTCCACCAAAGTCCCTGCAAGTTCTGGATTTTTATCTATTTTCTAGTACTTTATTTCCTGGAAAGGTTTCTGGAAAGAACCACATTTTCCCCTTTTTGGGGCTCATTGTTTTCTTCCTGTCCGCAGGTCTGCAGTATGGTGTTGCACGGGAAGATGTAGTTCTGGGCCGCATCCTGGGGGAAGGCTTCTTTGGGGAAGTGTACGAAGGTGTTTACCAAAACCACGTAAGTACTGACCAGTCTAACCCCTTCCTCTCTCATTTACTTAACCAAATGGTCTGGGGCCCACATCATTAACATGTAACGGGCAGAAGTGATAAGTCATGAGGAGCTTGAATCTGTGACCATCTCATAGCAGAATTGGTCATGAAATGTTTGAGGTCATGGGGGTGATAAGAAACGTAACAGTACAAAAGCCAAGAATAGAATGGAAGTACAGTTTGAAGGAAGAGGGAGACAGGAAGTGTTGACTAGGAGAAACATGTGAAAATCATTTATTAAGCTTTTACTATGTACCAGGCACTGTGCTAGACGCTGGGGATACAAAGATGAAAGCAGACAGTCCCTTCCCTCAAGGAGCTTAAATTCTAATAAGGTGTGATGGTAGCAGGCATTTGATCCAACATCCTAATATTACAGATGAGGAAACTAAGGCTCAGCTAGGTGTACTAACTTGCCCAAGGTCATATAGGTAGTAAATAGTAGAGTTGGGATTTGAACCTACACTTTTTGAACCAGAGACAAGGTTCTTTCCACCATATCATAATGCCTCTCATAAAGGGAGGCAAGGACAGCCAGGGAAGGCAGGATACTGGGGTACTGACTACCTGACACTAGAGCTGGGACTGAGGTGTCTAAAGCAGATTGAGAAAGAGCAGGGATGGGTTAGACCAGGCATATAGCCAGGGATCCAATGGCAGGAGGAGAGAATTCTTGACAATTAAATTTCTATATAGTACCTCTATTCCAACCTTCTGGGTAACTTGGAACTATTTTGGGGTCAAGGAAGCTCTAGACCTGGGTCATTTGTGTGTTTTATTTATAGGGAGAGGGTAAATTCTGTCTAGCCTGGTTTGATTGGTTTCCCATCTTTTAGGACATAGACACAAATCAGCTAGGAAACTGGAAGTGTCTATAGACGATCCCAGAGTGGGAGGGGAGTTTCCAGAAGTGAGGTGGGTACTAGTCTGGAAAAGGGAGCATAGTTAGGACAGAGATAATTGGTCTGAGAAAGACTAGGACTGAAAAACCAGAGCTTTTTTTCTGGACTTTACCTGGGCACAGTCTTGATGGGAAGGGCATGGGGTGTGAGGCATGGGGGTCATGCCATGGGAAGTGGGCAGGCAGAAACACTTTTCCTACACTCTCAAACTGGACTGAAGGGTCCTGAGCATATCTCTGGTTGCAGAAAGGAGAGCGGATCAATGTGGCTGTGAAGACTTGTAAGAAGGACTGCACTTTTGAAAATAAAGAGAAGTTCATGAGTGAAGCAGGTAAGTCAGCTATCTGATAGGTCATAGGATCATGGTTCTAGACCTATCACTCAGGAAGTAAGCCACAGAAGTGGAACACAGACTGAGGTCCTCTGACTCTGGAGCTAAACCACCCTATCTCCCATCATGATGATGATCTTTGCTGAGGAAGGCAAGTACATGTTGGCAGAAAGAGGAAAATCCTGTCAGGCCCAGAGCTTCCAAGTTGGAATGTAGTCTCAGAGATAGGAAGGCCAAGAGGAGAAGGAAGAGGAATCAGTGGGGACAGAAGGACTGGGAGGGAATTGCTGATGAGGTCCAAGCAAGGAATCTTGGGAAGCAAAGGAAGAGTAGTCCCTTCTACCTGAGCCTCTCCCCCTCCCCCCCAATCATCTCCACTATTCCCCTAATTTTGGGCAGGATGTAGTCTTTAAGATGGATCTTTTTCAACTTGTATTTATATCTTTTGTTTTAATATTACCTTCAGTTCCTGATGTATCTCTCCTACTCAGAGATCTATCCCTTATAAAAAGGAATAAAACGGGAAGTGAGGGAGGGGGAAAGACTAGTATAGCAAAACTAACCAATACATCAATTTATGATTCTGACAATATGTGTCATGTTCTAAACCCATAGTCCCCCACTTCTATTAAAGCGGGGAAGAAGATACATTTTTTTATCTCTTAAATTTGGTTATCATAATCACTCAGTATTCAGTTTCATTTTTATCTTTCTGTTTATGCTCCCAGCTTTCTGTGACCGTGTTCTCTCTTGTTCTCACCCCAGTGTTAATGAAGAACTTGGATCATCCGCATATTGTGAAGCTGATTGGTATCATTGAAGAGGAGCCCACATGGATTATCATGGAGCTGTACCCATATGGAGAGGTGAGCACAGAGAGGGAGGGAGGAAAGAAGCTTCTGTAGGGGCAACTTAATGACCTGGTGATCGGTTTTTACACTGGGCTTTTAGGTGTGGGCATGTTAGGATTAGGGGCTCTGAATCTGAGCACTGTGCCTTCTTTTTTCAGTAGGAGCAGCCAGGTAACTAGACTCCCAGCTGTCATCAGAAAAGGATCCTTAGATAATCATATATGGCCTCATCACCTGTCACTTGGACCATTGTGGTAACCTCCCAATTGGTGTTACTGCCTTTGGTTGCCCTGCCTTTTAATTTGCCCTCCATATAGCCACTAAGCTGATATTCCTAAAGCATAGGTTTGTCTATATGACTCCTTCGCGGGCTCCTATTTGCCTTGAAGAAAAAAATACAAACATATCTAGTTGGCATTTGAAGCCCTTCACAATTTAACTTCTTACATCTCACTCCCATTCACATATTCCACTTGCCATGTTTCTTGACTATACATACCATTCCATAATATCTAACCTCTCTGGGCCCCGTGCCTGGAATGTTCTGCCTCACCTCTTCCACTTCCAACCTCTAGCTTCTTTGAAGTTTTTGAGGAAGGCAACATAGCCTACCGAGAGGCAGTATGGTGTCATAGATAGGCCAGGGGACTTTGAATACCTCAAATACCTACTAGCTGTGTGACTCCATGTAAGTCACTTAACCCCCGTGTGCCTCAGTTTCCTCATTTGAACAATGAGATAGTTAGATTCCATGGCCTCTGAGGTTGTTTCTAGCTCCCAAGACTATGATCTTTTGATCATGAGTCAGTTATATACTACAAGAGGATCCTGCAAGACCCTATTGATCCCCTTAGGTGGCATTCTCTCTCCCTTCCCTCATCCCTGTAGTCACTTCGTATTTGTCTGATCTATAATTTGTAATTACTTTGTTGTATATACATTGTTCCCTCCCAGCAGAATGTAGTGCCTTGAGGGCAGGGGCTTTTTCATTTTTGTCTTTGTATCTCCAGTTGTGTCTTTCTTTGTATCTAGAATAGAGAAGGTGCTTAACAAGTGTTGGTTGGATTGACTCAGATGTAGCTTTTGGACTTAGCAAAAACTCTGACCACAGCGTGGAACCTAAAGGCCTATACTCACACTTTTGGTAGAAGTCCAAGCCCATTTTTCTTATGGTATGTTTTCCCCTTTTCCCACAGCTTGGACACTACCTGGAGCACAATAAGAATTCCCTAAAGGTGCTCACTCTCATCTTATATTCGCTGCAGATCTGCAAAGCCATGGCTTACCTGGAGAGCATCAGTTGTGTCCACAGGTAGGTGGGGGAGGGGAATAACAACAGGGAGAGTGGTAGAGTCCAGGGAACTGCAGGAGCATAGGCCCAAACCTGGAAGAGACCTTTGGTCATTTAGTCCAACCCTTTTGTTTTAAAGATGAAACATCTGAGGCCTGAGAAATAAAGTGATTCACCCAGTGTCACTCAATAGTAAGCCTCACAATTTGACCTTGAATTCAGGTTCTTTGACTCTAGAACTTGGTTTCTTCCAACTCCATTGTGCTGATTTAAGGCTAAACAGGTCAAGGGGAAAGTCTGTAGTAGCCCACTCTCCAGGAGGTTTGAGCTGGAGCAAGGTTATTGATGAGGACCATCCCTTAATTTGGGGAGATTTTTTTTTTAAAGATACTTTTTTAAAAATTGATGTTTTCTGTTTCCTATATTACCATAGTATCCTACTCCTACGTATCCCCAACAGTCTTCCCATATGACAAGAGAAGGGGGAATTGTTAGTATAACTGACTGATACATTGAGAAAGTCTTATCACGTGCAATGCGTAACACCTCCAGAAAGGGGTAGGTTAGAGGTATCTTCTCATATCTCTCCATTTGAATCCCACTTAATATTTATACTTTTGTTACTTTTGCTTTTGATCTGAGGTGGTTTCTTTTTTGAAAAAAACTATTTATTGATATCTTTTGTTTTTATATCACCAAATATCCCCCTATATCCTTCCTGTCCCCCATCTCAGAGGGTCATCCCTTAAGAAAAGATTTTTTTAAATTCTCATTTTTTTAAAAAATTATTTTCAGTTCAAAATTCTTTCCCTTCCTCCAGGCCCCCCACCCACCCATTGAGAAGGCAAGCATACAATGCCCATTATACATTTGAAGTCATACCACACATATTTCCATATTAGCCATGTTGTTAAAAAAAGCAAGAAAAATAGTGAAAATTTCTAAAAAATATGTTTCATTCTGTACTGAGTTTATCAGTTCCTTTTTAAACATAAATTTTTATTGATTTTTTTGCTTCTTATAAGATCACCAGACATGTCCCAGAATTCCTCCCATTGTTCCCAGATGGCCATTTCATATTACAAATAATATTTTTAAAGAAACAAAAGAAAAACAGTAACAGAAAAAAGTCACCAAAATTAATCAATATATAGAAAAAGCCTACAAACATATGCAGTGCTCCACACCCATGGACCTTTGTGAAAGAGTGGAGTGGAGTCAATAGGGGAGATATCTTCCCATATCTCTTCTTTAGGGCCATGTTTGTTGACTGTAATTTTGCAACTTTCATTTTTGTTTCTGCTTGTTATTCCTTCCATTCACATTATTTAAGTCATTATGTATGTTATTTTTGACTCCGTTTACTTCATTCTGCATCAATTTATGTACATCTTTCTATGCTTCTCTGGTTGTTTCTTACAACACAGTAATATTCTATTATATTCATATATCACAATTTGTTTAGCTATCCTCCAATTAATGAGCATCTACTTTGTTTATGATTCTTTGCTACCACAAAGAGTGCTGCTATAAGTATTTTGATGCATGTGGAGCTTTTCCTTTTTTTAATGACCTCTGGAATATATGCCTCAAAGTGGATTCTTCGGGTCAAAATGAGAGACATTTTATTCACTTTATTTGCATAATTTCAAATTGCTTTCCAGACTAATTGTACTAATTCGCAGCTCCACAACAATGCGTTAACCCCTCCAACGTTGCCTATTCCTATCTTTTGCCATCTTTGACAATTTGGTGAATGTGAGGTGAAACCTCAGGGTTGTTTTGATGTTCAGTTCTCTTATTATTTGTAATCTGGAGCATTCTTTCATATAGTTATTAATAGTTTGCAGAATTGTTTGTTCAGATACTTTGATCATTTCTCCATTGGGGAATGGCTCTTGGCCGTATTATTTCTGTTAGTTCTCTTTCTATCTTGGTGGTATCTTTGAAATCTGATAAAAAGCTTTCCCCCCAGTTAGCCACTTCTCTTCTTATCCTAAAAACTTTAATTTTGACATTGCAAAAGCTTTCCAATTTGATGTCACCAGAATGATCACTTTGATCTTTTGTAAGTGTCTTTATCTCTTGTTTGGTTAAGAATTTATTAGAGATAGTCTCTTAACCTGTGTAGATCTGCTTTCTTCATCTTGGCTGTCAGTTCTCATAACTCATTCTGGATGATGTGGAATTGCTAGGTCTGGGGAGAAGAGGGCCTTTTAACTTAGCTTAGAGTACCTATGTCCTTCACTGAATCAAGCTCCTAGAAGAGATGACATTTATCCTGGTCTGCTGAAGTCTTCCTTGGTTGTCTCCTCATGCCAGGGAGGTGACCCTGGGCTCCTGAAGACCTTGTCAGTGGAGAATGGGCACTACCAGTTCAAGTCAAGTAGGAGAAGATTCCAAGGAGGGGATGATGGACTGACTATATATATGTCCATCATTCAAGGACCAGCCAGCTAAATTGGGTGAGGTTCATCATTAGGAGATAGAACACCAGATAAAGATTTTTTTTCTTTGGCCACCTCACTTCATGGTGACCATCTACTAAAGCTGTGAACTGCACCAGTGAAGGGAGTTTTCACACCTGTGAAACCACAGATCTTTGAAGTATTGACGTAAATGATTTGCCCTAGTTCCTACCTGCATCTTGATCTCCCCAGCTCTCCCACTTGAAGTTCTACACAAAAATCATCTTTTCTCCATCTAGCTTGTATTGATCTACAAAACTGGTCTGGAACTATTTCTTTCTCACTTTATTGCATGTCTTAGCTCTAAGACGTGTAATCAAACCATGAAAGCTTAGAACCTCTAAAAATAAAATCAATCGCTGAATCGATAAACGTTCATTAAATACTTACAATAGTTAGGTCCTGATTAGTGTGAATAATATGAAACATGAAATGGTTGCATATATTTGAATTGGAATTCACACTGCATATTTCCAATTGAGTTGGAACCAACTCAATATTTTATGTAATTTAACTTCAAATAGTGCAGATTTGAATACATGTGACTACTTCGTGGGATTCGCTATTCACATTTATTGTGACCTGGATGCATGTGCCAGTATTGAGGAGACAAATTAAAAAATAAAAACAACCCAATCTCTGTCTTCAAGGAACTAATGTTCTGAGGTTACTTTCCTTTCATGACATTTATATATTATATGTGTGGTGAGTATTTTCTGGGCTTATTGCCTCAGAGTAAAGTCAGTTACACCTCATCTTCAGGGTTCTAGGGGCACCCTGGGGAGCTGGGGTATCTCTTCTCTAATGCTGTCAGCTCAAGCCCCCCCCTTCATTGTGTCTCTCCCCACTTGGATGCCCAAATTCCATTTAATTGGCCTTTAAAAAGGAATGTTTACTTTGGAGATATTGCAATGGCAAAAATCAAATATTTCCTCCCCAAACCTCAGGACATATTCTCTCATATACCATCTCTATCTCTGGGGAGAGTGAGCTCAGACTTAGCAAAATTTCCACATAACTCTGGCCCTACCAAGGTTATGTCAAATGTGAATGAGTCCTTGTCTCAACTACCTCTGGGCTAAACCCCAAAGGTCCTTGCTCCTTGGGACACCAATGCTGGGCTGACTGCAAAATCTGGCATGAATTCTGACTCCCAGATCCTCATACTCCCAGACCCCTAGTTTCCCTGACTGAGGTCAGGATTAATTTTCCTGACTTTTGGAAAACCATAAGGCCATACCTAAAATGAAACAGTAAATGCCAAGGTAGGCAAGGAACTCAGCCTTATATTCATAGACCACATGTTGGCCTCGGTGAGGAAAGGAAGGAGCTGCTGACTTTCCTTTTATAGCACTGTCTCACTGAATGCAAAGGAGTCGAGCCAAGAGGAGAGAGCCATCAAGAGAAATCAGGCAAAGAGAGTGATTGAAGTTCTAATTAGCACTTTTTGAGGGCCCTCCCAGTTCTGACCATGCAGACAATCAAAGAGGCTTCACCCAACCCCATGGTTAGTAGACCAGAACAAGTTACAGAATGCTTACAAATGCCCCAATGCTTCTCCAAGGCACTTCTCTTCACATCATTCCAATTCTCTTAGAAGTGGGCTTCCCAGCCTCCTGCATTTGAAGAGACACCATCGAGGGCACTCTGAAGCAATCCGGTCACCTTTGCACAATTCTTTGTACATTGTTTCCTTAGGGGGGAGGAAGGGGAGAAAAAAGAACAAAGCAAAAAGTATACAGCAGAGACAAAAGAGAACCCACAAGAAAGCAAAGATGGACAGTTTTCAACATAATGCACAGTATTTTATAAATAGGCTTTCTTGAAATGATAGTTATTGCTGTATATTCTGAATCCTCTCCTATGTTCTGTTGTGCACATGACATATTCTTTTTCTTTTCTTATTATGTGTTTAGGTTCTAGTATTTATCAAAAAAAAATAAGAAAAAAACACTGTGAGTTGCTCTGGGGCAGGGACTATGTGTCTCTCTTTGCATCCCCGGTGCTTAACACAGTGCCTGCGATGCAGCAAGCCCTTGATAAGTGCTGACTGACTTGCTTGTTAACACTGTAATGGGGGAGGTGTGTGTGTGTGTGTGTGTGTGTGTGTGTGTGTATAACATATATGATCCATATAGAATAGAGGGAAGATTACCTGGGAGAGGGAAATGTGGTTTCCATTCATTGGTGATGGAGATGTGATGCTGAAGGAATGTTGGAGCCAGATGCCAAAATCCTGGGACTATATTTCCTTGGAGTGAAACAAGTGGCGGTTGGATCCTGCTTTGGCATATGTAACACATGCCAGAGGGCCTGGCCAGAATTCATTTCCATTCATCCCATTCCAGGAGTTTTTTGTCTATTATGAATAGAGTGTTCAACTTGGAGTCAGGAAGATCTGAGTTTAAATCTCTTCTCAGACAATTACTAAATATGCAACCCTGGGAGAGTCACTTTAACCTCTTTCAGCTTCACTTTCTTCATCTGTAAAATGGAGGTAATAATAGTGCCTGAGTCACAAGGTTGTTGTGAAGAGCGAATGAAATAATACATGTAATATACTTTGCAGACTTTAAAGCACTACAACATTTCCTATTAACATCATTCTTCTTCCTGTCATCAATCATCATCATCCTTTCCATAGGGACATTGCAGTCAGGAACATTTTGGTGGCTTCTCCTGAATGCGTGAAACTTGGGGATTTTGGCCTTTCTCGGTACATTGAAGATGAAGAGTATTACAAAGGTGAGAAGTAACTGTTCCTAATCTTTACTCTACCATCCAAGAGCTGCTGATGAAACCTAGAATCAGAACTGGGAAGATCTAGGTTTGGTAAATGGTTGAGAGATTGAGAGGGAAGGGAGTTCAGCTTGAGGGTCTCTAAAGACGGATATTGTCATCTTTGATCTTTCCAGTTTTGAAAATAACTTTTTTTCAATATTCATTCCCCCTAAAGCCTCTGTTACTCGCCTCCCAATCAAATGGATGTCCCCGGAATCCATCAACTTCCGTCGGTTCACAACTGCCAGTGACGTTTGGATGTTTGGTGAGTAAAAGCATAGGGAAGCATAGGAAAGTATTTATTATCTCTTCTCTCCTTGATGGTGAATGGTTGGGCATCCCAGATTCATGCTAGGGATGAAGCCAGTACATTTCTCATTCCTGTCCTGCCTGCTTAGCCATGACAACTAATGAATCCCAGAAGGGTTGAGGTCTGGGTGAAGTCAAGGACTGACCATGGGCAATGCCTGTTGATACTCATGGAAACAATTATCATGAAAGGAAAGTCATTTGGGAACTAGTTAAGGTTCAGGAATGCTCTGAAGATTCAAAGTGGATGAGGCTGAAGAATAGTCCTGTGACTTTGGAGAAGGGGGTTAATTGCATAAGTTAAGCTCTCAGAGAAGAGGCCTGAGGTCTCAGGGTCCTTTCTTTTGACTCCCCATTACTAGCAACTCCATATTCAGAAATTATTAAGAAGTCATGGAGCTTGACCTTAGAGATCATCTAATCCAAACCTCCTTATCTTACAGATGAGTAAATTGAGATTTAAAGAAATCAAGTGACTTGCCAAGTAAGGCCAGCACAGAGGATGGGTAAAGAACAGGAAATCATTAGTTCTAAAAAATTATATGTTATTTAGGGTTTTTTTCCCACCCCCACTCACCCTTTTCAAATGTTTTATTGAAGTGCTTTTCTTCCTTTACATTGCTGCCTTTCTCCAGTGACCATCTTCATCCAACCTTGTAACAAACAAGTATGATAAAACAGAACAAATCCACATGTTGGCCATTTTAGAAAAGATATGTCTTATTTTATGCCTATAGACCCAAAGACAAGATGCTTCATATAGAAGGGGCTGACTGAGCTTCATCTTGAAGGAAGGAAGAGATTATACAAGACAGATTTTACAACACAGGACTTGGCCAGTGCAAAAGCAGAGCAATAGAGGATGGATGACAAGTTGTATGAAGAACAGTTCAGTTGGATTTCAAAGTGCAGCAGGAGTAATGTCCAATGAGGCTGGAAAGATAGATTTGGGTCAGATCATACAGGACTGTTAGTGGTAATTTGGATTTATATTATATCTTAAAGACAAAAGACAAAAATTATATCTTAAAAGATGAAAGCCACTAGATTGAATACAGCCAAGTCTGCACTTAGTCTTCACTTTGGCGATTGTATGGAGGATGGTCAGGAGTGGGGATTGACATGGGACAGGAACACCAATTAGGAGACTATAAAATGAGTTAGGCAAGATGTGATGGAAGGTTAACTAAGCTAGCAGCTGAGTGAATAGAGAAAAGGGGTCACATACATGAAATGTTAGAGGTAGGAAAGGCAATATTTGGCAACTGATTGTGTACATGAGGCAAGGGAGAGGAGGATTTGATGATTAATGCCAAGGTTAAGAACCTGGAAGACTGGTAGAATGGTGGTGCCATCTACAGAAATGAAGTTTGGAAGAAGGATGAATTTGAGGAGAAAACGAAGGAGTTCTATTCTGGATATGTGGAGTTTGAGAAGTCTGGAAAATCCAGTTTGAAATGTCCAATAAGTAGATAATGGTATAGGACTAAAGCAGATTAACCCGAGGCTGGATATTTAGATCTATGCATTTTCTGCAAAGAAATGATAATTAAACCGAAAACATCTGCTAAGTTTACTGAGAGAGTGGAGAGAGAGAAAAGAGAAGAAAGGTCCCAGCACGGGACCTTCACACACACACACAATCAGAAAGCTAGCAAAGGAACCTGAGAAGGTCTGATAAATCAGACAGGAGAAGAACCAAGAGAGAGGAGAGGCATTGAAAGTCAGAGAAGAGAAAATCCAGGAAAAGAGGGTCTTGAATAGTGTAAAATTCTGCAGAGAGGTCAAGAAGAAGGAGGTTTGAGAAAGGCCAGATTTGGCAATTAAGAGATTTTGGATAGCTTTGGAGTGGGTAATTTCAGTTGAGGGAGAATATCAGAAGTCAAAAGATTAAGGGATGAAGGAGAAAGTGAAAGTAGTTTTTTTTCTAGGAATTTAGGTGAAAAAAGGAAGAGAAATATAGGATAATAATTTAAGGAGATAGTAAGATATAGTGAAAGATTTTAAGGATGGAGGATGCAGGGTCATGTTTGAAGGTAATAATAAAACTGCCCTGCTTATCTGGGTCTGCTTTTGAACTTTCTTCTGCTTTTTTTTTTTTGCACACTTATTTAACATTTTGTATCAAATATAAAACCTCTATAGACTTTTTTTCGGACTCACTACAGTTTCATTGGCATCCTTTTCTTTCTTTTCTTCTTTAATTATTACCCAGTATTTGCATTGTTACCCACTAACCTCTCCCAATAAAAGACCTCTCTTATAACAGATGAGTATGATCAGGTGAAACAAATCCATCCATTGGCTATATCCATAAAAGTATGCCTCATTCTGCACCTCTAATCCATCATCTCTCTGCCAGAAGGTGGGCAGAATTCATCATTAGTCTCCTGAAGTCCCTATTCTATTTTTCTTTATGTTATTGCAATAATTATCTAAATCATTCTGTCTTTGTCACTTCCCTCTGAATTTATCTTTGTCATTTCTTAGGGCATTTTAAAAAATTAAATTTATTTTCAGTTAATAAAAATCTTTTTCTCTCCTCACTCCCCACCTGCCAACTTGAGGAGGTAAGGAACAAAGCACTTGTAACAATTACACATAGCGTATAGCATCGAAGTATGGTCATGCAAAACAAATTCCTTTATTGTCTGTGTCCAAAAATATACGTCTTATTCTCTACCTTGAGTCCATCATGACTCTTGTCAGGAGGCAAATATAATCTTCATCACTCCTCTGCAATGATAGTTTTGCATTGACCAGAGTTCCTAAGTCATTCAAAATTGTTTTTACAGTGTGTTAGTGTATAAACTGCTCTCCTTGTTTGCTTACTTTACTCTGTATCAGTTCATACAAGTCTTCCCAGGTTTCTCTGAATTATTCCTATTTTTCACCTCTCTGACATAATAATATTCAGTTACATTCACACGCTACCATTTGTCTAATCACTCCCTAATTGATGGGCATCTCCTTTGTTTGGGGGGCATTTGGTTTGGGAGGTTCATATCAGTTGTCAAAGCAGCTCCTGGGGAAGTCTTTGGGTGAGAATGCCTTCCTTCTAGTGGCTAAGCCCATTTTCTCTTTGTATCCCTTTTTCTTCCTAGCTGTGTGCATGTGGGAGATCCTAAGTTTTGGGAAGCAGCCTTTCTTCTGGCTAGAGAACAAGGATGTAATTGGAGTGTTGGAGAAAGGGGACCGGCTACCCAAACCCGACCTCTGCCCTCCTATCCTCTATACCCTCATGACAAGGTGCTGGGACTATGACCCTAGTGACCGACCCCGCTTCACAGAACTTGTATGCAGCCTTAGGTAAGTGGGGAGCCAGGGAGGCTTTGGGAAGAGGGTGGAGAGGGGCAAGGGATTGACCCTGTGGGAGGCAGTGATGGACAACTTCAAAAGACAAGATTGCATGGAAGTCAACCCAAAATAGCCAGTAATGGTGAACCCTCCTGGAATGAAACTGACCCATGTTTCCCAAATCAAACCCAAGGTCTTACCTATAGTTGTGTCTGACTCTTTATGACTCCATGGAACATAGTTCACCAATACTGTCCATGCAGTTTTCTTGACAAAGATACTGGAGTGGTTTGCCATTTCCTTCTCCAGTGTGTATGGGCAAACAGATGTTAAATGACTTTCCCAGGGTCACCCAGCTAGTAAATGTATGAGGCTAGATTTGAACTTATGTCTTTCTGACTCCAGGCCCAGTGCTCTATCCCACTGAGTCACCTAACAACCTCTTTGCCTATAGTAGGCACCCAATAAATAAGCATTGATTTTATAAAGTTTAAAATCGATAGATAAAGCATTTTTAATGGATTACTCTGTCCCAGGCACACACCATATCACATTATTTGAGGCTCACAACAACCCTGTGACAAAGATACATACGTATTATTATTCCCATTTTACAATTGAGGAAACTGAGGATCAAAGAGATCACTTGCCTAGGTGATCACAACTAATGTCTAAATCAGGATTTGAACCCATATGTTCTTAACTCCAGGCTCAGAACTCTGTCTATTACATGATACTGTTTAGTATAACTCACTCCCAAATGTTAATGCAAAGAAAAAGGAATAAATGAAAAATAAACCAAAGGATGCTCTGCATTGCACCCCTAGAAATGATCCTGTCCTTTGCCCGTTGACAATGTGCTAGCACTACAGATGTCCAACCCAGTGTTTCACCCCTGACCATTAGAGTCTACAAACTGTCCATCAGGTTGTCCATCCCTGCCTACCTTGCAGACAAGAAGCATAACCATACTATGCTGTTAGCATCATCTTGTCAGGATCACAGGGCTAGTTTCCCAGCAGTGGTAATAACTAATACTTATTAATTAACTGATTTACTTGGCTCACACTTGGGATTTCATTGGTGTAGGGCAGTGGTATCAAACTTCATAAAAATGGGGGCACTGATCCCTACATAAGGATTCCTGTGGGTTGCATATTGAATTCATTTTAAAGTGTAATGTTATAATGGTTTTATTGTATTTTTAGTTACTTCAAATATTTCAAGTATTTCCCAATGACATTTTAATCTTGTTTAGAACACACTCAAGAGTTCTGCAGGCCAAGCAAATCAGTAAAGTAAAAGACACTGGGCCACATGTTTGATATCTCTGGTGAAGGGGACTCCCAGTAAGGAACAAATAAATCTTTGATAATTGAAAAAGAAAATTTAATTGAAAAACAAAATGAAAGTAATCACATTTACAATACCTATCTCACTGAGGTTGCTCTTTGCTTTGCAAAACTTAAAATACCATAAGAATATGAGATGCTATTACAGTTATAGGTTTATAATTAGATGAGTATTGAACACAAACTTCACTTTATGCAAAACTGGGCCTTGGATTAGATCCTTGAGTATATCTGGGGAGTCTTTAATTTCATTACTGAAGTCACTGGGTGTATCTTCTCCTGATTCTGCTTATCTCATTCTGTATCAGTTTATGCATGACTTCTGAAGTTTCTCATATTTTTTTTTACAGCTCAGTATTATTCCATTATATTCACGTACCACTCTTTGTTCATTTCTGTTATACTAATGGGAAAGGAGGCCATTCTAGGAGCCACAAGTACTAACCTACCTTGTTGAACATGGAGGTCTCTTAGTGGTGTCCCTTTCATAGGTGATTTACTGAGGATCTGCTTTGTGTAGATGGAAAGGGAATCTAATATCTGACCCTAAGTCCTTCTCTGACTTCAGAGGGGAGACAGAGGAAATTTACAGAGAGCAAAAGAGAACTTCCCTGGTATCTGTGATTTATAGCTTGTCTTTCCTAATTCTATCAACTCCTTGGTAGTGATGTTTACCAGATGGAGAAGGAGATTGCTAAAGAACAAGAGAGAAATACCCGCTATCGGACACCCAAAATTTTGGAGCCCACAGCCTTCCAGGATCCCCCACCCAAGGTAAGTCAGACCCTACTGCCTCTAGGAGCTGAGATACATACAGGGGCCTCTTTGAATATTGAATAGCTTGATGGATCAGCCAACCTCCCTCTATAGCTGTTCTCTTTCTTAGCTTTTCAATCTCTTGCCTCCACTTAGTTCCTCTCACATGTGTACACAGAAGGCTTTGGACCATTCATATGCAGCAAGTGACAGTATGGGATGGTTAAGTCAATAAAATACATGAGATCAGCTTTCCTTAGGATGCTGGGGAATCTTTCTTCCTAGGGACCAATAGGGACAAGTTACATAACCTTGAGGAGCCACTAAGCTATGAGGCAAGAATTGGAGCTGATGCCCTGGTGGATCAGAAAATTGGATTCTCTCATCTTCTACCCTTTCTCCCTACTTTACCCTGATCCTTTATGCTCAGTTCATTAAAAAAACAAAACAAAACAAAAAAAAAAACTGGACCTACCTAAGGTTTCATTGGCACAGGGAATTGTGGGTCAGTCTTTTTTCGTTGAGATCAGCTCTTCATGACCCCATTTGGGGATTTCTTGGCAAAGATACTGGAGTGCTTTGCCACTTCCTTCTTCAATGCATTTTAGAGATAAGGGAACTGAGGCAAACAAGGTTAAGTGACTTGCTCAGGATGATTTAGCTAGTAAGTATCTGAGGTCAGATTGGATCTCATGAAGATGAGTCTTCCTGACTCCGGACCCAGCGCTCAAGCCACTGCATCACCTAGCTGTCCACTCTCTACTCTGCCTTATGGTTTGTTTTTTTCAAATGTGTATCCTGTCCCCATAAGCCTTTTAAGTTCAGGCACCATGGCTTCAAAATGTGTATCCCCACAGTTCATTATTCGTGATATACATTCAGTGAATATTTTTTCAGAATGATGATGATCCCTACTGACAGTTATTAATGTTGCCCTCATCTCTCCTAAACCCTCCCTGTCTAGCAGGTACCTTTTCATATAGAACCCAGGATTCCTGCCCTCTTAGTGTTCTCCCTTCCTGTATGGTTCAGCTCTCCCTCTCAAGGAGCAGGATAAACTGCAGGGATTAACTCATCTGTTTCTTGTTTCCAGCCCAGCCGGCCCAAGTACAAGCTGCCTCCACAAACCAACCTTCTGGCTCCCAAGCTGCAGTTCCAGGTAAATACAGCAGTAGAGCATCTGCAGGGGACATGCTGGAGAATTCAGGCTGATTCACACTGAATCATGCCCGAAATTCTGGCTTTGTGTCCAAGAAGAACTGAAGCCACTTATTAGGGTGATCCAAGAAGAGATGTGTGCCTGATCTGTTTTGTTGTGCGTGGGGAACCCAAGGCAGAACTTGATTGTGAGTCATCCCAGGCCCCAAGAGTGAACAGCTGGTAGCTACCATCTCCCTTCTCCCCCACTGAGTGACGATTGCTTAGGACTGCTGGGGCCTCACTTTAGAAAGCTGAATCTTCATTCCTCTGCCCTCAGAGAACTCTCGCAATGTTTGCTTGCTTTAAGTAAGTGCCTGCCTCCTTTTGAGCTTTTTTTTTCACAGCCAAGCATCTCCTACAGTAATAATCTAGTAGTAAGTAAAGAAGAAGAATTGGGTTACAGAATTGGAGATGGATGGGAACGTTGAGATCATCTAGTATGGTTCCCTCATTCAGATGAAGAAATGGATACTGAGAGAACCTGCCCAGTCACACAAGTAATAAGTGATTACAGGATCATAGATTTAAAGCTAGAGGGGACCATTGAGTCCAATCCCTCATTTTACAGATGAGGAAACTGAGGCTAGGAAAGGTCAGTTGACATAACCTTGGTCACATAGCTAGTAAGGGTTTGGGGTAGGATTTGAACACATAGCTTCTCATGCCCTGAGCCACCTAGCTCAGATTCAGATCTAGTATTCTTCCTCTATAATAGCTTATAATGTCTATCACTTTAAGCTTTACAAAATGCTTTTTTCTGAAAATCCCTGTGAGATCAGCAGTGTAGACATGTAACTGATGAGACAGAGTAAAGGCCAGTAACAAAACAGAGTTGATTTGGTGTGGGTGAGGTGACCCTGACCTTGTCCCAGGGCAAAATTTAGAAGGAACTGATAGCATCTGTATTCCAGCTGATAGAAACAACTGGAATTAGTACCAAATTAACCAAAATAATTAGTTGCAATAATAAGCTACTGGATGGTGAGCCACTTTCCCAATCATATCCTGTATTACCCCCTCCTCTTATAGTGGCCTTCCCATTTGCAAGATACCAGGGTCCCCCATGCCTCTGCTCATGGAGGTCAATGTCCTGGAGTCTCTCTACTCATGAAGTCTTGTGTTCAGAGGTACAGGGATTCTCCCCATTCCACCCCCCCCCCCTCAACTGATTTTGTTTCAGTAAGTTGATTTAAGTACCTTCCATGCTCCTTGGCTGGGCATATTTTGGGGTCTTTGCTACAGGTGCCAGAAGTACCAGCTACAGCTCTGGGAAAGTCTAAGAATTGTTGTCGCCTTTTTACATGTGGGGATCTGAGGCTTAGAGAATTTTTCCAACATGCTCAAGTTCTCACAGAAAACGTATCAGAACTAGGATTCAAGCCTAGACCTCCTCAGTTAGTGAATCAATAAGTATTATTACCTCCCCACCACCCCCAAGTGACTCAAACTGTGCTGGATAAAGAGACGACAATGAAACAGTCCCTGCCCTTAAACTTACGTGTACTAGGGGGAGTCAACATATTCACAGATATAAATGAAGGATATGATTTTTTAAAAATATACAATGTTTGGAGGCAAGGGAACTAAAAATAGTGATAATAACTAGCATTTGTATGGTGCTTTAAGGTTTGCAAAACCCTTTACAAACGTTATCTCATTTGATCCTCGTAACAACTCTGGGAGGTAGATGTCATTATTATCCCCATTTTATAGATGGAAAAACTGAGGCAAACAGAGGTTTAAATAAGTTGTCTAGGTGGTAAGAATCTGAGGGAGCATTTGAACTCAGGTCTTCCTGACTCCAGGTCCAACACTTAAACTCCAAGCTGTACCAGTTCCTAGACAAATCCACAAAGGCTTCTTGAGCAAAGTAGCATTTGAGCTGAGTCTTGAATGGAGTTGGGGTTCTTTCACCTCTACTATACTGTCTTATGAGAATCCTTTTCTGCAGTCAAGGCAACCCTGATGCTTCCTACAATTCCACAGCTTGGATGGTGCTGCAGACCAGATAGTTATAGTTATCAACCTAAGGGCATTGGGTGGTTGGGCAAAGGTGTGAAGTGGGAAAGGGGGACTCTCATGTTCCTTTCTGACCTTTACTGCTACATCATCTTATGCCAATCACATCTTCCTAGGAATGTGATTGGCCTTTCCTACCTCTCTCTTACCTTTTGATGTCGAGTTTATAGGTGGCTCTAGCAAACAAAATTGAGTGAAACAGTACCGTAATCTTCTTGGGATAATGGCAACAGCATCTTTGTTCAAGTATCTGTCTACCCTTCCACAGGGTTCTGCTCACTGGTTCAAACCAACAAAGTTACAAATTGGCAGGTCTAATATATTTTTTAGATGTGTCCAATGTGAGATTTTGCTTAACTAAATATATGTACTACAAGGATTTTGTTTTTATTTTCTTTTGGGGGAAAAGGGATAGCAGAGGAAGAAAAATATATGTTCATTGAAAAAAATTAAATTTAAATTTTAAAAAAGTGTCAATGGGGGAAAATAAATTGGCAGGTCTAACTTGCCCTTAGGAATAGAAAACTTGGTTTAAGTTCATAAATAGACATGACTTTATAGGTGATCTAGTCCAACACCTTCATTTTATAAATCGGGAAACTCACTGAGGCCCAAAGAGGTGAATATGCTGTTTTACTCCCATTAAAATGTAAAGTTTTCAAAGCAGACACTGCTTCATTTTTTTGTCTTTATAATGATGCCTTTCCAATACTGGCACAGTGCCTGGCACAAAGTAGGCTCTTAATAAATGCCCATCGAATTGAATCAAATTGCTCAAGATCACACAGGCACAGGGTGTAGGTAACCCAGTTGGAACCAGACCTAAAATTCTTTGCCTTCTAATGTAGCCTTCTTCCCACTACTTCCAGATACCTTCAAGAAATTGTTTCATAACTTATAATAGGAAGTCATAGAATGCTAAATTTTGAGTTAGGACCCAAGAGCGTATCTAGTCCAGTGCCCTCATTTTACAAATGGAGAAACAGAGGCCAAGAAAATTAAAATAATTCTGCTCAAGCTCAAATAGATTTTAATTAATAGGATTTGAAATAAGGTCCGCTATTTCCAAAACCAGTGCTCTTTTCATTATTTCAGACCTTAAAAATAAACAAAATAATCAAGATGAATGTTTTGTGGAATTTAAAACAGTTTAAGCATCATTATTTTAAAAATTGGTTCCATGATGCTTGAAGCCCTAACTTAAGCTTTACTTTGTACCTGAACAAACCTGATTTACCAGGTTGGAAAAGGACTTCTGCACCTGAGGGAGGAAGGAAAGCTGCCTTCTCAGAGCTAGGAAAGCAGGCATGTTTCATTGAATCAGCAACATTTTGCAGTACCCACTGTGAACAGAAGACAGAAGTGGCATTAGGTTTCTCTGTTCTTTGACTAAGGAGAGATAGACATGATGTTGCTTTTCCAAGTCCATGAGGAAGTCAGTGATAAGAGTTGGAAGTGGAACCTAGGTACACTGATTACTAGGCTAATAAGCTCTGACCTTGACCCTGCTGCTTCTGAAGTGCTGGGTCAATGAAATATGCTCTTTCTTGTCTCTCAGGGATGAAGTACTTCTTGAGAATTGTCCAGGTGTTTCCTTTTGGCTTGTGTTGGTTCTTGTGTGTGTGGCCTGTGTGCGTATATGTTGCTGCTAACTGTTGTGTACGCTTGCCTTGTCCCTGTGCCTCCTGCTGCCTTGCTCTCTCAAACAGGTACCAGAGGGTCTATGTGCCAGCTCGCCTACGCTCACCAGCCCCATAGAGTATCCATCACCAGTTAATTCCTTGCATACCCCACCTCTCCACCGGCACAATGTCTTCAAACGCCACAGCATGAGGGTAAGAACAATCTGCATGCTGGGACTTGGCTTTTGATGTAGTTGTAACTCACAGGAAGGAGCATGATGCCCTGTGACTTCCCATTGAAATCGTACTCTCTGGGGAGTGCCCAGGGCACGGAGTGGGCCTGAGGTTCCTACAGAAGGCACCCTCTAGCCATTATGAATACTGGAATCTAGGATATGAGCCAGCTTCTCTCAGGGGCATGCCCTCTGGTGTGGCCAGTCAGATGACATTCTTTCACCATTTTGAGCCTGGGGAATGGCTCTCTCTCCAGAGGCAATGGCATAGGTTCAGTGAGCAATAAAAACCAGCTGACTCAAGGAGCCGACTCCAGAGTAGCTGCTCTTCTTTACCCCAAGGGGGAAATTCTCTCTCACCTCTTTCCTTTGGTTACTTGTGCTGAATTGCCCAAAGAAACCATTTCTTTGATGTTGCTGCCTCCTGCTTGCAAGCAGTGCTATTTGTGGAGGGACTTGTGGGAATGTTGGTTTCTTAAGCAGTGGTGTCACTCAGCAGAGCCCAGCAGGGTGGCAAAGTGACTGTCCTGTCACTTTACTTCCAGGGCATGTCAGGTACAAGCTGCTTTTCTGAACACACTTGCTGTCAGTTCTGGCAGATATATTTCATAGATCCATGGAATGGTAGAGTTGGAAGGGTCCATGGTGATGATCTAGTCTAATCCCTTCACTTTGTATCCAAAGACATTTAAAGGTAATTTTAAACATATAACAAATAACTCAGCCAAAAATTACACACCAGCCTCCTTGTAAGTGAGCTAGAACAAACATTGCAAGTAGCTGTGGTTTTACTAAGTGCTTGTAGATATGTTCTAGCAAAGTTCCTATAGAAGAGAGTTTGCTTTCCTGTTGAATTTTGTTCCAAAATAACTGGGAGAGATTTGGGGTGGGAGAGGGGTCAGGGAAAGTAAGATGTGTGGAGGGAGGTGCTAAGTCCAAGTTCTGCCTGGAGATCTAGACAGTGTTATCTCAGAACCAGTAACAGGGAAATATAGATATGCCAGGAGACAATCACAGCAGGAGTCAGGTTAGGATAACTTTTCAAAGGGATCAAGAGAGCCAGGAGCCCAGCCCACAACCTCAGACATAGTAGGACTTGGGCGGAGAGCAGCTCTGATAGGTAAGTTCCACCTCATTCACAATTAGGCTGGTTCACATGCAATCCTGAGCATTCTGTTCAAAATAATTTGAATGTCAATAGGGAAGTCAAAGGGAGAGGAAGGAAAAGCATGTAGCCCTGTTTGTCAGGGCTTCCTCATTGGAAGAGACAAACACTGGGTCTTACATCTTATACAGAGATACGGAAAGTCAGAAGTGACCATTGTCTATACTTTCTGTTGAAGGAAATGGGAGCTGAAATACTGGAAGGCATATAAAATTGTCGGAGGCAGTGAGAACCAGTTCTGGGCTTTAAAGGAAAGTTGGCAGATGGGGAAGGGAGACACTGGATTGATCATTACAATAGTAATTCCAGTGAACTACGCATTTGATGCCTTCCTCTTTAAGAAGCTGAGTTGTGAATAGGTACAAAACACTTAATGTGAATGAAAATTAAATCAGGATTGGATTCAACTGAGCAATACTTAAGTTTATTATGCCTAGGAGAAAGGGTGTTTCACTTGAACTTAATTATTTGTTGGTTTTTGAGATCTTGGTCTATATTTTAGTTTATACATTTATTCTAGGGTTTTAATTAAACAATGCTGTTATTTTAATGAAGAATTCTATTTTTATGGGGGAAAATACATCATTGGGTAGATCATGTGCTATTTGTACTTCTCAGATACCCATGCCAGGTAAGAGCCTATCAGACCTACACAATCATTAATAGGGCCCATTAAGTCACCCACTGGCAGCTACTGGAATTACAGTTATGGCTTCTAAGTGGAAATCACCTTGCACTTTTAATAATAACAATAATGACTGACGTTTACATAATGTTTTAACCCATTTAGTTATAGCACCAATCGGAAAACTCGTTTTATGGTAATAACCCCTATTTTGATAAGGTGACATATAACCAACTACCTAAGCATGGGTTACACAGTGTTCCCTAATGCTAATAATCTTCAGTATTACCACCACACAGGCAGGTATGTGATTTCCAGGAATGCTAATAATAGACCTATATCTGCAGCTCAATCTTTAACAACCCTAAAGAAAACAAACAAAAACATGGAATATTATTATTATATCATATTATATTATATTAATATTATTATTGCATGGAATAAAAGCAGATGGAGGACTTCCCAGGGTGTCCTCAGTGGTCTTTCTGTCATCACTTTGCCTGGACCAAAGCCCTCTGCTCAGGCTGTGACCAGCCTGAGGACTGGTTCTCAGGACACCTTTCCTTCTCCTTTGGGCCATCTCAGGAAGAGGACTTTGTCCGCCCTAGCAGTCGAGAGGAGGCCCAGCAGCTGTGGGAAGCTGAGAGAGCAAAAATGCGTCAGATCTTGGACAAGCAGCAGAAGCAGATGGTAGAAGATTACCAATGGCTCAGGCAGGAGGAAAAGTCCCTGGTGAGTGGGAACTGAAATGGGAACTGGGCCCCAGGAAGCTGTATAAGGATATTCTCTTATTTAAATTTTAAAAAATCACAGAATCAGAGTTGGACGGAGTGTTGGATCATTCAGTCTGACTTTCTACCCAATAATAGGTAATAATTATTTTAAAATATTTTATTTAAATTTTTAAAAAATAGGAAGCTTCTTTTATTTAAAAAAAGTCACAGAATCAGAATTAGGAGTCTTGGAAATCATTCAGTTTGACTTTCTACCCAATAACAGGCAGTGAAACGCTTTGGAGAGCCTGGGGGAGGGGAAAAATATGAAATTGAGTTATAGAATCGTATTGTGACAAGACTGAGAGAAAACTGAAAGATCATCTAGTTCAATTCCTAGAATTATTTCTTATATTTTTAAACAAGTTTTACTGACACCTTTTGTTTTGCATCACAATCATTGATTTCCAGGTATGCCCTCCCCCCTCCACAAGCAAACTGTCTGTTTAAATAAGAAAAAGTCACTTAAGCAAAACCTGGCAACAAATCTAATGCCCAACACCTTTCACCATGTTCTACGTTCATAGTCCCCCACTTTTCCAGTGAAAGGGAGAGGCACAGTTCCTCAATCCCCTCATCTTACAGATGAGGAAACTGAGACCCAAAGATGTAGAGTGACTTGCCTAAGGTCACACAGTTATCAACTGTCAGAGTCGAAACTAGACCTCAGACCTTTGGCTTGTCATTCCAAGACCCTCTTCTCCTTTTCTCTCCTCCTCTTCCTACTTTTCTTCTCTCCTTTTCCTTTTTTCTCCTTTCCCTCCCTCTGCCTCTCCCTCTCCTCTTAATTATTTATAGTAGTAGCTAGATGACATACTAAATAGAGGCCTGGAGTTGGAGTTAGGAAGACTTGAGTTCAAATCTTGCCTCAAATACTTACTAGCCGTGTGGCCCTGAACAAGTCACCTTACCTCTTTCAATATTCTCATTAGTAAAATGAGTATCATGACAGCACTTACCTCACAGGGTTGTAGTGAGGATCTGGTGAGACAATATATGAGAAGTGCTTTGTAAACCTTAAAACTATATATAATTGTCAACTATTTTATTAGTTACTAGAATTTGAACTGGGTACTTCCTGACTCCCAAGTCAACCATTCCTCATTGCCAGATGTCTAATGTCTCACTCTAAATCCTGATCCAGCTACCTTGTCAGAGCCTTTTAGTCAACATGGGTTCACCTTCCTGAGTATCTCCATACTATTCTCTGGTCACTTTCTCCCTTTCTGCAACTGCTGCCCCTGAACCTTGATAATGGGTTCTATCATCCACTGACTCTGTTTTAATTCAACTGTCACACGCTCTAGCCCAGAAGTGTGTGCTTTCTTGAATTTATTCATAAAGAAAAAGAAGGATATATAGAAATAATAATGACAGGAGAGCAGAGAGTGTAAAGTGTATGTAAAATAAATGACTCCAGATAAAACAATGCCCAAACTTGCTAAACTGTTCTGTATCTAAAGTCCCCAGACTTGGCTTAGGATTCTATAGGCCTAGAGATCCCTCTAGGGACAAGAAAGACATCTCTTGCTCCAGAATACTGCCCACTTAAATGGGATTGGCCCACTTAGTTGCTCATCCATTGGCTTCAATTCCAAAACTCACCCTTAACCAGTCAAGAGACCTCAAGTTTTTGCTGTTCTACTCACTACCCCCCATTGTAATCCTCAAGTAACGATGTCTTGTTCCTTCTAAGGGGAGGGCTAAAAAGACCTCATGCGGTATGTCCATCATCTAAAAAAAGGATAAATGATTAATCCAGAACCCAGTTTTCCTCCCCATATTTCATAAAAAAATTACCCTCTTTCACTGAAGTAAACTGAAGGTCTAAAATTTGCCCTCTGCTTCTCTCATTTTTAGGACCCTATGGTGTACATGAATGATAAGTCTCCATTGGTAAGTGATGAGCCCATGCAATACAAAGACCATACATGCTGGAAGTGTTGCTATGACCAACCCAGGAGTTCTATCACCCCCAGCACAGGGGGATAATGACATTTCCTTTTCCAAGCTTAACCGTGCAACATCTATTCTCTTGGTAGAGCAAAGAATTCTTTTTAAAATCCCAAATCTCCTTTCAAGACCCACCTCATGGAAAATCTCCTCTAAGAACCTTTCCTGACTTTCTCTAATCTAAGAACATGCATATATTAAGCATTACATATATATTAAGCCTTTAAGCAGCTCATAGTTTGCTTGAAGGACACAAGATACATACATACATACATGCATATATATGAGAGAGATGTGTATGTGTATATATGTATATATGTTTATAAAGAATGAATGCTACAAAGTTTGCACCTGTACACATACAGACACAGACTCTTGATTGAAAATAATCTCTTCCCTCAATCATAATTTTCAAGGCACCGCTGATCTTTGCCTTTCAATTTTTACCTTATGTCAGTTATTGGTGGTCATCTACTAGAGTGTGGACTCTGAGGGCAGGGACCATGCATTGTTTTTCATCTTCATGTTCAGTGACAAATGCAGCAGATTATACACAGTAGGTTCTCAGTAAATATTTGTTGAATAGAATGTGTAGCGTTGAGTCCTTACTGTTCTGTCTCAGGGATGCTTAGCTTTCATTCAACAGATACATGTTAAGATCTTTTGTTTACAACTCCAGTAGGCCTAGGAGGCTATGAACTGCACATGGTCAGGTAGCAATCACTTCTTGGTTCCCTAGGATTCTCCCTTGGGCCATGGTCAGAACTGTTCCACCTTCAAGAAAAGGAGACAGGGGAGGGAAGTAGAAGGCATGCTTTTCTCAAAGCTATGTTTGTAACATCAGTTTTCTTCTTCTTTCTTGCAGACCCCGGAGAAGGAGGCTGGATATAGTAAGTTTCTATCCAGTGTCATTATTGTCTTTTAATGGGGCCCACCCTTGTGGTGCCTGCTGTCAGTGTGATGGCTGTGCTACTGACTAGTTTCAAAGATTGGCAAAGCTCATTGGAATTTATAGAAACAGCTGCCTTGTTTTTAATTTATTATTTTTAAAGTATGATTTTAGAAAATTTGTCAACATTTGAGGTAATTTTCAACTCATCTTTGTCCATTGTTCTCCAGCCATCTTGCTTATGTCATCCTGTTTCCTCTCTCATATGCCCATATCTCCCTAAATTCCCTTCTCTCATTGAATCCTCCATTCTGGTGTTTATTTTTGTCTTGTATTATTTTCATTTATTTAGGACTCTTCCCCTCTCTTCCTTTTTCCTTCCTTTCTCTTCTTTTTTTCTGTCTCTCTGACTCTGTCCCTCCTTCTCACCTTCTCTCCTCTCTCCTCCTCTCTCCTTTCTTCCTCTCTCTCTCTTTCTTGCCCCCAATATATGTATGTATGTGTGTGTGTATTTCTGTCTCCCTCCCTTCCCCCATCTCTGTCTCTCTATCTCTTCACCCCCTTTTCTCTCTTCTTCCCCTTCCCTGTCTCTTATTCTGCCAAAGCCTCCCTCCTATCCCTCCTATCCTTTCTGTCACTACCAGGCTAGTGAGGGCAAAGGCATGATTCATATTCTGCTTGCCCCTGCTCATGCTCTTACATTGGCCCACAGAGTATGGGAGACAAGGAAGTGGGGAGAATGTGTGCTTCCTGGCCACAGAGTAGGAAATAGAACTACTCCCCCTCCCTTCTTTCTCTCCCATCATCTGAATCTGTGTGAAAGATGAGAGGAAAACCAAGAGTAAATGATTCAGACTGCTTAACTTTCACCAGAGCTTGGAGTACAGCTAGAAATCAGACTCAGCACATTTGATCTTAGAAGAATCAAAGAAAATATCTGGTCAAAACCCCCCTTTTCTAGGTGTAGAAGCCCAGGGAGCATGTGGGAAAAGGGCTGGGTCAGACTCAGAAGACTCATGCTTTCCCAAGCCAAGGGATCTGATTGTTTTTTACTGTTTTTCTCATTTGAGTCACATGGGCGTCTTTGCTTGACTTTTCTGGAATTTAATGGAAACAAGTGGAGGATGGGGGAGGTCCCTGAGTAAAATGAAAAAAAAAATCATTCCCAGACCAAAATGGATGGTAGATTACGGACTTGCCCCTTACTCATTTCTCCTTTTCTATTCCTGTGGTCACAGCTGAGTTCACGGGACCTCCTCAGAAGCCACCACGACTGGGAGCTCAGGTGGGTGAGATATTTAGCAATAGTGGGTAAACTACCTTAGGGTCAAGCCTGGGCGGACAGAGAACTATGCACTTTTCTAGACACAAGGATCTAATGATGCTAATGATGATCTAATCCAGTCCTCAGATCTTACAGAAGAGAAAACTCAGGCCTAGAGAGATCATAGTGACTAGACTCAAAAATTGGCAAACTTTATTGGAATTTATAGGAACATCTGCCTCATTTTTAATGCATTTTTTTAAAGTACAATTTTAGAAAATTTGTTAGCATTTGAAATAATTTTCAACTCATTTTTGTCTAGTATTTTCACACTTTATGGATTTAAAGCTACAAAGGACCATCTAGTCCAACTCCCTCACTTTGTAGATGAGGAAACTGATGGTCATAGAGGTTGTGACTTGCAGTCATATGAGTACTAAATGGCATGATTTGAACCCAGGTCTTTAGACCCTCAGCCCAGCATTCTTTCTATTATACCACAACACCTTCTTTATCAGGGTTGATGATTGAGCCAGGCACTTGTTACTGATCAATGATAATTGACCAGAGAGATGACAATGAGAAAGTAGGTTCCCCACCCCCTGGACCTTTTCCTTGAACCTGCCTCTTTTTTCAGTACCCACAGTGCCCATTATCTGCACAAGGAGATGATTTTTCTACTCCCTAGAAGATCAGTGGGGAAGGAGTGCCACATACAAAACAATTCTCTCTATATAAATCTCTTCCTGAGTTCATACATGGCCTCAGACACTTACTAGCTGTGTGATCCTGGGCAAATCACTTATCACTGTTTTCCTCAGTTTCTTTATCTGTAAAATGAGCTGGAGAAGGAAATGGCAAACCACTCTAGAATCTTTGCCAAGGAAAGCCTTAATGGAGTCAAAAGGAGTCAGACATGACTGACGTGACTGAACAACAATCAAATAACGAGCTTTAAATCTGGAACAGTAATTTCATGCACAATGAATTCTAGGTAACCAGGTGGTATGGTGACAGAGTCTTGGCCTCAAGAGTAAGGGAGATCTGAGTGTGAGTCCTAACTCAGACATGTACTACCTGTGTGAGTTTGGGCAAGCGATTGAACCTCTTGGCCTCGGATTCCTTTTCTGTAAAATAGGAAATAAGAGCGTCTCCCTTAACAGGTTGTTGCAATGATGAAATGAGATATAAATATATAATGTGATCAAATATATAAATGTATTATAGATATACAAATATATTATAAATATGTGCTTTATATAAGATAATATAATTATATATGATGTGATTATTCGTATATAAATATATAATTAATATATAACTATATTATATAATTACTGTAGAAATATAATTTGTATTTAAATATGTTTAATTATAGATATAACACTATAAATAAATATATTTAGAGAGAGATAAAGTGTTTTGTAAACCTTAAAGCACTATAAATATTAATTATTATTGTTGTTATCCATAATAACGGCTATTAACCTAGCTTGACTTTTGGTCCATGGAAAATGTTGTATCCCCTGAGGGAGCCATACGTAATACCCTGGCCCTCTTTTGATTAGGGAAGAGGCCAGCTTTCTATGGGGTTTATAAGAACAGTCAAAAGGTAGAAAATAGGGACTTTCGGGGTCAAAGCACACAATTCACCATTCCAGCGATGGAACAAGCCATCATCAGGCCAGTGCAAAGACCAAAGCCAGAAGACAACTGGGGAACAGAACTAGGGGCTAAGCAAGACAGTATGATCTAGGTTTTGGAACATTAGATGTCCCCAAAATGTCTCAGGAACAATGCAGAGAGCGGAGCCTGGGGCTGTAACTACTGACAATTTTTTGCATCATGCAAAGACAGAAACAGAATGCCAGTGAGACAGCCCCATTTGACTTATGGACCTTCCTGCCTCTGCCTTCCCCCTCCTTCCTCCCATTCATGGTTAGGGGTTCAGACACTGTCCTTTACTCGTAGGTATTCTTTATTTCTTCTTGACTTCTTCCCCTTCAGTCAATCCTACCTACAGCCAACCTGGACCGGACGGATGACATGGTGTACATCAACGTCATGGAGCTGGTTCGAGCTGTCCTGGATCTCAAAAATGAACTCAGTCAGCTGCCCCCAGAAGGCTATGTTGTTGTGGTGAAGGTGGGAAACCAAGAGGGAAAACTCAGCAGTGCTTTAATGAAAGCACCTACTAGATGCGTGATGCTCTGTGGTGCATGCCCTCAAGGAGCCTGTGCCCTAGGAAGGGTGATGATATATACATGAATATACATTAGTATGTATTAAGTGAATGGGGGAGGTAGAAACAAAGCTCTATGTGAGATTTCAGAAAGAAAGACTAAGGGAACCCTGACATTCTAGTCTGTTATCCCTGGGGCTGCCTCCCAAGGTCATTTGCTGGGGGTACATTTTCTAGTGTTGAGACTGAAGAGATAATAACTCAACCCACTCTAGTCTAATTGATATTCTACCCTCACATGGGTGAATTTCTTTCCTAGAATGTAGGCCTAACCCTGCGAAAGCTGATTGGAAGTGTGGATGACCTTCTGCCCACTCTGCCTCTGACTTCACGCACAGAAGTAAGTTTCCTAGGGCCTGGCTGGACTGTGCCCTTTGCTGTTTCATCCTCCCCTGCCCTGGGATGTGTTTATTCCCAAGAAAAGAGTCAGGAGGTCCATCATAGCTCACTTTATTTCTCCCCCTGGGCCCTGGGGCTGACCTGTCTGAAGAGCTTGCCTAGGAGAACAACGATGTGAGAGGATAGAGATGGAGTATGCTGTATGGAGTATGCTAGGGACCAACAACCTGAGAAAGTTGGGTTGTTTTTTTTTTAAGGCCAATCCTCAGGTTCTACAAGCTCCTTCTTCTCTCTGGTCCCCTCTTTCCTTATTTGTAAAATGAGGGGGTTGGACTCAGTTGTCCCTGATGTCCCTTCCACCTCTCGGTCCTGTGACCCATTTGTTAATGGACATTTGATGGATGTTTGCCTGTCCATCCAAGGCAGGATGGTGACTGATTATCAGGCTGGTGACTATGGGACAGTGAAAGTGTTGAAGAGTCAGTGTGGCTTAACGGATAGAACACTGTACTTGGACTCAGGAAGACCTGTGTGACCCTGGGCTCTCTGAGCCTCAGTTTCCCCATCTATACAATGGGGGTTCTAATAGCTTGTGCTTCACAGAGTTGTTATGATCAAAGAGGATAATGTATGTAAGTTGCTTTGGGACACAACCAATTACAATGGAAAGAACAATGCCTCAGATGACCTGAGTTCAGATCTTGCCTCTGACTCTTCCTGTGTGACCTTGGGTAAATAATTGAATTTCCTTAGACCTTAGCTTCTTCCTATATAGACTGTGAAAGCAGGGGTGGAAGTAGGGTTGCCTAAGTGGTCTTGAGATCACTGCCAGCTATCTGTCTATGAAGCCATTATTATTGGACAAGTGTGGAGAATTAGCAGGGGTTTCATCCTCCCAGCCTCCCATCACTCAGCTTTCTAACCCTCCATGATTCTTTCTAACTGATCACAGATTGAGGGAACCCAGAAGCTTCTGAACAAAGATCTAGCAGAGTTAATCAACAAGATGCGTCTAGCGCAGCAGAACGCGGTGACTTCACTGAGTGAAGAATGCAAGCGCCAGATGCTCACAGCCTCCCACACCCTGGCTGTGGATGCCAAGAACCTACTGGATGCTGTGGACCAGGCCAAAATGGTGGCCAATCTGGCCCGCCCCCCAGCCGAGTGAATGGCAGGCAGCATCCCCCAAGATACACTGGTCCTGGATGTGGCGGCTCTCCTGCCTGTGTGCCCCCACTCCCAATGTTTGTGTCATGCATCCCTCTTCTCCTGCCTCCTGTCTTGCCTATAGTAATGTTTATTTTCTTAGGGGGCTGACCTGGGGGCCATTTTGCACGATCTCCCCCCATTTTCCTGTCCCTGTTCCATTAGCCCCCAGTCAGAAAAGGGCTCCCTACACCCAAACACTGTTAAGCCAAGAAGGCATTTGTATATACAGGACACTGGACTACAGAAGCTGGGATGGTAGCAATGGGAGCTTGAGGGTAGCTGCTCCTGTTCCCCCCACCCCAGTCTATCCTACCACGCTCATCCCTCTTCTTTTACATAGTGTGTTTATCAGTGGATTCCCAGTGTCTGTGAAAACTGCCCTGGCCTCATGCATGGACACAGCAGCCAGGAGCTGGAATTAAGCTGTTCATTCTTACTTTTCTGTGATCAATTAGTGAATCCCTGGAGACCTTCAGGGTTAGCAGAGGTACCTTCTGGAGTACAGAGGCAGGGGAGCCCTGTTCTAGGGACTGGCCTTGCGAGAACACAGACTGAACTGATATTTTTGTATAGTGTATAGAGAGAAGGGTTTATTTAATGTGTGGATTGATCTGTTTTGATGACCATTTTTCCCAGCCAGGAATGTCTCTTGCTAAAAGGGACCCCAAACAAGCCAAGAAGAGCCTAGGTGGGGAAAGGAGACTGGTAGAGTGAATGATACAAGCACTGGATCTGGAAAGTGGGAGAAGGAAGAGGCCAGAACAAGAATTCTGGCCATAATTTCCCTTTCTTACCTCTCACCTTCCTTCATTTCTTCCTCCCTCTTTCCATCTGTCTATCTCTTTTTGCCTCTTTCCCTCTTTTCCTTATTTCCTTCCATCCTCTTTCCCTCCTTTCTTCTTGCCTTTCTACCTCCCTTCTTCTCTTCTGACCTCCCTCCATACCTTCTCCCCTTCCTGTTCCATCTCTCCCACACCTTCCATCCTCCCTGCCTCCCTCCATGCTTTCATCCCATTTTCCTTCCTTTCCTTTTCTCCCCTTTCTTCCTTTTTCCCCTCTCCTCTCTTCCTTCCTTTTCTCTTTCTCTCCCTCCTTTCCTCCATCTCCCCTTTCCTCCCTTCTTCCTCCCTCTCCCCCCTTCCTTTCCCCCTTCCTCCCTCATTCTTTTCCTCCCTCCTTTCCTTCTTTCATCCCTTCTTTTCCTTTTTCCTCTCTCCCTCCCTTCCCTCCTTTATTTTTGGTTGTTTACATAAAACACTCTTCCATCTTCTTCCTATTTGATTTGTGGTTGAATTAAAAATGTACCATTTGTTTTGTGGTTGGATTGATTCCTCTGCTCCGCCTGCCCTCCCCAACCCTATTCTTCGACATTTCTATTGACATTGAACTATGCTCCTGGAAGACATGAATTGGTTTCAGTGTTTAGTGTACCTTCCTTTGCTGCACGAAGAGGATAGAAGGCAGGCACTGATCCTGGATTGAGGGCAATGAATTAGCCACAGGGTGTTAAGGTGTTCTTAAGCTTTTGGTCCAGAGGTGTTTGATCAGGGTGGGTGGTTATAACCTGACATCAGTCAGTGTTAGCCCAGTTGGGATTCTGGGAGTTGTTGCTGGACCAAGGGCAGGAAGCGGGGACATATGCCATCAGATATCAGTGGAAAGGAATGAAAATTCTTGACCAAGATGGTGGGGCTTGGACAATAATTTATAAAGATACATCAGGTAAAGATGGCATCAAAATGGGTATGAGAGTTAGGCCTTCTTTGAGATCCTTTATTCACAAATCAGAAGAGAAGTCAAATAAGAATGAAATCAAGGAGTACCCCAGAATCAAGAGGTATGTGTAAAGGGACTAGATGGACATTCTTGGACAACTTTCTAAGACTCTGAGTTAAAGTAAAGATTGGCACCTACTCTGAAACTTAAAATCTTAGAGAGCTGACTGGAGAGTGGAGAAGTTAACTGATTTGTCCCAGGGTCACACAGCCAGGATATTTTGGGCATAGCACTAGATCCCAAGTCTTTCTGGTTTCAAGGCTGGCTGCGTATTCACTATACTATGCTGCCTTTCCACTAGACAAAGCTTCCCAAAATATTGATTTCTCCATGTCGCTCATTTATTCAAACATCTCCAATATTTTCCTTATCCTGTAAACAGTTTACAGAATAAAGTTCAAATTTCTCAAACTGCTATTCAAGCCCCTCTATTATGAACCCCCAAACTACCTTTCCAGTGGCGCTTCTGATTATTCTCCAACATTTACTCTCTACTTCAACAAGGCTAATCTCCTTAGTGGCCCAGAGAAGTTCAGTGGAGAGTGTTGGGTTTGGAGATCCTGGATTCAAACCTTGACTTGGCAAGTTACCATCTGTGTGACCTTGGAAAGGTCATAACCTCTGTAGGCTTCAATTTCCTCATCTAGAAAATGAAGATGTGCAAGGTGACCTTTGAGGTCTAAGTTTATGATCCTATAATCCTTGCTTGTTTTCACAATGAATTCATTTCTGTTTTCCCTCACACCAGCAATCCTAGAATTTCCTCCCTCCACTTGTCCAAATCATCTCTACTTTTCAAAGTCCAACTTTTATCTTTCCCCCCTACATCAGCCTATATTTGTAATTCCCCTCCCCTTCCATTGTTATAGATCTTGTAGTTGGTATCATTCATTTCCCCAATCCAATCAACACCTTCTATTGTATCTTAATTGTTCCATGTATATTTTCTCTCCCCAACTAGATTGGAAGCTCTGGGAGAGCAGGGATACATCTTTTTTTTTTCATATTCCCACTGATATCTAGAATAATGCTGTGCATACAGTAGGTACTCAATATTTGCTGAATGAATGAATGAAACATTCAATAGCTTCATGGTGGATAAGTTCCAGTATGGGTTAGTACAATAACTCCACAATGGAATAGCCAATGGACTCATTACACCCAACTCTTAAATGACTGCCTCCTATTCCCCCAGTGTCTTAGTAAAGGTGCAAATATAGTTATAGATATCCAGAGATGCTACAAGGCTTCAGAAATGCCACCCTTGGATCAGGACTTGTGCTTTTAGATCATGCCAGCTATGAGTGGAGGAAGAAAGAGGCCAATGGTCCCAAGGAAGCAGACAATGATAAACATCCAGAGGAATATTCGATCGATCACCATGGCTACATACTTCCAGTCTTCCTTTACCTGTGGCAGAAAACCAATGCATCATGAAAGGAGCAGAACATTTGAGAAAGGTAGCACATGAATGTTTCCCCAAATGACAATGAGATAAATGGTTAACCTTGGCCACAGCTTAGGTGAGTGCTTACCATATTGAGGCCTTAGAAAGGATAACAATTTGTGAAAGAAGGGTTCAAAAGATGACCCCAGAAGCCAGTTTTTGTTTTAAGAAGTCTCCGTTATTCCAAGGCTTAAACAGCCTACCAATTCCTATAATCAATCCCCCAATTTTTCCATAAATATTTCCTCAGACCCAACCCCCCTCCCCCCCAGCTCCTAGATAAGGGCTTCTTAACCACTTTGGTGTCATGGATCTCTTTGGCAGATTGGTAAAGCCAATGCACCCTTTTCAGAAATGTTTTAAAATGCATCAAATCAAATACATATTATGAAGGAAACCAGTTGTATTGAAATTGAATTATCAAAACATCTAAATAAGTTCATGAACTCCCAGGTTAAGAACCCCTGTCCTAAAGGCTTTATGATTCTTTCCAGCTCCAAAATTCTATGATTGTGATTTTGAGTTTTAGATAAGAGAAGGTAGAGACGTCCCCAGTGATATGCAGTGGCCCCAGTGTAACCCAGTCCCCAGTGTCACCCAGAAAAACTAATATTCCCTACTGGATGCAGAAGTCAAGGCGAAGGAAATCTCTAGCTATGACCTGACTTGTGGAATCAGGCTTTCAATAGTGGTACATAAAAGTGAGCATTGTTCATTCTCGTGAATGGTAGAGACATCACAGTGCACCCAACTATATAAAATGGTCTTATGGCCTTTGGGCTATTCTGTTGTGGAGTTATTAGTCAGTGTTTAGATAGCTCTATCATAAAACTACTGATAGTTTTAACCATTCCACAAATATTTGTCCAGTACCTGCTAAGAATATGACACCGTATTTGATACCAGTAGATATATGAGAAAATGTATGCTATGGTCCCTGCTTTCTGGAAACTTACAATCTAGTTGAGGAAATGAGACATACATCAGGTTGCAATGCGGGGTTATGTATGATTGAGAAGTGGACCTCAAAGGAGGAGTCTGAGAACGAAAATGCCAATGCCATTGAATGAGAGTCTCTTTGAAGGCAATGTGGTGCAATGGAAAGAGTGCTGAGTTTGATCTGAGTTTTAATCCTGGTTCTTCCACTTATCTATGGGATCTTGGGCAAGTCAAGTCACTTAAACTCCTTGAGATTTCATTTGCTTAGCTATAGAATAGATGCTTCTAAGTTGGCCTCCAAGATCTTCTACTCTAGATCTAAGAAACTATGAAATCTGATCTGGCGATGCCTTGCTTTTCTCCTATTCCCAACTCACCGAAAAATCAGCATCTTCAGTCCTCAGATGGTCAGCAATATAGTGCACACCTTCCAGGGCTTTTTGGATGCTGGGGGTTAGAAAGAATCCAGTCTCTAGTAACTGAGTCCCTGCCTTGGAACATGGAGACCCGTGGTGATGACCACAGTGACAATAGAGGGTATCAATTACTGGTGATGAATGGTCAGAAAATTCCCAGCTTTCTTCCTCCTCTTCACCCTCTTTCTCATCCTCATCTATATTAGTGTCCAGCCAATGATGAGTGGTGCTGAGCTTTTGGCCAGGTCTGTGATGGAGCTCCAGGACAGGAAGGGGCCGATTCATCCAAAGCCATCTAGGTATACAGCCCAGAAAGGCAACCCTCACCCAATAGGGCATAATGTGAGTTCCTGGAGAGCGGTGGTGAACATTGAGGACAAAGACAGTGATGACGATCGAGAGCGTCACAAAGATCATGGTGAAGAGAAGGTACTCCCCAATGAGAGGAATGACTAAGGAAGTAGAAGGGATGATCTCAGTGATGAGCAGCAAGAAGACAGTGAGTGACAACAGAACTGAGATACAGAGGGTGATCTTCTCACCACAGTCTGATGGCAGGTAGAACACTAGGACAGTGAGGCAGGAGATGAGAAGACAAGGGATGATGAGGTTGATGGTATAGAAGAGAGGCAACCTCCGGATAATGAAGAAATAGGTGATGTCAGGGTAGATCTCGACACAGCAATCATACTTCTTAGTATTGTAGGTGCCCACAGCATTGATGATGGCCCACTCCCCACTCTCCCAGTAATCTTTCAGGTCTACCATCTGTTCCATCTGCTCAAGATCAATCTTGGCCTTGTCATAGGTCCAGGAGCCAAACTTCATCTTGCAGTTCTGCTGGTCAAAGGGGAAGAAAGTCACATCAATGCTACAGGAGCTCTTATAGATTGCAGGGGGTGCCCACTTCACTGTACCCGTGAAAAACAGGTGAGCCTTAGTCATGTGAGTCACTGCAAACTCCCCATCAGCACTAGAAGAAAAAGAAGGGAGAATTAGAAAACCATCCACACCTTTTTAGGTCAGTCTTGGTCCAGAATAGCTGAGTTGGGTGAGGGAGGAGGTTAAAGTCCTTTCTGGCCATGTATATGGATTTTTCTGTAATCACTTAAGAATGCCTGGTCCCTAAATCTTTCTTTTGTGCTTAACTTATATAAATATAAAGATTTGTCATTGTTACACTCAGAAAGAGGCAAGTGGTAGAAGAGAGAGAGAACTGGCCTTGGCATCAGGAGAATGTAGTTTCAAGTCCTTCCTACAAAACCTATGGGTTGTGTGATGCTGTGCACATCACTCTATCATAGAAGAGTTGCCTATGTAAGTTGTTAGAGAGGGCATTTCTTTCCCAGAAGTTCCTTGCCTTGAAAAAATCACAGTTCCAGAACAATAACAAATGTTCAGAGAGTGGAAAGTAGTCTAGATTGGCTCTATATGGAGAACAAAGTGTGTAGGGGGACATCAAAAGATCGGGTTAGAAAGACAGGTTAAGGATAAATTGTGGAAAGCTTTGAGGAGCCTAGACTTTATTCAGTGGATAGGAGGCAAAGAACCAAGCTATGTTTCAAAATTAATCTGTAAGGATGTGTAGGAGACATTGGAAGTGAGAAAAATGGCAGGAATGGGGGCAGAGCAGGGAGACCACTTGAAGGATGTTAGAATACTACCATTTTGAGGTACTGAGGCAACAGGAATGGAAAGTAAGGGAGAAATTCAAAAAAGCTTGAGAATAAAGAATCAACACAACTTGGTGATAGACTGAATGTAGTGGGTAAGATAAGGGAAGAGACAAAGGGGACTCCAAGGTTCTGAAAGGAGGTGCCTGGGAGAAAGGTAGGGGTAACTTGCATCAGATCCTAAAGAAGGATTTGTTCTTGGAGAATCCTGGGAACCATTTCATATTGGGAGAAGTTACCAGACTCAACTCTTGACAATAGCCCTTATTACCCACTTTATAGGATCAAGTCAAGTCAATAAAGCATTTATTAAGCACCTAAGTTCCAAGGACTGTGCCAAACGTTAGAGATACAAAGAAAGGCAAAACCAAAACATACTTCCTGCCTTCAAGGACCTCACATTCTAATGGGGGAGACAACTGCAAGTATGCATCAACAAGGTTTATACAGGATAAACCAGAAACAATTGTCAGAGAGAAGATGCCATGATGGAAGAGAACCAGGAAATGTTTCTTGCAGAGGGAAACCAAGAGGCAGAGATGAGGATGAAGGAAGGATGAAGAGGGTTCCTGTCATGGGGGCCAACCACTGAAAATGCACAAAGTCAGGAGATGGAATTGTCTTGCCAGCATCACCGGATCTAAGAAAGTAAGATGTAGGGAGCAGCTAGGTGGCTCAGTGGCTAGAGCGCTGGACCTGGAGTCAGAAAGAGCTGAGTTCAAATGCAACTTCAGATACTTACTAGCTATGTGATCCTGGGCATGTCACTTAACTCTACCTCAGTTTTCTCATCTGTAAAATGAGCTGGAGAAGGAAATGGCAAAACACGTCCCCAAAAAACCAACCCAAGTGGAGTCATGAAGAGCTAGACATGGCTTAAACAACAACAGCAACCAGAAGTAAGATGTAAGAAGACTGGAAAGATCAAACAGAGGATTTTATATTTGGTCCTAGAAGTGAAAGGCGATCACTGGTGTTTATTGAACGGGGGTGGGACAGGGGTATATGCTTTAGGGAAATCACTTTGTGACTGAATGAGAGACTTGAAACAGGCAGTGGAACCAGAAGCCTATTGAAATAGTGCAGTTGTGACATGATGAGGGATTGCACCATGGTGGTGGCAATGTTTCAGGAGAGAACCATCTGGTAGGAAGGTAAAAGCAGTAGGATTTGGTGGCATATTGGATGGGAGCAGTGAGAGAGAGAGCGAAGAGTCTAGGAAGACTCCTATGATGCCCGCCTGGGGGAACAAAAGGATAGTGGAGCCCTCTACAGATTAATAGGAAAGTTAGGGGTGTAGGCAGGGAACAAAAGGGGGAAGTGTGAGGAGGTAGATAGTAAAGAGGGGAAGAGAGATAAAAAGCTGAAAGGAAGGTTAATGATCATTCCATTGAACCCTTCTGTTTTACTGGAAAGGAAACTGAGGACCAGAGCAGGCAAGTCACTTGTCCAAGGACATACAAGTGATGAATCAGAGAAAACATACACCATGTGCCCACTTGGAGGTAACAAGCAAAGATGAAATCCTCCCTGCCTTTTTACAGGGCCCGGAGTCAGAGTTCCATACGCCAAGGAAATGAGCTTAAAGATGAACAATTAAAAAAAAAAGTGTTAGAAGCACGTCTCCATTTTTCTGTTATTTGAACTTACCGCTAGGTGGCAGCATAAACCTCATTTTTGCTTATGAGGTACCATTTCAGCATCTGGCTAGATCAAGGGAGTGTCACATATTTCTTTCCCCTCCATGGCTTATTGTATTTGGGCATCTCTAAGGCTATGCCCGCAAAGCCCAGCATGTAGGGAACCTACATATGTGGAAAGGCTTTAAGGAGAGACTGGCAGCAGACCAAGGAGTGTCCAAAGATAGCACCCTGTTACAGGGGAAAACCAAACAGTTTGGTCCCTAAATAAAGGCTTCTTTGACTATGATGAACCAAGAAATAAATAGGAAATATCTATAGGTGACATAGTGTTTAGGGCGCTGGATCTGGAGTCAGGAAGACCTGGGTTCAAATCTTACCTCAGACTTTTACTAGCTGTGTGACCCTGGGAAAATCACCTAAATCTCCCCAGCCTCAGTTTCCCCAACTTTAAAATGACAATAATAATATCACCTATATCCAAGAAGATTAAACAAAATGCTATTTGTGAAGTGCTTTGAAAAGTCTTAAAGCCCTGTATAATATCAGCTATTGTTAATATAATTATAAACAAGGGAAGGGGGGAAAAGTATAAATTCCTTTGGGTCAATCCTGAAAACTTGGACACATAAGTCTAAAATGCCAGGTTAAGGACTTGAGACTTTATTCAGTAATAGAGATCATCTAGTGCAATGGAATAATTTCTGGCTTTAGCGTCAGAAGAATAAGGTTAGAATCTTAGCTCTGCCATTTAATGCCAGAGTTCTTGAATTCAGTCATGTCCAAGTCTTTGTGACCCCATGTGGTGTTTTCTTGGTAGAGATACTGGAGCATTTTGCATTTCCTCCCAGCTCATTTTACAGATGAAAAAACTGAGGCAAATATGTTTGGGTCACAGAGCTAGTAAATGTCTGAGGTCAAATTTGAACTCAGATCCTCCTGACTCCAGGCCCAAGCTCTCCACCACTTCTCTGGGATTCAGAAAAGTAGAATAAAGAGATTGGATTAGATGAACTCTAAGGTGTCTTCCAACTCTAAAGCTAGGATAGAATAAATTTAGTTTAGCAGTTGGGAAAAAAACAGAGAGGACTCTTCCAAAATTATCTGTCTGAGGGTTTTAGATAGATAGTTTTGCTACTTTTCCTCCTGATACCTCTACTTCTCTCCCACCCCCGTCTAAAAAGGCCACATTTAAAATCAAAGTACATTGAACAAATCTAGATCTCACAGGCGACCCTAATGTTTCTTTAGGGCTCCATGGAAGTCAGGTCTACTGCCACAGATGTGTCTCCTTCCTTCTTCCTTTTGCCTCATTCTGGGGTTAGAAGTAGAAAAAAGCCCAGAAGAACTACAGAGCTTCAAGGAATAAAATAGCTCACAAGTGATTGGACAGGTCCCTCAGTTTCCTCATCTGGTGGCTAAGGCATCATCACTGTTACCATCACCATTGTCATCGTCACCATCACCATCAATCAGTGTTTGCTGGACAAATATATACTAGACCCATTGCTGTGCACTTTAAAGGAGATGCAAAGGTGAAAAAGACATTCTCCCTGCCATCAAGGCAATCTAGTTGAGAGGACAAGCTATACACAGCAGCAGCTCCAGTTGGAACTGTTACATGCACTAACCCCTCCCAAATCCAGAGGGCAAAACCTGGTCAAAAAATTCAGATTCTGGCTAAAAAGGAAAGGCTGCCTACTTGTTGTAGAGGACAATGTCAGGAACCCAGATCTTCTCTGAGGGGATCCGGATGGATGTGATGTTTCCATAATCAGTTGGGTTCCAGCGTAACTTGTAGTCACTCCACTCCTAAGCAGGCAGGAAAGGAAGTTTCAATTCAATTTAATTCAACAAACATTTATTAAGTATCTACTATGTGCCAAGGATTGTGGTAGGCCCTGAAAAGACAAAGATTAAAAAAAAAGAAATAGTTGTTACCCTCAAGGAACTTACATTTTCCAGGAGATTTGAAGGGAGTAACATGTTTACAAATAAATAAATAAATAAAATATATATAAAGTGAAAAAAAAAAAGGGAGGCTCTCCTCAAGACATCTGAGTAAGTGGAAGAGGACCAACTCTCTCGCAATTATTTCAGCATGGATAAGTAAAAGGAGCACCAGACAGGGAAATGCAAGAAATCCAAAGAGAGACTACAGTGAATTCATTTTGTCAGTCCAACTCCACATAAAGAGGCTATGAGTCCTAGGAAAAGGCTCCAGCCAGAATAGAACAGTCCAGCCAAGGAGCACAGTACATAGAAATCTTCTTGCATAGAGAAAAGGGGCTTCAATTGGGTTGCTTTGACCCTGAGTTGGGGCTCAGATGATTGTGAAGTTTAGATCAAAATGTCATCGATCATGGCTCTCCCTGGATCAGACCTCTCTGATGCAGATCATCCCAAGTATGCTGCCCTCTGCAGACCTGTGTCCTATCTGCTGTGCAGAGTTTCTAGCGCATTGCACTGAGGTCCTTGAAAGATACTGCATGCATTATCCATACCCCAGATAATATAGATCAATATCAAAGCAAGCCTCAGTATTTTTTTTCCAGAAGTGCACAAAGCCTGGCCCCAATACAAAATTTCAATTAATGAAGTAAGATTGAAGAAACAAGTGAAAAAAAGAAAATAGTGGCAATAAACAAAGGTTTTGGAGTCAGGGATATTCAAAGCATAAATCTAGCAGAAGGTAAGAATACACCTCATTTACAAATAACAGCTTAAAGAAAATTACATATTTTGCATAACCTGTACTAGAGTTCCTGAAAGAAATGAAGCTAGCATTTAAAAATGATGATATGAATGAAATGAGAGCTCTAGAGGAAAGAATGAGCAAGGGGAAAATGTTCTAGAGTAAAGAACTGAAAAGATAATATATAACTTAGTAAAGAAAGCTCAAAGTCATGCCCAAATAGTAGGTTCCTTGAAAATTAGATAGGATCAGACAAATGTCAATGACTCCATGAGACAACAAGAAATATTAGAACTGAATTGAAAGGCTAAAAAAAAAAATCAGAAAACATAAGGTGTCTTTTACTAAAAACAACTGCCCTGGAAAATGGGTACAAGGAGAATTGATCTAAAAATCATCAAACAACCTGATAATCTCCACTAAAAGCAAAAGCAAAACCTTAAATGTCATATTTCAAGAATCATGAGTTAAAACAGCCCAGAGGGCAGAGTGAAAGTAGAATACAATAGTCACCTCCTGAAAAAAAAGTAAATCTCTAAGTAAAACTTCCCAGGAATATCCTAGCCAAAATTCATAGCTTCCAGGTCAAAGTAGAAATAATATAGGCATCCATAAAGAAAAAGTTCAAGTACTAAGGAGCCAGAGTCAGGAACACAAAAGACCTCTTAGACCACTATAAAGAAGAGCAGAGTTTGGAATATGACATTCCAGAAGGCAAAACATAAACATTAAAAAAAAAAAAAAACCAGAACACTGAATATACTGCTGTGAGGGGAGTGAACAAAGGACTTCCAGATGTTGCGGATGAAGGTACCAGAGCTGAATAGATATTTGGAAATGCAAAGACAAGAATTAAAAGATAAATATATTTGAGCAATTGGAAGGTATATGTGATGGTGAAACATTTATCTTCTAATAGGAGAAAAGTGTATCCTCAGAACCCTATTGTCATCAAGAATCACAGAAGGAGAGCAAACAAGACAGAGTTTGTGGGAAAAGTTTTGTTACATTTTGATATTTTTTAAAAGGAAAAAAAATAAAAGAGAAAGAAAGGAGAATATACTAGGGAAAAATAGGGAAGAAAGGTATAGAACTTACTATAATTAGGTCTAAACTCAAGGAGGAACAGAGAGGGAGATTGAGATATAGATGAATTTCATTTTCAACTGAATTGGACAAAAAAGGGTTGAATACCACACAGTTACAAAAAGTTTGGTATAAAATTGAATTAAATGTAACAGGGAGTCAGGCAGGGGCTGAGAAATAGAAGGAGGCTAAGATGCAAGGGAATTTTAGCGAAGGATTAATCAAAATAAATTACATTTTTGGAAAATGAAGCATGAAGTGTACCATAAAAGGAAAGAAAGAAATAGCCAAAGCCTATGATCAAGGACTTGGAGAGAGAAAGAGAAGAGAGATAATAAAACAGAAGCAGGCTTCAAAAAATTATAACAAAATATAATGGAAGAAAATACGCTTAACAGTCATAATTATAAATGTAAATAGGGTGAACACCCATAAATTGGATGGGAGAAAGCAGGATGAATTATCAAGCAGAATGTAACAACTTGTTGATTATAAGAAATAGAAATAGAAAATTCACACGGTTAACATAAGGAACTAAAGCAAATGTATTATGCTTCAAGTGAACCCTGGAAAGCAAGAATAGCAATCATGGTTTCAGACAAAGCAAAAATAAAAATAAACCCCATTAAATGAGATCAAGTAGAAAATGTCATAATGTTTAAAGGTACTGTAGACAGTGAATTCATATTAATATATGTATATACATACATGTGGACTGAAGGGCATAGCGCTTGCCTAGAGAGCTGACACAAAATGGAGGAATCTAAATAAAGGAAAAACTAATTGATTCCTAGAAAGAGACAGACAGTAAAACTACAATAGTTTGAGATTTCAATATATCCCTCTCAGAGGGAGAAAAATCTTATTAAAGGATAATGAAGTTATGTTAGATCTCTGGAAATTACTATACGGGAACAGAAAAGAACAGATATACTTTTAGCTGTGTGCAGCATCTTCACAAAAACTGACCATGTACTGGGATATGTAAACCTTGCAAATAAATTCAGCAAAACAGAAATATTAAACATAGCTTTTGCCAACCACAATGCAATAAAAATATATTCAACAAAGGACCTTTTAATAAAAGATTAAAATTAACTGAAGACTAAATAATTTACTTGTAAAAATTTTATGGGTAAAAGTAAAAATCATAGAAACAATAGCATATTTCAAATAACAAGGCAAAATAACAAAACTTTTGGAAGGCAACCAAATTTTCTTCAACAAGAAAGAAGGAACAGATCGATGAAATAGGAATGCAACTAGAAAAAAACAACTAGTAAACTAGAGAGAACCATTTCAGTAAATTGATGAAGTCTGTAGCCAAACTACAAAAAGTTGAGGTCATAGGAAAGGAAGTAAGTATATCACTTGTAGGCAAACTACTAAAGAAATTTATCCCCCAAAGGGAGGGCAGATAGAAGATAATGAGTAGCAGGGATTTTTGAGGATGAGGATGACAAAGCTATGCTTGTAGTCAGTAGTGAAGCAACCAGAAGGTAGAGAGTAGAAGATTAGAAGGAGAGTGGGGGCAATAAGAGAAATTTGTTGGAGAAGATATAATGGAATGGGATCACTTGTGCATGTGGAAGGGTTTGCCTTGGCAAGGATAAGGGCCATCTCTTCATGTGAGATGGGGTGAAGGAGAAGATGGTAGCAGATGGTAGCAGAAGGCATCTGAGTAATATGAGACGAAGAAGAGGGCGCTCTCAGTGAATGTACTCAAGTTTTTCACTGAAATATGAGACCACGTTCTCAACTGAGAGGATGGGAGTAGGAGGAGTCATCAGAGGTTGGAGAAAGAATGAAAAGTTTTAGAAAAGTTGCTGCTGTGACTTGGTAAGACAGTTAGTGAGGTATGATTGCATTACCTTGTCTCAGTGAGGGCCAAATTGAGATTATGTCCATAAATTTGCAGCCAGCCCTGGTTTTGTGATTTTTCTCCAGTTTCATCCAGCAGTATATGAGTAGGATTGGAGGCAGCAGATGGTGGAAGTAATCCAAGGCTGAGACTTAGTAGGTAAGGGCATATTTGGGAAATAATAAAGAGACAAGGGATTCAAGAGAAGAGAAGAGTGTGGAGATTAACTCGATCATCAAGGGATCAAGAGGAAGAGGGAAGGAGAACGCAGCCAGTGCATTGTTGATGTCTTGGGAAAGAACTAAAGGGTCAAGGGTTTGAAAGCTGCAGTTAGGAGTTTGGAGTTGCAAGGCAGAGGGAATGGGAGAATGACAATAGATTATGATTAGATAAAGGAATTTCAGAAGATGGAAACTTGGTCATCATGGAAGATGGAACACTTATGGATGACGAGTGGCAAGATTATGGGTATGACCAGGAAATGAATAAAATTGAGGAACTAGGAGGTCAGGGTGTTTAAAGCAGTGTTCATATGTATGTTAAAGTTCCCTAGTATGAAGGCAAGAATTATGAAGAAGAGAAACTGTGATCCACACACTGAACTCCTGAAAGTTAGTAGATAACGGCTATGAGAATTTTAATTGGGTAATAAATTTAGATTTGTATGGACCTCAGAGGAGGAAAGAGGTTACTGAGTGATCATGGTAGGGGGAGAGCCTGGAAGTGGCAATGGGGAACAAGGGACTATTCCTACTCCCCCATCATAATTCTCATCATAATGGGGGATTTGAGTAAAAATGCAACCAATGCTGAAAAGGATGGCCAAGAAGTATTCCTTCAGAAGACAGTCAGGTCTCAGTGAGTACAAGAAGACAGAAGGAATTAGAAAGGAAAAGATGAAAATAAGTTTATTACCTATGGAGCATTCCAGAGAGTGGATAGCTTTAGAGTAGGATGTTAGGCAGAAGGAGGAGGGTAATGGGAATGAGGGAGCAGTTAAAGAGGAATAGAGAATGAAATTGAAACAATGATATCTGGGGGTTCAGAATCATTGGGATGGGGAGGGTATGACAGGGTGGGAGTTTGTTAATATTGAGAATTGAGTTATGAGAAATGAGTACCTTATGTCTGGGGGCTCAGATTTGAGGCAGAGTCATCCCAAGATGTCAGGTAGCAGTGTGTATCTGGAAAGCAGAATGGGGTACTTGCTCCAAGTCAGGCTAAAACAAAGCAATTGGTGCATAGATAGGAAGCTAGAGAGGGTGAAAGGAGGGAATGAGATAGAATGGATGGCCCAGGCAGTCTAGGATGTTTTCCTCCTTCTCTGAAAGGCACTTCCTTTCTCATCTGGTAGGCACAGACAAGGGAACTGATGAAGATGGAGTCAGAAGTGGTACAATGTTTGAGCACACAGTAGGTGCTTAATAAATGCTTCTGAATTGAATTGAGAAATGAGAGATAGGCCTGCATGATAGCTGTCCATGAGATTCTTGGAAACTCCAAAAGTTTTCCCTGGAGATTCCTGACTCTTTCTTTTGGGCATCTTCCCTACCAAGATAAATTTACCTCTGCAGAGGGCAGAATCTCACCTGTTTCAGCCACACGTTGGTCGTCATCATCTGATTCTTCTCATCCTGGTTTTTGGGTGGAGAGAAACAAGAGAACTCATTCAGTGTGAAGCAACTGAACCAGACTGGAAAAGGGGGACAACTGCTGATAACAGGCTCCCTCACCAAAGGAAACACCCACTACTTCTCCTGCTACTCCTTAATCTCTCCTGTGAACACAATGGCAATGTTTTCTATCCCACTAAAGAGTACACCCATAGGAGTAGAAGTGACAAGCAGTGGCAGACTCCACCTCCACTTGTATTTAGTTTTCTTCTCCACCCACACAGTTTTGTCCATCTTCCCTCACCTTCCTAAAGTAGGCTTCCAAGTATTACATGTTTTTAAATTTTTTTATTTATATCTTGTGTTTTCATATCACCTATATGCCATAGAGTATCCATCACCTCTTTCCCCTTCTGGGGAGCTCCCTTTATAATAAAGAATTTGAAAAAGAGAAAAACAATTTAACAGAATTAGCCTATGTAGTGAAAAAAAGTCTGACATCTGTAGAAACACTAGCTATAGGAATAAGACAAGAAAAAGGAGGAAAGGAGATGATTTCTCATCATACCTATTTTATCTTTAGGGGGAAAGGGTCCAAGCTAAGTCACATTGAGTTGTAAAGTTAGCTACAACTGAGCGGAACTGGAGTAGGGAGAAGGATCTGGGTTGAACAGGGATGGGAGAGACTGAAAAGAAAAGGAAGCACACAGAATGGAAGAGAAAGGACCATTTGGGTGGAACAGAGAGCAGCTTGAGTGCAAAGTAGAGGGCCACCCTGGTGGGGCTGAGCAGGAGAGTCCCATATTGGGATAAAGACTCACCACATCAATGAGTTGGGCAATGGAGAGCCCAAAGCGAATGATCACCACATCAGAGGTGTTAGGAACTGGGCGTGACCAGCGATTGTAGCCCCTAAAGAGATGTTTGAAGAGGCGGTCTTCAGCAAGAGCAAGCGAGCTTTGCTTTTCTGGAGCTGTAAGGGAAGGGAGAGAAGAGTGTAGACTCAGAACTGGAGGAGACTTTGCAATTCAACCCCTTCATTTTGCAGAGTAAATTCCAGATCCAGTGGGTTTTCCTTTGTATCATGCTGTCTCTCTCTAGTTGATCATCCATGTTCTCCTCCCTCCTTAGTGTGCATATTCCCCATAGCACTCTCCAGGATCTCCTTTTCTTCTCTAACTTCATAATATCATATGTTCCCATGTTCAAGTATCACCTCAACCCAGATTACTCCTAGTTCTAGGTCTTCATTTCTTTACTAAATTCCAGTCTTGCATCATTAATTATCTGCTGGATATCCCTTCCTAGATGACTTATGGGCATCAGAAACTCATATGACCAAAATAGTATTTTATTTCTTCCCCTAAAAACTTGTTTTTCCTCCAAACTTCCCTATAGATCTTGAGAGCACCACCATTCTTCCAGTCAGTCAAGTTCATGCCTTTGTAGTCTTTCTATACACGATCGTCTCTTTCACCATGGTCCCTACCCCCTTATCCAACTGGTTGCCAAATCTTGTTGATTCAATGTCCTTGAAATCTTTTATATTTTGTCTCCTCTCTATGCATGTGACAATGACCCCAGCTCAGGCCTCATCACTTTTCTCCTGAACTATTTGCAATAATCTCCTGATTGATCTCCTTGCTTCCATGTCTTCTGCTCTCCAGTACATCCTCTATACACTGGTCAAAATGATCTCCCTCAGTCATAGGTCTATCAAAACATAAAAGCCTGACTTTGTCAGGCAGTAAATGTCCAAGTCTTAGATCATCATTGCCTTGCACCTTGTGCTTCCAAAAAGTACACATTAAGGCTTGCATTTATAAGTCACATTACAGTTCAACAAAGTCCATTCTTCTCAACAACCTTGAGAGATAAGTGGCATAGATATTATCATCCCCATTTTACATCTCTGAAAAGAGGCCCAGAAAAACTAATTGTCAGAAAATAAACATTTATTAAGCACCTACCATATGTCAGGCAGGAAAGTGAGGTGGCTAAGTAGATAGAGCCCTGGGCCTGGAGTCAAAAAATGCCTCAGACACTTACTAGCTCTGTGACCCTGGGAAAGTCACTTAACCCTGTTTGCCTCGGTTTCCTCATCTGTAAAAATGAGTTGAAAAAGAAAATGACCAACCACTCTGGTGTCTTTGCCAAGAAAACCCCAAATGGGGTCACAAAGAGTTGAACACAACTGAAACAACTAACAGTAACAAATATGCCAGGCACCGTGCTAAAGTTCTGGGCACTTTGTCCTAGTCATGGGGCTAGTAGGTCCTCTTTGTAAAGATTGTCACAGCTGCCTGGCTCCTCTTTGAGGAGAGTAATACCCAGGCTCTGGAGTCTGAGAACCTCTAATCAAACTCTGGCTTCTGTATGACTCTGGGCAAGTCCCCTCAGCTTGCTCTACCTCAATTTCCTCATCTACAAAATGAAGGGATTGAACCCAATGATCTCCAAGATCCTTCTAGCTCTAAATCTAGAGGCAGAGCTGAGATACACATTGGGGCCTCCTGATTCTAAAGGTAGTGTTCTCTTAACCACACTTCACCTCCTTCACCTCACCCCATCTACCCACCTCCAAGAAAAATTGATCCCTAAACAAGGATAGATGCTTTATACCCTGTTCGGCTCTAGGTAATCTTCACTATTTGGGTCAATATGTCATCAGCCTCCAAATGATTACTAGTCTTTTTTCCTAATCTGGTTCAGTAGCTTCAACCTACCAGTTAGCCACAGCACAAATCTCAAGCTGGTAACTATGGGCGTATTGATGTAGGTAGCTCTAGAGTGACAGGTGTTTGACTGTCTGTACTTGCACATGCATGTACATACACACATATTTTGTCTACACATGTGATTTCATCACTCCTAGTGGAGAAACTCCCTCTCCTAACACAAATAGACAATCATGCTATAACTTAAAATCTCTAGCCTAAAAGGCCAAGGTCTCCCATTGCATCCTGAGCCATCTCTAGTCATCCTAATGAATATCTGGTCACTGGATCCAGATGGATCAGGAGGAGAAAGTGAGGCTGGTGACCTTGCACAGCCCTCCCTCACTCAAAACAAAGTCAAGTGCAAGTCATGTCATTATTTCTCTGATATCGTGGTCCTCTTCGAAGATAATAACAAAAAATAAAGGACAAACACAACTTAAAATCTCTAAGAGCTGCCTGGGCTACTGAAGGGTTAAGTGACTTGATAGACTCCACCAGTCTGAATCAGAGACAGGACTTGAATCCAGGCCATCCTGTATTCAGGGGTGACTCTTTGCTATTCCACATGGACCCGCAAGAAATCTCAGAAGTTTATTAAGTAAAGGCAGGAGGGGGAAGAGTGATGGACATGGAGTTGATTTTCAAATCCTTCTTCAGACACTTACTGGAAGGGTGATCATGAGTAACTCCTCTAACTTCACTGAGCCTTAGTTTGCTCAAATGTAAAATGGGGATAATAATTCTTGTTCACTACTGGCTTTGCAGGATCCTTGTGAAAAAAAAAGCACTCTGTATATTTGGTTTGTCCACACCTATGATTTCATGGGTTTGTAGAACTCCATCTGAGTCCCTTGTTCTGTATGAGTTTTCAGTGAGAAAACTCCTCCATCACTAAATGCACCACACATTCTCAGAATTTTCTAAAGGGCAGTGAGAGGTTAAGTGATATATTCAGGGTCACATAGGTAATTTGTATTGTAGGTGGAATTTGAACCCAGATATTCCTAACCCTGAGGCTAGCTTTCTATATGTTATAGAATATATGCCTCTCATATGTGAATATAGCTAATGAAGACCACTTACCTGCCAAGCTATGGGATGTCAAAAGGAAGCACCATACCACAAGTTTCATGATGGATGGAAGTCTAAAGGTGAGGTGACCCATACTTTGGAAGGCCAGAGAACGGGTTTCTCCTGCAGATCAGAAAGTGGATTAATTATTGGGTGGCCAGGCCTTTGCTGGTGGGCTTAGCTTGAGTCTAATTTTCCTGGGTAGTCTTTGGGAAACTCTCTAGCACAGATCCTGAGGGTCAGGGAAGCAATTACTCAGAGAAGTCCTCTAGGAGGATTCAAGGATCTTCTTCTTGGAAAAGTCGGGCGCCCCATTGCAGGTACCATCTCTTGAATGTATCCCCTCCTGTGTAGTCACATCACACAGGTTTAGACTGTTATTATCTCTCTCTTAGACTACGATGATAACCATGCAATTGGTCCCCTTCAGTCTTGCCTAGCCCAGCCCATTCTCCACATAACTGCTAAACTGATATTCCTAATTACAGTTCTGACCACACCATTCCCCCACTCAGCTTCTGTGGGTCCCTATTGACTCCAGGATAAAATACAAGTTCCTCAGATTTGGCATTTTAAAATCTTAGATTGACTTTTGTCCAAATTTTCTTTCCTTTTTTAAAATTATAAACTTGACAACATGAACAATTCCATATAAAAGAACAGAAAAGAAACTATATAGAAAACTGCGAATCCCTGTTATATAAGCTTGTTTGCTATAAAGAGTGTATTAAAGTCAAACACAGGGTTACCAACATTGCCCTGCTTTTTTCTCTCTCCCCTTCTGAGCTAACTTTTTTCTCTATTGTGCATTTTGAATGCTTCATTGATACATTTTTCCCTTCTTTTTTTGGTCTTTCTATCAATATCTTCCCCAGTGCTCCTACATAAGAACAAAAACCTTCCTTTGTAACAAGTAAGAGTAGTAGCAAAAACAAATTCACCCATAATCATTTCTAAACACTTCTGGTTCACACTGCACCTGTGGTCCACCACCTTTCTGTCAGAAGGTAGGAAACTGGGTTCATCATCGATCTTCTGGAGTTACGATTGATCATTGCATTGTTCAGAGTTCTTAAGGCTTTCAAAGTTGGTTTCCTTTACAATATTGCAGTCATTATGTACTATAAATTGTTTTTTTCTGGTTCTGCTCACTTCACCCTGCATCAATTCATACAAATACACCCTAAGGTTTTTCTGAAACCATCCCTTTCATCATTTCTTACTGTGCAATAATATTCTATCCCATACTGTAATTTGTTCAACCATTCACCCAACTGGTGAGCATTCTTTTACTTTCCTGTTCTTTGCTGCAGCAAAAAAGCATTACGATAATTTTTTGTATATAATGGTCTTTTCCCTGTCTTTGATGTATCTTTTTTTTTTTAACATCATCTCCACTTTTAAATATCTCTCTCTTCTCTCCTAGTTAGCATCCCTTGTTGCAAAGATGAGACCAGGTGACAGAGAGATACAGAAAAAGACAAGAGATGGAAAGCAGGTCAGCAAAACTGACACATCAGCTGAGTCTGACAGTATATTCAGTCGCACACTCATGGTCTCCTCACTTCTGTCAAGAAAGGAAGAAGGTCCATTTTCTCATTTCTTCTGCAAAAGCCAGTTTGGTCTAGCAATCTAACAACTGGGGTGGTTTGGACCAGCTGTTCTCTGAGGTCTCTTCTGTCTCTGAAATCAGTTGATGATATTTGGCTCAGAGAAAGGAAGACCTATGGAGTGACAGGACAGCTGTATTCAAGGTCTGATGGGCTGGCACACAAAGGGATCAGCTTTGTTCTGCTTCACCTAATGGGTACAGGGTGCAGTCAGGTAGATTTGCGATCAATATAAGGAAGAAACTTCCTAACAATCAGGGACATATAAAAGTGTAATGGGTTCAGGGTCTGGGGAAGTGGGGTAACTCTCCCTCGAGGGCTTCTGGTTAGATACCTATTTGTTGGAGATACTGTATAGAGTGTACTCCTTCCAGTACAGGTTGAACTAGATGACCCTTGGTGTCCTTTGCATTTCTGGGACTCTGTGCATCTCATTGGGGTCTCTCAAACTCTGTGTTCAGAATAAAATGAGGAAATGTCTTCCACCCATGAGATTTACACCTACCTTGCTGGGGAGAGGTTAAGACTTGCCCAGGGCCACCCAGCCAATACGCATCAGAGGCAGATTTTGAACCCGGGTCTTCCTAAGTCTAAGGCCAGCTCTTTATCTCCTATACCACGTTGCCCCTAAAAAAGGACTTTTCTTTTTTTCTGGAAAAGAACCTATGATTTCTTTAATGCATACAAGTCATGGTGAAGAAATTCCCTCCACTTATGCACACTATTTACTTGTCAACCTCGACCCAGGTCATCCTGACCCCAAATCTGACTCTCTATCTATACAATACTGGATCTCATCATGATGAGGATGAGGATGAGAAGCCACAGGATACAGGGGATGGACAGCCAGCCTCAGAGTCAAAGAGACCTGGGCTCAGATTCTGCATCTAACACCTGCTGATAGGTACAGGACTCTCAGCAAGGCACTGAACTTGTCCGTGTCCCAGGAACCTCTCTCAACACTCTAAGCTGCCAGAAAGATGACAGTTTACTTTGGCAATGAGAGTTTCCTCACTAGGAATTCCTCAGTGAAACCACAGGTAGGAACAAACAAGGATGAGCAGATCAAGAGATGACACACAGTCAGAATGTTCTATTGGAACCTTCAAAATGTTGGGAGAAATCCAAAAAAGGCTCTAATATTTTGGATGGATTCCCTGTGCTGTAAGTACATGGACCTGAGTTGCTCAGGATAGGAAGATATGAGTGGGTTGCAATCTGCATTGCTGAAGGGAATCACAAGCTGAGAAGATCACAGATATACTTAAGTATTTACTTGAAGGACTGAGTTTTTAGGAGAAGTCAGGATTGGATTATTTACCAAAGATAGGTTGGGCAGGCAGTGTGGTATAATGGGTAGAGTGCTAGACTTGGATTCAGATATTCCAGGAATTAAACTCCTCCATCAAATATTTGTTATCTGTATGACCCTAGGCAAGTCACTTAATTCTCTGAACCTCAGTTTCCTCATCTTTGAAATGGGAATAATAATAGCACCTACCTCACAGGGGTGTTTTGAGAATCGAGAGAGTTAACATATATAAATTACTCTGCACACCTTAAAACACTATGGAGATGGCAGCTATTTTTACTGTTCTTGACAATGGGCTGCTACATTCTCCTTTCTACCCAAACTTTACAGGTAGCAGGCAATCTATATAATAGCAGTTCTAGAGTAACCTTGGGAAGAAATTTCCTTCCCATGTGCTAGAGCACATAATGACTAGGGAAGAAAAGAAAAGAAGCTTTCCCCAAATCAGAGGGAATTTCTCTGCCATGCCCCGTCAGGCAGGAGGGTGAACCTTGCCCAACCTGGCTCTCAGATGTTGTGAGCAAGTACTAATGAATTTAAGGCAACTGAGTGGTAGCAGGGACTAGAGAGATCCTTGATCATTAGCAGATAGTTTAATCTGCCTAATGTAGCTGTGAGGAACATGGATATTATAGCCCCCAATCCAAACCACCCTGTGTGCTAAGTCACCTGCCAGGCTTCACATAATCTATATTGCTTTTGGAGAGCCCTGAGGAACTTTCCTCTATCAGTGGTCACCCTCCCCCCCACACACACATACATACATGCACACACTTCACCCCCGTTTCCCTCAGAAATTGGCTCTACTCCGACTTTCTAGCTGGGATGTGTGTAAAGTTTACCTGTCTGACAGAGAAATGCTGATTAGGAAGGAAGAGAAAGAAAGAAAGAGAAAGAGAAACAGAGAGATAGAGAGGAAGGAAGGAAGGAAGAAAGAAAGAAGCTTCATTATTTTCAGATACTAATGATGACCAAAGCTAGGTTTTCAGAGGGCCTAAGTTAATGGTGGCTAAGAATAATAGGTCATATGATTTTTCAATTAAGCTGGAGCCCATGAGCCTCTCTCAGACCCACGGGGGCTCGCAAATGGCAGGCTGCATCTGCCCAAGAAACCAGGAATATCCTTCTTCATGACTGATGCCCTCTTCTAATCTTCATGTTTATCCTTCCTTGTATGTTCAGCCAATTGAATAATTCAGCTCTCAAATTAGTCAATACCTGACTTGTCTCTGCCTGTGACGTTAGAGCAGGGAAAATTCAGCAAAATCCCTTTTCCTCATATAAAATCCATGACCTTCACCTGACTCAGTGTGCATTTCTACTGTGAAAGTGATTGTGCTGCAGGCAATCTTTGAGATTTAGAGGAGCAGCAGAGATTTTAGTGGAGCTGGGGAGTGGGTACTCAGTTGAAGTCAGGCTCTCTGAAAGACTATTGCTTCTCTACCCCTTATAACAGCCTGAAGATCGTTGCCCCTGAGGTGCTACATATTACCCTCCCTACATCTTTCCTTTCCTTCAATCCAACATGTGATCACAACTCTTCTATTAACAAAGTCTAAAGTAAGGAGATTTCACTGTATGCCCAGTCAAAGCAGGGACAACAGTCTTGTAGATCATGGATCACAGGATCATAGATTTCTAATGAGAAGGGACTTTAGAGATCATGGGATTCAGCCTCTTCCTTTTACACATGAGAAAACTAAATCTCAGAAATGGAAAGACCCTTACAGGACAAGGAACTGAACCCTCCTTTTTTTGCAGATGAGGAAATTGAGGCAAGAGAGACTAAGTGACTTGCCCAAATCACACAGTAAATGAGAGGCATCATGTGAGGCCAGGTCCTTTTGACTCCAAATCCATTGCTTTTCCTAGCATACTGTGCTAGCTGACTTAGAGAACAGATTCCTTAGAACTACAAAAGGGTGTCAAGAAGGCTAGAAACTCAATGGAATGAGCCAACAGTTTGGATATTTGGACAAAGATTAGAACAATAAATACAAAAGACTGACACTAATTCTGGTGTTCAGTGGATCTGTCTCCTCACTGTGATGGGTGAGGACACACCTGAATGTGAATATGGTCACAACCTACTGTTCATCAGCCTGACTTCTAACCTTCCCAGAAAGGACCTGAACAAACTAAGTTGCCTTTTCACTAGAAAACTAAGTCTCAGTTCTCACCTAAGAGCCATTCATGGATGGCACCTTGACGGTCATTAGCTACAGAGTGAGAAATGATCTCAGAACCAAGGGATAGTGGCATGGAAAGGTTAATCAGGGATTATAGCAAAATTTTAAGACTCAGATGGGATTTGCCTGTGCAATTGCCTTCAATCAATGTTCTCCCTTCTTACCTCTGCCTCATAGATGGGTCAGCTCCAATCAAGGCTCAGATCAAGTGCTATAAGAGACCTTTCCTGGTTCCTCCAGTTTTTGGCTCCCCACCCCATCACCATTACTTTGTTTTTAATTTTGTATCTATCCTGTTTTGAATTATATGTCTATATATTATTTCTCTCCTGTAGAATGTAGGCTCCTTGAAGACAGGAAATTTTTTTTGTTTTGTATCATAGCACAGTTGAATTGAGCGTATTTTGATGGCCATTCTGTAAATAGGGAGCTAAGGCAACAGAAGATACTAAGTTTCTCTACACCAGCCTCCTACCCCTCTACCTTGTATGAATTTGAAACCATCCTTGTCTACATGGGCATGAATAGTAATTTGTAAACTGTGGATGTCCCCCCCCCAAAAAAAATTCTGTTTGAACTTAGAAGATGATGAAATCTGAAGACATGAAAATTACCTCCATCCATACCTGCTGGTAGGTAACCCAGGGCATGTAAAGATAAAAACCACAAAGGGAAGCTTTTAGAGAAAAGAAAAGGAGCTAAAACATGGGGAACCAGAAGAGGAGAAAGCATAGGCTCGAATCTAGGACCAGAAAGGACCTTGGAGGTCATAGGATCCAAACTTATCTCTCATTGTACAGATGGAGAAACTGAGGCCCAAAGATGTGAAGAGATTTGTTCACAACCACATAGGTGTTAAGTGAGAGTGACAGGATATAAATTCAGATTCTCTGATTCCAGAGCCAGATCTCTTTCCACTGTACCACTCAGACTCTCTATAGTATGATTGAACCCATGACACCGCTTAGGAGACCCCCCCAGTTCTGGATTTCCAAGAAAAGGAAAGACTGTTGTTGTTAAGTCATTTTTCAGTTGTGTCCAACTCTTTATGATTCCATTTGGCAAAGATCCTGGAGTGGTTTGTCACTTCCTTCTCTAGCTCATTTTGTAGATGAGGAAACTGAAGTAACTTAAGTGACTAAGCTAGGGTCACATAGCTATTAAGCATCTGAGGCCAGATTTGAGCTCAGGTCTTCCTGTCTCCAGTCCTAGGAGTGACCATCTAGCTGCCCATTGCTAAATCTTTAGGTAATATCAAGTTAGGAGTCTGTGGATTTGTCATTGTACAGTTCATGCCTTAAGTATACATTTTGTGTTCTCCATACCCATTTGAATCCCAATACTTAGTGCTTACTACCTGTGTGACCATGGGTGAGTTACTTTTGGACATCAGTTTCCAAAATGAGGAAACATGGATTCCATGACCTCTGAGATCTTTTTTAGCTCTAAATGTCTGCTCTTTTTAAGTGCTTTGCAAGTCTTAAAAAACCCATAAAAAAACCAAACAGATACAAATGCCAGCTAATTATTACACCCCTTCTTGGGGAAGGAAGGTCTGATTGGGATCCTGATGTCACATTCCAAGTTCTAATTTGGGAGTAAATGAGGATGTGATCATGGCAGAGAAACTTCATTTGCACTGAGATGCCCCTTCCGGAGGAAGAAGTATAACAAACCTGCTGAAAAACAAAGCAGGAGAAGTAATAGGTCATCAAGAAGGAATATACTTGACAAGGTAATCCCTAAATTCTCAGTTCTAATCACTTAATCCTCCTTGCTGGGAGCTAGTATTTCACTCAAACCTTCCAGATAGTTCTGAAGATTTCCTGGGAACTCTCAAGTTTCCTTAGGAATCCATGCCAGTTTCTTTCAACCTAGGTACGAAGAAACAGGATCCCAGGATCGCAGAGCTAGAAGGGATCTCTGAGGGTCTGACTCCCAACTGAAGTAGGAGCTTTCTCCAAAAGGCGGAGAATGTGGGGTATTGTGGAAAGAATGACAGACTTGGAGAACAGAGATTACTTGGCCTATGCCTTCCTCTTGGATTGCTCTCCCAATTTCTGCAACCATTGGCAGGTCAGGTCCTCAGAAGGCAATGACTACGACTTCCCTCAGAGTTCTAGGGGTCCCCTGAGAAATTGGGGTTTTTAATAATATTTCTCAGGAGCTCCCTACAATACAATGTGACTGACTGAGCACACGACACCAGTTAGGAGACCCACAGCAGCACTGGATTGCCAAGAAAGGGCTGGTTCAAAGTAATTTTGGTGTTGTCATTTTTCAGTTGTTTCTAACTCATTACCCTATTTGGGTTTTTCTTGGCAAAGATAATAGCGCAGTTTGCCATTTCTTTCTCCAGCTTATTTTACATATGAGAAAACTGAGGTAAACGAGGTACCTATGTGCAGGGAGGGTAAAAAGCCCAGAAGAAGAAGAGGCAGATCTTCAAGTTCCTGCTTGGCAATTTGACAGCATCCTGTAATTTAATTACCCTAGTCCTCAAGGCTTTTCACCACACCAAACTGGAGGTGCTGGAATGGCAGGAAATGGCAGAATGGAAAATGGCAGAATGATATTTTTTCCTCAGAGGATTCTGGGAATAGGACAAGATGGATCAACAGAATAGGATAGATTTTAATATTTTCTTATAAGTTCTGTATGCATTGCTTCCTTCAGCCCTTTGCTTCTATGATTCGCCCCTTCACCCTGCTGTCTCCCTAGTCAATTCCTACCTATCATTCAAGGCTCCATTGAAGTCCTTCCTATTCCATGAGCCCTTATGATCAATCCAGCCCATCCCTGGGTAGCATCACTCTTTTGGCATCTTCCCATAAACCATTTAATGTGGTTAGTCAATGTGGAAGCTTCTAAAGGACAAGAACAGTGCCTTTGCCTGCCTAGCATAGCATTTAGCAGCTGCTCAAGAAAAATTTGCTGATAATATATTGTGAAACTCCTTGAAGGCAAAGAAAACTTTATTTTGTCTTTGTCTCCCCAGCATACAAGACAGTGCCTGGAATGTATTGATGGACTGATCAGTGGATAGATGGATGGATAGATAGCTAATGGATTGCCTGAAAGTTCTCATATCTGGAAGCTCTCCTCTCTCTTCACCTCCCCCTTCCCTTCTCTCTCTACTCTTTCCTTCCCCTTCTCTTCTTTCCTCTCTTCTCCCTTTTCCTCCCTTCTCCTTGTCTCCTCTCCTCTCCCCTTCCCCTCCCCTTTCTTCCTCTCCTGTCTTTTCTTCTCCTCTCCACTCCCTCCTTCTCTAATCCTTTCCCCTCCTCTCCCCTCTTCTCCCTTATCCTCTCCTTTCCTTTCCTATCTTCTCTCTTTTCCTCTCCCTTCCCTTCTCTTTCCCACCCCTCTCCTCCTCTCCATTTCTTTCTTCCCCTCTCTGCTCCCTTACCTGGCTCTCCCTCCCTCTCCTGTCTTCTCCCCTCCCCTCTTCTTTCTTCTCTCTCTTTCTCTCCTCTCCTCTCTTCTCTTTTCCCCTCATCTACCCTTCTTTCTCTCCCCTACTTTTCTCTCTAATCCTTTCCACTCCTTTCCTCTTCCCTCCTTTATTCTCTCCTCTCCTTTCCCCTTCTCATCCCCCTTCTCTTCTTCTTTCTTCCCTTCTCATCTCTTATTTTCTCCTTGAGAATGGGGCTAGTGACCTGCTCCTTTGGCTGCCTTGGAGGAAAGAGTTTCCCACATCCCTTTTCATGTTGACTACAAAAGCCCTTCACGTGAAGCGTACCCTGCAGAACATGGAGCTTCATTAAGTCTCTAGGATTCATGCCATCAACAGGCAAAATAACTCAGCAGACCGCTAATTTTCTTGCTTTACAATTCATATCATCTGTTGCTACTCTCACTGAGCACAATAAAGAAGGGGAAGGGAGATGAGCCATGCTAAGAATGGGACTTTAAGGAGGGGGAAATGTATCCTCCTTCCATATAATGAGGTTTGATTCTGCTGGAACCTGGGTTCAAATCACAATTGTGCAACTTATAGCCTATGTGCTCTTGGGTAAGCTGCTTTACCTCCCTGGATCTCGAAATTTACTCATCTGTAAAATGAGGAGGCTGGATTATATGATCTCTCCAGTCCCTTCGGGAATTCTATAAATTCAGAGGAATCTGAATTTATAGAATTCCAGAATTGTAGCCTGTCAGAGCCGGATCAGACACCTTAGAGTCATCTAATCCAACTGTCTCCACCCTCACCCGCAAGGTTATGAAGCTAAGGAAATGACTTGCTCAAGGTCCCACAGCCACTATCTGTGTTAGTGGTAAGCCTGGGAGCTCCATCCCAGGCTTTCTGATTCCAAGGCCAGTGTTGTTGCAGTTAGACTAAAATGTTGATTTCCTTCCACTTCTGTATGGGAGGTGGAGAGGTAGGGGAGAGCTTGTCAGGAGGGTAGGGTCAGATGAGGAGCAGTAAAGAGTCAAGTAAGTTAAATTACACTCCAAATGGAACCAGCAAAGCTAAGAAGCCCAGGTGCTTCAAGAGGGTTAATAAGGAAGCAAGCTTCTATTCACACTGGAGCAATCTCAGTCTGAAAATTGTGGACTCCCAGGAAATCGCTCAATCTAACCTCCTCTTACAAATGAAGGAGCCAGTGTATGTATAAGAAGTACTGGTCAAATCTTCTCCCTCTCTCCTCTGAAATGATTAACCTATGGGGGCAAATTCATTAATTTATAACTGGAAACCAAAAGAGGAAATTGTTCCAGATGTTTGGCACTAATTGTCCTTTGCCTAAATGCAAGAAAAATGTGAGTAGGGAAAGGACATATTCCTTTAATCCTTCAAGGAGAGACCTTGATTGGCTGGTTTCTGTACATAAATGGACTGGGAATGTGGACATGAGCACATAGTACTTTACATGAGTAAGGTAAGGTCCTTACTGAGAGTGGTTTTTTTTTCAGCCATCTCCTTCCACATTTGGGTTTCAATGATCTCCACCCACCCCCTCACCCCCCAGCCCATCACTTTGGCCTCCTGACTTCATTCTAGTCAAGTCATTTTCCTCTTGATTCCTAGTTTGCTTCTGTTCTAGCCCTTTTGTCTTCTCCCACACTGGTCCGTGTCACAGTGTATTCCTCCCTTCCTCGCGGGATCACACATTCAGAGTTAGAAGGTCCCTCAGGGGTCCCCTAGTTCCACCTCACAATCCCACCTCCAGCCCCCATGTTATAGATGAGAAAACAGGCCCAAGAAAGCAAAATAACTTTCTCAAAGGCGTTATTGTAATAAGTGGCAGTGCTCAGATTTGAACCCAGGTCCTGTGGCTCTCAATTGAGCCTCGCTAGAGCAGTATAATGGATAGAGTTCTAGGCCTTTAGTCAGGAATAATTATAGCATAATGATTAATAGCACCTCCCTCCTAGGACTGTTGTGAGAATCGAAAGAGGTGATATTTGCAAAGCACTTAGCACAGTGTCTGGTGCTATATGGAGTAGGCTGTATGGAGGTGCTAGCTATAAATGCTAGGAAGACCTGGGTTCAAACCTGGCCTTAGACACTTACTAGCTGTATGACCCTGGGCAAGTCACTTGACCTTGGTCTGCCTCAGTTTCCTCAACTGTAAAATGGAGATGATCATAGAACCTACCTCCCAGGGTTGTTGTAAGGATCAGATGAAATACTTGTAAAGCACTTATCACAGTGCCTGGCACATAGTAGGTGCTTAATAAATTCTTCTTCCCTCTCTTCCTTTTCTTCCTTCCTTTTCTTCCTTCCTTCCTTTCTTCCTTCCTTTTTTCCTTCCTTCCCACTGCATCACTGAGCCACACTCTACTTTGATTTAACACTGCCCTCTAATTCCATTTCCCCCAAGAAGCCTGCTTAAAGTGAAGGGTAAGGCAGTAATATCAACCTCACTCAGACCATGATTTAGCTTAATTTTCCCCCAGTTTCCAGTCTGCTGTAGAAACCAAAGGCAATCCCCTCGGGATGGGGGAAAAAGAGCATTCCTTTTCTGTCTGTTCTATTACCTTGGGGATAAGAAAGAAGCAGTGTGGCGTCAAGGAAAGAATATTCGACCTGGAGTCAGAGGTCCTGGGTTCAAATTCTGTCTCTTCCATTTCTCAGCTGTGTGACCTGGAGCATGTTACTTTATTTCCTAAGGTCTCAGTTTCCTCATCTGTAAAATAAGGGCATTTGATCTCTAAGGTCCTTTTCGTTCTACATCTGTGCACCAATCACGTTCAATTGATTGGCCAATATCTGTTTGCTTTTATTAAGGTGCACCTGGAAAATATTAATTAAAAGACAAATGCAGATGTAGTGCAGTGGATGCAGTCCCTGAAGCTAAACAGTCCAGTTTGGCCAAAAGAAAAGTATCATCATACAGACACTCTAACATTTTGCTAGGAGCAGACAGCTCGAAACTGTCCCCCAACACCCCTACCTCCTATCTAGCTACAGGCAGAGCACGGCTGCTATCCCTCTAACATCAAACCCCAGCTGACAACCTTTCCCTCTTCACCAGTAGAAAGCTGGAGAACTATGAGTATCTTACTGATACCATATTCCATCTGTTTCCCACAGGAAAGATGACCTTGACTGACTATTGTTCTTACCTGGGGACATCAAAGGGAGTTGGCCATTCAGAGAATGTCAATGACCTGACTGGCAGAAGGCTTCCAGGCTGCTGCTGAAAGTTCTTCTAAGAGGCAGATGCCTAGTGGAAGATCTCTCCTTCCCCCAAAGCAGTAAATGGCTAGAGAGCAGGGCTAAGGGTGGGAAAGGAAGGAAGCAAGGTAGGAGAAGCACTAAAATTAGATAGTCAAATCCAGTGGTCTGCTGTTCTTTTCTCTGTGTTCTTTGTTTGGCATCCAGAAAGGCCAGGGAAGTTTCACAAGAAGATCGGTTTTCCTATGGCTGCCCAGTGCATGCAGAGCTCATGAGAAGCTTCTTTCCAGATGTTATAGATGTTTCTTCTTCTACTTCCAGCAGTTAGACTGAAAAGCTGGCTCTCCTCACTGGAAGATGTCCCCTAACCCATACATTCTTTTTGGTCATCTTTCTCTCTTTTTCTTTCTCTCCCTCCCTCTCTCTCTTCCACTAGCATCCCAGGATAGGGAGGAGGAGGAGGAAATGGAAGAGGAGGAGTCACTGTGGCTATTGGGTCTGTGGGAGCCAGTTAGCAAGTGGAGAGGGAGGGCAGAGTTGCTTCTACTTCAGCTGATAACAGATTTCTCTATGAAAGAAGAACCTAGCATTCAGGATTTAATAGGATGTGCTCCCTCCTTTTCATAAATGCTGCCCTTTATTATGTGTTAACCATCGTCAGGACTTGAAGTAACTGGGAACAATCCACCTATTGATCAAATAACAAGGATTTCTTAAGTACTTACTATGTGTCAGGCACTGTGCTAAATGATAGGGGTACAGAGACAAAAGTAGGGTAGTGACTGCCCTCAAGAAGCATGGACTCTAATGGGGGGGGGGGGGAAACATGTAGGTATCTAATTATATAGGAGGCAGATACCAAGTAACCTTGGATAGGAAGGCTTTCAGCAACTGAGCAGACCAGGAAAGGCCTCTGAAGAAGGGGGCCTTTGAGAAAGTTATTTTGCTTTCTTGGGCCTGTTTTCTCATCTATAACATGGGGCTTGAGCTGAGTCTTGAAGAAAACCAGAGACCCTAAGTAGCAGATGGACAGAAGGAGACCATTCCAGGCGTGAATAACAGTGAATGCAGAGACATGGGGACAGATGGTATAGCAAGGAGGCCAGTATGGCTGGAGGGTAGAATGCATGGAGTTGAGCAATGTATAAGATTGACTGTAGGGGTAGAAAGGGGCCAGATTGTGAAGAACTCTAATTGCCTGAGGAGTTTGTTGATATTTTATATTAGACTTGAAGGGGTGGGGATCCTATCTGTGGCTTCGAGGCCACATGTGGACTTCTAGGTCCTTGGGTGAGGCCTTTTGACTGAATCCAAGTTTCACAGAACAAATTCTGTCATTAAGGCGATTTGTTCTGTGAAGTTTGGATTCAGTCAAAGGGCTGCACTTGAGGACCTAGAGGGCCATATGTGACCTCAAGGCCACACCTGTATTACATGTAATAGGAAGCCACTGGAGTTAATAAGATATGTGAAGTAACTTGCCCAGGGATGACACAATTTGAGCCCAAGATAGGACTTGAACCAGTTACTTTCTTCCTCTATCTGACTGATGATTCTGTCTCCTCTAGATCATTATCTACATCAGATTTTTTGTTTGCCCTTCTTTCTCAAAGAATATCAAAGGGATATTTGACTCCTTAACCATGAGTGTACCCCAATGTGCTTTCTTAGAACCTTGTTTCACTTTACAGTTACTTTGTGATCTCATCAACTCCCTTGGGTATGATTATTATCTCCATGACAATAACTCCCAGATCTACCTTTCAAAGCTAACCTCTCTCTCTTACCCACTGATCAGTCTGATCTAGATATTCCAGACACATCTCAAACTCATGTCCAAAGCTGACTTCATTAAATCCGACCCTGGTTACAGTTTAATTATTTCTATTATTTCTTCATCTCCATCTCTAAGAACTCCTAGTTTTCCTTCAAAGATGAGCACAAGATTTACCTCCTACATGAGACCTTTTTCTGATTTTGCAGGCTGTTTGTGACTCCACCCATCTATTTTGTATATATTTATGTGTGTAATGGAGGGATTGCCCAATGGGGGCCAGTTATTGAAACATACAAAGATATTTCCTCATTTGGTTTTAGTTCTTAGAGCATGAGCAGACATTTGCCTGCTTCAAATTCAATCATGTGGAATCTTTGATGAGCCTATATCTGGCCATAAGTGGGTACTATATGATGACAGAAAGTCTTCTAATTGGCTATGAAACTGAAAGAACTAGTGACCCAGGATGTCCTGAGATGAAACTACAAAACATGTTCCACCAGTCTCTCTGTCTTTTTTCCCTTGGTGACTTTAAGTGAATAGGGCTGCTTTGAGCAGCTGGGTAGAAGAGGGACAGTGGTGACACTTTTTCACTAAGTTGCCATGTGTTTGTGAACACATGGCAACTCTGTTTCTTGCCATCTTTATTCTTTCCCGATATTAGGCAAATGAATATTCTGTAGTAGACGTCCAGAAAGTGACCTTGTGAATTTTCACTGGTGATCAGAGTTGGTAGTAGAGTTCAGCAGAGTTGATAACGGTGGCTTAGGAGTTCAGAAATGACTTAGCAGCAACCTTGTTGGCATTACCAGGTCTAGAGAGATGACAAAATGTCAAAGCGTCTAGCCCAATAGCAGTTGGACCCCATAAGTAATGAGCCAGCCTGCTGGGTAATGCCTGGTATATTCCCTTTGTCCACTACCCAAGCAGAGTACCATCAGCCTGACTCAGAAGAAGAGTCCAGTCTAATAAAGGAGAGCAATTCGTGTCCCACCCAGTCAAGAGCTATACCTAAGGGTAACTCCATGAGGTCTACATGAAGCAAGAAAAGTATTGCTAGGGTCAAGAGCAAAGAAGTGCCCCTTAATCACATGTATCCTCTACATGTGTGCCTCACTACAATTGTACTATACATTTGAGCCCATTCTCCTCACAGTGTGTGTGAAAGGAAAGAATATGTTTCTATTTAGGGGGACTGTTTCATACAAATTTCCTTGTTATACTTCTTCGTTAAATACCTTTTCTAAAAGTTAGTGGAGGTTCAACTGGTTGGTTGTTGATACAGAAGGCAATGGTATTCACAAGTCTACAAAATTCCAACCTCTCAGGGTAACCCCCAGATCCCAGAGGGGAGAAGAAAGTGACTCACTCTGGGGACCTCAAACCACAAGTCTAAATGGGAGACAGGGAAGTTGTTCTATAGGGGGTGCTTTGTTGTTCAGCCATTTTAATCCTATCCAACTCTTAGTGACCACATCTGGGATTTTCTTAGCAAAGATACTGAAGTGGTTCACCATTTCCTTCTCCAGCTCATTTTTCAGATGAAGAAACTGAGGCAAACAGGGCTAGGTGACTTGCTCAGGGTCCCACAGCTAGTAAATGTCTGAGGCCAGATTTGAACTCAGGAATATGAGCCTTCCTAGGGTTCTGCACACTATGGTGTCACCTAGCTGCCCTATAAGGGGTGTGACATATATGTCATGATGTCCCTGTGAGGAGATGATGGATCTAGATGGACCTAGAAGGAAAACAAGCTTTCAAAGGTCACAAGTCAGGCCATCTATTACTCACAGACATACATGTGTGGCTCCCCAGTTCTTCAGACCCACAACAAGCACAGCCAGTGATGTAGGTGTGTAGTGGGATGAAGTCTGATCAAGAACACAGAACTCTGAGTCTCATCCCTATCCCTGATTGCTATTGCTGGGAGGATTTACTGGGACCAAGTGGGAGGGGGACCTTAGGAGTCAGTTCATCAGTGAGTGGCTGAACTGAGACTGTTTCTCTCCTTATTGATTTCAAGGGCATTGCAATAGGAAAGTTTGCTGATATGACTGAGAGAGTCTTGCAGATCTTGCTGAAATGAAGCTGGCTTAAACCAGCTATTGTACACATAGGAACTTCCTGGTAATAAGTGTTTATTGATGTCTTTTATTTTTCATATTATTATTGTTTCCCCTCCCCTCCCCCTCCCAGAAAGCTATCCCATATGAAAAAAAAGTTTTTTTAAAGGAAAAAAAATAAGCAAAACTGGTTAATACATTGAAAAAAAGTCTGAAAATATGTATGGACCTCCTTCCTCTGAAAGGGGATAGTGTAAAAGTGAATTCTTTTGAGTCAATGCTTATTTTTTCTAATTTTGAATATTCCCTTTTAAATTTTTCTTGTTTTTTTCTATTTGTATCGTAGCCATTGTGAATATTGTTTTCTTGATTCTGCTTACTTCACTCTGCATTATTTCAGGTTGATCTTTCCTTACATCTGTGTTTTTATCACATCTATCATTTCTCACAGTACAGAAATATGCTATTACCTTCAGGTGCCACAATTTGTTAAGCCATTCCTCAATCAATGAGCATCTATTTTGTTTCCAATTCTTTGCTTTCACAGAAAGTATTGCTATATTTTGGTATAGATGGGGACTTTCTTCTTATCAATGGTCTCCTTGGTATATAAATCTAGTAACTACATCTCTGGGTCCAAAAGTTTGCACATTTCAGTCCCTTTAATTGCATGATTCCAAACTGCTTCATTGTGGTACTAATTGTGTATATTGTTTTTCTGATTTTGCTTATTTCATCACATCAGATTCGCCATTGTACTCCTTTGTGGTAGCAAAAGGAAATGACAATTAATGGGAGGATGATTAGCAAATTGTGGTATGTGAATAATAATAATGAATGTGACAATCTCAAGGGAAAATAATATGAACTTATGCAGAGTGAAATAAGCAAAATTAGATAGACAATATACACAATAACTACCACAATGAAAATAGAAAGATTGAAAAAACTAAAACTATAATAATAACCAAGTTTGATCCAGTAGAAGAGTTGAGAAAATGTACGTCCCTCTCTTCCTTTTCTTGCAGAGGCAAGGGGTAGGGGATAGAGAGTATTGCGTATAGTGTCAGACAATTGATGTGACCATCTCACTGAAATCATAGAGAGCAAGAGAATTTATAAAAGATGGAAGATGGACAAACTTCCACATAAAAAAAGAGGAAAGGATGGATCCAGAAAATAGTCACTATCCAGTTTGACATCAATGGCAAAATGGCCTTATTTCCATCTCTAATAAATCTAGATATGAGTGAGGAATAGCAGAGGGAAATACATAGAAAGCCTGCCTAAGAGTCAGGAATAATGAGATTCAAGTTCTATATATTGGCCATGTGTATGAGCCAGGTAACTTTAACTCTCATTCCCCAAGCATTTCTCTAAGATTGTAAGTCACAGTCAAGTTGCTGGTTTTCAACAGGGAAGGGTGGATCCACCTGCAACAATGGATTAACAGCTCCCATATATATTCCTAACTACCCCCCAAAAAAGATAGTTCAGGGGAATATTACAGACATCTTGAGTTCACCAAAATGTCTGCCAAGCTCCCATAATAGAATGTAGATAAGATTATGAAAGGTGAGCTAAATGGTAATATTTGTTGTTCCTTGGTTGTCTCAGAGAGTCGTCCAACTCTTCATGATCCTATTTGGGGTTTTCTTGGCAAAGATACTGAAGTGGTTTGCCATTTCCTTCTCCAGCCCATCTTACAGGTAAGGACCTGGGGCAGACAGGGTTTAGTGACTTGCTCAGAGTCACACAGCTAAGTGTATGAGGTTGTATTTGAACTCAGGCTGAATCTTCCTGATTTCACCCGTGCTTTATCCACTGGTGGAAAAATTGGAGGTGTGGCAACCTATGACTCTCTTTCCTTGGCCTTTTAATTATTTGCATGTATGATAAAGATAAATTTTACCAGGCTTTAATTGGAGGCACCATCCCCATCCATTATAGGTCCCTACCAAGCCACAAAGGAGGCCTTCCCTCAATGTCCAGTCTACCTCTTACCTAGATTCTATACTGACCTACCCTTCCTAGTGATTATGGGTGATAGGTTCCTTTAAGAACCTAGCTTTGAGGATGGCATGACCACTCACACAGCTTCTATGAACTGGGAATCACCAACTAAGATGAAGGTCAACTGGCCCTTGCTATCTACATGCACTGTAGGGACTACAGGACCTGAGCATCTGCCCTTATGCTGAACCCTACCATGTGTGAATATCTCCTCCAGTTAGAATATCAACTCCTCAGGATCACAGATTGTCTCAGTTTGCTATATGTGTCACCAGCACAGTGCTTGACCCATAGTTAGTACTTAATAAAATTGTTTTATTCATTCATGATAACATAGAAATTGTGCTTATCAAATTATACAGGGTTGATAAAGAGCAATGGGAGGATTCTCATTTATGACAAGCCTCAACAGTGACTGGCAAGGCAGAGCCTCCTTTCTGAAGTAGTTAAAATATTCTTTTAGTGGATTGAATAAGTGACTTGCTTGCAGAAACAATGACTCTACATGCAGGGGACTGAGGAGAGAGGCAGGAGAGATGGGGGAAGGAAATGAAGAGATGGGTCTAAGGTGAGGAATGACAGAGATGTCCATGAGGATAAAAAAGCATTCCTCCTTCCATAACCTCTATCACCCTTGCTGTTCTGTGATCTTTATGAGATATTCAAGAGCTTGAGACCCTGTGGGCAAAGAGAAAGAAAAGGGAAAAGCAGGTGTGTCCCCAGAGTTTTCAAGGGAAGCAGGCAATCCTCTGGGGTTACTAGGAACACTGGGAAGTAGTCCCAGGTTGGTATTTTTGGAAAATAGCTCTGGAGAAGTAAGCAAAGGGAATATACAGACACTGATTCTGGTTATACATTACAGTGAGATGGAAGCAAATGCCTGACACTAGGAAGGCTTGGTAAATGCTCAACGGGTGATTTGATTGATTGCAGGTTTTGGAAACCAGTTTGGAGTGAAAGCTGTTGCAGTGTCTGTAGATGATATGAAAGGGATCAGTACCTGCTGGGGAGGTCAGTGGTTCCCAAGACAAGTGTGAATCACAGTAGTGCTTCGGTGCTTGCTATGAAAATGACGTCATCCCTACATAAGAATGCAATCTGGATGTTGGTGCCTTCCCTTCTTTAGGACAGGAGAAGCATTTCCTGGGCACGTGGGATCTTTAATATTGAAGTAGAATTAGGGAGTATGTATGTTCTCCTGGTTCTACTCAATTCACTCATCATCAGTTTATATAAGTCTTTCCAGGTTTTTCTGAAGTTCACCTGTTCAGCATTTCTTATAACACAATAGTATTCCATTACATTCATATACCACAACTTAATTAGCCATTCCCCAATTGATGAGCATCCCCTCAACTTCTAGTACTTGGCCACCACAAGAAGAACTGCTATAAATACTTTTGTACATATGGGTCCTTTTCCCATTTTTATGACCTCTTTGGGATATATAGCCCTAGAAGCATGGTATTGCTGGGTCAAAGGGTATGCATATTTTTGTAGTCCTTTGGGCACTAAATGATTTTTTAAATGAATGTTAAAGGGACAGCTAGGTGGTACAGTGGGTAGAGTACCAGCCCTGGGGTCAGGAGGACCTGAGTGCAAATCTGGCCTCAGATACTTATCAGTTTTGTGATCCTGGGCTAATCACTTAACTCCAATTGTCTCCAAAAGAAAAGAAAAAGAATGTCAAAAAATTTTTACATGTAATTGGGAAATATTTAACAAAATAAATGGAACCATATTTTTAAAGAAAAAAGCCATTTTTCCTAGATTTCTTTTTTCCAAAGGAGGCCATGGTGGTGATGGAATCCTAATAAAGCTGTCCCTAGCCCCAATATTCTAATTTCCTTATGAGCCCCACTGAACAGCAGGCATGCCCTGATTTACCCACACAGTCTGGTTTTAACCATACTACAGGCCCCAGATTCAAAATAGCCACTGCCCCTATCTAGCCACTGCTCCCTCCCCCCACCCCACCTCCGCCCCACTCAATATCCTAACTTTCTCATATGTGCCTCACTGCTCACTAGAACAGCAGGTGTGTCAATGAACTCAACCACAACCACATCCATCTAGTCTCAGACAGGACAACAATAGCCAGCCAATCAGAAAGCTGAACCACCAAGATGCCTAAGCAGGATGTGAATCCCAAAACAAGAGAAGAGACTTTCACTAAATAGACACCTGTGCAGTAAAAGCAAAAGCTGTCCTTTAGTGGAACATATGATGTAGAGAGGCTTATTGTAATATCATTATCATACATGCAAGCCCCCCCAAATGGGTTTCTCTGTATGCATTATGGGTAATCACATGCAGTTTCACTGAGGTTGGGACCCCTCTCCCATTACTTAATCCCTTAACAAATCTCTCCTGACTTTAATATTCATAATTTCTGTTGTGTAATCAGCTTCATTGCACTATAAATTTGCCTGGGCTGTCTTACCATGTTGCTGGTTTCTCTTGGAACTCAGTCCATTGGAGATGTCTTTCCCAATAAATGTCTATATTTGGATTAGAGGTGGTCTGATTCCGAATTCTTTGAGATGGTCCCACCACAACACACCATGAAACCACATCAGTGGAACACATATAAAGGGTGATCAAAAAGGTGCTGTTTTTAGGTGACTTTATAAGACAGATACTTCAGTCCCAGGGATTGTCTTAGTCATAAAAGGGGCTAATGCTGAGTCTACCCATTTTGGATGTTGCAACTACTTCTCAAGATTTCTCTTAAGAAGAGTAGAACACAAGGGTGAGGAGTCCATGATTCAGTGGGAGAGACACCTCCCAATAATCCCTGATCAACACCAGAGCTGGTAGGGCTAAGGGTTTGGTCTGAACCTCATATTCCTTGATCTTCTCAATGAGATAAACAGAGGTCACTTAGTTGGGCTGCAAGTATGTATGAAAGTCTGCCAGTAATTCTGTGAGTGAATATATAAGCCTGAACCTAAAATGAAACCCAGGAAAAGATCTGGAAGGTAATGAATCCCTGGCAGTCCATGTTTCTAATCTAGCCTGAGAGTAGACTAGGTTCTTCCTACACTGTGAGTCCTATTGCTTGCCAAACTCTCCTGGGGCATGGGGATGGAGGTTGGAGTATGTGGATAGACCAGTTTGTGGATAGACTGGATGAAATAAGAAATCAACAAAGTCACCCTATCCCAGGATCACCTCTTGCCTAGATATTTTCCTTTCTAAAATGTTCCCTGAAAAGGAAGCTTAGGACAACGATGAAAGATCTTATGCCCTGAGACTCTGAGAGTGTGCAAGGTTTATTTTTGTTTGTTTGGTGTATTGTAGAGTAAGTGATCTTGTCAGCACTGTCTACATTCTGTCCCAATACACTCAGCTGATCTTTTTTCCAGCGGTCTAATCAACTAAAAGAAAGAGGAAGAAAGCAGAACTTTTCTGCTGATAGTTTCAAAGTTTTCAAAAGATATAGTCTCATCTTTGTGTTCCTAATTCTGAATCAGAGACATTGCCAGTCACCCTGACCTATATCTTGCCACTGGACTCTGATGACTCTGGAGGTGAAAGTGAGGCTGATGACTTCACGCAGCCCCGCCTCACTAAAATCTAAAGGTCAAGACATGACCCTGGAGATGTCCTTGGCCCTCTTTGAGAACAAACCACAAGCAACAATTCCCACCAAATAGGAAGGGGGGGAAGGGGAGAGATCCTTTCCTTATCTGCAGAAATTTATGACATTACAGACTAGAGACTAAATTTGTGACTAAAGTGTAATCTGTTTAATATGCATTTTTAAATTATGATTTGGTTATCATTTGAATGTTTTTATATATGCTGAAATCTCTTAGTGAGTTTTTGGGGGTGCAGCTCCCAAGGATTGTTAAAAGTAGGCTGAAATTTGCAGAAAAATAGCACCCAGACCCTTCTCTTACTTTGTACCTTCCAAGGAGAGTGAAAGATTTATTGTTTTAGTATGGGGAATTGTGATGTCCCTCACTAGAGAATGCTCAGTCAAACAGAACTGAAGCTAGTTTAATCTCCAATGATTCTGAAAGTAGAGGGCCAAAAGAGCAAGTAGTTTTTCAGTTTGAAGTTTCAAATTCTTGTAAGATGCTTTAGAACCTCTTAGTTTAGCGATTAATTCTCCAGCTTGGAAAGAAAAAAGACTTGTTTAAATGAGAAAGCAAATAATTTGGGGTTTTACCTTACTACATGGGCAGCTAGGTGGTGCAGTGGTTAGAATGCCACGTCTCGAGTCAGAAGAACCTGAATTCATATCTGGACTCTGACACTAGCTGTGTGACCCTGGCAGCTCACTTAACCTTGTTTGCTTCAGTTCCCTCATGTATAAATGAAATAGAGAAGGAAATGGCAAACCACTCCAAGAAAACCCCAAATGGGGTCGCAAAGAGTTGGACCCAACTAATTGACTGAGCAACAAGAATTTACCTTACTACACTGATCTTCAGTGAATGATTTAGTAGAATTTAAATGCTTAGGGAAATTAGAAGCAAAGTTTCTCAAAGGAATTGGGTTTTTTTTTCTTTTTTGTGAGGCAATGGGGTTAAGTGACTTGCCCAGGGTCATTCAGCTAGTAAGGGTCAAGGGTCTAGGGTTGAATGTGAACTCAAGTTCTCCTGACTCCAAGGCCAGTGTTCTATCTACTGTACAACCTACCTGCCCCTAGATTATATATTTGCAAGCTCTTAAGTAAGAAATAAAATTGGATGCATTTTACTTGACAAAATGAGACATTATAAACCTTGAAGATTTAGTTATAATAAGGGGAAAGTAAAGTTTTACAATGTATTTGAGATATATAAGAAAAGAGGGCTAAATGTACAAAGGAGAAATCTAATGGATTACATGGAAACTAGTTGTGAAGACACTTTGAGTATGATTGGGAAGCAGAGAGGTATGGGATTAAGAAAGTAGCAGGAAAGTGGAGTCTTGAATTAGTGGATGGAGAGAGGTGTTATTCTGTCATCAGCAGAACTTTGGTCAGAGTCTCTGGGTAGAAAGAGAAAGACAACTGGAGGAAACTGGAAATTGTTTGTGCTGACAGTGTGGACAAGAAGCTCAATGAGATGGCAGTGAGAAGTGTGTAACAATGGTCTTAGAAAAAGAAAAAATTTAAAAATTCAATTCAAGTTTGATTTCCCCAAAATAGGAATATATGCAAGTCCTCATTTTTGCCAGTCATCAGAATTTCCAGAATGGACAATCCCGCCCCCCCCCCCCCAACTGACAAAAAGGTACATATTTAACAAAATATTGCAGAAAGTTTAAAGAAATTTTCAACCTCATTGAGATAAGAGAATAGGGAGATTTCCATTCATAGAGAAATGTTTCTTCCTCAGGAAATTAAAATTAGTTTTGTGATTTATCATGATTTCTAAGCTTGATTTCATAGATTTTCATGATCTGGAGAATGTAGAAAAGTATCTGGAATCATGTAGCAGGATTTTAAGTTAATGATTTAAAATTATGATTTCCATTGCGTTTGATAAATTAATTGAGGACAATTATTATTTAAGCAAACTTGATGTGTGCTTCTAATGGTAACTGGTGAGACCACACCTTTGTAGCTATGAAAGCAAAAGGGATAATTTCTCTATAATAGTTTTTAAATGCAAATGTCCTGGAACAGGACATTAAAATTTGGAGATGAATAGATTTTGTTTTCACTGTAGGAAAATTTAGAGATACATTCAGCTGGATTAATGTTATCATCCTGGCAACAAGTTTTTTGTCCATGTTTTAAATCCATGATAATGTTTTTATGTTAATATTATGCTTATGGTTTTTTGCATCATAATCTTGGGAAATCCCATTGAATAGAAGAGTTAATGGTTTAGCTTGGGGTAAGATTGATTAATTTGGGTCACATATTCTTGGTGTAGTTTGATTTCCTCATCATAGATTTGTTGCCAGAATTTGGAAGTTTTTTTTAAAGGTGGGGAGAAGGGGAAGCCAGAGGAATTAAATTCTTCAACCAATTGTAAATCAGAGTTCATCTTAAAGACTATTTCTGTGATATCCCTCCTCTCCTGTGCCCTTGTTCTGTCCTCACCCTCTTCTATCTTCACAAAAACCCTAAAGTCCTTTAGCATCTACACAGGATCTGCTGCTGCTTCATCTGAACTATGGAAAATAGCAATAAATCAATCAGCAGTAAAAAATTCTATTTCAGATGCAGTTATTTTCCAAATTCTTTGCAGCAAATAATTTTCGTTTATGCTTGTTTCAATGTATATACTTTAAAATATCCTTATCATGAATTCTGCCCATCCTTTTCAGGACACTGGACACATAAGTGGTACAGTGGATAGAGTGCCAGACCTGGACTCAGAAAGACTCATCTTCCTGAATTCAAATCTGGCCTCAGACACTCACTAGCACTGGGACCCTGGACAAGTCACTTCACCCTGTTTGCCTCAGTTTCCTCATCTATACAATGAGCTGGAGAAGGAAATGTATCTCCGCCAAATATCTCTGCCAAGAAAATCCCAGATGGAATCTTGTAGAGTCAAACATGACTGAAATGGGTGACATTTCAAGACCCAGCAAACACAAAGCAGAAATGCAGAGAAGGAAGCTAGACAATCACAATGAATCTTGAACCTCTTGGCCAAAACCAAATGTGAACTTCGGTTTTATTTCCCTGGCTAAGGCATAGTTAAGTGTGGCAGCTTAATTCTGGGGTTCTATTTTCAGTTCTCACTACATGCTTCTGTCTACGACATTATTAATTTGGAGCTAACTTGCATGTTTGTTCACTGTAGGGAAAACTGGTAAGTGATCAAACTGGCTTAGTCATTGTGACTGGCAATTCAAATGGCAAATATGCCAGAGTCTGAGTAGAAAATTAACTTGTTTAGCACAAATTCTAAGCTGACATGCCCTAGTTTTTTTTGACATGTTAAACTTCACACAAGTATATTTCAAATTGCAGTGTAAGAGTGAAAAAGTCATACCCCTGTATTCTTAACTTCGTGTCTTGAACAGCAAAAGCTATATTTATGTAGCTAACATTTAGTTTTTAATATAATACTTCCTTGAAGTATTCTCTACAAAGTATAAATAGTTTTTACTGTCTTGTGTATAACCTATGTAGTTATTTTAAAGGTACTGGGACCGTCTATTTCCATATATATGGGGCAGGTAGATGGTGCAGTGGATAGAAAGCAGGGCCTGGAGTCAGAAAGATCTGAGTTCAAATTCTGCCTTAGACACTAGCTGTGTGACCCTGGACAAATTACTCAACTCTGTTTGCCTCAGTTTCATTATCTGTAAAATGAACTGGAGAAGGAAATGACAAACCACTCCAATATCTCTGCCAAGAAAACCCCAAATGTCTCCATGATTGAACAAGAGCAAAGAATATACTTAAAGGACTCATAATAGCTAAGATTGATTAGAAGCTTTTTTCTCTTGTGTCAGTGAAAACAATGACAAAAGATAAAGCAAAAAATGATGGTCGTCCTGACTGATATACTTAAAAATTCATCTTAGAGGTAGCAGAGAACAAGACTAGAAAGGGTGAAGCATTGATTACAGAAATGCAAATCAAAACAGCCTTGTGAGGCCCACATATGCTCCAAATTGCTCTCCAGAATGGTTGGATCAGTTCACAACTCCACCAGCAATGCATTAGTGTTCCAGTTTTCCCACATCTTCTCCAACATTTATCATTTTCCTATTTTGTCATGTTAGTCTGATAGATGTGAGGTGCTACCTCATAAGCTGACATGCCCTAGGTTTTTTTCTGACATGTTAAACTTCACATAAGTATACTTCAAATTGTAGTGTCATGAAAAGTTGGATTTGATGGAAAATTACTCAACAATAATGACCAAGAACAGGAGTTACCTGAGGGCAAGGATTGTTTTTGCATTTCTTTCAGATTAGTAGATACTTCATAAGTGCTTTTTTTTATTCAACTGAATTGAATAAAAACCCTTGATTGTTCTAGTTGGTGAGAAACAAAACCAAAAAAAAATAATAAGAAGAAAAGGTGGAGCAAGGTACTAAGCCTTCTCCAGAAGACGAGGGAGAAAAAAGGGGAAAAAGGAAATTTACATTATAACTTTATTATATATTTAAAATGAATAGGAAGTTGTACTTAATAGATTTTCTACTATGAAATCACCTTTTTTTTATTATATAATGTTATGGAAATGCTTGTTTTATTCCATAAATTAAATATTCTTAAATTAGAAACAAATTCATTTAAGAAATTATTAATACTTTATAAAAACAAAATTAGATAAGTTTCATGAAATTCTACTGTATTTTAATAGAAAAATCCAAATGAATGAGTATACAATTAGAAGTTCAAAAGCTAATACTCTAGTAAACTTGGATAAATTATTTAATTTTAAAAAAAGAATATCAACTGATGAATTTCATACAAATGCCTATATACATAGGCTTTGAGTATGTTTTAGTAATTTTCTATACCTTCTCAAATTGGGTTGGGGCTTATACATATTGAATTGCTCTAATAGTTCCAAAGAAATTTCTAAATCATATCCTGTTTGAGGTCCCTTTCTGATAATATCAAATAATGAATGAACTCATTTTACAGGTCAATTTATCAAGTGCCCTTTTTTTTAAAATTAATTAATTTTTAAATTTATTTTCCAGTTCTTAACATTCACTTCCACAAGAATCTGAATTCAAATTTTTCTCCCCATCTCTCCCCACTCCACACCCCAGGACGGGATGCACCCCCTCCACTCCTTCCAGTCAGTCCTCCCTACAGTCTGTCCTCCCTTCTATTATTCATCCTTCTTCCATCCCCCTTCCCTTCTATTTTCCTGTAGGGCAAAAGAGATTCCTATACTCCATTGCCTGTATAGCTTAATTTCCAGTTGCATGTTAAAACAATTTTAGCATTCATTCTTAAAGTTTTGAGTTCCATATTCTCTCCCTGCCCCCTCCCCATCTACCCTCACTGAGAAAACAAGCAATTCAATATAGGTCATACATGTGTAACAATGCAAAGTACTTCTATAATATTTATGTTGTAAAAGATTAACCACATTTCCCTCTGTCCTATCCTGCCCCTCATTTATTCCATTCTCTCCCTTGTCCTGTCTTCCCACAATAGTGTTTGCTTCTGATTATTCCCTTCCCCAATTTGCTTCCCCTTTTATTATCTTCCCTCTCTTATCCACTTCCCCCTTGCCTTCCTGCAGGGTAAAATAGATTTCCATATCCAATTGAGTGTGTGTTATTCCCTCCTTAAGCCAAATCCTATGAGAGTAAGGCTCAATTATTTCCTTTCATCTCCTCCCTCTTCCCCTCCATTGTAGAAGCTCTCTCTTCCCTCTTGCATGTGAGATGATTTACTATATCGTATCTCCCCCTTTCTCTTTCTCCTAGTACATTCTATTCAATAGCAATTTTTTTTTTTTTAGGTATTCTCTCTTCATATTCAGCTCACCATGTGCCCTCTGTCTATATACATATATGTATATATGTATGTATGTATATGTATATATACACATACATATACACATATACACACACATATGCACATACACACATGTACATATACTTACCTATATATGTAATATACACATACATACCCATTCACACCTACATATATATATATATATATGTATTCCCTCTAACTCCCCTAATACTAAAAAAGGTCTCATGAATTACAAATAACATCTTTCCATGTAGGAATATAAACAGTTCAACTTTAATAAGTTCTTTAAGGCTCTCTTTCCTGTTTACCTTTTCATGTTTCTCTTGATTCTTGTATTTGAAAGTCAAATTTTCTATTCAGCTCTGGTCTTTTAAAAAAAAAATGCTTGGAAGTCCCCTATTTCATTGAAATTCTATTTTTTTCCCTTGAAGTATTATACTCAGTTTTGTTGGGTAGGCAATTCTTGGTTTTAATCCTATCTCCTTTGACCTCTGGAATATCATATTCCAAGCCCTTCAATTTCTTAGTATAGAAGCTGCTAAATCCTGTGTTATCCTGATTGTATTTCCACAATACTTGAATTGTTTCTTTCTGGCTGCTTGTAATATCTTATCCTTGACCTGGAAACTCTGGTATTTGGCTACAATATTCCTAGGAGTTTTCCTTTTGGTATTTCTTTCAGGAGGTGATCAGTGAATTCTTTTCATTTCTATTTTACCTTCTGATTCTAGAATATCAGGGCAGTTTTCCTTGATAATTTCTTGAAAGATGATGTCTGGGCTCTTTTTCTGATTATGGTTTTCAGGTAGACCAATAATTTTTAAATTATCTCTCCTGGATCTATTTTCCAAGTCAGTTGTTTTTCCAATGAGATATTTCACATTGTCCTCTATTTTTTCACTCTTTTGGTTTTATTTTCTTATTTCTTGGTTTCTCATAGAGTCATTAGCTTCCATCTACTCCATTCTAATTTTTAAAGAAATATTTTCTTCAGTGAGCTTTTGAACCTCCTTTTCCATTTGGTTAATTCTGCTTTTTAAAGCATTCTTCTCCTCATTGGCTTTTTGGACCAATTTTGACATTTGGGCTAGCCTATTTTTAAAGGTGTTATTGTCTTCAGCATTTTTTGGGTCTCCTTCAGCAAGCTGTTGACTCACTTTTCATGATTTTCTCGCATCACTCTCATTTTTCTTCCCAATTTTTCCCCCACCTTTCTTACTTGATTTTCAAAATCCTTTTTGAGCTCTTCCATGGCCTGAGACCATTGCATATTTTTTGGAGGTTTGTAGAAAAACAACTCTAAACAAATTCTAGAACAGCAGAAGCCACAAAACGACAGAGTGAAACAGATTTCCAGCCCAAGATAGCCTGGAAGGCTGACAGGAAAGATCTATCATGCCGGGCTCAGAGCAGAGTACAGCCCAGCTTGGGCCGTATGGCACTTCATGGACAGGACTGGAGCAAGTTTCAGGGTGTAGAATCATGGGCAGCAGCTGAGGTTCTCAGATTTCTCAACCCACAAAAGCCAAAGACATCTTCAAAAGTCAATGAGAAAACTCTTTCAACTGGGTGAGAAGGGAGTGAGGTCCCAGACCTAGCCCCAGGGCAGTGGCACTCAACGTGGCAGCACCCACTTTTGGAGTCCTCAGCTTAAAGACCCCGGGGGAATCAAGCGGCCTATCTGGGTCTCAGTTCTGAGTGGTGGTCCTGGGGTGAGGAGGAGTGCTGGCTTGGCAGAGCTGGTGGTGGCTCTGGAGAGAGAATCCTACTCATAAATCCTGGGCAGACGAGTGCTTGTGGTTGCTCTCAGACCAGAGTGCAGGCCAGAAGAGGGGTAAACTCCTCTCCCTTGATTATGCCACCTTGGAGGAACTGAGAACTTACAGGTCCCTAGAGTATAACCTCCACTTGACAAAGGACTCAAAAGTCAAGTAATTGGCTGGGAAAATGCCCCCAAAAGGGAAAAAAGTAAGACTATAGAAGGTTACTTTCTTGGTGAAAAGGTATTTTCTTCCATCCTTTCAGATGAGGAAGAACAAAGCATACCATCAGAGGAAGACCTGAAAGTCAAGACTAGGGCTATTGGGACAGAGCTAGAGCAGGTTCTTCTTTCTACTTGGCCATCTTGGCTCTGCCCCTCCAAGGATTCTTTTGAAGATCTTACCTTAACCCATAAACTTCACTGTCTATATCCATATCCATTCCCAACTCTTCATGACCCATTTGAGGTTTTCTTGGCAAAGATTCTGAAGTAGTTTGCCATTTCCTTCTTCAGCTCTTATAATAGATGATGAAACTGAGACAAATAGAATTAAGTAACTTGCTCAGGTTCACTTAGCTAGTAAATGTCTGAGGCCAGAACTGAATTTGGGAAGAGGAGTCTTGTTGACTCCAGGCCCTACACTCTATCCCAGGGGTGGGGAATCTGTGGCCTTAAGGCCACATATAGCTTTCTAGATCCTTAAGTGAAACCTTTTGATTGAGTCCAAATTTTACAGAACAAATCCTTTTATTTTTATTAATACATTTTTGTTTATCTTTTATCTTTTTTATTTTATTTTTAAAATGAATGTATTTAAAATACCAAAGACTAAAAAAAGTTTCAGTGAAATAATACTCCCAGATCAACCAGCACAATTAGAACATTGGTAAGTCATAAGGACTAAATTGACAGTTGCTATGTTCATTATTTAATTCTAGCTTCCCCCGCTTGACTGGCACCACTACCACACAAGGATGGTTGGTGAGAGTTTATGGAGGTTGAGTTATCAGTTTTTTCTGTTCGAAGCTGAATTTGCGAATAGTTGCACAGTTCAACAGTATTTTTTAATTCTGTCTGTTTAACAGCCCATCATGTCAAAGAAGACCAGAGAATGCTGAAGGAAGAAAGCACATTTTTAATGAGGATTGGGAACTGCAATATTGTCTTGTTTCTGCTAAAGATAAGATGCTTTGCTTGCATTGCGATACTACAACATCAACATTAAAGAAATTCAAAATTCGTCAGCATTATAACACTCATATTCTGAATTAGAGGGAGAGACGTGAAAGGTCATACTGCAGAAATTAAAAGATGAAAAGCAAAAGCAAAGATAATTCTTTTAAGCAGCAATAAGACCTGGAAATAATGCCACTGAAGCATCTTACAAAGCAACTTGTATACTCAGGGGGTGCGGAGGTAGTGGGAAGGGAAGCCATTCATTGATGTAGAAATTGTGAAAGAATGCATTGTCGAAGTTGTAGGATGCTTAGACCCTGATAACTCTTCAAAGTACAAACAACTGGCTCTTTCAAGAAAAACCACAACTGATCAGAAGCATGAAGCAGACTTCAACTTAACAAAACAACTTCATGCAATAATTTAAAAGGAAAATAGATATTATTCAATCGCTTTAGATGAGGCAACTGATACTACTGACAGCATAAATTTTATACTTTCTTCAGGTCATAACAACATTTTCTTTGCTACAAAGAGTTACTTGCTTTGGGCACTCACGCCAACAGAAGGCAGGAAATAGGTATCTTTGACAACTTTCATGGTAAATGTTGTGAAGTTGGATTGAATTTGGTAAATTTAGTGAGCGTATAGGTGGTGTACCCTCAGTGACAGGAAAACATGAAGGGTTTATTGCACAGATAAAAAAGTATTAACAGATCTAGATGCTCTTATTTCTTTTCATTGTATCTTGAATCAGCAAAATCTCTGTGCTAATACTACTATTTTAAGTGACACTTTGTAACAAGTTATAAGTATTGTTAACTATATTGATGCAAATGCAACAGGGCATCACTTGATAACATGCTAAAGTTGAGCAATGAGGTATTCAGTGTGGATTTGCCGTATCATTCTACAATGTTTTGGTTATCATGGGTGTTAGCCAAAATTTTATCCCTATGAGAACAGATAGTTAAATTTTATGAAGAACAGAATCAAGGATCTGAATTTTATGAAAGAAGATTTCTATCAGAATGCTGCATTTCTGTGTGATATCATGTAAAATCAAAATTATTTCAATATATCTTTGCAAGTTAAAACTAAGTCTATATATGATATGTGGTCAAAAAAATGCAAGCGTTTCAAAAGAAGCTCTTTTTTTCAAAACACTTCCTCAAAAGAAAATTTTGGATGAACATTTTCCCAGGTGTAAGAGATGACCTCTGAAGATCTCTCTCAGGAGTGAAGCCTCTTCAAGGTGTTAATTGTTTCTTGTCTGGTTGAAACATTTGCAGCAGGTTGACTTTGTAGAAGAAATGTTTCAACATATTCTGTACTTTCTCAGACTATTCCCTATATTTTCCCAAGACTACCCCTTTTACTTTTCCAGACTGCCCTCTGTATTTTCCCAGCCTTTCCCCACCTTGTTTTTAGACACATAGCAGGGAGAAATAGCATCTCCCCACCTCCTTTTTTTTTTTAGGGCTAATATATAAAAACTGTCTTTGTTCTCTGCTGCTGGGGTAGATTGCCTCGAATACACTGCACCCTCAGGGCTTGCACCCATGAGCCCCGAGGAAGGGGGCTAGGGAAGGGGGATTGCAGTTAGGGCCTATATAATCTACTGAGCTAAACACAGCTCCACTCTTTTCAGTTAGTGCCATCTTTCAGGCACTCTGAGGAAGCCCTTTCTCTAGAAAGTCAATAAATGAACTATTCTTTTCGCTAATACCTCTGAGATTCTGATTCATTGATAAGAGTCTCTGTACCCCACATACAGGTAGCAAAGGTCATTAGTGATCAGGATGATATGTGCAAATCATTTAACAATATACAGCTTACAGACTTATTAATTGGAGAATACAATGAAAGGTTCACTGACTTTGAGAACCATGACATCACACTCAGATGAGCATTTTAGCCTCACCTAGTTGATATCACCAAGGTAGCTGAAAAACTACAGATGGAATTGAGCTCTCCATAGATGACAATTAAAGTCAAGTAAATAGCTGGGGAAATGAGCACAAACTGAAAAAAGAATCAGACTATAGAATCTTACTTTGGTGACAAGGAAGACCAAAGCATGCAAACAGAAGAAAATGAAGTCAAAGATCCTCCATCCAAAGCCTCCAAGAAAATTATGAATTGGTCTTAGGCCATGGAAGAGCTCAAAAAGGATTTTGAAAATCAAGTAAGAGGAGCAGAGCAAAAATTGGGAAAAGAAATGAGAGCAATGCAAGAAAATGATGAAAAATGGGTAAAGGAGACCCCAAAACATGCTGAAGAAAATGACACTGTAAAAAATAGACTAACACAAATGGGAAAAGAAATGCAAAAAAGCCAATGTGGAGAAGAGTGTCTTAAAAAGTGGAACTGGTCACATGGAAAGGGAGATCCAAAAACTCACTGAAGAAAATAATTCCTTACAGCTAATGACTTTATGAAAAATCAAGAAATTATAAAACAAAACCAAATGAATGAAAAAATAGCAGACAATGTGAAATATCTCATTGGAAAAGCAACTGACCTGGAAAACAGATCCAGGAGAGACAGTTTAAAAATTTTAGTACTACCTGAAAGCCATGATCAAAAAAAGAGCCTAGACATCATCTTTCATGGAATTAAAAAGGAAAATTGCCCTGATATTCTAGAACCATAGGGTAAAGTAAATATTGCAAGAATTCACCAATCACCTCCTGAAAGAAATCCCAAGAGGAAAACCCCTATGAATATTGTAGCCAAATTCCAGAGTTCCCAGGTCAAGGATGAAATATTATAAGCAGCTAGAAACAAACAATTCGAGTATTATGGAAATACAATCAGGATAACATAAGATCTAGTAGTTTCTATATTAAGAAATTGAAGGGGTTGGAATATGATATTCCAGAAGTCAAAGGAACTGGGATTAAAACCAAGAATCACCCACCCAGCAAAACTGAGTATAAGACTTCAGGGATAAAAATGGTCATTCAAAGAAATAGAGGACTTTCAAGCATTCTTGATGAAAAGACCAGAGCTGAATAAAAAATTTGACTTACAAACACAAGAATCAAGAGAAGCATGAAAAGGTAAACAGGAAAGAGAAATCACAAGGGCCTTACTAAAGTTGAACTGTTTACATTCCTACATGGAAAGATAATATTTGTAACTCTTGAGACTTTTCTCAGTACTAGAGTAGTTTGGAGGGATTATATACATATAGAGAGAGGACAAAGGGTGAGTTGAATAGGAAGAGATGATATTTAAAAAATAAAATTAAGGGGTGAGAGAGGAATATATTAGGAGGAGAAAGGGAGAAATGGAATGGGGCAAATTATCTCTCATAAAAGAGGCAAGAAAAAGCTTTTTCAATGGAGGGAAAAGGGGGGAAGTGAGAGGGAAAAAAGTGAAGCTTACTCTCATCACATTTGGCTTGAAGAGGGAATAACATGCACACTCAATTTGGTATGCAAATCTATCTTACACTTCAGGAAAGTAGGGGAGAAATGGGGTGTGGGGGATATGATGGAAGGCAAATGGGAGGAGGGGATAATTAGAAGTAAATACTTTTGGGGAGGAATAAAGTCAAAAGAGAAAACAGAATAAATGGGGGGCAGGATAGGATGGAAAGAAATATAGTCTTTCACAACATGACTTTTAAGGAAGTCTTTTGCATAACTACACATGTATAGCCTATATTGAATTACTTGCCTTCCCAGTGGGGATGGGTGGGGAGGGAGGAAAGGAGAGAAGGTGGAACTCAAAGTTTTTAAAATGAATGTTAAAAATTGTTTTTACATGCACCTGGAAAATAAGAAATGTAGATAATGGGGTATAGAAATCTATCTTGCCCTACAAGAAAATAGAGGAGATAGGGATAAGGAAAGGGAGGAGTGTGACAGAAGGGAGAGCAGATTGGGGAAAGAGGTAATCAGAATGCACTGAGTCTTGGGGTGGGGGAAGGGGAGAGATGGTGAGAGTATTTGAAACTCAAAATCTTGTAGAAATGAATGTTGAAAACTAAAAATAAATAAATTTAGAATCAAAAAAGAAGGCTACAAATAAGTATGGATATATAGATATAGGGATAGAGATACACACAGACACACATGTATGTATATATGTATGTATGCATATACATATGTATGTGTATATATACACACACAAATATGTAAATAATGTGCACACAGAGACACAAAAAAGCAGATACAACAGTTATTAAAAGGTTAGTTAGCTTTAAAATTAACAGTTTTCATTTTTTAAATTAAGTACATAGTAGTTAGATTTTTACAAAATAATGTACATTTTTAAGGATATCTAATTGAAGTTTCTTGAATGGAGCCTTATTTGATTACAGCTAAATATTAATGTAGCCTTCCAACATGAAAAGGTTCCCCACCCCTGCTCTATCCACTGTGCTAACTCATTGTCCATGGTTCAAGATACATGAAGTCTAAACAGATAATGAAACACTTGCCAGGTTCCTTTTTTGTCTTCCTGATTACAGAGTTCTGTTGATTGTCTATTATTCCTTATAGCGCCCTGAGCCAGACTGAAAACAAAAGCAGAAGTTAAAATCCAGGTCCCCTTTGTCCTAGTTCTTTGTAAAATTTGTGGTAATAATGCCCCACAGAAAAATGCTGCCCTTGGAATCCACATTTCTAAGTGGGGATATTTTTACCAAACACTATTATTCAAAACATTAGCTCCAGAAGTTGTGCAGGTAAAGACCAATTTTTTCCTTGTTATGGTGCTCTATTCTTGCCAAGAGGTTTATTTAAGCTTGCCTTCTTTATTAGCTTGCTGATTTATTGCAGTATCATTGGCTGATGCTTGTTAGTCTGTATGATAAGGTTTTGGATTTTGTATGACTTGTAATCCATTTTTGGTTTTTTGGTTCATCACTTCCATCAACCTCACTGAAATAAAAGTTTCTATTTGCTGTACAATCAATTGCCTTATTGTAATATGGAGGTCTAAAAAAAGAACCCTTTATCACTAACTCCCAAGTAAAAATATTGACAATGAAAGCAATTGTCAGAATGTAAGAGGAAGAAGAGGGCCTTAAAAACTTAGCAAACATAGCCACAGAATAGTCCAAATCTAATGATGCTTCTGAAGACATATCAAAGGAAGAAATGCAAAGGGGAATTAGGAACTGCAATCATTTCTAGCCTGATGAATTAACAATGTTGAAATTCCCCAACCACCTGGTGGCCCAAAATTGGAAAGTCCCCAATCCGTATGAAAGGCCGCAGTCTCATCCACTGTTTTAACAATTACTTTCTGTCCTTTGTTAAGGGACCTTGCAGTTTTATCTACCAGGACTGCATTCACTACTGTAATCACGTTTGGTCTCTCTCTCCTTATCTCTTGCCCTTGAACAGGGAACGTTTTCTTATTCTGATAATAAATCCTTTCACATGAATTCCTAGTAAACCCACCCCTTTTCTCCCTTGACTGATGTCCTTCTTTCTCTATCTCTCCCTCTCCTATGAAATGTTTTCCTTTTCCATCCTAAATTGCCATGGAATGCTGCTGATTGGCTGCGTACTCTAATTTGGCCCAAAAGGTTATAAAAACCAAATTGTACCCCAGGAGTCTGAATCTGCTCTTAGCAGGAGCAGATTCCTTAGCATGCTAATATGTTTCTAAACTTTCTTTGGCCTCCTAGGTTTGACAACCAATTCCCTCCCTCCCCCAAATAATCCTCCCTCTGATGATGAGTATGCAACTCTCAAGAGGTCTGGCCTTCTATATTTGACCCTACAATAATCCAACCTCAGATGCCTCTCCAAAGAGGTTAAGAGAAGCCCTCAATGCTGTACAAAGACCTGGAGGAGGGAGGCAGGACTTCCCAGTTGAGTAATAGCCCAGTAGGCCAATCTGGCTAGATTGAAGAGTACTTGAATGGATGGTACCAGAGTCTGGAAAGGTAAGCTCAAGTCCAATTTTGGACTTGCAATGGAAACTTGCATTTCCCTAGAGGCAAAAGAGCCTGAACTGTGCTTTAGCAATATTGCTTTGGCAAGTCTGTGGAGACTGGGAACGGAGACACCTGAGTTCACCCTCCACAGATTTCACTGGGCTACACTGTTCACAAAAGCCAACACAGGAAAATAAATAAAGGTGCTCAGTTTAGATTCTCCTTTGTCTTTATCAGATTCTGCATTGCATTTCATTTGTACGTGTACATTATGTGTTAATCTGAGTAATTAATAAATTCCCTCAGAGAAGGGCCTGAAATCAATTTTCATCTTTGTAATTCAACCCCTCTATCCTCCCCCAGCCCATCCAACATCCAAGAGGCAGCAGAAAGACACCCTGGAAGCCAGGAATACACACATTCAAGTTCCGCTACTTACACAAATAGGCTGTGTGACCTTGAGCAAGTCACTCCTCTTCTGAGGGGTTTAAGCAAGACTAAATTTTGAGTAGGTAGGTGGAGCAGCGGAAAGAGAATCTGGCTTGGAGGAAGGAAGCGTCATATTCGTGAGGTCGAATCCACCTTCAGATACTTACTAGCTGTGTGACCCTGAACAAGTCATTTAACCCTGTTTGCCTCAGTTTCCTTATCTGTAAAATGAATTGAAGAAGGGAATGGTAAACCACTCCAGAATCTGCCAAGAAAATCCCAAATGCAGTCACGAAAAGTGGGACGTGACTGGAAAATGAACAAGCCTCTAAATTGCAGAGTTCCTCAAGCAACTTCTTACCACAACGAAAACATAGGTTCGTTCTGTGCCCGGAACCCACCATAGTACCTAGCAGGTGTTTGGGAAGCAGGGGTAGGGTCTAGTCTGTACATAGATGGGGGCGGGCGCGGGTGGGGGGGTGTTCCCGGTAGAAACCCACTACAGTGGGTGCAGATGAGTCAGCTGGGCTGAGGGAGTCAGCCCTCTCTAACTATTCTCACTAACTGTTTACGAGCCTTCGGAATGCTCCTTGAAGGATGCCTGCTTTATAGACCACAGGTGGCAGCGTGCCCCTGAGTTCAGGGCACTGGCCTGGGCGTTCTAGATTTGGTCCCTCTCAGGGGCGGAGCCTTTCTTTCTAACTCGAGTCTTCTCCTGGCTTGCTTGGAAACTAAGGCGAAAGTTAAAAAAAAGAAGAAGAAGAAGAAGAAGAAGAAGAAGAAGAAGAAGAAGAAGAAGAAGAAGAAGAAGAAGAAGAAGAAGAAGAAGAAGAAGAAGAAGAAGAAGAAGAAGAAGAAGAAGAAGAAGAAGAAGAAGAAGAAGAAGAAGAAGAAGAAGTGCTTTTGTAAAGCAGCTTATGCTAGGAAATGAAGGGCCGTTGTCAGGAAGGGGTGAGACTGCATGGGGGATTGCCATTTGGAAGTTTCGGAAAGGGAGGAAACACTTTCTCTTAAAATAAGGGAAAGAGCTTGGGCTTGGCCTCGCCCAGATGGCAGGGCTCCAGAGGGCGGAACTGGAGCAAAGGCGACGTAGTAAGAGTGCCCAGGCCCAGGGAGGGCGTGCGAGCAGGAAAGCGAGGGCTGCAGCGAGGCGGAGAAGGCAGGAGCGCTGTCCGAGACAGGAGCCATCCCCAGCGCCCGAGCTCCGGGCTGGGAGCAGCAGCAGCCGCGATGGCGCTCCGCGCTGCTCTGTTCGACCTCGGCGGAGTGCTGCTGCACCCGTCCCCGAACGTCATTTTCAGCCAGGCGGAGGAAGCCTTGGCCCTGCCCAGGTAGGGAGAGGGCCGCTGGCTCGCCCTGGGCGGCCGGCTGGCCCATGGAGCCCCCCGGATGGGCTCCCGACCACCCTGGAGTCAGCGCCGCGCGCCTTTGCCCACCTGGGCTACAGAGGGGGTGGCAATTTTATTTCTCCCTTAAAGGCCCCGCCCCTGAAAGTTAGTGGACGGCCACCTCTAAGTTAAATTACACTCTTTAAGAAGTTTGTTTGCTTTTTTAAAAGCGAGATTTTAAAACACAAACTCCTCTTTGTTTTAAATTAAGGACTGGGAACCTAAAACTACCCAATAAATAAAGACAAGCTGGTCTTACAATTCTTCACACATTGTAACTGCCGTCTCCAAACGTGCCTTTGACCACGTTGAGCATCTATGTCCAGAATCCATTGGCTCAACTCTCACTATCCCCCCTTTCCTTCCAAGTTCAGCTCAAACTGAGCCGCAGTTCGGGAGTCCTTTCCTGGCTCCCGCAGCTTCTAACGTCCCGCCCTCTTCTTCCCCCCAACTATTAAGCTGTTTCTATTTTGTATGAGACGTAGCCTCTGCTAGAATGTAAGCTCCTTCAGGGCAGGGACTATTTCACTTTTTGATTGTGTATCTCCGATGCTTAACACAGTGCCTGGAACAGGGTAAGACCTGAATAAATGTTTGTTGGTTGAATTATTAATTATAAAGTAACTACCAAGTTCAGGCCACTCAGTTTGGGGAGGGTCAAGGGTTGGATTACTTGTACATTTCTGCATCCGGAATCACCGAATTTGAAAGCTGGAAGAAACTTCAGTGCGGTCCAGTTCAGCACATACGTGGAAAGTATCCCTACTGTATAACATACCGGACATGCGGACACACCACCTATCGCAGCAGCTCTTTTCACTTTTGAATAGCTCTAATTGTTAGGAAATTTTTTCTGACCTCAATATTATCTTTGCCTCCTTGGAACTTCTTCCTATTGCTAAATAAATCTAACTCCTCCTTCACATGGCATTCCTTCAAATACTGGAAAGCTACTGTCATGTTGTCCCCCCCAGGCTTCTCTTCCCCAGGTTAAAATATCCCTAGTTCCTTCAGCTGATCCTTATATGACAAGAGATAGCCCAGTTCGCAGGCGTAGAGCAGGAGACCTGGAGTCAGGAAGACCTGAGTACAAGTCTGGTCTCAGATACTTAGTAACTGTGTGACTCTGGGTGGATCCCTCAACTTCTGTCTGCCTCAATTTCTTCACTTATAAAATGGGTCTAATAATATCACCTACCTTTCAGGGTTGGTATGAGGATAAAATAAGATAGTATTTGTAAGGTACTTTGCAAATTTTAAGGTACTGTATAAATATTATTATCCCTTCTAACGAAGAAGAGAATATTTGTAAAATGCATAGCACAGTGCCTGGCATGTAGTGGATGCTTAATACATGTTTATGGGGCCCCTATTCCCCCAAAAAGGAAAAAAAAGAAGGAACCATTCAGCAAAACAAAAATCAGCGTATTGAAGAAGATTCCACACATAAACTTTCACCCTTGCAAAGAAAGAGGACCAAGTGCTTCTCGTATCTTTTCTTTGGAGCAAAGTCTGATGACTCCATTGTATTAGGTTTTGATGCTGTTGATCTTTTCATTTATATTGCTGTAGCCCTGGTTTGTGTTATTTTTCTGGGTCCACTTCATTCTGTGTCAGTTCATATAAGTCTTCCAATGTTTTTTCCAAATTCTTAATATTCATTATTTCTTACATAATATTCTATTACATTCATGTTCTACAATGTATTTATCATCATTCCCCAATCTATGCAATTTCTTTGTTTTACAGGTGAGAGAGAGGTGAAATGATGTGCCCAAAGCTCCACAGTAGTAAGTGGCACAGCTGAGACTTAAACTGGGGTGTCACTCTGAGTCCCCAACTTTTACATTAGTCAGTAAGCATGCTATTAAGTTCCTATTATGTGCTAGGCACTGTACAAAGGGCTGGGCATACAAAGAGGCAAACAACAGTCCCTGAACATGAGGAGCTTATGATCTAATGAAGGATGATAATATAGGAAAGGAAAGCTAAAAAGGGGAGGGGGAAGTAGAGCATACCCAACATTGGAGATTGATGAAGTCCAGATGAGTGGCCTCGGTGTGCTCCATAAATGAAGGATCTTGGAGAAACTTTCTTCCCTCCAATAAGCAGGAGGATGGGGTGCCAGGGGCAGGGGTTACAGATGAGGTATAAGTTCCAGGAGTGATCTTGCAAAATGATGGGACACTTAAGGGGCTTGATTAAATCTTGAGTATGGCAGCCAGGTTAGAAATAAAGAGATGGTGGCTTCAGTGCCTTCCTTAAATGGAGTTCTGACCTGTGTGTTCAGTCATTTTTCAGTTGTTTCCAACTCTCTGAGACCCCATTTGGGGTTTTCTTGGCAAAATACTGGAGTGCTTCACCATTTCCTACTCCAGCTCATTTTACAATTGAAGGCACTGAGGCAAACAGGGTTAAGTAACTTATCTGGGATAACACAGTGAGTGAGTGTCTGAGGTCAGATTTGAACTCAGGAGGATGAGTCTCCTTGGTGCTAGCCACAGCACTCTATCTACTGTGCCCACCTAGCTTTGGGGGGGTCAAGAAAAACATATCTATTCTCTCTTATATATGACAGTCCTTCAAATACCCAAGGATGGCAGTTGTGTATATGTTTCACCACTCCCCCCACCCAGCCTTCTATTCTCCAGATTATCATCCCCACTTCCTTCAACCATCTCCCCATGGGAACAGTTTTCAGTCCCTTCTCCATTCCTGTCACCCTCTTTTGTATGTGCTGCAAGACCAGTGATCTTTGCTATACTCTGTACTTCATTATAGTCATGATCATTAATATTCACTGTTAGATAGGCATGTATTTTAACTTGTGTTTCCATTGTTGCCCTGACTCATCAATTACCCTTGTAACTAAGGGCTTTTCTGGCTTAGTTTAAGATTATAGCTGTGTGCTATCACTTGATAGAGTACAGCAAAGCTCAGTAATCCCCAGGGAGAATTGTTCATGACCTTGACCTTATTAGCTGCGTGCTAACCAGCAGTGGAGTTCTACATATAGGTAGTTGTTCTTGGGGGAATCCCTGAGGTTCTGGCTTTTGAAGTGGCAGTTACCATAGTAACAGAGGCTGACAGCATCTGGAGAGAGTAGGAGTCTTGTTAGGGCTTTGCAGAAAAATCAAATGAGCCAGTTAATGCTGCAGACCATAGGCCCTTTTTAATTTGGCATGTTTAAGGAAGGGCCTGCAAGGGAAATTAGTGAGTTTAATTGGAGACACTCAAGAAGGCAAGGGGCAGCTCAGGGATCTCTAATGCTTCTAAACTAAGATAGTCTATTGGTCTTCCTCCCAATAGGACTGAGACTAGCATTTCCCAAGCAATGGGAAGGACTTTTTCCTTGGCCTGTTTGCTGACCATTGAGGGATGATTGGTTTTCCTGCCCCAGACATCTAGAAAACTGGAAATTTTGAACCTGGAATGCTCCAAGTTTCCAGAAAAGGGGAGGGTCCAGAGAGCAGACAAGTAAGGTAAAAAATGGTTAGCAGGCAGGAGAGGTAGGGCATGACTGGGGTAAAGATAACTTCTTAGAGAAAGAGTAGGCTAGAAAAACAAGATGTTTGCCAACTACAATTCACCTTGATCATTCCCAACAGGCATTAATTAAATACTTAGTATGTCCAAGAATTATGCTAGGCCTTATGAATACAAAAATAAGAATGAAATAGTCCCTGTCCTCAAGGAGCTTTTATTCTGTATGGGGAGATAGTATGTATATATATATAAATTGTGCCAAATAAACACAAGGTAATTCATGAGGAAAGATGTCAACGGTTTGGGGGTCAGCAAGGGCCTCCTGTAGCAAGCCACACTTGAGCTGAACTTAAGGGAAACAAAGGGTTTTAAGACAAGAAAGTGAAGAGAGAGTGCATTCTGGGCTCCTGGGAGAGCTTGGGTAAAGAGAAGGAGACAGAAGATAGAGAAAGCCAGCTGGGCTGCCTCAAGAGGAATAATGTATAATAATTTTAGAAAGGTAGGGTGGAGCCAAGTTGGGAAGAATTTGTGTTTGATCCTAAAGGTCATAGACGCCAGAGTATATTGAGCTGGGGTGGAGAGAAGGGTTGTGGGGCGCAAGTTGGCATGGTCAAATCTGTAATTTAGGAAAATCATTTTGGCAGCTACGTAGAACATAGATTGGAGAGAGGAGACACTAGAGCAGGGGTGGGGAACCTGTGGCCTTCTAGGTCCTTAAGTGCAGCCTTTTGACAGAATCCAAATTTTACAGAACAAATCCTTTTAACAAAAGGATTTTATTGTGTATTTACTACTTATAATTTTAAAAATGTTATTTATTTAATTTGTTTATTTTAATAATTAAATTAATGATTTAATTAATGCATTTATTAATAAAATAAAATTTGTTCTGTAAAATTTGGATTAAGGCAAAAGGCTGCACTCAAGAACCTAGAAAGCCATATGTTGCCTTAAGGTGGTGGGTTCCCTACTCCTGCACTAGAGTCAAGGAGACCAAATAGAAAGCCACTGCCAAGCAGCATGCAGGGGGTGACAGGGGCCCAAACTGAGAAAAGAAGGTGACAAAAGATTGTGGAGGTAGAATTGACAAGACTTGGCCAATGATTGAACATGGGTGATAAGGAAGAGTGAAGAGTCTGAGAAGACTGTGGGTAACTGGAAGGATGGTAATAACCCTGATAAAGGAATTGAGAGAAATGGGTTTAAGGGAAAAGATAAGGAGTTCATGTCCTGAATGATCAGATCACTTAGGCACCAATCAAAGGTGTTAGTAAAAAGCCTGTGTACCATGTACACCTTCAAATAGCTCCATACCAGAATACTAGACTAAAGAGTTTTAGACTGGTAAAATATTGTATTTTGAAATATACATAATTGATAAATCAACCTATGCTGTCATCCATCAATTGCATAATTACATAATTATATGGGTGATGTGTGCCTGACTTGTGGTAGAAACTTCCTAGCTCCTATTGGTCTGATCAGCCACAGTTGGATACTTGGTACCTTGACCCCAAAATAAGTGGTGTCAATTTGGTTCTTTTTGATAACAAAGGACAACAGACAACCAACTACATGACTGACATTTTAGAAATATTTAATAAAATATCCTTGATAAAATAAATGGAATTTAATTCTTATAGATTTGTATTCTAGGGTCCAGAATTCTGTTTTTGTTTGTTTGTTTTGGGGGCAATTGACTGTGGTACGTTATTAGAGAAGTTAGTGTGAATTTGGCACAGTCTATTCAAAGTCAAACATCCAGATATTTGAGAATAGTCATTTTGTATTTGATTGTGTGACTTTGTATTTGAACATAAAAGTACCATTGGTTGTGACCAATGCTTAGCACAGCACCTGGTATATAGTAGCTGTTTAATAAATAGTGATTAGACTGACTGGTGTGCCCTGAGGCCAGGTTCTGATATCTGGAAATGGTTACCAGATAGGATTAATCAGGGTAGCTTTAAACCAGTTTTGAGACAGACTTTTGGTTCCAAGGCCACTGATTTTCTTAGGAGTAGCTGTAGGAATCAATTTTCTGATTGGGAAGCCAGCAAACTCAGCACTATCCACTAGGGATAGCAGGAAAGCAAGAGGGTTGGCCTTTTCTAGAGTCTATGACCACAAGTCACAAACCAGGAAATGCAGCTAGAGTGAAGCACAAGATTTGGAGTGGGGAGAGGGGCATTGATTCACTTCTATCTGATTCATTGCAGAATAAAGACTGGGTAACCTTGGAGGTGGGTGTAGTGACAGTAAATAATAATAATAAATGAGACTCAACTGGGACTCACCATTCCCATCTAAATATATTAATTGCCATAGAAACGTCTTAACTCAGGTGATCAGATACCCAGGGTTTCTGAGGTTCCAAGTGGTCTTGCTTTTGATCTTAAAGAGGCTTCCAAGAAAAAAGTCAATGGGGGTGGGGTGGAGGTGGGAGACTGTTTTTATCTTGTTCACAAATTAGGAGAGTGGTCGTGCCAGGGTAACCATATTGGAGATATTGGGGTTCAGAAGGGAGCCTCATCCAGAACTGTATCCAAGATGGTCCAAGAGGGACTATTTACGATTTAAGGGACCCAAGTAAAGGCTGAGCCTGAGGCCTGAAAGAGAACAGATGGGGGAAAAGGTGCAGACCAGAGGAAACTGTAAATTGAATGGGGCAAAGTGATGATCAGGCATAAATCAAGAAGAGCTTTCGGGTCAGTGAAGAACAAAAACCAGGTTAACAGCCTCTATCTTATCTCTCTCACCCTATCCTCTTAGTCCTTCTAGGGTGATGCCATTTTCTTTCTCATTTACTAGTCAATCCTTTCTCTTCCTGGTTTTTCCAATAACCCCCCTTAGGTCCTGGGCAAAGCTGCTGGCATTGGAGAATGTGGGTTTCCTTAACTAATTTGATGTCTAAGCTATTTGAAATTTTCCTATAAAGACTTGAAGGCTATCAGCCTCGCACTTCCTTAGTTATTAAATACATGGGCAAGGGGCATAGGATCTTTGCTTGGGGCGGATGTCATGACTGTAACAGAAAACAGAGATGCAGAGCTGTTCAAGTCCAGTTTTGTTCCTGTTTTCTCTGCAAAGGAGAATGGACTTTATACTGGAAATGACAAAATAAAAGTGAAGAGGGAGATGGTAGCCAAGATAAATAAGGAGATAAGAGAGTACTTAGCTACCCTTAATGAATAAATTCAAGTCACCTGCTACAAATGAACTATATGCTCAGGTCCTGTAAGAACTGGTAGATACAATTGCAGTCAGTTGGTGCAGTGGATAGAGCATTGGGCATGGAATCAGGAAGACTCATCTTCTGACTCTAGCCCTCTGGAAAAAAAAGGAAAGAGAAGAGTCTGCAAACTCTAGCCAATAAACTTGACTTTGAATCCTGATAAAAATCTAGAGATATTTGACAGACATCTAGATGGGGAAATGGCAATTACAAAGCACCAGTATGGCTTCATCAAGAACAGATCATTCAGACTATCCTTATTTCCTTTTTTGAAAGTGTTATTAAACTATAGATGAGGGGAATGTTGTGGCTTTCATTTCTCTAGATTTCATGGGGACTTTTGATAAAATATACTATTCTTATGAAGAAGATAGATTAGGTGGTAATATGGCTGTGGTAATGATGATATGGATTTAGAGATGGTTGTATAACCAGACTCAAAGTATAGTTGTTAATGGTTTAGTGTTAATGTATCAGCAGATCTCCAGTGGAGAACCCTAGAAATCTTTGGCTGTTTTCTATGAGAATCACCTGAAGGGACTTGGAGTGTTTAGCCTAGGAAAGAAGACTTGAGTGAGGGAGTATGGCATGATAGTTGTGTTCCAGTATGTGAAGGACTGTCATGTTGGGGAGGGATCAGATTTATTCTCTTCGGCCAAGAGAAAAGAGCCAGTAATATTGAGTGGAAATTGCAGAGGCAAATTTAGGTTTTGTATTGGGGAAAACTTCCTAACAATTAGGAATATTGGGGGCGGAGCCAAGATGGCGGAGTAGAAAGATGCACATACACATAGCTCCAAACCCACAACCCACAGAACGGCTAGAGGGGATCAACTCACGGTGAATTCTGCACCCAGAGGCCACGGAATATTGGAGCGAGGGAGATTTCTGTTCCGGAGAGACCTGCAAACCTCTTGTGGGGGGGTCCTTCGCGCTGAGGACTGGGCGCCGGGACTGGGAGCTGAGTGCAGCCCTGCAGCGGCCGCGACACCGTGAGGAAAAGATCCGAGCGGCTACGGGGATGGGATCTCCAGCGGCCACGCGGGTCCCTCCACCCACAGAGGGACCTGCAAACCTCTCGCAAAAGGTCCGTCACGCTGCATGTGGAGCCCGGCCCAGACCTGCAGCGGCTGCGGCTCCGAGAGGTACAGATCCGAGCAGGCTTCAGGGACGGGATCTCCAGCGGCGGCACAAGCCCCTCCACCCACAGGTGACGGGGGTCAGTGAGAAAGTCTCTTTGGCGGGTCGAGAGGGGAGTGGGGTGCCCCCATGGCTCGGGCCCCCCCAGGAGATAGAAGCTGAGAGGCGGTTGCAGACAGGGGCTCCCCAAGCGGGCGGGAGCCTGGATCCATTGTGGAAGGTCTGTACATAAACCCCCTGAGGAAACTGAGCCTGAGAGGCGGCCCTGCCCCGACCTGACCATCTGAACTTAGTTCTCACACTGAATAGCAGCCCTGGCCCCGCCAAAAGCCCTAAGGCAGGAAGCAGCATTTGAATCCCGGTCCCCAAACGCTGGCTGGGAGGACCAGGAGGCGAGGTGGGTGTGAGGAGAATATTCAGAGGTCAAGTCACTGGCTGGGGAGAATGCCCAGAAAAGGGAAAAGAAATAAAACTATTGATGGCTACTTCCTTGGAGAACAGACATTTCCTCCCTTCCTTTCTGATGAGGAAGAACAATGCTTACCATCAGACAAAGACACAGTAATCAAGGATTCTGTGTCCCAGCCCACCCAATGGGCTCAGGCCATGGAAGAGCTCAAAAAGAATTTTGAAAATCAAGTTAGAGAGGTGGAGGAAAAACTGGGAAGAGAAATGAGAGGGATGAAAGAGAAGCATGAAAAGCAGATCAGCTCCCTGCTAAAGGAGAACCAAAAAAATGTTGAAGAAATTAACACCTTGAAAACTAGCCTAACTCAATTGGCAAAAGAGGTTCAAAAAGCCAATGAAGAGAAGAATGCTTTCAAAAGCAGAATTAGCCAAATGGAAAAGGAGATTCAAAAGCTCACTGAAGAAAATAGTTCTTTCAAAACTAGAATGCCACAGATGGACGCTAAGGATTTTATGAGAAAGACAGATATCACAGAACATAGCGAGAAGATTGGAAAAATGGAAGATAATGTGAAATATCTTATTGGAAAAACAACTGACCTGGAAAATAGATTCAGGAGAGACAATGTAAAAATTCTGGGACTACCTGAAAACCATGATGAAAAGAAGAGCCTAGACATCATCTTCCATAAAATTATCAAGGAAAACTGCCCTGAGATTCTAGAACCAGAAGGCAAAATAAATATTCAAGGAATCCACAGAACACCGCATGAAAGAGATCCAAAAAGAGAAACTCCTAGGAACATTGTGGCCAAATTCCAGAATTCCCAGGTGAAAGAGAAAATATTGCAAGCAACTAGAAAGAAACAATTCAAGTATTGTGGAAATACAATCAGGATAACACAAGATCTAGCACCCTCTACATTAAGGGATCAAAGGGCATGGAATAGGATATTCCAGAAGTCAAAGGAACTAGGACTAAAACCAAGAATCACCTACCCAGCAAAACTGAGTATAATACTTCAGGAGAAAAAATGGTCTTTCAATGAAATGGAGGATTTTCAGGTTTTCTTGATGAAAAGACCAGAGCTGAAAAGAAAATTTGACTTTCAAACACAAGAATGAAGAGAACCATGAAAAGGTGAACAGCAAAGAGAAGTCATAAGGGACTTACTAAAGTTGAACTGTTTACATTCCTACATGGAAAGACAATATTTGTAACTCTTGAAACATTTCAGTATCTGGGTACTGGGTTGGAGTACACACACACATATGCACACACGCACACATACATAGAGACAGAGTGCACAGAGTGAATTGAAGAGGATGGGATCATATCTTAAAAAAAAAAATGAAATCAAGCAGTGAGAGAGAAATATTGGGAGGAGAAAGGGAGAAATTGAATGGGGCAAATTATCTCTCATAAAAGAGGCAAGCAAAGACTTATTAGTGGAGGGATAAAGAGGGGAGGCGAGAGAAAATCATGAGGTCTACTCTCATCACATTCCACTAAAGGAAAGAACAAAATGCACACTCATTTTGATAGGAAAACCTATCTCACAATACAGGAGAGTGGGGGACAAGGGCACAAGCAGGGTGAGGGGGAGGATAGAGGGGAGGGCATGGGGAGGAGAATGCAATCCGAGGTCGACACTCATGGGGAGGGAAAGGATCATAAGAGAATAGAAGTAATGGGGGACAGGATAGGATGGAGGGAAATATAGTTAGTCCTATACAACACAACTAGTATGGAAATCATTTGCAAAACTACACAGATTTGGCCTATATTGAATTGCTTGTCCTCCAAAGGGAAGGGGTGGAGAGGGAGGGAGCTAAAGAAGTTGGAACTCAAAGTGTTAGGATCAACTGTAATGTTCTTACCACTAGGAAATAAGAAATACAGGTTAAGGGGTAAAGAAAGCTATCTGGCCCTACAGGACAAAAGAGAAGACAGAGACAAGGGCAGAGAGGGAGGATAGAAGAGAGAGCAGATTGGTCACAGGGGCAATTAGAATGCTTGGGTTTGGGGGGGGGGAGGGGACAAAAGGGGAGAAAATTTGTAACCCAAAACTTTGTGAAAATAAATGTTAAAAGTTAAATAAATAAAAAAAATAAAAAATAAAAAATAAAACAATTAGGAATATTTCCAAGTAGAATAAGCTACCTTGAGAGGCTGTGGATTCTCCCTCCTTGGAGGTCCTTGAGCTGAAGTTGGGTGGTATCTAGTATGTTATAGTGAAATCCCATAAAGGGACAAGAGATAACTATTGCCCTCTTAATGGAAGCTTGGGAGGCAATGGTAAGAGAAATAAAGACACAGACAGAGAAAGAGAAACAGAGGCAGAAATAGAGAGGCAAAGAGAGAGACAGAGGTAGACAAAAAGAGAGACAGTAACAAAAAAAGAGGGAAAGAGACCGAAAGTGGGAGAAAGAGAACCCATGCAATTTTATTAGTTATGTGCAAAAGATTATTCAAACCCTCAATTTTTTTCTTTTTATGAACCTGGTATGAAAAGGACAGGGGCAAACCAAGGAAAGCCTATGTAAGACTGGACACTTTTTCCTGGGGAATCCTTAGGTGTTTTTCTACATGGCTGCCTAGAAGAGTAGCCTAGCACAAAATGGGAAGGAAGAATCGACTTTTCCCATGGACTTTTGTTTAGAGTTAGAGGGTTGTAATCATTTGTGCAGCACCTTTAGGAAGATTGTGTAGCTAGTTAGTTATCATCTAGAAGACTCCTGTTTCCCTCTGTCTCTCTGTCTCTCTATATAGCAAATGCTTAATAAATATTTTTTTCATTCATTCATTTTCATGTTACACAATAAACAAATTAGAGACTTCCAGTCATGTTTCTGGACCAAAGGTATATCACCTTAGAGAACAAAAATAAAAGCTTGGTATTAAATACATGCCACTGGACTTATGGGATGTGACTGAGTCTGTCCGACCTGCAGATGGCACCTAAAAATGGGTCAAAATCCAAGAATGGAATTGAGAAAGCCTCAGAGGCCAGTGTCCACATGAACCCAACCAGTACTATCTTGACAAAGTGGTGAGAAAGCAATGACTGAATCTTGTCAATTTGTTTATAGGAGGGCTTATCATAGCGATTTAAGAACAAATAATCTCCACCTTAAAGTACAAAAAAGTTATCCTCAGATGTTCCAAATTTATTGATCGATTCAGATTACGTGAACAAAATTGTACAAATTGTGTAATATATCATAGCATTTAGCAAAAAATTAGCACCTTCTTAATAACCAGAAAGATAGAACATAGTGGTCAGTATCATACATTAAAAGCTGAATCCCCATACTGCAAATACAGATCTCAAAATATCCCAGAGTTCAACAAATAAACTATATTAGAACTAGAACATTATCACAAACATAATTGTTGTGCACAATTTCCAGGGATAATACTAATACAGAAAAAATTTATGAAGAATAATAGCTAGGATTCATATGGTACTTTAAAGTTTGCAAAGCCCTTTGCAAAAATATTATCTCATTTTATCCTCACAACATCCCTAGGATCTAGGAACTATTATTATCTCCATTTTGCAGATGAAAAAGCTGAGGTAGACAGTGTCAGTCAATAAGCGTTTATTAAACAACTGCTATGTGCCAAGCCAAGATAAGTACTAGAAATACAAAGGCAAAAGATAGTTCCTGCCCTCAAGAAGCTTATAATCAAATAGGAGGAGACAACATGTAAACAACTAGGTACAAACAAACAATGCACAGGATAAAGGAAGGCACTAGAATTTAGAGAGACTGGGAAAGGTTTCCTGCAGAAGGTGGGATCTAAGCTAGGACGTTAAGGAAATAGGGCAGTGAGGACGCAGATATGAAGAGGGAAAGCACTGCAGGTGTTGGGGAACATCCGGTAAAAATGCCCAATTGGGAAATGGAGCATCTTGGGAAAGGAACAGCAAAGAGGTCATCTTCACAGGATCACAGAATATGGATGGTAGGGGGAAGGAGGACATGGTAGGTATAAAAACACTGGAAAAGTGTGTGTGTGTGTGTGTGTGTGTGTGTGTGTGTGTGTGTGTGTGTGTGTGTGTGTGTGTGTCTTCAGTCAGGGTGGGAAGGTGGCAAGTAGCTAGGTTATGTTGAACTTCGAATGACAAACATGATTTTTCATTTGATCCTGGAGGTGATAAGGAACCACTGGAGTTTATTCAGTTGGAAGAAACACTTGAGAAAACTGCTCTTGAGAAAAATTACTTTGGTGACTGAGTAGGAAGAGACTTGTGGCAAGTAGTCCAACCATCAAGCTATTATAATAGGAGAACATGAGGATCCATACCAGGGTACAATATTATAAGAAAGAATGGGGAGTATTAGAGATATGTTACAAAAGTGAATAGGTCTTGGTAGCAGATTGGATAATGGGGAGAAGAGTGAGAGATAGTGAGGAGTTCAGGATGACAACTATGTTGGGAGCCTAGGTGACTGGGAGCATGATGGTAGCCTCAATAGTAATAGAGAAATTTGGAAGATAATGAGTTTAGTTCTGTACTTACTGAGTGAATGTGCAATATATCCAGTTCTAGATGTCAAATAGATAGTTGGAGATAGAGGTTAGAATTAGATAAATGGATCTGAGAGTCTTAATTTAATGGAGGAAACTTAGTCAGAGAGAGAGAAGAAATGACTTATTCTATGGCCATATAATGAATAAGTACCATTTGTGTTACGCCAGGCTCACTATCCAACAGGATGGACTAGCTGTGACTTTTAACATTCTGAATACTCCTTCACTTTTTTTTTGTTTGCTTGAAACATCTAGGGGCTTTTTAAACAAAGTCATTACTCAAGGAGGCCTTGATAGCTCCTACCAGCACCTCATGAAAGGAGAGATCACATTTTCACAGGTAAGACTTCCCTGGGGCAGATTCCCAATCGTGGAATTATTGGAATATGAATATGCTCATTGTATTCCAAAATGGTTAGACCAATTCTCCACAAGTGGGTACATTAATGTGCCTATTTTTCCCCTCCAGCATTGGCTTATCTATTTATTTTTGTAGTGGATTCCTCTCATGGAAGAAGATTGTAGGAAGCTTTCTGCAGCCTCAGATTTCTGCCTCCCAGAGCAATTCTCTGTACGAAAAATCTTTGAAGATGTGATTTCCAGAGGAAAGATCAACTACCCTATTCTTCAGGCTGCCATCACTTTGAGAAATAGGGGTAAGAGCCAAATGCTTTACACTTTTTGTCCTGGGGTCTCCATAAATACTAGAGGCATTGAGTCCAAAATGGAACAAAATGCTCCTAGATATAATAAATCAAAGATTTGAGGACTCTCTAGAAGCAGGTTAGGGACCATACTAAATCTTAACAAAGTGTAAATGAAGAAAATAACATTGATATGTCCAAAACTGATGATTTCATCCACATAGCAACTCCCTCCACTGATGCCTGTCATTGTCCTACAATCTTCCAAAGTTCAGAGAGATTAACTGACTTGATCACACAGCTAATAAGTGGCAGTGTCCAAAGTGAGATTTGCATTTGATCTACTATACCAACTTTGAATTTCATCTTTCAGATTTCTGCTTTAGAGGTGGAGTGGTTGACTTGTGAGTTGTGAGACCTGAATTCATTCATTGATATGGGATGGGATAAGGTAGAATACTCTTACATTTAGGTATATGGAAGCCTGAAACCACTCCACTATCTTTTGGGCAGCAGGCTATAAATATACCACCTGGCTTTATTATTTTCTCACTCAGAACAATACAGAAATCATTGCATTCATTGTTTTCCTCTCACTTCAAGAACTGACTGACTTTGTTGGGTACCTCCATCCAGAAAATATGTCTCAGTTTCCCCAGCTGCAAAATGGGAGAAACAATCCTTGAATTCCAGAACAAGAGTTGTAAGGAAGTTTGATACATGGTGGTTATGATAGATTGCAATGTATTTCACTTAAACACATAATGAGGAGATTTAACTCATTTTCGTACCTGTGACTTAGGAGGAGACCAGGGGAAAGAATGATAGCTCATCATAAGGCCATCTTCAAACCTAGATTGTAGTTCTGAGAACTGAGGATCTGGAAACAGGGTCACAGAAGGGAAATTGTGGAAGAGGGGAGGCTACATTTGCTATCCTGATGCATGTCAGTTTGGTAGTTCTTTCTTGTAAATAAGATGGCATCCCTGTAGGTGGTTTTGATCTTTTCAAAGAAAGACACTGGTGGCAGTCATTTCCTATATGTATTTTTTTTCTCTCTTAGGATATAAAACCTGCATCATTACCAACAACTGGTTGGATGATAGTCCCCAGAGAGGTAGAATTGGCCAGTTGTTATGTACCCTAAGCAAACACTTTGACCTAATGATAGAATCATGCCGAATTGGAATGGCCAAGCCAGAACCAGAGATTTATAAGTTTGCCCTGGAGGCATTGAAGGTGGCACCACATGAGGTGAGTTGGTGTTTCCCTATTGCAAGAATATCTTAATTTGAGGGAGAAAGTGAGTAACAACAAACAATGCAGGAAGCTTAGGGAAGTTTAAGGAAAGTTGGGAGAGGAAGGTTGGGAATGGGAATAGAGAGGAAAGGGAGAAGATAGAAGCAGAGTAAGGGAAAGAGAAGAAGGCCTCTCCAGAGGACTTTGCTCTCACCCTGAGTGGCACAGAGTGGGAGAGGCAGAGCACTGGATAGTGGTTCTTAGAGGTTGATTGTTGGTTGAAATCAAAGTTGAAAACTGAAGAAAAGTGAAGGAATTTTGAAAAAATACAGTTGACATATTTCTTACCTTCTAATGGGTGTGGGAGGGGCTTAAGAGTAAGAGAGTATTTGGAACTCAATATGTTTTCTAAAATGCTAAAAATAATGCATTTAAGTTTTTTAAAAAAAATTTTCATTATCTTATGAAAAAAGAAAAGAAAAATGAAGTTGAACTCACATCTTATTAGCAAAGATGATAAAAATGGAAAATGACCATTGTTGGAGGGGCTGTGGAAAAACATTGTAAAGATATTTTTTCTTCTTGTTAACCATTTCTTTTTTAATCTTAGCTACATTGGATTTGCTTGTGCAAAAATTTCTTTTTATGTGATTAAAATTTTCTGCTTCCTCTTTTATAATCCTTTCTTTCCCTTGTTTAGTTATGAACTGTTGCCCTATCCATAGATCTGAAAGATACTTTTTCTTTGCTCCTTCCAATTGTTATGATGTCACCCTTTATGTCAGAGGCAATTACCTGTTTGGGAGCTTTTGGCATGTGGTATAGGATGTTCATTCTGATGCTGGCTTTTTTTTTGGTGGCCCCTCCTTTATCATGCTGTAGGCTTCTGGCTTATCTTTTTATGCATTTCACAGGGTGGACAAAGTTACTTACTGTAGTTTCTTATTAGATTTCTTGATCTTTATGCACTCTGGAACTATTTGTAGGCTGTTGCCAAAGTAGATGCATAGGAGTTAGGCTGCTGCTTCTGTTCAAACAGCCATCTTAGGCAGAAGCCAGTTCTGACTGATCTTCAAGCAGCACAGTTGAGTGAGAAGAAATCAGGAAGACCTGAGCTCGAGTCCTGAATCTGACCTATTTTAGCCGTGTTATCATGGGCAAGTCACTTAACTCTAAATGTTCCAGGTAAATTTCTAAGACTATCATTTGAAGAGGAGTTGGCAGATATGTTTGGGTGGAGGGATCGACTCCAGGTCTCTCCACTGCACTACCCAAAGATGAGGACTGTATTCATGGAGGGCATCCCTATAAGTGGGAGCTCCCCATGATAACGCTATTGCAGCTAAGGGATACTGGAGGGAAGGTCTCAGGTAGTGTGGTATGTTGAAAAAATTGATGCGTTTGGAGTTGGAGCACTTGGCTTTACATCCCAGCTCTGTGTTAAGTGACTGCGTGACTTTGGGCAAGTCATTGCAGTCATTTTCTCTTTCTGGACCTTGGTTTCCTGTTTTGTACAGAGAGAGTTGGAGATGACTTTGGAGGGCCCTTTCAGGTTGGAATCTACAATCGGAAGATTATTATCCTCTTGGAAAACAGTATCTGGTATAAGCTGAGAGCTTTTTAAAGATCTTTGTCAGAAGCAAGTATGTATTTGATCTTGTGTCAGAGCCCTACTTAAGAGAATAGCTTTCATAGTTAGTTGGGAAAAGATAAATGCAGAAGTTCACATGGCTAATATAGAGATGCCAGGGTTACTGTAAGATCTCTCTTCTGCTGCTGTTGGGGGTTGTGTGATGTTGATGGAAGGGGAGAAAAGGAAGGAGAAGGAGATGGAAAATGTGGGGATAATTTCTGAGGTAGACCCTCGACATGGTGGGAACCAAATGACATTATATTTGCATATCCATATTCAAATATGCATTATAAATGTATATTTATGTCTATACATCTCTGTATGTATATGTGTATGTACATGTATTATGTGTGGATGGACATATATTTGTACACAGATATACTTTATGACATGTGTGTATGCACGTGTATATTTTGTATATATGTGTACATATGCATATATACACACATACATGTAAACACAGAGTTTATGGATATGTATGCATGCATGTATGCATACATATACACACAGAGATAATATTTTAATTAGCAGGCAAGACTTGTTATTGATACAGAAGTTATCTTCCAGTTTTCTGTGTACAGCAAGAGTGTTGACTCAACATAGTATCAGAATTAGTAAAAATCAAAGAAGAATGACAGTGAGAAAAAGAGATGACATATAATTAAAACTACTCAATCTCCAACTATTAGATTTAGGGTTTAACATTTTGACATGTAATCTACATGGGGTAATCACCTTTCAGCCTGCTATGTTACCATATTTATTTTCATCATCCCAAATTCTGAGAAAATGTAGGCTTATGTTTGAATATGTTCTTATCAACTATGAAAATTGGAACACCTTTCTTACTCATTAGACAGTGATCAGAGTCATCACTCCAGGCTATTAAATATAATCTACTTAAACTTACAAAATCTTTTTTTCCACATAAGGAGTTCATCTCTCATTACTTATCTTTTAAGCTTGAATAACACGCCTGTACAATTAACTGCATAAACAAAGAGTGTAATATATAAAAACATGAAGACATAAAATAATTACTTACAATGTTTTAGTTGTGAGAAAAATCATAGCTAGAATCACTTTTAATATCCCTGCTACTCTTGACTTTTGAATAAAGTCCTATCATTCATCTGTGAGGAAAGCAGCCAGTCTCTCAAAAATCCTTTTCTTATTTATTCACATTAAATACATTCTCTTGTGTTCTCTTTGTTCTCTCAAACATCTGGTCATGATGTAATCTGTGACTGACAGTTGCCATTTCTTCACAGATAACATTTAAGATTCATTTTCTTTATAGCTGACAGGTAAGGCTCTCTATTCCTCAAAGTCAATCAGAGAATGACTGTGACTGTTCAAAGTTCCATAACATCTTTTTAAAAATAAATAAATTTTTTTTTAACATTTAAAAAAAATTTGAGGCCCCATTTCTGTCCCCCATACCACTTCCTTCCCTATCCACTGAGAAAGCCTGCAATATCACATCAATTATGCATGTGAAGTCCTGCAAAACATATTTCCATATTAGCCATGTTGCAAAAAAAAGGAAAGAAAGTGAAAAAAAATGATACTTCAATCTACATTCATAGTTCAGCATTCAGAGTTCATTAGGTCTATCTCTGGAGGTGGGTAGCATTTTTCATCATGAGTCTTGAATCACAGTATTGATCAGAGTAGATGTCTTTCACAGTGGATCTTCGTTGCAATATTGCTTTTACTGTGTATTTGGTTCTTCTCACTTCACTTTACATCAGTTCATTTAATTCTTCCCAAGTTTTTCTGAAACCTTCCTACTTATCATTTCTTACAGCACAAAATTTGTTCCACCATTCCCCAGCTGATGGATATCCCTTCAATTTCCAACTCTTTGCCACCACAAAAAGAGCTACTAAAAATGTTTTTGCACAAATAGGTCCTTTTCATTTTTCTTTGGTCTCTTTGGAATATAGACTTAGTAATGGTGTTACTGGGTCAAAGGGTATACATAGTTTTATAGCCCCTTGGGTGTAGTTCCAAACTGTTCTCTAGTTCAAAGTTCCATACATAACATCTTAAAGAGAAAGTAGTAGTATTTATAAACTGGGGAAAGCTGTTAAAGTTGGAATTAAGTAAATAACTGTCATTCAAAATGGCAATGGACACAGAAATTATATCCAAACTGATTATAATAATTTGATGCAGAAGTCCAAGCAATGTAAATAAATTGCCACAATATGGAGACTAGAAGAGCCCACAAAGCTCTGACTTACTTGACAGATGGAGAAAAATGACTGCCAAAGTCAAAACTAAATGTATAAAGTCATTTGTAAAATCTGATGAAAGATAATGGATGATCACAGGCAACATGTTCTCATAAAGCAGAGAGAAGCAGTGGAGGGTAAAAACAAAGTTAAAGTCCAGGCCTGATTCTGGGCTGGTCTTGTAGTTCAGGCTTGTGATTACAAAAAACAAGACACTTGTAGACCATGTAACAAAGTGTACTTACCTGTAGGAGGCAAAAAGTATGCAATAATGATATAGCATTCATTCAGCTGAGTATAACTTCCCTGTTTCTGTGTTGGCCATGTTGGTTCACTGATCAGAAGCTTGAGGATTGAGAACCTTAGGCCCTCAGGAAGCTTCATCAGTGGTTTAAAGCTTTAGCTCCCTGGATTAGTTAAGTCCTGAAGAGGTTTTTGATACCTTTTAAGGAAAAAAAAATTAACCTAACCTGTGTGGCATAGGGCCCTAGGAAGAGATAACCCAGCCCAACATGACAGGCCTTTGAAGATATACTTTCAAATTCACTTAAAAAGAAATTTGTCAAGACATCCAACTTAGCCAGGGGCTCTTAATCTGGAATCAATTAACTTATCTTTTTAAATATTTTGATAACTATATTTCAACACATTTGCTTCTTCTTATAATCCTATATATTTCATTTTTTGCATTTGAAAAACAGTGTTCTAAGAAGGCTTCACTAGACTGCTGAAGGAGTCTATGATAATAAAGCAAAAAGAACTAAGGATTCCTGAACTAAGCAAAGTCATGCTAAGGGCATTTAAGAACAAAAAAGAAGTCAGACAACAAAAAGAAGAAAAATGGAAAATATTTGTAAAATCATTGCCTTAGCTGTGCTTATAGAAAAAAGTATAAATGGCACTAAAGAGAACAAAGATGGGAAAAGCCCTCAAATTAGACTAAATGTGGATAGAAGGGATACACGACAGAGTTGACACAATTGTGAGAGTGTTGAAGGAAGGAAAGACACCAAAGGAGTAAAAAATCTTAGACTTTATTAATATTGAAAAAACCAAGCAAGAGAACTACCAATATGTAAATTACTCTCCCATGTACACAAAATCTTTATGAAACTCATTTCACTTTGAAGATGAGCAGGAATAAAATACATCACCAAAGAATTTTGTGATGGGAAGAACAGATAGACTGGTCACATACACACAAGGACAAAAGGTGACAGATGAATAGACATCGTTCTCATAGGTACCCTCACAAGGTATCCAATATGTTGGGTGGACCATGTGCAGCAAACTTCTGAGACCACATGGACAAGAATTGCACAAGGGCAGGTATGGATGGGATGTGGTCTTCATCACTGAATGGAATTTCTGAATAGATGAGATCACAGATCCATTTGTGTGTGGAGTATCAAATGAGAAAATGTATGTAAAGTGCTATGGAAACTCTATGGAAGCTCTTTGGAAACTCTATGGAAGCCCTATGGCTATCAACCGCAAATCATGAGCAAATTACTTTACCTTCAAGTTAACCCACAGTGCCCTGTCCTGAATAAACCCAACCTCTATCTGCTTTATCTGTAGAATAAGGATCAAAATAGCTCCTACCTCTAGGGTTGTAAGGATCAAGTGAGATAATATTTGCCAAGTGATTAGTTCAGTGTCTGGCACGTAGTAGTTGCTGACAATGCTTATTTCCTCTCCTCCTCTCTCCCTTCCCCATGGGTTTCAATGGTACTTTAAGCAGGTATTGGAAAAAAGCTTAATGGTCTCTTCATTATTGACATAAGTAAAAGCAATAAGACTACTTGCTCTCTTCCTATTGTTTAGAAAAGAAATTATCAACCATGTACAGTTGATTTCAGATAATATCTCAAAGTGGGGTTCATGAAAACATAATGGACATATGCCCATAGATTCTACTCTCTTAAGTACTAAGATCACCCCATTCCCCACTATCCTTGATCTATACCTTCCTTGAACTATATACTATAGTTCGTCCTTGCTAGGATTTTTTGAATAGCACCATGATGTGGTAGAAAAGATGGAGTGGATCACTATAAAGTTTTTGGAAGGCCCATAGGCTAGATTACTTGAGTTATCACTGATATAAAAAATTATGAGGTGGTCTATATTCTCTGTAGCCTGTTTGCTGGTCCCCATATGCAACACTCCATCTCCCATCTCTGTGACTTTGCATAGACTGTCTCCATGCCTAGAATTCTCTCCCTCCTCATCTTTGCCTCATTGAACTAACTACCAGTCCAGTTGTTAATTCTTCCCACTGCTGTCCTCAAATGGCAGTGGGGAGAGAGGGACTGTACTTGTGATTTCATTCCTCCTACTGAGAAAACTCCATTTGTCAATGTAGTTATACATCTTCTTGACGAGTTATTATCTTAGAGAACTGCCTGGTTAAGTGACTTGGCTAAAATACCAGGACCAATTTGTACCCAATATGTCAGTTAAAACAAGGTTGCACTTAACTCCAAGGCGAGCTCTCTAGTCACTATGCCATGTTTCTTTCTATGAGGTTGGCCTAAAATAAACACATATAGTTATACAATTGAGTTAGAACCTGGTTTGATAAAAGAAAAAATAGCCACTTTGATTTTAGCCCTTGTGAATGATTTTTTAAAATCTTTTATTACTCTAAGTCCTTAAGCATTTATCATTTTTGACTGCTTCATTGGAAGAAATTAAATATTCTTATTACTTTTAAAAAATGGACAAAATGAGAGTACAGCATAGTTCCTACATCAAAGGAAAGACTCTAGAGCAGGAGTTCTTCAGAGTTTTGTCATGATCCTTTGACAGCCTGGTGATGTCTATGGACCTCTTATAACGTTTTCAAGCCTTTTCTCTGTCTTACTTCTACTCCCCTCTCTTGTTTCCTGTACCTTTCCCTACCCTGATCCATCACTGATAAAAATAATAGGGGTAAAAAAGATCTTTTATAGACATGTATACCCAAAGAAAGCAAATACCTGTATTGACCATATTAAACAACAATAACAACAAACTATATATCTCAGTCTGCACTCTGAGACTTTAGCTGCATTGACTTTCTTTATGAAAAAGACTTTTAATTGTATGTAATCCAAATGGTCCATTTTACCTTCTGTCATCTTCTTTATCTCTTGTTTGATCACAAACTTCCTCTATCCATAGATCTGACAGATAATTTCTTCCTTGCTCTTCTGATTTGTCTATGCAATTGCCCAGTGTTGTCTATGTTGTGCACCCATTTGGCATATGGTGTGAGAGGTTGGTCTAGACCTAGTTTTTCTGCCAGACTGCTTTGCAGATTTTCCAGAAGTTTTTGTTGAATAATGAGTTTTTGCCCCAATAGCTAAACTCTTTAGTTTTATCAAACACCAGGTTACTGTCCTCAGTTGCCTTTGTATATTATATGCCTAATCTGTTCCACTAATCAATCTCTCTGTTTCTTAACAAATACCAAATTGTTTTGATGATTATTACTTTGTAGTATAATTTAATGTCTGGTACTATTAGACCTCCTTCCTTCCTACTTTCCCCCCCCCCCCCCATTAATTTCCTTGAGATTCTTGATCTTTTGTTCCTCTAGATGAATTTTATTATTTTTTATAGCTCTACAATGTAATCTTTTGGTAGTTTGATTGCAATGGTATTGAAAATTAACTTAGGTATTGCTGTTTTTATTATATTGGCTCAGCATACCTACAAACAATATTTCTCCAGTTATTTAGGCCTGTCTTTATATGTGTTTAAGCGTTTCCTGGGGTTGTGTTCATATAATTCTTGTGAGTGTATCTTAACAGATTCAAGTATTTATATTTTCTTTATTTTAATTGAAATCTCTTTATCTCTTCCTGCTGAATTTTATTTGTTATACAGAAATGCTAGTGATTTATATATTTTGTTTTATATCCTGAAACTTTATTGAAGTTGTTCATTGTTTCAGGTAGTTTTTTTATTGACTCACTAGAGTTATCTAAGTAAAACTACTGTATCATCTGCAGAAAGTGATAATCTTATTTGCTCTTTTCCTATGTTTATTCTAGTACTTCTATCTTTAAGAAATAATTTTAAAATATTTTTTTAAAAAAACTGCTTCATCTCTTCCAAAAATTCTAGAATTAAACTCATGTCAAAGATGTGCCTTTTTTTTTTTTACTCTTTGCTTATAAATATTTTGAAATACTTTTCTTCTGTATTTGTGTCTAGAGCATTGATGTCACCATAATAACCATTTATGGTGGAATTATTTTTTTATTTGCTCATTCTTCCATTCCACTTTGAGTTTGGGCTTTATGTTAGGGCTCTATGCACTCCTGAGGGGTGGGGAGGGAAGATGTCTGAGCTGAGCTTTTCTTCTGTTATTCCAGAATGCCAGGGACAGCTCAGGTTGGAAACTTGCAAGCTTTCAGTGTTCCCAAAATGGTGTGATCTAGGACGAAATCTGATCCCTACCTTCCTAGTATGAACTCTTTCAGTTTTTGTCCTGGTTTTGAGTCTGTGAAATACTCTTATTGGATAATCCCTGCTTGGAAATTCCAATAGACTGCTGCTGAATTCAGCCACTATCAGTGAGTTGGAAAGTTCTGCAGGTTCAGAATCACAGAGCAGCAGGTTCTCCTTTTTTTGTGGACTTCCTGGTTATTTCATTTGTTAGTAACTGCAGGCTTCAGACTGGGCTGGATGCTGGAACTGGAGGTAGGCTTAAGCTGATTTATGATTAAATTTACCGTAGGAGTTAGACTTAGGTTGATTATTCATTGTCATTTTTCTTATATGTCTTTGAATTGTGTTTGATAAATGCCTTTGTCCTAAAACTTTTTATGCTATATTTTAAACTTCTCTCTTTTTATCTCAGGCTGTTATCTTAGATGATATTGGGGCCAACCTCAAGAAAGCTCATGAAATAGGAATGGTCACCATCCTTGCCCAAGACACCAAGATGGCCCTGAAGGAATTGGAAAAATCAACTGGTGTGCAGGTAATTATGAGCTGCTTAGTTTTGTTAATCAGTCAAGTACCGTGTGTGTGTGTGTGTGTGTGTGTGTGTGTGTGTGTGTGTGTGTGTGTGTGTGTGTAGTATGTGTGTATGTGTAATGTGGTATGGTGGAGAGAATGCCAGATTTGGAGTCGAAGGACCATGGTTTTGAATTTCAGCTCTCTTGCTTGGCATTCAAAGCCCTTCATAATCTAGCCCCCACCTACTTTTACAGTGTTCTTACAACTTAGTCCCTGACATGTACTCTTTGATCCAGTGACACTAACCTCATGGCTATTCTATGACGAAGATACTCCATCTTGCAACTCTGGCTTTCCCACATGACTGTAATACTCTCCTTCCTTTGCTCTTACTACTGACCTTCCTGTCTTCCTTTAAGTACCAACTAAAGTCCCACCTTCTGCAGTAAGCCCTGCCCAACTCCTCTTAATTCTGCTGCTCTCCCATTAATTATTTCCTATTTATCCTATATATAGCTTGCTTTGCATATATTTGTTTTATGTTGTCTTCTATTTGTCTATTGTCCTATTTGTCTATTGTCTCCTATTTATCTTGTATATATTTGCTTTGTATGTATTTGTTTGTATGTTGTTTCCCTTACTAGATTGTGAGTTCCTTAAGGCAGAAACTACCTTTTAGCTCTTTTTATAACCTCAAAATTTAGCATCAGTTTCTTTTCCCAATTTTTCTTCTACCTCTCTTATCTGATTTTTAAAATCCTTTTTGAGTTCTTCTAGGAGTTTTTTACAGGCCTGAGACCATTTCACATTTCTCTTTGAAGTTTCACATGTAGGCATTTTTGACATTGTTGTTCTTTCTGAGTTTGTGTTTTGATCTTCCCCGTTGCCGTAGTTACTTTCTATGAACAAAGGTGTTTTTTGTTTTGTTTTGGGGTGGTTTTTTGCTCATTTTCTGGCATTTTTGTGACTTTTAAAGTTAAACTGTGCTCCTGGAGTACATGTGGCACTGTCCCAAGCTTCTTGTACTGGACTACAGGGCCTGGCCAATTGCCTGCTGGGCCAGGGTCATCAGGCCTTCTAGTCCAAGATGGTCTACTGTGCTAGAGGTTGGGGCCTCCCAGCTGACCTGTTGAGTTGCTGCTCTGTTGCACCAGTACTAAGAGGCCTTGGTTGCTGATCTGTGCTGACTCTAGGAGCATCCCACTGGGTTGCCTAGACATTGTCTGCACTGGACTGTGCTTCCCCTTTACCCAAGTAAGATAAATCTTTCCTGCAGTCCTTCTAATTTATCTTGGGTTGAAAAATTGTTTTGCCCCATCCTTTTATGGGTTCTCTCCAAATTTAATTTTGAAACATGATTTAAAGTTTTTAGAAAGGAATTTGGGAGAGCTCAGGCAAGTCCCTGCCTTTTTTCCACCATCTTGGCTCCACCTTCCTGTAAAGGGTTTTATGTTCAAATCTCATTCATTTTATTTTGTTTAATAGGAATTCTTCCTTCAACTCACTATCTCATATTTTTCAGATATAATATAATGCCTTCCTCCCTTTTCTACCCTTTTCCCTGCCTCCTCTTTTTTCTTTCTTTAATTCACTTTTATTTTTTTTTTTTACTAACACTACCAGTTTTGGTGTGTTTTAGTATGATAATAGTTATTTACCAACTGATTTCCATATTTCCTTGAGAAACTTCTTGCATACTCCCCTGAAGGAGGTTGTGGTATGTGTACCCCAGGATGGAAGCCCCTTGATGAAGTCTTCTCCAAGCCAAACACTATGGGTTCCTTTGATTCATCCTTATATGACATGATCTCAAAGCCCTTTGCCATCCTGGTTATCCCTGCCATGGATTAGAGATTTCCTCACCAACCTCAACACCCTACAAAACACTGAGAAAACTTATGGAAGGAAATGAAGGGCTTCTCTTTCATCATACATTTTGTGCTTTCAGTTTCTCCACGACGATGTGATGAAGCCGGTTGCAGTCCAGCCAAGCAGTGTTGCCCATGGATATGTCGAAGTCAAGGTAAGGAACAATGATTTATGAACAAAGAGCTGAGCAAACTCCTCATATTAGGTGGGCAATAATGAGAAATGAGGAGGGGGCCAAGCCAAGATGCACGCACTTTCTAGAGTGCTGCCCCCAAGCCCAACCAAATACCTGTAAAAAATGGCTCTAAACAAATTCTGGAGCTGCAAAACCCACAGAATGACAGAGTGAAGCAAATCTCCAGCCCAAGACAACCTGGAAGGTTGCTAAGAAGTGTCCATCATGCCACATTGGGGGCAGGGCACAGTCCAGTGTGGGCCTCAAGTGCACTGAGGGGACCTGAGCAGGCCTTAGGGAGACTGAATCTCTCACACCTGTGGTGGTTTCCAGACTTTATGACCCCAAAACACTGAGGACAAATTGGAAGGTCAGTGGAAAAAGCCTGTGGGACCAGTGTGGGAGAGTGGAGTGATCTGACCCCAGCCCCAGGGCATCAGAGAGGAAAGGGGGCGGAGGAAACCACAGCAACCACAGCAGCAGGGGCAGAGACAGCAACTGTTTCTGGAGCTCTAGGCCCACAGATTGTGGGGCAATTCAGCAGTTGACAGTACACCCCCCACCCCCACTGGAAACAGAGCTCTACCTTGACAAATAGCTCAAAAATTAAGTACATGGATGGGGAAATGAACAAAAACCAAAAAACGAGTCAGTCTATAGAATTTTACTTTGGTGACAAGGAAGACAAAAACATGCAAACAGAAGACAATAAAGTCAAAGCTCCTGCATCCAAAGCCAAGAAAAATATGAATTGGTCTCAGTCCATGTAAGAACTCAAAAAGGATTTTGAAAATCAAGTAAGAGGAGAGGAAAAATTAGGAAGAGAAATGAGAGTGATGTAGGAAAATTATGAAAGATGAGTCAAATGCTTGTTAAAGGAGACCCCAAAAAATGCTGAAGAAAATAACACCATGAAAAATAGACTAACCCAAATGACAAAAGAAATCCAAAAAGCCAACATGGAGAAGAATGCCTTAAAAAGTAGAATTGGCCAAATGGAAAAGGAGATCCAAAAGCTCACTGACAAAAATAATTCCTTAAAGATTAGAATGGAACAGAAGAAAGGTAATGACTTTATGAAAAATCAAGAAATTATAAAACAAAACCAAAGGAATAAAAAATTAGCAATGTGAAATATCTCATTGGAAAAACAACTTACCTGAAAAATAAATCCAGGAGAGATAATTTAAAAATTTTGGGACTACCTGAAAGCCATGACCAAAAAAAGATCCTAGATATTATCTTTCAAGAAATTATCAAGGAAAACTTCCCTGATATTCTAGAACCAGAGGGTAAAATAAATATTGAAAGAATCCACTGATCACCTCCTTGAAGAGATCCCAACTTCTAGGAATTAGCCAAATTCCAGAGCTCCCAGGTCAAGGAGAAAATATTGCAAGCAGCCAGAAAGAAATAATTCTAGTATTGTGGAAATACAATCAGGATAGCACAAGATCTAGCAACTTCTACATTAAGGGATTGAAGGGCTTGGAATATGATATTCCAGAAGTCAAAGGAACCAGAATTAAAACCACAAATCACCCACCCAGCAAAACTGAGTATAATACTTCAGGGGGAAAAAATGGTCATTCAATGAAATAGAAGACTTTCAAGCATTCTTGATAAAAAGACCAGAGCTGAATAGAAAATTTGATTTTCAGATACAAGAATCAAGAGAAGCATGAAAAGATAAACAGGAAAGAGAAATCATAAGGGACTTACTAAAATTGAACTGTTACATTCCTACATGGAAAGATAATATTTATAACTCTTGAAATTTTCTCAGTTCTAGGGTAGTTGGAGGGATTATATACATATAGACAGAGGGAATAGAATGAGTTGAATAGAAAGGGATGATATTTTAAAAAAAAATAAAGGGTGAGAGAGAAATATATTGGAAGGAGAAAGGGAAAAATAGAATGGGGCAAATTATCTCTCATATAAAAGAGACAAGAAAAAAGGTTTTTCAGTGGAAGGGAAGAGAGGGGAGGTGAGAGGGAAAAAGTGAAGCTTGCTTTCCTCACATTTGGCTTAATGAGGGAATAGCATGAATACTCAATTTGCCATGAAACTCTATTTTATACTACAGGAAAATGGGGAGGAGATAAGGGGAGATGGGGGAATGATAGAAGGGAGGTCAAATGGGAGGAGAGTATAATTAGAAGTAAATACTTTTGAGGAGGGATAGGATCAAAAGAGAGAATAGAATAAATGGGGGGCCAGATAGGATGGAGGAAATATAATTAGTGTTGCACAACAATTCTCTTATGGAAGTCTTTTGCATAACTACACATGTCTAACATATACCAAATTTCTTGCCTTCTCAGTGGGGATGAGTGGGGAGTGAGGAAGGGAGAGATGTTGGAACTCAAAGTACTAAAAAAAATGTTAAAAATTGTTTTTACATGCAACTGGGAAATAAGATATACAGGCAATGGGGTGTAGAAATATATCTTGTCCTCCAAGAAAATAGAGGGGAGGGGGATAAGAAAAGGGTGGAGTATGATAGAAGGGAGGGAAGATTAGGGGAAGGGATAATCACAAAGCTTGCTGTCTTGGAGTGGGCAGAGGGGAGAGATGGGGGAAAAGTTTGCAACTCAAAATCTTGTGGAAATGAATGTTGAAAATTAAACATAAATAATAACTTCCAAAAAATAAAAAAGAAACCACAAGAAGGCCATTGTCAATGGATCCCAAAGTGTATGGGGAGGAATAAGGTATAAGAAATCCGGAAAGGTAGGAGGTGGCCAGTTGGTATAGTTTTTCTTTTATTTCAACATACTTTACTTAAAAGTGCTTAAGTAATTGGTCCATTAATTGTTAAAGGGGCATTTTAAAAATTTAAAGGAGAACCGGGTTTCTTGTAATGAATGAAGTTTCAATAATGTCACAGTAAAAAAGAAGAATGAGAAATGCGAGTTCAGCCTGTTGTGGAATTTTGAGGAGTAAAGTTTCCATCTGACTGCTGGTCACCCATATTAAAAAAAAGGATATGGTTGGATCTTTAGATAATCTCAGATATGGCTGGTGCTATCAATATTCAAGAGACCCCAAAGCCCAGAATTTAGGACAAAGGTACCAAGAAAGGCCAAAATGTAGCCATAGCACCCTTTTGCACAAATTAGAGGTGTAAAATTTTTGCTTTAGGGTGTCATTCATTAATCATTATCTAATATTCAAGCATGTCATTAATTGGCAATGTGGTATATTAACAACAGTAGCAACATGATGATGGTGACAGTGATGATAGCTAGCATTTATATAGTGACTTAAGTCGGGCAAAGGGTTTTTACAAGTGTTGTTTGATCTTCACAACAACCCTGTGAGGTAGGTGCTATTGTTATCCTCACTTTAAAAATGAGGAAACTGAAGCAGAGAGAGGTTAAGTGACTTGCCCAGGGTCACACAATTAGTAAGTGTCCAAGGCCAGATTTGAAGATAAAAAGGGTAAAAACAATATCTGTCTTCAAGGAGCTCCCAGTCTAGTATTTTTTGTCTAACTTGACAACCAAGTTGTATGAAAGGTTATTTGTTTTTGTACGTTTCCAGTCACTTGTCCTTAGGTGCCTTCTTCTAGACATGTTCATTCAGTAACAAGATCTTACTATAATATCCTTGGAAGGGGGAAAGGAACTCTTAAAGCTAAAGATTGAAATGCCCTGTTATGGACTCAGGGTAGCTGTAACCTCGTAAATGTGGGCATTTGAGCTAGTGGTACATGTGGTCATGCACACAAGTCTCCCATCTTGGGTGACGTTTGTCTATGTCCTCCCCGCAGTTCATCATAGGGTGTCTACCCAGTGTGGTGGAGCCCTTACCCAATTTCTTTTTCTCTTGATGTTATAAATATTCCATTGTCCATAGGTTAGTTATCCCTTCTTACACCATATGACCAGTCCTTTTTTGTACTTACATTTCTTCAATGACATCTTTTATACCCCTTTGCTACAGTTGTGGCCTGTCATGTGTCTCTTCATTGCCCTCTGAGTCAGTCAACATGCATTTGTTAATTACCTCCTGTGTGTCAGACTTTATGCTGAGTGTTGGGAATCTCAAGGTACTCATAGTCTAATGGAGAAACAAGCATGCAAATAACTATGTACAAACAAGAATAATCATCAGAAGAAAGTTAGTAGGGTAATCATAATTTTTGATTCTTTGGAGATTATCATGTCTTATCTCACAGCCATGAAACATATAGAGACATCTCTACCTTTTTTTTTTTGCCTCAATTTCCTCGACTATAAAATGGGAATAATAATAGCACCTATCTCCTAGTGTTGTTGTGAAGATCAAATGAGATAGTAAGTGCTATATATGTGTAAGTTCATTATTAATATGATTGATATTACCTACCTCCTAGGCTTGTTGTCAAAATAAAATGACATATTTGTAAGCATTTTGTAAATCTTAAAACACCATATAAAATACTAGCTATTAACACTTAAGATGGAAAGAGCACTGAATTCGGAGTCAGAAGAACTGGATTCAAGTTCTCCTGATGACTTACTACTTGTGGGACCCTGCAAATCATTTAATTTCTCTGGGCCTCAATATCCCATAAAATGACAGGTTGAATTAGGTGGCCTCCAAGGTCCCTCTCCTTTTCCCTCCCCTTCCTTCTCTCTTTCTCTCTCTCCCTCCTTCATCTCTTCTTCCTCTTTCTCTTCCCCTCTCCCTCTCTTTCCCTCCCCTCACTCTTCTGTCTTTTTCTTTCTCTCTCTTCCTCTGCCTTCTCTGTCTTCCCCCTCTTTCCCTCTCATCTTCTTCTTCCTTTCCCTGCCTATCCTACTCTCTCTTCTCCCCACCCTAAATATCCAATATATGCCTAGAAATGGGGATGGAGAGGAGAGAAGAGAAAGTGCCTGCTAGAACATGTGGATGGAGAGCAACCAGCTGAGGTCCAGCAATGATCTGAGAATTTAGGGACCGTGCCTTTAGTGTGCATCCATCATCCAGCCTAAGAGCTTGGTGTTAGTCACAGCCTTTCTGTCTTTCACACAGCCTGGCGTCCAGCTGCATTTCGTGGAGATGGGGTCTGGCCCTGTTGTGTGTCTCTGCCATGGCTTTCCTGAAAGCTGGTTCTCTTGGAGGTATCAGGTAAATCTCAGGCCAGGTTTACTACATTTTTGTGGGGGTGAATTGAGGGAAAAAGTAGGTGGTCTGATCTCCAGAGTAGTAAAGAGAGTGATGAGCATGTCACATAGGAGGGTTATTGAACTCTACACAGCTGATAATGGTGTCTAGAGATGCCCTATAGCCTTAAGCCTGCTCCTTACTTGTAGCACTGTCCTAGATCCCATCATGGTTATACCTTCCATCAACCTAGTCCACATCTGGCTCAAGAAGAAGGCACTGTGACCCTTGCTTCTGTTTCTTTTTCCCTCAAATGTCCTCCTAGTCCCTTTGCTACTAACCTAATAGAGTGCAGATTGATCAGGGCATTAAGGAGCAATGATCCCAGGTCACATCAGAGGAGGCAGAAGGAAAAGAAGGAACTTTCAGGACAAAGGATCAGGGAAACTGAGGGACTGAAGCCTGGGGGAGAGTTTTGTGGAGGAGTCTGAGAATGCTGTCTCTGGTGTATGGTAAGGTCCCTTCTATCCTCACACTTGGGAGATAGGTAGGAATTTGGGGATCTGGACTCATACCAGTTGCAGCCCAAGACTGAGTTTCTCTAATCCCCCTCATAATTTACCTCTGGACCACCCAATATGATCTAAAAATAAAAAAGGGATGGGGATGTATATGTGACATTTCATCAGGAAGCTCACCTAGATAATTCAACCTGAGAAGATAGTCCATCACTGGGTCCACACTTGAAAGCTTTCCAGCTTAGTAGGATTTCTAGAGCATGAGTTCTACAGCATTGTCTTAGAGAACCTAGGATCTCCTCTGTCCCAAAGCAGGACATTGTGAGACAGTGAGATTTTTTTGGGGGGGGGGTTCGAGTTGGACAGCCCTTGGAATGTTGTGAAGTTTTTCTGGGCATTGGCACTGATCTCTGAGGAAGCATGGTGTAGTGGATTGATATCTGGTTCCAGAGTTAGGTAGACTTGGCTTCAGATCTTGCCTCAGGCACTTACTGACTATATGATCATGGCCAATTTATTTATGGAGTATCTAGAAAGTTTGAGAGACATCATTTATGGGTAATTTAATAATTTTATTAACAATACCAGCATGTTTATTAATAAAAGGATGTTCGTTTGGTTCAGACCAAGGACCCTTCGTGGTGGTGGGCTCACAGTTTATGTGCCCTAGTTCTTTGTTATGTGCAGGTGTTCCTGAGGGTGGCAGTCACCTCTGATTGGTTAACAATTAATGAGAAAATGAATGTTACAATGAGAGGGTGGGCTATATTACGAGAGTCTTGGGTACATGACTTGGATGACCCAAATCTTGATTAAAGAGAATTAATAATTTCCATATCATCTGTCTGGTGAAAAGGGAGAATTGACATTTTCCCAGACCTGTCTGAGTAAACGCGCTGCGCATTAGCCCCAACTTAGAATTTCTTTTACTATCTTTGATTAGATCTTAGCCATCCTGGTTGGGTAAATCTTTTAGAAAGATTTCCCACAGTGGTTGGTTTCTGGGTAAGGAAGTAGAAAAGGGGAAAAAGCTTGGTTCTAATACAATAACAAGTTATGAATACGAGAATGTGTTTAGGTATTTATCATATTTAACTTCTCTGAGCTTCAGGCAACTGCCTAAGACTGTCTTCTAAATTACAAGTAAGTTGTTATTTGTATTGGCACATGGAGTGTCTGAAGTGATAAATCCTAGATCCTTGAACCTTGATAGGATGCAAATGGGATGCTCAGTCTTCATATCTGAGCCATAAGAATATATTTAACTTCATATCATGCTGCCAAGCAAGCTTCTTTTGCCTTTCTCTATGTCTGCATTGTTCTCTCAGTATCTGGCACATAGTAAGCACTTAATAAATGCTTAGTAACTGACTAAGTGACTGAATTGTCCAATAACTCTCTAAAAAAATAAGTGACAAAGACCTGGATGAGTGGAATGAGTTTACATATTGGGATTCCCTTCAGCTATTGAAATCACAGATCTGAACACACACATGTGCGCGCATACACATGCAGGCACGCATGTGCCTCCTTCAAATTCAAACAAAAAGAAACAAGCAGGCTAGAATTTAGCACCTTGCAAGTTTTTTCTGAATTTCTTTTTAATTACTTCAAGCCAATAGGAAGAGGCCAGAGCAAATCAAACCAGGCTAATTAATGCTATAAGCTTTATCTCATTCTTTAGATCCCTGCTCTAGCAGAAGCAGGCTACCGGGTTATTGTTCCAGATATGAAAGGCTTTGGTGATTCTTCCTCCCCCTATGGTGAGTTTGTTTTTTTTTATAGGGTTTATCAAATGAGATAACATTTGTGAAGTGCTTAGCTTAGTGCTTGGCAGATAATAGGCACTTAATAAAAGTTGATTCTCTTCCTTCCTCCCTTCTAAGAAAATAATTCCTTTACTCATCTTAAGTATTTTTCAGCCTTTCTTAACTGTCCTGGGTCAAATCCTATACAAAACTGGAAGTCAGGGTTCTAGGCTTCAAGACTGGTTCCACCATTTCCTAGGAGTATGACCTTAAGGCGAATCATCACACCTTCTCTGAGCCTCATTGTCCTCACTTCTCAACTGTAAGGGTCAGACTGCTGGACTTCTAGGTGATTCAATGGATAGAGCACTGGACTTAGAATTGGGAAGACTCATTTTCATGAGATCAAATCCAGCCCTAGACTTTAACTAGCTATATGACCCTGAGCATCACTTATTCCTGTTTGCCTCAGTTTCCTCATCTGTAAAATAAGCTGGAGAAGAAAATGGCAAACCATTCCAGTGTCTTTGCCAACCCCAAATGGGCTCCCAAAGACTCAGACACAAATCAAACAACTCAGTAACATCAACAAAAGTTGGTCTCTAGGGTCTCTTTAATTTTTTTAAGCAACTTGGTGCTATGGGAACAACCCTGATTCTTGAATCCAAGAATCTGGATTCAAGTCCTGCTTTTGATGCCTGCTCTTGGTGTGACCTTGAATCAATATCCCAAAGGCCATATTATTTATGGATCACTCAGTGTGCAGTTTAGCTAGATGGAACCCACTTATCAATCCATTCCTTTTTCAAGAGCATGCTTCCCCTGGAGTTGTCAGCCTTTCTGCCTTTGATCTGAAGCCACCTGATCATGGGTAAGATCATTCCCTACTCAGTTTGTTCATATGTAAAGTAGGGCTAACAGCAGCACCACCTTGCAGGGCTATTGTCTGTATCAAATGAGATAATTTGCATGAAGCACTTTACAAACCTTCAAAGAACTATATCAGTCTTAGTTATTGTTATTGTCACTAGCATTAGTAGCTCCATATATGTTATAGTGAAGACTGGGCAGCCTTTGGAATAGTTCAAGAGAGGAGCTTGAAACATAAGCATCCAGAAAGTTCAGGACAGGTTCTAATAAGTCATGTGACAGAAATTAATTTTTTCCTTTCTTTCTTTCTTTCTTTCAGAAATAAAAGAATATTCCATGGAAGTCATGTGTAAGGTAAAGAAGGACTATATGGCAATATTTTTTTCAATCTTATTTCACTCATGCAGACTGCCTCCTGAGCCTAACTGAATTGCCACCTAGAAAGCCAGAATGAACCACATGCTTTTCTAAGTTTCTATCCACTTCATCTTCACTCTGGTTATGTGGTGCCTCAGTACTATTCCCCAAGAGGCATGAAGAATCAGTTCATTTGACCTTTTTCTTCAGGATCTGACCAGTTGGTCAACTGATTAGCAATATCTGTTCAACTCATGACATTCTAATTTAGAAGGGTTATTTGGATGGGGAAAATGCAGAGAGATCCAGTAGAGCCTCCAAGATTCAGAATTAATAAGGAATAGTAAGTTCATTTACTTCTTCTAATTGGGTAGGGATAATATGAAATTTCTACCCTTGACACATAAAGAGATGGTGAGAGAACAGCCAGTGGCTCTTGATGACTACAAGTCACCTGGCTGAGATGAATTACTGTATCTTTAGGGAAGGAGAAAATTGGCACATGTGATTGTTAAGCCATTGTCAGTGACATATGAAAGAGCCTGGAGAATCAGAGAGGAACAGAAGAATTGGAGAAGGGCAAATGTCCTACTTTTCTAAAAGGAGGAAAAGGTGTTTATGAAAGCAAGGACCCTGACATACAGAGGAGGGCCTGCTGTACAGGTTCTTTGATCTGCTTTTCTAAAAGCAAAGGCAACTTTTTAGGGGTCAACAATCACTTTAATCAAGCATATGTATCATTCACTTAGTTCAGGGGAAATAATCAGTACCCTGAACTTCAGAGAAAATACAAAGAAATAAAGATCAACAGGGCTTCCAGCTATCTGACCATAAGTAATACATACATCACAGATCAACAGACAGATGTCTGTCTGACCATACATACATAGTTACCAGAGAGAGAAGCACTGACATCTGAGTTTTCAAAGCTGGGGGGCTGCTTAGTGGCTTCCCAGAGTCGCATCTGGCACACAAACCTTCTTCCAAAAACTAAGCCCCAAAGTAAAACCTCACTTCAGAGTATTTATACATTTTTCAGAGCCAGAGGGCTACATAACCCTTGAGAATCAGTGCCTCATTAGAACATTAACAAAAAATGTGGGCCTCCTCTAATCAAACTTTCCTTAGTGGGCAGGCAATTAATGGGTGGGGAAGATCTTTAAACTCTCATAGTTACCATTACAGTGCTCAAAGTGGCCTGTGAACTTGACTTTAATTCTTACAAAATTCCAGAATTTATTATTAATGAGATGATTAGTAGATATATTGAAAAGGAGGCATGTTTACTAATAGCCAGTAAGGCTTCACAAGAAATAGGTGATATCAAACTAATCTTGCTTCCTTTTTTTTGTCAGAGTTACTAACCTGAAAGATTAGGGGAGTTTCTGCAAGGCATTCAATAAAGTATCTCATACAATTTTTGTTGAAAAGATGGAGAGATATGGCTTGGATTCAGAACTGATTTCTCCATTAGAATGTAATCCCCTTATAGGCAGGGACTAGTTTAATTTTGGAATTATCTTATCCTTCATCTGAGTCTTTCCCTTCTCTTCTTCCCCTTTGTTTGTTGCATATTGTCCAGAACTAGGAATATGTTCACATATCTTTACTCTACCTTGATTAGAGGTCTGTAGACTGTGTACCTCTGTTTTCAGGTCTGCTTTCCATCTTTGGTATCCACCTAATTCATCCTGTGGTTCTGAGAAGCTATAGCATTTACAGTGGCCACATCCTGGTAAACCATTTTGGCAGACGGACTAAGCCAGGTTGAGGGAAAACAAGGGGTCTCAAACCCTTCAGTGAGTTAGGAGGGTGTCTATCCCTCACATGTGAAGAATTACTCCAGCAAAATGGGTAGATGAGAACAATTTGTTCCAATGGCCATAAAGGCAACTAAAGCAAGTGCTGTGGAACACTTAGAGCTTGGTTAGACATTAAAGACACCAAGGTCATCCCCGGTATCACCATTCGTCTGACTTTTGCCTTACCACTGGACTTTGATGACTCTGGAAGAGTGAAACAGATGACTTCAAGCAACTCTGCCTCACTTAAATCCAGTTTATGCATGAATCAAAAGACATCAGCCATGCCATTTTAGCATTTTTACCTACCTCAAAGTCCTGTGGAAATAGGCAAGTAACAAAGCAGCAGGTGCAGATACACCAAGACCTATAGTCACAGCCCTGAATACCAGTGGCCCAGTCCACAGGGTTGTCTTCTCCCTGGACTGAAGCAGAAGTGGGGTTTGGCAATCCCTGCTTTTCAGAGCAGGCTTTTTGAAGGACCATACTGCTCACCTCTTGTCATGAGGAAGGGGTGAGAAAAGGTGTACTAAAAATTGTTTCACCCCACCCTGGCCTGCATATTACAGCAGGTGGGGATCTTATCCTGCAGTCAAAACAGAAAAAAAATTTACAAAAACTTTTGAAATGCTGATTCTATTCACCATCAGTACCTGGAACATGCACACACACTTGTGGATGGCATGAAATTCAGTAGACCTGAAAGACAAACAGCTTTTGTTTCAAGAGAACTTAGCAGAGATCACATTCCAATAGCAGCCCTGAATGAAACAGGGCTGGTAAAAAAAAAAAAAAAAAAAGACCAGCTCACCAAAGTAAGAACTGGATACACATATTTCTGGAGTAGTCGCAGTGAGTGTCCTGTGAAACTAGCACAGGTTTTGCAATCAAGACTAATCTAGTCAACAAACTCGTACGCTTACCAAAAGGAGTGAATGAAAGGCTCATGACGATGCAATTGCCACTTGCAGGGAAACTTCATGCCAGCATCATCGGTGTCTATGCTCCCATCACAACAATGCTTGATGAGGTCACAGGAGAATTTTATGAAGACCTGGAGGGCATCATCAGTGTGCCAAAAGAAGACAAGCTTCTAATTGTGGGCAACTTAATGTAAAAGCAGGCGCAGACTACCAGACATGGCAGGGAGTCCTTGGGAGGAATGGAATCAGAAACAGCATTGGTCACTTACTACTGAAGTGTGCATCTCCCTGCCTTATCACCACCACTGTCTTCCATTTACCTAAATGTAATCAAACTTTGTGGATGCACCCTGGCTACAGGCATTGGCATAAGAGACTATGTCTGTAAGGAGAAGAGGCAGACAGAATGTGAGAGTGACAAAGGTGATGTGTGGTACAGAGTGCTGGACTGATCATAGACTTATTCTCTCCAAGATAAGGAAAGACAACTACCAGAAGACTTAATGTCAACAGATTAAAGTGCTTCTCTGAGTAGGAACATTTCATTGCTAACTTGGAGTGAAAGTTGAACAAACACATGACTGGCAACAGTGGAGCAGAAGAAAAGTGGGCACCTTTCAGAGATTTGGTGTATAGCACTGCATTTACTCATCTGGGCCAGAACACTCACAAACATTAAGGTTGGATTGACAGAAATGATAGGGAAATTCAGAGGCTGCTAAATGAAAAACAAGAATTTCACAGGGTTTATGAGCAGGATAGTTCATCTGTCTCTAAGAAGGCAACATTTCAATCCATTAAAAATAAAATGCAAAAAAAACAGAGAGATGTGGGATTCTTGGCTCACTAAGAAGGCAGATGAAATTCCGTTTCACACTGATAGTGACAATCCAGGGTGCTTTTATGATGTCCTAAAGATTATTTATGGGGCAAAGACCTATGGTGTAGCTCAAACTACTTAGTGCAAATGGAGCCACATTTATTAGTAATAAGGACATGATCCTATTGAGATAGGATGGACACTTCTATAGTGTTCTCAACAGACCATCATCAATCAATGCTAAAGCCAATGACTGTGTACCTCAGGTTGCAGTCAGTCTCTCTCTAGCTGAACTTCCAACTAAAGAAGAGGTTTTGAATGCCATTAGATTCCTCTCCTGTAGATGACCACCTGGTTCTGATTCTATTCCAGCTGAGATTTATAAAGCAGGAGGTTAACCACTCATATAAAAACTGACTGAAATTTTCTGAATTATATGTCAAAAGGAGTTTATCCCCCAGGAGTTCAAGGATGCCTTCATTGTCCATCTCTATAAAGGTAAAGGAAATAGATTGTCTTATGACAATCACAAGGATGGGGATCTCTCTCTTAGTCACTGCTGGCAAGATACTTGCTAGAGTCCTCCTTAATAGGCTGATCCTTTACCTAGAAGATAGTCACCTACCTGAGATCCATTGTGGCTTCAGAAAGGATAGAGGAATGCTTGATATGGTGTTTTGCCACCTGACAACTCTAGAAGAAATTCCAGGAGCAGAACAGAGGTTTGTACACAGTGTTCGTTGATCTGACCAAGTCCTTTGATACTGTCAGTTATGAGGGCTTATGGGAAATTATGGCAAAATTTGGGTGCCCGGAGAAATTCACCAGTATCGTACATCAGTTCCATGACTACATGCTTGTCCAGGTTCTGAATAATGAGTGATGCTCTCAAGCTTTCTCAGTCACCAAAGGAAGGAAGCAGGACTGTATATTTGTTTCCATGCTTTTAGCATGATGTTTTCAGCAATGTTGTCAGGTGCCTTCAGTGAGAATAGAAACAATGTCAAGGTTGGCTACCACCACACTGATGGTGAATTATTTGACTTGGAAAGGGTACATACAAGCCAAGACTGAAGTGGAAGGAAAGTTGGTGCATAATTTTTTTGTTTGCAGATGATTGCACACTCAGTGCAACCTCTAAGGCTGAGGTGCAACAAAATATGGATCAATTCTCTGCTGCTTGTGCTAATTTTGGCCTAACAATTAACACCAAGAAAACACAAATTTTCTACCAGCTAGCCCTGTACCATCCATATGTGGAACCATTAATGACAGCAAATGGAAAAATATTGAATGCTGTGAATGATAAGTTCATGTACCTTGGCAGTATACTTTCCAGGGATGTACAACTAGATGATGAGCTAATTCAGTGTGTGGAAGGCTCTGAATGAAAATGAGGCAGAGAAGTATTAGACTGCCTACCAAACTGAAGATCTACAGAGCTGCTGTGCTGACCTCATTATTGAATGTCTGTGAAACCTGGACAGTCTACCAGCGCCATGCTAGGAAACTGAACTGCTTTCATTTAAATTGTCTTAGGAAGATTCTGAAGATCACCGGGCAAGATAAGGTACTGGATAATGAGGTCTTTCTTGAACTAATTGTCAAGCATTCAAACTATTGCAGAGAGCACAACTCTGATGAGCTGACCATATTATTTGAATGCCAAATCTGTGTTTGCCTAAAAGATTATTTTATGGAGGACTCATACAAGGCTGGTCATATGGATGTCAGAATACAAGGACTCTCTCAAGGTCTCTCTGAAGAACTTTGTAATAGATTGTATGATATGGGAGACACTGCCAAAGGACTTCCCAGCATGGCATACCTACATCAAAGAAGGTTCTGTGCTCTATGAGCAAAGCAGAATTGTGGTAGCTCAAAAGAAACATGAGATGCACATATTTAGAGATATCTCCATTCCAAATGTTCATGTGGACTAACTGTGTCCAACATGTAGTAGAACCTTCTCAGCTCATATTGGTCTGATCAGCCACAGTAAGGCACATTGCACCTTGACTTGAATGTAGTGATATAATTTAGTCCTCTTCAAGAACAAAGGATAATGACAAACCCACCTTGATTAAACCACATCTGCAGTACTAAGTTGCATACTGAGGAGAAATTTTTGGAGTGACATTCATAAGCCAGAGGATATCTAGAGGAAGGCAACTAAGAACTGAGGATCTTGAAATCATTACCATATCAGGATCATTTGGAAACACTAAGGATGTTTTGCCTACAGAAGAGTAGATCCTAGTAGAGAAAGACAGCTATCTTCAAGTGTTTGAAGAATCATCTATGCAGATAAAGGATTCATTTTGTTTGTTTGTTTGACGCCAGAGGATGGAACCAGGAACTGTGTTGCAATGAAACAAATTTAGGCTTGAATTCAGGAAATAAGTTGGAACAATTAGAGTTATCCCAAAATGGAAAGAACTGTCTCAGGAATTTCTGGATTTCCCCTTATGAGAGGTATTCTAAAAGAGACTGGATGACCAATTGTTGGATATGTTGCAATGGAGATTCTTTTTTCAGGTATGAGTTGGATGAAATGGCTACCAAGCTTATTTATGATGCTGAAATTCTGTGTTTCTGTCATAATCCAATAAGTATTTGTTAAACACCAACAACATGTGAGGCACTGTGCTGGGAACTGAAGCTTCAGACACAAAATAAGAAATAGTCCCTGCTCTCACAAAGTTTACAATGCCTTCATTTTACACTGTATATATCTTGTATATACAAAGTTGTTTGCATGGTTTCTCCCATTTGATTGTGAACTTTTTGAGAGCGGGAGCTGTTTTTGCTTTTCTTTGTATCTTAGCACGGTGACTACATATAGTAGGTGCTTAATAAAAGTTTATTGACTGTAATTAGTAGGGGAGATACTAGAGTCTAAGTGAACCCTCTTGCCAAGCCTTTGGACTGTTGCTAGTAATGACAATAGTCCCTAAATAGGGGATTAATTGGGCAAAAAGAGATAGGGAAATGTATGAAATGCAGCAGGTAACATGATCTGCCTTGGAAGAGTTAACAATCTAACAAAAAAACAAGACTAACATATAACAAAGAAGACATACGTGGAAGGTACAAAAATATGTGCTAAAGAAACTGCAACAGGACAGAAAATGTCTGTAAATTACTTTGCAGACCTAAAAGTGCAATTTAACATTTTCTCTCCAAAACTATTATTATCATTAGCTCATTCTTTTCATCTCTTCCAATGCTAGATAGAAATGACCCTGAAACAAGTGGCCATCTTGCTGTTATCCCTTTATAGTCAATCTTCTATTGACTCTTGCAAGGTGAATAAAAGAACTGCTTTTATTTTTTAGTTGAATAAAAGTATTTGCATTACTGTTATTCTTATTCCTGTGGAAAAAGGAGAAGGGAATGGCTAGAGTGATTCCAAAATCAGTATTCTAAGACTAGACACCTGAGTGAAGGCGAATCAGCATATTGAAGTATTGGAGGGACATTTCTAACTTTTCTCGTTTTTTTCTTCCTTAGGAGCTTGTTACTTTCCTGGATAAGTTGGTAAGAAATTCTCAACCTTGGGCCAGTCATTCCAGGGTGGAAATAATCAGTGAAGTACTCATGGAAGGAGTATGTGATTTGAGGTGGACCTTGAAAGGCAGCCAGGGATTCTAAGGAGCAGAGAAAGGAAAGAGGAAGGAATACTATGGGGAGGTGGCAGAAGCAGGTGATGGGAAAGGAATATATGATGGAATGATAGACTTAGAGCTGAAAGATATTTTGGAGATCATTGAGTCCGAGTATCTCATTTTATAAATAAGAAAACAGAGACCCAGTGAAGTTGAATAACTTAACCAAGATCACACAGGTAGTAAGCAGCAGAATGGATATTCCAGCCAGGATCCTTTATTCTTATTTCCATGCTATTTCCAGGTCAGGACTGGGAAATGTAGAGTTATATATCAGTTATAGTTATAGTAATCAGAATAGATGAAATCTCCAAGGAAAAGATTGTTGAAAGAGAAGTGAAAAGTAGAAATATGAGGAGGCTTTTAGGGTACATTTAGGGTATGAGAACACAAGTAGATAGAAGAAAGACCAGTGGTCCTAGTGATAGGAAAATCAGAACAATGTAGTGTAGAAGCTAAAGAGAAAGTTTCTTTTCAAAAAAAATTTCAATTAACAAGCATTTATTATCTCTCACCCCACTGGATAAAAAAAAGAAAAAGGAAAAACCCTTGTAATCTATTTGGAGAGTCCAGGAAAACAGATTCCCACCATGGCCATTACAAAACTATGTCTCTCCTGCATCTTGAGCCTCCATTAGGAGACAGCACACTGTTGTAGATGGGCTCTCTGGAATCATGGTTAATCATTGCATTGGTTAGAATTCTTAAGTCTTTCAAAGTTGTTTGTTTTTACAATATTGTTATTGTAGAAATCGTCTTTTCTGGTTCTTCTCACTTTGCACTGCATCAGTTCATATAAGTCTCCAGGTTTCCCTAAAACCAGAAGAAATTCACACAGGGTACAATAGGGAATAGGGAGTAATTCAGTGATATTAGAGGTGGATATGGTGATTATTAGGTGGTTATTGATAACCTGAAGTACAATTCCAGAAGGGTGGTTGGGATGAAGCCAAACTATTAGTCAATCTGCAGGTATTTGTTAAGTGTCAGGCACCATGCTGGGCATAACAAGAGAAAAGTAATCCTTCCTCTTGAGGAGTTAATATTCTACTAGGTTAAGCCAAGAATATTAAGGTATCATAGACAAGGCAGTGAATATTTATCACTTGTTTACACAATTTGGTTAGAATTATCAAGTGGAGACTTTGGGGGATTAGAAGGTCCTTCAAATTTGAAAGCAAGGCAGAAGAAGCTAATGGAGACAGAGAGATCAACCAGGGTGTGGATAATTGAGAGAGCAGACTTTTTGAAGAAATGAAAACAACAAGAACACGAGACAAGAAGGGAGTTCATTTTAGAAAAGGGTTGGGATAACTCCCTTTGAAACAGGATGGAAGAGAGAATGGGTGGGTAGAGTATCAAATAGGTCTTGAGGGAGAGAAGATGAAGGATCTCATCTGAGTTGGGGCTAGAGGAGAATGGAGGTTGGGATAGCTGTTATGAGGATTATTTTAGGAAATCCATGAGAGATAAACAAAAAGATCACTGAACAGCAAAGTGAGACAAAACTCTTATTTGGAACCTCCTTTAGCAAGAATTCTTGTTCTTTAGGGCTTGGGGACTGCCTCTTTGCTGACCTATACTCCTTTCCAGACTTCATCTCATATATGTTTCTATTTTTCAGGGCATTTCCCAAGCAGTGTTTATTGGCCATGACTGGGGTGGTGCCCTGGTGTGGTACATGGCCCTCTTCTATCCAGAGAGAATAAGGTAAATACAGAACACAGACAATGGGATGAGGGAGAGCCAGCAAGGGGTGGAAAGATCACCTCTTTCTGGGCCTCAATGTCCTAAACTAGAGGCGGGGAAACTGCAGCCTTGAGGCCACATGTGTGTGCAACCTTTTGACTAAGTCCAAATTTTATGGAACAAATTGGGTTCAGTCAAAAGGTCCAACATAAGCATCTAGAAGGCCTTATATGGCCTCAAGGCCAAAGGTTACACCCCTGTAACATAAACTATAAGATGAAATTAAACAGTATGATTTCTAAGGACTCATAACTGTATTTTTCATTTGTAATATAATTTCACTTATGATCAAATTCCTGAAATTCCTAGTATTAGAACTATCTGGTAGGGTAGCATATAAGCTTATTAACACATTGGCAAAGATTACCTAATTGGTCTGAATATGGGCAACCTCTCTCCCTTCCTATCCCTTCCCAAATCTGCATATATTAAACCTAAAATCTGAAAGTAGTCTATAATTGGTGTTCTTTATACACATGGACATGCACAAATATACATATATACAGCCATGTATGGCTGGGAAACTCCAAGGCTCTGCTCTGCAGAACAGTTACTTAATATCAGTGTTATCAAATTTAAATAGAGATGGAGGTCACTGAACCATACCTGAAGGTTCCTACAGTTGTACATGGACTTAGAAAACCACATATTGATATTATCTATATTGTACTACATTTTTATTTCTTTTGTTAAATATTTTCCAATTACATTTTAATCTGGTTTAGGCCATACTCAGGAGTGTTGTGGCATGGGTCACATGTTTGATATCTCTAGCCTATATAGTTTGGTGAGAAGGAATTTTCTCCTTTGAAATATACATGGAAATCATGGGACTGAGCAGTCCTCTTCTGCCCCATGATCTGCCCTCCTGCCCCTCCCTCATCCTCCAAAACCTATATTCAGGGCATTCTCTATTTGGGACAGTATAGCACTTTAGGAAGTTATAATCTTAGAACGTCTCTGAAATTCTGGGATACAAATGTATTTGGGATTATTTTGGCCATAGAATCCTGGGGCAGCATGTGCCAAATGTTGGAACCTCTGGGTTGGGAAATATAGAACCTTAGGCATTTTAAAGCTGGAACAGATCTAAAAAAGAAGGTAGAACCAAGATGATGGAATATAGGTAGCAACCCAGCCGAACTCTCCTGACATTCCTCTCCAAACAACTTTAAAATAACTCCTCAAATAGAATTCTGGATGGCAGAGCCAAAAAAAAAAGGTCAGAGTGAGACATTTTTCCAGCCTAGGTAACTTCAGATGTTAGTAAGAGAGGTCTTTGACACCGGGGTGGGAGCTTGCCTGTGTTGGGCAACACAAGCAGCAGGCCTTTAAGGTGCCCACCACAGCAGCAACAGCAACTTCCAAAGTTCTCAGCTCAGAGACAGTAATGGGGTTGGACAACTGGTCAGAAAGAGAGTACAGAGAACCTTTGTTCTCTGACGTGGAGTGTAGTTGGCAGCTCTATTGCTCATATCTAGCTCTGGATCAAAGTTTTAGTGTGGAGAGAAGTGCTTCTGGTCAGTCACAAGGGATCAGGGGACCCAGTCACAGGTCTGAAGTCAAGAGGAGCACTAGCACTTGCTGCTGCAGGGGAGCAGGGGCCTTTCCTGAGTAAGACCAGAGCACAGACCAGGACAGCAATGACCGTACCTCTCCCCAAATCACACCACCTTGGAAGCACGAAAATCCACAAACCCCTAGAATTAGCTCTGAAAACAGCAGCACAAAAAAGCATGAAGCTTGGCACAGTCCCTCCCTACCCCCATTTGAGCAGAGCCTACCATCAGCATAAAGTTCAAAGTCAAGAAATTGATCAGAAAAATGAGCAAACAACAACAAAAAAAGAATTTGATAATAAAAAGCTATTACAGTGGTAAAGACCAAGATATAAACTCAGAAGAAGAAAATAATGTGAAAAGAGCTGCAAGCAGAGCTTTTTAAAAAAATGTTAGTTGGACCGAAGCACAACAAGAATTCCTAGAGGAGTTAAAGAAAGATAAAAGTGGCAGAGGAAAATATGTGAAAAGAAATTAGAGTAATGCAAGAAAACTATGAAAAGAGAATTAACAAATGAGTAAAAGAGACACAAAAAAGGCAATTAGATGGCACAATGGGTAGAACAGTAAGTCTGGAGTCAGGAATACTCATTTTCCTGAGTTCAAATCTGGCCTCAGACACTTTCTGTGACCCTGAGCAAATCAGTAAACTCTGTTTGCCTCTGTTTCTTCATCTCTAAAGTGAGATGGAAAAGAAAATGACAAACCACATCAGTATGTTTGACAAGAAAATCCCAAATGGGATCACAAAGAGTCAGACATGACTGAAAAATGACTAAACTACACCAGCAAATGAAGCATAAAAAATTGATTAAAAAAACCTTAAAATACAGAATTAGCCTCATGGTAAAAAGAGGCACAGAAATCCACTGAAGAAAAGAATTCCATAAAAAGCAGAACTTGCAAGGTGGAAAAAGAACCACAAAAGCTCATTGAAGAAAATAATTTCTTAAAAGTAAGAAATGGAAAAATAGAAGCTAATAACTTTATGAGAAATCAAGAAACAATAAAACAAAGTCACAAGAATGAAAAAAAGAAGAAAACGAGAAACATCTCATCAGAAAAGCATATAGATCAAGGAGCGACAATTTAATAATTTTAATTAAAATTTAATAAGAAAAATAGATCAAGGAGAGATAATTTAAGAATTATTGGAAAGTCTTGATCCAAAAAAAAGCCTAGACATCATATTTCAAGAAATTATCAAGTAAAACTGATCTTAGATCTAGAGGGTAAAATACAAATAAAAAGAATTCACTGATCATCTCCTGAATGAGATCCCCAAATGAAAACCTTCCAAGAATATCATAGCCAAAGTCTAGAGCTCCCAGATCGAGGAGAAAATATTGCAAGCAGCTAGAAAGAAACAATCCAAATACTTTAAAATCACAGTCAGGATCACACAAGATTTATTAAAGGGTTAGAGGGCTTAGGATATGATGTTCTGGAAAGCAAAGAAGCTGGAAGTATAACAAAGAATAACCTGCCCAGCAAAACTAAGTATAACCCTTCAGGGAGACAATGGATATTTAGTGAAATAAAGGTCTTTCTTGGTGAAAAAACCCAGAACTGAACAGAAAATTTGATATTCAAATACAGGACTCAAGGGAAGCATAAAAAAGTAAAAATGAAAGAGTAATCGTATGCACTTTGACAAAATTAAACTGTTATATTTCTATATGGAAAGATGATACATGTAACTCCTAAGAACTTTATCATTATTAGGGCAGTTCGAAGGAGTCTACATAGACATCACAGGTGTGAGTCAATTATATTTAAATTTATATAATTATAATTTTTAATGGGGTCATGAAGAGTTAGACACAACTAGAAAACGACTGAACCAACAAAATTCCTAGTAGTGATGAACTGGCCTTAAACTGCCATCATAATTTCAGCTGACTCCGCCATTTGTTGGATGTTTTTTTCTTGATCAATAATTGGCTAATTTCATGCAGACCTTGCTCATTATTGCTGTTTTATTATTCCTTGTTTTCTTCTCTTTCTTCTGGGATTATAGTTTGTTATTATTCCTTTATATTCATTGTTCTATAGAATCTTGCACAGGTGAATAAAATAACTGCTTTTTTGGTAGTTAAATAAACGTATTGGAAAGCAAGCTCATTTTCTGCAGGCACACTGAAAGCATCCTCATTACAACTCCTGGATGACTGGGACAATATGCACCTTATCCTATTTGCACATGATTTTGATCTCCACTTCAGGGTCTTTATATTTTGAAATATTTTTTCCATGTAGCCTGGAAATAATATTTGGTTTGACAACTTTTATTAAAAATATTGTTCTTGATTTTTCATCCAGACTATGGTGACAAGAGATTGGTCTGTGATGATTGTTTGGTTCTAGTACATTTTATTGTCTGTGATCTCCTGTATATGTTGAGGCTTATGTTTTTAGTATGATTTCAGTCCATGAAAGAGAGGATGCTTCTAATGTACAGTTCTAGGAACCAGGTAATGTTGCTGTAGATACTTTTTTGTTGTTGTTCACTTGTTTAGTTGTGTGTCCAACTCTTCTTGGCAAAGACACTAGAATGGTTTGCCATTTCCTTCTCTAGCGTGTTCCTATTTTATAGATGAGGAACTGAGGTAAATAGGGGTGAAGTGATTTGCCCCAGGGTCACACAGCTGTTAAGGTCTGAGTCCAGATTGGAACCCAAATCTCATATCTTCCTGACTCCAGGCCCAGTGCTCTATCCACCTGTGCTGTTCTGCTACCCTAATACACTTAGTAAGTCCCAAAGTTTGACAGCAGTGTTACCCTCTCACCATTGTTTCCTGCTATAATCTTCATTGATTATTAAGCCCTGAATTCTTACTGATAACCCTCCTGTAGTTTCAGTGGTGATGACCTGGTCCTGAATTGCCATCATAAGCTCTACTCTTTCCAAAAACAAATTTCACATTGCTATTCATATATTTGAGGCTTTATAGTCACCATATTGTTGACTAAGTTCATGTGGATGTGAACTTTGATTCCACCAATGGATCTTGATTCTTTTGTGCATTCCAACTAGAGCTAATTCATTTTTGGTTGCATGTAACCAATCTAGTGTGATGTGTCTATTACTATTTCTCAGCAAAATGATGTCTGCTTATTCTAAGAGTATTTCTGTAGATTTTTGGTTTTTTTCATGTTCTAAGAATGACTATTACTTTTTTTGGAATGAAAGTTTTAATCTTTTACCATTACCTTTGGGTAATAAGATGTAGGTTTTTGTTAGGATTCTTCCAAATCTGTAATGGTCTATTTTTACAGTTCCAAGGATGTACAATTCATTCCAGCATTGGATAGGGGTCAATTCTTTTAAATGTATAGTAACACCAGACTCAGAGTTAGAAAGATCTAGACTCAAATACTTCCTCAGGTACATGACCCTGGGCAAGACATAAGATCTCTATGCCTCCGTTTCCTCATCTATAAAATGAGAGGGTTGGTCTCAATGGCTTCTGAGGTCTCTTTTAACTCTACATCTGTAATCTTAAATCCATGTTCTTTCAATGAATCTCTTACATATTCAGCCACAGTCTTCTTATTGGTATTTTTACACCTGATGTATTTTGCTTGGAGGAGATCAAGGTATTATTAGATAGTGCTGTCAGTCATTTTGTTCAATATGACTTCTAGATTCAAGCTTGAAGCCTTTAATCTTAACCTAATATTTCCTTTTATTTTAAACTTAAATCCAAAAGACATTTATTATTATTCTTATTAGCATTATTAGTACTAGCATTATTATTAGCATTTTTGTCTCCTTAGGGTTCATCAAGATCCTCCCTTTTGTTTTTTCTAGGGCAGTGGGCAGTTTGAATACACCCTTCTCTCCAGCAGATCCAGCTGTGCCTCATATAGAGAAGATCAAATCTAACCCAGTCTTTCATTACCAACTCTACTTCCAAGAACCAGTAAGTTGAAGGACCTGGGGGCAATAATGCTGATTTATTTCTCCCCCTTTTTCTTTCCCTACTCCTCTACCCCACTCTCTGCCAAGGTGTTTCATATGTTTTCATTTGCTCCTATTTTCTGACTTCATGAGCCAAAGAGTTTTCTATTCCTTCGAGATGTAGAGATCTCGAGCTTAGGTGGTCCCTTAAAGCATTGTGCTGGGTGCTGGGAATTAAGTAGCCCCTGCTTTCAAGGGGCTTACATTTTATTGGGATGATACAATGCCAACACATAGAAGTAAATACAAAGTGGGGATTTTGGATAAATAGGGGATCAGAAAAGGTGTTGTGTAGGAAGTGGCAGCCAAAGTGACCCTTGAAAGGAGTCTGGAATTCTGAAAAGCAGAAATGAGAGAATGTGTACTGAGGCAGAGAATGCCATTTATGGAGAACAGCAAGTGGGTCCATCTTGCTGAAACATCAGTATATGAGGGAGGATAACATGAAATCCGTCTGGAAATATATACTGGAGACAAATTGGGAAAAGGTTTTTTAATATTATTTTATTTTTTTCTCCAATTACATAAACATAATTTTTAACATTTGTAAGTTTTGAGCTCCAAATTCTATCCCTCTTCTCCCTGAGATGGTGAGCAATCTGAAATAGGTTATACATGTGCAGTCATGTAAAATATTTACATATTAGTCATTTTGTGGAAGAAAGAAATGAAAGGAAGGAAAGAACGAAGAAAGAAAGGGAGGAAGGGAGGGAGGAAGGAAGGAAGAAAAGAAACAGAAAAATAGTTTGCTTTGGACTATATTGGGATGACAGTTCTTTCTCTGGAGGCAGATAGCATTTTTCATTATGAATCTTTCATCATTGTCTTAGATCATTCTATTGCTGAGAATAGCTAAGTCATTCACAGTTAATCATTGTACAATATTGCAGTTACTCTGTACAATGTTCTCCTAGTTCTGCTTGCTTCACTCTGTCTCTGTTTATGTAAGTCCCTTGATTTTCAATTCTTAGCCACCACAAAAAGAGCTGCCATAAGTATTTTTTCTCTCCCTCTTTTTTTTATCTCTTTGGCATACAGACCTAGTAATGATAATGCTGGATCAAAGTGTATATATACACAATTTTATAGCCCTTTGGACATAGTTCCAAATTGTTCTCCAGAGTGATTAGATCAGTTCACAACTCCACCAACAGTGCATTAGTGTCTCAGTGTTCCCGTATCCCCTCCAACATCTATCATTTTGGGAATGGGTTTTAAATGCCAAACAGAGAAATTTGTATTTTATCTTGGGGAGAATAGGGAGACACTGAAACTTCTTGTGTAGGTGAATGACATGGTCAGACCTGGACTTTGGGAATATCACTTTGGCACCCATGTGGAGAATTGGGTTGTGGCTCTAAGGTGATAGGAAACAAGAAGATATATTGCACTTAGATCTCTTAAAATGATGCTTAGGAAGAATGGAGGTTGCAGAGTTGCATGTCTCTGTGCTACAGGGCCAAGAGCAACTTTTCTTTGTTGTTGAGCATTGCCCCACAAGTTCCAATTGTTCTAGGGACTGGTAGTATGGAGTGTCTCCTAGATACTTAACATTCCCAAACTGGGCACCATAGAAACCACTCAGGCCAGTGTCAGTGAACAGTGACTACTTGGAGGGAAGGGGGAAAAGATAATCCTTCACACAGTGCCCACTTTGTGCCAGGCACTATGCTAAGTGCTTTACAAATAATCTCAATTGATCTTCACAATAATCCTAGTAGCTAGGTGCTATTATTATCCCTGTTTTATAGGTGAAGAAACTGAAGCAGACAAACTGACCTCCTTCAGAGGAGTGCCTAAAACTGAGACTAACTTCATCTGAACCCTCCTAAATGAAAGGCAGATGAACAGGACTTAAATTGGCTTAGTGCCTGCTTGGGGCTTTCCCTCTGATCTAAGAGTCTGAGTTCAAATCCTTTTTGGCTGAATGGCCTTGGGAAAGCTCCTTCACCCTTCTCTATGCTCCCTTCTCAGGGAGTGGTGCTCCAAGATGACCAAGTGTGACCCCTTCCCCTCCAAGGACCCCTAGGAGTCCCAGTGATACCATTGCCCCTCTGGACCTGCTGTGCCCACCAAGGTTTCCCATTTTGGACCATGGATTTTATCCCATCTTGACTTGCACCAGGCCTGGGGTTTCTCTTGTTTTTCTTGTGCTCAGAACGTTTCTTTGCTCTGAGTCTCCTGTTTTGTTACTGGGTGTTCCCACCCTCCTTCAGTGTGATTTCATATACTGAATAAGTGAATGAATGAACAAGCATTTATGAAGCATTTGCTCTGCGCCACGTGTTGTTCTCTTTGTTGACCTCTTGTCACTGCCTAATAGGTATTTGAATGGGGAAATAAGAATTTCTTTTAATTTAAATTTTTTGTTAATATCTTTTGTTTTCACATCTTCTTCATTTCCAAATAAATTCTTTCCCCTCCTACACCCTGTGAGCCACCCCTTGTAACAAAGATTTGAAAAGAAAGGGGAAAAAAAGCAAGTCAGCAAAAGCAGCCAACATATCACTGCGTCCCCCAGTCTGCAGTATCCCACACCTAAGCATCTTCTCAGCTCTGCTCTTGATCACTGTCATTACACACATTCAGGGATGGCGTTTTGTGTGTTTATAGGTTCCATGGTTTTGCTTGTTTTGCTCTTTGTCAGTTCACAGAACCATAGGGTAGTGAGTTATTCTGGTATTAGTACCCCAGAGTAAGATCTGCCTGCTCCATTTTCCCCTGATGGTACCAGTGACAAATATCACAGTTCCATTTAAATAATTAACTTCACTTAGCTTTTACAAGAGGATATTTGGGGCAGCCAGGTGGCACAGTGGATAGGGCAGAGCCCTAGAGTCAGGAAGACCTGAGTTCAAATCTAACCTCAAGCTCTCATAACTATCTGACCCTGGGCAAAACACTTTGCCTCCCCCTCCCCATCAACAAAAAAGGAGGACATTTACTTTGAAGATATAGCAAGAATGAAAATATAAGTGTTTCCCTGTAGTATTATGGGGCACAATCTTCCCCATACCATCTCAGTCTCTGGGAAGAGTAGACTCAGATTTGACATAGTTTCTGCATAGCATTGGTCCCACAAAGTTCATGGCTAAATCAGAGCCAGTGTGGTTGGATGAGCTCTTTGTCTGCTTCTACTGAACTAGGTCTTGAAGGTGACTCCTCAGCTCAAATTTGAATTGGCTGGCTACAATACCAGCATGGTCACCATTCCTAAATGAACTGACTTCTCTCCTGACCTTTCAGAACTTGCAAGGCCCTAGCTTCTAATCTTCACCTAAAATGGAAGAACAGTTGCTAAAGTGAAAGATCCAAGGTTCCTGTTCGTACTGACTTCAGAGGGGGAGGGTCCCTGTGACCTCTCCCTTTATAACATTGGCTTACACCAGAATGCCGTCAGACTACAAGAATCCAAACCAAGAAGAAAAGGGATGAGGTCAGCTAGGGCCTTTTGAATGCCATTCCCACCCTCACCCTCTGCCTGGTTCTGTTACAAAACTGCAGCCAATCACAGATACTCCCATTTACCACATGGTTAGCAAAAAGACCTGGTTAGAGAATGTTTGTCTTCTAAAGTCCACAGGGGAGTTGCATCAACTGAGCTTTCTGTACATGCTTGTAAGAACTGGGTTCATTGACCAGGTGTGCTTTGCTTCCTTCTGGCTCAGAGACCCAATACCTGTTGCAATAGAATCATACTTATGGGACTGGAAAGAACTATAAAGGTCATCTCACCCAACCCCCTCATTTTACAGATGAAAAAACTGAGGCCCAGGAACATTGTGACTTGCCTAAGATTACCCATCAGAGGAATTAGAGGCAGGAGCAGGTAAAGCCAGAGTTCCTGTACAGCATCCCACATTTCTCTGAATTCTTTACATTTACCATTTGTTGTGGTACATTAATATTCTTTCACATTCATGTACCATAGTTCTTTTAACCATTTCCCAGATGCTGAGCATCTACTTAGTTCCCAGTTCTTTGCTAACGTACAACGCTCTGGCTCAAAAATTTCAGTGTACAGAGGACATTTCTTTCTACCTTTGAATTCTTTGGGGGCTGAGTTTAGCCAGGAGAGCTCTAGGTCAAAGTTTATGGGTATTTTAGTCACTTTTTTTAAAACATAATTCCAAATTGCTTTGAATGGAAATTTCTTAAGTAGAGAGTTCATCTGATGAAAGTGGCATCTCAGGATTATTAGGGGTGCGGATTAAAGATGCAAAACACTGGAGGCATGGACACAAGCCAAAAGGCAATGACTAACTGGGCTCAGCTCCTATTAATCAATATTCTCTCTCTTTTTTTAAGTTAGAAACATGGTAAAAGGTCTTGGATAGCCTGCCAAGTGCCCTGCCGCGTGGGAAGCTCAAAGTCCCCGAGCCACCCTGAAGGAAGTCAGAAGGGAGCCTCAAATCCCTGTCCAAGTTAGACCTGCAGCAAAAAGTTGAAAGCCCTCTTTTCTGCCCATGGAGAATTTGATTAATTAATTCTCCAGGCATTCCCACTTCCCACCCTACAACCCCTCTCCTGCCTGTACCAGTTCCTGCTCAAACTCCATAAAAGGCTCTTAACACCCCCCTTGCTTTTCCTTTTTCTGCCAGCTGATTCTACCCAGAACCCCAGCAGACCTGAGCTGTGTCCATTCTCCCTGACTGACCCTTTGTTGACAACATTCCTCCTCAACTAGTCTTGCCTCATTTTCTTTCTCCCTGCTCTCGCATTGTGCTGGTCAGCTCTGCAGAGCAGTGGATAGAATGCTTGGCCTGGACTCAGGAAGCTGTTGTTATTCCGTCATTTAGTTGTGTCTGACTCTCCATGACCCCGTTTGGGGTTTTCTTGGCAAACATACTGGAGTGGTTTGCCGTTTCCTTCTTGAGCTCATTTTACAAAATGAGGCAAACAGAGTTAAATGACTTGCCTAGGATGTACAAATCCGGCCTCAGACACTGACTTAGCTGTGTGACCCTGGGCAAGTCACTTAACCTCTTTTTGCCTCAGTTGCCTTATCTGTAAAATGGGGGTAATAATAGCACCTACTTTCTAGAGCTGTGAGGATCAAATAAGATAATAATGGTAAGTAAGCACAATATAAATGTAGCTGTTATGATTCTCTTTTGTAGGGCTCTGTCTCTTCTACGTAGAAAGAAGCACCAGCCATTGTTCAGGGCTGTAACTTATGGTCTCAGCAGCCAGCCCTATCTCCTCAGCCATGCTTTGGGGACCATAGAATTCAAGGAGTGGACTTGAACCTACAGTAGGACCTTCCCTTTCTCTCCAAAAGAGCTGTGACTAAGTTGTGAAAAACTAAGGCAAACAAAGTTAAGCAGCTTGCCCAGTGTCACACAGCTAGTGGTCTGAGGCCAGATTTCAACTCAGCAAGATGATCTTGCCCCAAACCACCCACCCCTTAGGCCCCAAAATCTGAAATAGGTTTAGAAAGAAATGTATTTGGTCATTTGGCAGAGACTGGGAAGATGTCTCTCTCTTCAGTTCTGAGGAATTTTACAGTATTTAGAGTTCAGACAAGGGTTTAAGGGCATTTGCCTGATTGATCTCTTAAGTAGTAAGTAGTCTTCAAAGAAGGGCAGTTAGAGACGTGTTTCAGCAGGTAGATTAATCTAATTTGGGGAACTCAAAACAAGATCTTCGGATGGAAACCAAAACAAAAAACCCTAGGTAGGATCTAAGCATCCCTTACAGACATCTGGCTTCCCCTGAGTGTCTCTAAGGTCAGCCTGACTCTACAGTGAGCTTTGGAGGTAGATAATTTTTCTAGCCACATAAAGCTAGGTTCAAACAATACTGATGAATGACAAATAATAAAATATTTTCCCACAGGATTTTGGCCCTGGCACTATAAGTGGCATACAAAGCATACTGAAGTCTTTTCTTATACTGCTCCTTAAATCCCAAATCTCAAATGGCATTAAGATGTAGGATGAGTAAAGTTAACCATTGTAAGTTACATTTGGTCATAGCAGAGTTAATTCATTGCAATTTTAATGATATGCACAAATAGGATTGTGTGGGTACAAATGGTATATTGACACATGTGAACCTAATTACTATTATTTTTATGGGGCTAAACCAAATATTTTTATTTTTAATATGTATTTTATTTTTTCCACAATGACATGCTAAAATAATTTTAAAACTTTTTTTATAGTTTTATAGTTTTGATTTTCCTTCCTTCTCTCCCCTGTGAGATAGTAAGCAATCAGGTATACGATATATACATGTCCAATCATTTCCTTATTAGTTATTTTGTAGAAGAAGACTAGAGTAAAAGAAAAAGAATGAAAGAAAGAAACTGAAAAATAGCATGCTTCAGTCTGTATTCAAACAGTAATTTCTTTCTCTGAAGATGGATAGTATGCTTCATCATTAGGTCTTTGAGATTGTCTTGGATCATTTTATTTGCTGAGAATACTAAGTTATTCAGAGTTCTTCATTGTATAGTATTGGTGTTACTGTATACAATGTTCTCCTGGTTCTACTCACTTCACTTTGCATCATTTCATGTAAATCTTTCCAGGCTTTTCTGAAATCATCCTGTTTGTTGTTTCTTACAGCATAATAATATTCCATCACAATCATATACCACACCTTGTTTAGCCATTCCCCAACTGATGGGCAAAAATTAAATATTTTTGAAGATAGTAGAAGGAGAAAAAAAGAGAAGTGAAAGTATAGAAACCCATTCTTATGCCCCCTGGACCCTGACTTCCCTGCTTTTCAAGCAGGGACCACTTATAATCTCAGTTTCTGAACAGGGGAGCCAAACACACTTCTTTCCTTTCATTTTTCCTGGGGCTAATGTTATGTGGGATCTTGTGAACACAAATGTAGAGTTGAAAGAACTCCAGAGGCCATGTGAATAAACTGAGTAGGATGGTAAATATTCTTTTAAAAATTATAGTGAATTTTCAAAAGAAAAAAAAAACAACACATACACTAAGATCCTGGGGAAGGAAATTTTCTTTTCCCAGTCATCCCATTTTGGTGCTCACAGTACTTCTTGGGCTGTTTGTATAGTCATCTCTTGCCTTTTATTCCCCTCTGACCTTTAGCCACCATCAGGACCAAGTTTTTTTGCTCCTATTCTGGGTCCATTCATTGATTTCTGATCCTTAGCCATTATCTATGGTTGCACTTAACATATGCCTAAAGTAGCTCTTGGAGGGGGAGGGGAGGGCAGCTAGGTGGCACAGTAGATAAAGTGCTGGGCCTGGAGTCAGAAAGATTCACCCTCCTGAAAATCCTACTTACTAGCTATGTGACCCTGGCCAAGTCACTTAATCCTGTTTGCCTCAGTTTCCTCATCTGTAAAATGATCTGGAGAAGGCAGTGGCAAACCATTCCAGTATCTCTGCTAAGTAAACCCCAATTGGGGACACAAGGAGTTGGACACAACTAAACAAGCAATCCCTATTCCTGGAGATATCTTAGGAGAGAGATTTTCTTTAGCTGAAGAGATCTAGACTGGGGAAAATGTCTGATTTTTAAAGATTCTTAAAGAAATATAAATATTTTTAAAAATCCAAGCCCACGTGGTACTAATTGAGGCAACTGGCTTTGAAATGTCTTTTTAAAAAAAATGAGCCCTCGGAATAATCTTGTTCTTAAAAATAAACACCTGAAATCTATTCAAGTTTATAATTTACCCATCATAAGTATTGAGAGGGGCTGACAGCTTCATGGAGGAAGCCTTAAAAGACTAAAAAGTAAACTCACAAAGATTTAATGAGGCATTTGGAAAGACAGTAAATCTTTTGGCTCCCCTGGGAGGCCTCAGAAGGGGATTACAGAAGAGCAATCTTTTGATGAATTAAAAAACTCTAGACGACTAGATCTAAGGAACAATCTGTGATTTCCAAGGTCTTGAGGATATAATGGTTGGGACTTCAGCCCTATCCATGCCTCCTGGATCTCTACCTCCTGGTAGCTACACATAGACTATCAGAGTTCCAATAGCACTATGAAGACTTGGATTTTTTTTGAAGTTTCTTCAGTGTCTGTAAATATTGGTCCAGCTTCCTTGATTCTGTAATCTAATACCAGTCAAGCTGATTAATAATGGCCACTTGGGAAACTTAAGTTTTTTCCTGTTCAAGAGGACTATTTTTCAGTTGTTTTTCAATCATGTCAGCTCTGTGATCCTATTTGGAGCTTTCTTGGCAAAGATACTGGAGAGGTTTGCCATTTCCTTCTCCAGCTTATTTTACAGATGAGGAACTGAGGCAAACAGGGTTAAATGACTTTCCCAGGGTCACTTAGCTAGTAAATGTTTGAAGCTAAATTTGAACTCAGGTCTTCCTGTGCTCAACCATTGTGCCACCTAGTTACACAGGTGCTACTTTGTGCTAGATGCTGTTATGTTATATGGATATAAAGACAAAACTGAAGCAGTTCTTAATTTTGAGAAGATTACATTTTGTCATTTGGCACATAATAAACCCTTAATAAATGTTTGTTGATTGAGTGATAGAAAATTAATTATAAAATATGTAGGACATACTTCCTAGATCACTCACTCTCCCAAAGACAGACAGGCTACCTCTTCCCTTCAGTGCTCCAGGGTACCCCAAGGAGTTTGGGTTCTTTCTTCTCTGTTCCCCCCTCTTCACTGTTCTCTCTTTCCCTCTTTACTGTTAGGTATCAGTGACTAGAGCCCAGGTTCCATTTAACCCCTTAAATCTATTTTGAAGCTATAGCAATAACAAAGATACAAACATTTCTTTCTAATACTTGAGGGCATATTTTCTTCTATTCCCACCTATGGCTCTGGGAACCTTGGACTCAAACTTAGCTCAGTTTTGACATAACACTGGTCCCATCAAGTTCACATCACAGCAAGTGCAGCATGACCTCTGGATGATTTATCTCAGCTCCCACTGGCCTGAGTCCTCAAGGTCATTCTTTGATGCTCCAAGCACCAATACTGAGCTGGCTACAAAACCCTGGCACTGGGAAGCCTGGACTCACTCTCCTAGCCTTTTAAAAGTCATAAGCATGGAGGTTCCAATCCCTTTACCTAGAAGAGAAAGGAGCAAACGTGTGTTTGTCCTTCATTGCCGAAGACCATGCCATCAGAGAAACCATGACATGACTTGCACTTGGCTTTGTTTTGAGTGAGGGAGGGCTGTGCAGATCACCAGCCTCATTTCTCCTCCAGAGCCATCTGAATCCAGTGACCAGATATTCATCAGGATGACTGGAGATGACCCAGGATGAGGTAATTGGGGTTAAGTGACTTGCCCAAGGTGACACAGCTAGTGAGTGTCAAGTGTTTGAGGTAAGATTTGAACTCAGGTTCTCCTGACTCCTGCTCTATCCACCACACCACCTAGCTGCCCCTAAGAACTGGCAGCCACCTGGCCTCTAAGGGGAGAAGGCCTCAGTATTTCTTCTCCTTACAGCATTGTCTTTCACTGACTGCCATCATTAAGGGACTCAAGTTCCCAGAGACCAGCAGAAGACAATGAGGGAAGAATTTTTGGGCCAAGGTGGACTAAGACATTTTTGAAGATGCTCCCAGTTCAAACTACGCAATCTAAAAAAAAGCCTTTGAAGAAAAGATCTGATCTACAAAAGCCTTCTCCTAAACATGTGGTTACCGCATGTGTATGCATGCTCCACAGTCTCCAAGGCATTTTGACTCCACATCAAGACTCCCAGAAACAGGCTCCCTTGTCACTTCCACATGGGGAAATTAAATCAGCCAAGCATAATCATGCTACATATATACTAATCCCCTGTTACAAATATGTATATGATATATGTGTGTATATGTATATATGTGTGTGTATATATATGTGAGTATATATACAAATACACATATATACTTTCTAATGTGCATATACATATATATGTATATTTTTAAATTTTTTTGGAGGAAAGAATACTAACAACCAAAAGTTTCAGAATAGACTTCCTATAGTAATAAATTAATAATAAAAGGAAGCTCAAGCTGAGTTTTGAAGGAAATGAGGGATTCTTAAAGGCAAAGGTGAGAGGTGCATTCCAGACATGGAGATGCATCTCATTAGGGACAGGCTTACCCTGACTTTCAAGGGAACTACTGGCCATTCTGATCAATTTATGAATCTCCTAAATTCTTTGGATTAATGGGAAAAGGTTACAACACTTCTGACCAGTTCCAGTGGCACAATATACATTATAACAAGAGTATTTGGAAATGAGAAATAACAGTTGTTATTATGTTTTATTATGCTGTATTAACTTGCATAAATTAAATAGAGACATAAAAGTACGTGGAGCCCTATGTTGCATAGGATTATATAATGATAGATTTAGAGCTGGAAAGGACCTTAGAGACCATCTAAAACACCCAGCTCATTTTATAGATGGAGAAACTAAGGCCCCTAAAGGTTAAGTAACCTGCCTAAGGTCACACAGATGGTAAGGGTCAGAGGTAGCATTTAAGCTCAGGACCTCTGATTCCAAATTCAGGCACACTTTCCTTTATATCACTTTGCCTTCCACATCCCTCCCCTCCCTTCCTTTGCCACTAAAAACAATTAAAGAGATTGACGGTGCATACAGTATTCCCATGCATAGCATTCCCATCACTACCACCTCTTCAAGGAAGAGGGGGGAGTGCATTTTCTTACCTCTTCTGGGGTCAAAATGGGTTACTTTGATTATATCATTTTAGCTTCTTTTTATTCCAGATCTTTACATCATCTTGCTTAGTGGGTGTATATTGTCTTCCTGGTTCTACTTTCTTTACCTCATATCAGTTCATGTAAATCCTTCCATGTTTCCCTGACTTTCTTCTAATCCTGTACCATATTTATTTACCTAGTCCCCAGTATTCCCAGTTCTCTTCCAGCCTGCATTTGGCTTCTGGGAAAAGAGAAGTACCAAACCATATTAAAGCCACTGTTCATTAACAACATCAGACTAGAATTTAGGAGTTCTTGTGCCAGCTCTGGCAGTATCTAACTTTGCCCTTAGGCAATGTACTCCACAGCGCTGGGCCTCAGTTTTCTTATATGTAAAACAAAGGAGTCCTACTAGATGACCTCAGTTGTCCAGACCTTCCAGCTCCAGTTCTGTATGACCCCAGTCAAGTTCCAAGCATGAACTTTTGTTTAAGGCTTAAGATGGAAGGCCAGATTTTTTTCTTAAAGACTGTGCCTTAAACCCAAATCATTCTGGCACTCATTGATTGGACAACAATAGGTCCCAGGCCAAGCCCCACTTGGTCATTGTCTAGGCCCTGATTGGCTCAGAGTGAATGTAAATAGAAATTGTTCCTGTTCGTGTCAGTAATCTTGATCATCTTTCCCTCCCAGATTGTTTTTGGTTTTTTTGTCTAGGTAAAAGAGACCATTCTCTGCCTCATTTCTTACCTAGTCTTAATCACTAGTTGGGTGTTGCCTCAGTCAAACTGAGACCTGCTAAAGATCTTAGCTTAAAAAGGCCAATGTTTCCCACTGCATCCTGGGCCATCTCCAGTCTTCCTAATCTGTGTCTTGCCACTGGACCCAGAGGAAAAAGTGAGGCTGATGACTTTGTACAGACCTCCTTCATTTAAATCTTATTCACTTTCATGTCACGACATCACCTCCTTGGATGTCATGGTCTTCTGAATTAAATAGAAGAGCACAAAGGGAAAGAGAAAATAATAAGTCAGAGAAAAGAGAAGATCTAACTCCAAAGGAGGGTGGAACTGGACTCCCTCAGTCTAGAAAGCCTCCTCTTTTTCTTCCTTCTTTTTCCTTGTGACCTTGCATTGTTATAGGGCCCATTTTCAAGACCAGGTGCTTATTCTCTAGAACAATGGGAACTCTTTCTTCTAAGCTTTTAACTCACTAAATTTATTGTACAACAAAGCAAGGTGTATTTATCTCCTTATCACTACAGAATTTTATTGTCCTCTTTTTAGATAAATTTTTGCTGCTATTTTTTACATCATTGGAATTTCTCTCAGTATTCCTTCTCTTCCCCCACCTAGAGAGCCATCCCATGTAGCAAACAGTATGGTCTTTCTAATGCAAGAATTATCTTGGGATTGTAAGCACCCCTTCATCACCTTATCTGTCAAGCACTAATTTTTGTTTTAATTTTGCTGGTCATTTCCTTAAATGGTCTCCCTTTTGTAAAACCTGGCAGAATCTAAGACATTAACAAGTTTAAGATGTCTAGAATCATAGACATTTAGAGCTAAAAGGGATTTTCAATATGGTCTAATCCTGACTGTCCATTTTATATACAAAGAAATGAGACAAAACCTGTGATTTACTTGGTATATGGAGCTTCCCATCAGGAAACTCCTACAAAGACAGTTCCTCAATCATTCTGCTGTTTGTAGTGTAGTCTTCTAGAGTTGTGTTGCTCTGTTACGTGATTTGCCCAGTGTGGCACAGCTAGCACATGTCAGATGTGGGTGGGTTAATTGGGTTGTTGAGGCAGTGGCAGCAGGATTGCTATTGTTTTGTTTTATTGACAATACAATTCAAGAAGACTGTCTACTAAGAAAAGTCTAGAGAGGTTGCCATCTGCAAGAATACTAGAGTAACGAAATTGTGGATCTTTTCAATAATGGCCACATTACTGTGACTCTGAATCACTCTATCTGTATGTGTAGACTTTCCTAGCCTACACTCAAGCCAAATTAGACTACAAATTTTTCCATTAAAATATCCTGGGCTTTCTATGTTTTTGCTTGTAATTATCTTTATACCTAGGATACTCCTCCACGTTGGCCTATTAAATCTAATCATCAATCAGTCAATAAGCATTTATTAAGCACCTATTAAGTACTAGCATTACCATAACTAGGGGAAAGTTGAGGTCCCTTACTAGTATTGTTTTACTCTCTATTTCCTCCTGTAACTTATTTAACATTTCCTTTAAGAATTTGGATGCTATACCATTTGGTATATATATATGTTGAGCATTGATATCACTTCATTGTATCTTTTAGCAAGATGCGGTTTCCCTGTTTAACTCTTTGAATTAGGTGTATTTTTGCTTTTGCTTTATCTGAGACCATGATTGCTACCCCTGCTTTTTTTTTAACTTCAGCTAAAGCACAGTGAAGTCTACTCCAGCGCCTTACCTTCTGCTTCAAGTATGTTTCTTGTAAACAACATATTGTAGGATTCCAATTTTTAATCCACTCTGTTATCCATTTCTGTTTTATGAGTGGGTTAATTCCATTCATATATATGGTTATGACAACTGAGTATGTAGAACTTACTACAGGAACTGCCACAAAGTGGAGAAAGCAGGCCCTCTGTTTCCATCCTATTGTAACTAATTACTGAAGCCAACTAGGAATTAGGCTTTTGGTTTTATACTGTTGAAAGGCTAGAGTACGGTTGCTGTCCTCTGAATTTCAATGGTATATCTGTGAGGGTGAAATGGATTCAAATTCTGGTCAAAGGGAATAATTAGCCCCTCTCCAGTCTTGACATGTTGTCTCTCACCTGTGTCCTCACAGGCTGTCTGCAGTGCCTAAAATGTACTCCCTCTTCATCTCAGCCTTTTTGATTCCTTATCTTCTTTCAAGGTCCAGCTGAGGTACCACTTTTTTCCAGTGTGCCTTCTCCAATCCCTCCAGGAGTTAAGACTCTTCCCTTAATCAAATTTCTGAAGATCACTTTGAATGGATCTCTCCTTTTCCCCTTTACTCTCTACCTTTTATTTTATTCATATTGTATCTCCAAGTAGAATGAACATAATAAGTTATTAAAGAGAAGGGACTTTTTCAAGTCAAGTCAATTCAACAAGCACTTTTTTTTTTTTTTAAGATTTTCAATGTACCAGACCCTGGGTTGAGCACTGAAGATACAGAGAAAGGCAAAAAATGGTATCCCTACCCTCAGGGAGGTCTCAGTATAATGGGGGAGACAATAAGAAAACAATTATGTAAGAACAAGCTGTGTAAAGTATAAATTGAAGATAATCCACAGGAGCAAAGCACTAACATTATGGGGATCAGGAAAGTCTTCCTAAAGAAGGTGGGATTTTAGCTAGAATTTGAAAGAAGCCAGGGAAACTAAGGAGCAAGGACGAGGAAGAAGGATGGGAATCAGCCAGTGACAATGCCCTGAATCTGGAGGTGGAGTGTCTTATGTCAGGAAGGAAGCCAGCGTGACTGGATTGCTGAATGTGTTGGGGAGTAAGGTGTAACAAGACTGGAAAGGTCAAAGGGGCCAAATTGTGAAGGACTTTGCATGCCAAACACTATTTCGATTTGTGACCTTGAAGGTGACAGGGAGCCACTGGAATGACATGGAAGAGGATTAATTAGGCAGCTGATAGGAGAACAGACTAGAATAGAGAGAGATTAGAAGCAAAGAGACCCACCAGCAGACTATTGCAGCACACGTCTGTAATCTTTGCTATTAGGGAAGGATAAAGCTTTTGTTTACTTATTTCAGTCATGTCCAACTCTTCATGACCCCATTTGAAGTTTTCTTGGCCAAGAATATTTCCTTCTCCAGTTCATTTTATAGTTAAGGAAAGTAAGGCAAACAGGGTTAAGTTTACTTACTCAGGGTCATACAGCTAGTGTCTAAGGCTAGACTCATCAAGTCTTCCTGATTCCATGCCCAATGCTCTACCCACTGAGCCACCTAGCTGTGGTACCTAGACATCATGATATGGTGAGTTTGGAGGCGGAGGGAAAGCATCAGATCTGGAATCAAAGGACCTGAATTCATATTCCAGCTCTTCAACTGTGACCTTGAATATATTATTACACCCCTCTTGACTTCAATTTCCTCATCTGCAAAATACAATGGTATGACTTGATGACCTCTCAGTATCCTTCTGGCTTTAAAATAGTATGATCTTGCCTCCCAAGGTTGTTGGAAGGTTCAAATTGGGATATAGGAGTACATATCTAGACCCGGAAAGGACCTCAGAAACCACCTGGTCCAATCCCCTTATTTTACTGTTGAGGAAACAGAAACTGGGCAGGGAGAGTGATCTGGCTGAGATTGCGCAGGAAATGGGGCTGGAAACTAAGCCCTTTCAACTCCAGAATCAGTATTCTTTCTACTACACCATGATACCTTCCTTTGTGTGTGTGTTAGTCGTTCATTGCTAAAGACCATGCCATCAGAGAAATCATGACATGACTTGCCACTTGACTTTGTTTTGTGTGAGGGAGGGCTGTGCAAGTCACCAGCCTCATATCTCCTCCAGAGCCATCTTAATCCAGTGACCAGATATTCATCGGGATGACTGGAGATGACCCAGGATGAGGCAATTGGGGTTAAGTGACTTGCCCAAGGCTTAAAGTGGCTCCTATGACTGCTCTGATTCTTACTGTTTTCCAGGTTAGAAAATGGAGGCCTTCAAGGAAAATGACTTTCCTAAGGCAACCTAGCAAGACATTTGGCCCACTTAGACATTCATCAGGAGAGCTGAGGCTCAGAGAAGACTTCTTTTCATTGGCACATTCTTCACTTTTCTTCCATTATCTTTTCAGGGAGTGGCAGAGGCTGAACTGGAGAAGGACCTGACCCAGACGTTCAAAATTATGTTCCGAGCAAGTGATGAGACATCGGTATATTTGTATATGCTGCATTCAGGGACCATTGAGGGCAGTAGAGGGTTGTGGGAAGGAAACTGGTGGTTGATTTGGCTCTGAGGGAGGAAGCAGGAAGCAGGATATGTCTCAGTGTGTGACAGATATCCTGAAGGATCTGAGCCTGACCTTTTCTACTCTTTTTTACTAGTTTTGTTACTAAACAAGTACCTCTAACCTTCTATTTTAGTTCCAGCTTATCCCACCCGTAGTTGGAAGTTATAGGGGGGAAATTTGTCATTTCACATTACAGTAGAATGAAGGGAGATGACAACAGTGAGGGTCTTGCTGTTACCTACCCTAAGATCTTTTATTTTTATTTTTTTGGAGGCAATAGGGTCATGTGATTTGCCCAAAGTCACACAGCTAGTAAGTGTCTGAGACCAGATTTGAACTCAAATCCACCTGACTCCAGGGTTGGTGCACCACTTAGCTACCTTACCTACCCTAAGATCTAAGGGTTGACCAGGAGACCCTACAGACTGGTGTCATAGAAAGAACACGAATTTAGAGTCAAAGGTCTTGGGTTTGAATATTGACTCTGCCACTTCCTGGTTGAATAACCTTAGGCAAGTCACTTAACCTCTGGACCTCTTTTTCTTATCAGTAAAATGGGAAGGTTAGACTAAATGGCCTTTGAGACCCCTTCTGGCTCCAAGTCTGGAGGACCTAATCTTTCTTCTGCATTTAAACCAGCTTATCCAAATCTTTGAAATTTCCTCCTAATCTTATTTTTCTCTTAATTGTGTTGTAACAATTTTATAGTATTTTATAGACTCTTGCTCCCAAGAGTCCTTTCAGTTACTAAATTATGTTTACTTTAGAAATAAATGATAAAAATCAAAAAGGAACTCAAGTCTATACCTCAAGAGTCTAGTTTATTAATTATCCTCATACTCCAGGTGAGGCAATTGAGGTCTGCAAAGATTGTGTCATATGGGATATGTGACTCTGGGTGAGATCTTTGGTTTAAAGGGCAAGATATTTTAAGTTACTTTCTTATCAGAATTCTAAATTGCTTTCCAGAATGATTGGACCAATTCACAGCTACGCTAACAATGTATTGGTGCGCCTGTCTTTCCATAGCCTTTCTGACATTGACTATTCCCATCTTTTGTCATCTTTGCTAGTTTGCCAGGTGTAAGATAATGCTTCAAAGTTATTTTGATTTTCATTTCTTTTATTATTACTGAATTAGAACAATCTTTCACTGAGTAGTTAATGATTTGTTGTTCTTTTGAGGACTGTTTATTCATATCCTTTAAGGATATTCGTTGGGGAATGACTTTTTAGTGCTTATATATTCACATTAGGTGTTCTAATCTTGTGTCTTAGACTCTTATCAGAGATTTTTGATTCAAAGATTTTTTTTCCCCACTTGGCCACATCCTTATCCTAATTGCATTGATTTTTGTAAATGCAGAAGTTTTTTAATTCATATAATTTAAACTATCTTTTATTGTTTGCATTCACCTCTGTTCTTTATTTGAGCCGTGAAAAGTGTCTAATCTGATTCTCTTTTTTTTAAAATGGTGGGACCTTTAAAATTCAGAATGAGTATCCATCCTGAGTTTATTATGGCATATGGTGTAAAGGTATTAGTCTAATCCTAATTTCTGCCGAACTGTCATCTTTTGTAAGGAGGTTGTTTTTTGTTTTGTTTTCCTTTTCTTGCAGTATACTACAATGGGAAGTTCTTTAAAAACAGGTAAGAAACATCATTGACAGGAGATGATTGGAAGGGAGGGGGGAAGGAACTGATAAAATCTGTGAGAAGTTTTCCACAAAGTTCCTTACTAACAAATTTCATAGAGAGACTGATGGTATTAGCTATTCTGTTCAGAAGAGAGGTTCTTAACCTTTTATATGCCATGGACCTCTTTGGCAGTCTGGTGAAGTCTGTGGGTCCCTTCTCAGAATAATTTTTTAAATGCATAAAATAAAATATTTCCAAATAAACAAACAAATAAATAAAATGTGTCCAAAGGAACCAATTATGTTGAAAATTATCAAAACTAAAATCATAAAAATATTCAAAAAAATTTTAAATAATTGCATAGACACCAAGTTAAGAACCTCTTGAACAGGTATTGTGGAGAGACATAGACTTTTTATCCACAAGTATATTGGTAAATGTTTAGCATCTAGCTCTCCAGAGGGCAGAAAAAAATAATGTATGACACACTTTTAAATTTAATCTCCATTATTAACATTTTTTTCATCACTTTCTTAAGTCTAGACAATTAAAAAAAAAACCAACCTGTCAATCAAGCTCTGATTTTGTAGTATTTTCTGATTTCCAAGGTATTAAGTGCTTACACTGAAAATTTAACAATCAGTTCACAGGTTTAAGCTAATTCTAACACATCCCTGGTCCCACTCTTAGATCTCCTGCAGTTTCCCAATCCTACCATAGGATAAGCAGCTAGGGGGTACAGTGGATAGAGTGCCTGGCCTGGAGTCAGGAAGACTTATCTTCCTGAGTTCAAACCTGGCCTCAGACACTTATTAGATTTGTGACCCTGGGCAAGTCACTTAACCCTGTTTGCCTCAGTTTCCTCATCTATAAAATGAGTTGGAGAAGGCAATGGCAAACCACTCGAGTATCTTTGCTAAGAAAACCCCAAATCAGGTCATGAAGAGTTAGACAGAACTGAAAAAGCTGAAAAACAGCAAAAACCATGGAATAAGAAGCTTCTTGTTCCCTTTTGTAGGCCCAGTAGCTTGAGCCAAACAAAACATGTCCAAGCTCATCCCTCTTCAGGGGTGAATGGATCAATGAGTGGTCCTGGGTTCCCAGATCCAGATGAAGTCTCTCACTGAGGTGTTGCTGTATGCCTGGCCCAACCTTCCACAGGGGGTTGCACACAAAATCCTAAATATAGCCTCATTCCTTTAAGGCTTAAAGTTTAAGCTCAGCAAGTTGACTCAGCACCCTCCCCCTATCTCCGTCAACCCTCTACATCGATTTTCTAAGCTGATTAGTGCTGATCTTCTGTAAAAGAAGAGTCAACTTGATACTTGTAAGGTAAATGTCTGATGATAAGTCCCAGGTAAAAGATGGAAAAACTGAGGCTCTGCTAGGGTAAGTGAATCAGTCGTTCAATGTGCTTTGGTCACCTGCAGGGTACAAAACTCTGTAAATTACCAAGGAATTTAGCGAGGCCTTCTTACTATACCTCATACCTGACTCTCCATTTCCCTTTGCAAAGGCCTGAATATGCTCCCTCTTATATTATATATGACATGATATATTGTACATTATATATGTCTACCTCTATCTCTTATAATTCTAATTGTCTCACAGACTCAAGCCCACTTGTTATATGATCCTATCCTAATCCCCTCCATAGTGTCCTCTCCTTGCACTCATATACCACCTCATATTTATTCTGTATACATTTTGTATGTATATACCTACATATGTACATACTGTCCCCCAAAATAGAATGTAATCTCCTTGAGGGTAGGGACTATTTCATTTTTTCGTCTTTGGATCCCCCAGTACCTGGTACATGGCTTAAGAAACACAAGTTGATTGATTGACTGATAGAGAAAACTACATAAGCATAGATAAAAAATATTCAGGAACATTAACCAGGAAATGCATAATTTATAGGCAAAACCAATGATGACTGTGCAGGAGCATAGAGAAATATATGCATTAGTGATATGTTGCTAGAAGGATTGTCATCACTGGAACTGGGCCAGCTCATTCCAAGAGAGCTACCTGGTGTTGGAGTTTCCAGTAAGTTTTTGAAAGGAAGGTGGATCACAGCTAGGCAGAAGAGTGGGGAATGTAAAGTGACTTAGTACAGAGGACCAAGGATATGTTGTGGGTTATGCGAAACAGGGGGAAAGTAGGAGTAGGATTCTTTCTACAGCCAGAAGGGACTCCAGAGGCTCCATAACCCAACACTCTTGTTGTACCAATGTGGGAACTATAGCCTAGGAAGATTAAGTGACTTTTCTAAGGTCACACAGGTGGTAAGCACCAGAGGCAGACTTTAAATCCAGGTCCTCTGACCCCATCTAAGGTGAAATAGGAAATAAGGGCATTTTGATAGTGGAAGCAATGGTTGGAAGCCCTGGGAGGGACTGCATGGTATAGTGGGAAAAGTAATAGATTTCAGGTCTGACCATTTAGGATCAAAATTGTGCCTCTGCTGCTTACCTCTACTGTAACCTTGGACAGGTCACTTCAGGCCCTTTCTGGGCCTCAATTCCTCCATTGTAAAAAGAGGAGGCTTTGGTGCTGAAGGTCACTTCCAGCTCTAGAACTAGAATGTTAAGTGTAATGTAAGAAGCAATTAGGTGTCACAGCATACTTCAGAAAGAAGGAGAGTGATTTGATCAAAAGGATGAAGTGTTCAAGGTCACCCATGGAAGAAATGACATCAGTTATGGAAACCCATGAAGCCAGAGTACAGGGACGCAGATGAGTGTCTTTCTTTCATAGGAGTTCTGAAAAAAAATGAGAATCCCCCATGGAGTAAGATGGTAACAGAGGAGGAGATTAAGGTCTACGTGCAGCAGTTCAAGAAAACTGGCTTTCGGTAAAGTACAAATGATTTCCTGTCATGGGATGGGATGGGTAGGGAAGAAAGGATGGCCTTCATGGAGAGAAAGTGAGTTAAGTCTGCTTCATCTTCAAGGGCTGTTCTCACTACCAAAGCCCAAAGGCTTAGTTCCTCCCTTTTTTTTCCCCTCCTGAGGGGCACCCCTCAAAAAAATGAGTATTTCTAGCAGCATATGGATGCCCTTGTATCAGAATGGTGTAGCCTTCCCTTCTAGCCCTACCACTGAGAAACATTGGGGCTCAAATTAGTACTCTTTACAGATAAGGAGACTGGAGCCCAGAGGAGTTGTGACTTAGCCAAACTCACATACCTAGTAAGTGTCTGAAATGGGATTTGAACCTAGGTCTAACTCTCTATCTCACGGGTGGGGAACCTGCAGCTTGAGGCCACATGTGGCCTTCTAGATCCTGAAACTGAATCCAAATTTTACAGAGCAAATCCTGATTTGTTCCCTACCCCTGCATCTGCTGCATCATACTGTCTTTCTCTGGTAAGGGTATGCCTTTTTTCCAATTATGGGACTGAATATCCTCATGTTGTCTGGATGCTCCTCAAACACCAGCACCAGCACCACCCCCTCCCCCATTTCCTGACCCACCCCCCACCTGGACAAAGGAATCCTTAGGATTCATAAAGAGAAAGGTTTTCTGGGAGAACCTGAGTCCAAAAGTTGCTTCTTTCAGGTATGTGTTAGCCATTCTTTATTGGGTAGTTCTTCCTGTAACTCCTCTCCTCCATCCCTCCCATAAGAGACAGTGTGGTATGAGTAGAAAGCCAGCTTAATGGTCAGGAAGACCTGGGTTCAAGTCCCTCCTCTAACATACTCTGACTGTGTGACTCTGTAAATGTCCCTTAACTTCTCAATACCATCCCCCTAAATCCTCAAAATTGAGGAGGTGAGAATCTATATTGGAAAAGGGAGTTTCCTCTTTGGAAACTCCTTTCATTAATGAAGTTACAGGCATGGTCCCTATTTTCCCCTCTCCCCAACATTTTGACAGCTCCTTCAGAAAGGGTATTCCAGAGAAGAGGTTCCCAAACTTAGTTAGTCTACTGCCCTCTTTTCAAAAAAGTTTGCTCAGGGACCCTTCTGGAAAGCTACTTTCTTTAACCCTTTAATGTTTCTTTTTTGAAATGTCAAAAACCAAATATTTTTAAATGATACAACTTAAATTTAATAATTTATTGTAAACTTGTGGGGTTTTTACTGCATTGAAATTCTGATGATGTAATATTATGTAATGTGACCATATACTACACAGTGTATAGTATCATATTACAAACAAGTTATTACATGCACATATTCCTGCATATGCATGCTGGACTTCCTGACAATGCACAGCAAGCTTGCCTGCCAATACTTGCTTGTTAAGACCTGTCAGCAGACTTGACCACTGATTGATTATAACACTGTGTGTTTATTTGGAAAAAAAATGTAATCGCTATGACTTTAACTCTATCATACAACAGATGAAACATATAAAATGGTTTTTCAACATTTTCTTCTCTTCTTTCATTATGCTTCCACTGCCCCCTTATTTTTATTCAACATTCCCCAGTTGCACCAGAGGGACTACTGCCACCCTTCCTGGATCTTTTCAGTGCCCCCCCAAGGGTGGTATCACTTTGGGAACCTATGCTGATGGGGGAAGGATCTTCAGAGTAATTTCACTGACTCTGAGGAAACACACAGCACCCATAATGAGCAACAGGAAACCAAGCCCAAGTTCCTGTAGATTAAATTCAGATGTTCATGTTTTGGGGTTGTGTGGCAAATTAGAGGATACAGAGGCATACTAGCACCCTCTGGGTACACAGAATCTGAAATAAGTGACATCAGTAGCTTTACCCTTCATCCTTGAGGGCAGGCCCAGTTTTGACTTTAACTTTTTGTGCTTAGCACCCATCACAGTGCCCAGCACATAATAGTCATTTAATAAATGCTTGTTGATCATTGATTGATTGTCAGGAGAAAACAACACAGGCTCTGAGAAAGGGGACCTCTCATTTCAAACTTGCTTTCTTTCAGGTTCAGCGTTTAGTAGGAATCATCCATTGAGCCATTTCTCCTTGTTTTGCTTCCCTAGGGGTCCCTTAAATTGGTATCGGAACATGGATGCAAATTGGAAGTGGGGCTGTACTGCAGCCAAAAGGAAAGTGAGTATTATCTTTATGAAACGAGGGAATGTGGTACACAGAAAGGTACACTTGAAGTGGGGGGGGGGGGGTCTAAATTCAAATCCCATCTCTGATACTTTGCTAACTTTGTGACCTGGGTAAGTCCTTTCATCTCTTTGAGCCTCAGTTTCCCTCATCTGTAAAGTGAGAATGACAATACCTGTATTACCTGCTTTACAGAGGTCTTGCGATACTCAAATGAGATAATGTATAGAAAGTGGTTCGCAAGCTTTTAAGCTCTATATAATGTCATTTATGCTCCTGTACCTCATTGTAGCATGGAGGTGACTCTGGGTCCTTGAAGGCTCTGCCAGTGGCTCATAAACTTTGGCAGGTCTTCTCATGGTGGAAAAGCTTTACATATAATCCCAGTAACAGGCTGCTTTCTGTGGTCCAGGCTAATTAAGTTCAGAGAGGTTCAAAATCCTGGGCTGACCAGTCAATGATAAGTTTTTTAGGTATAACAAACCATGAAACACTATTACCATATCATCATCATCATCATCATCATCATCATCATCATCATCATCATCATCTATTGTCATTCTTATAAAGTAAATTTTATTGATAGGTTTTGTCTTTTACGTAGCCTCAATTCCACTATTATGTATCCCTCCTTCTCTCCAACCCAAGAGTCATCCCATATTAGAAAATTTTTTAAGAGAGAGAGAAAAGAAAAGAAAAACCAGATAATGCACTTTTTTAAAAATCTAAAAATATATACAATGTTTCATACCCATGGACCCTCCACCTCTACCTTGGACAGAGAGGGAGAAGAGGAGGAGCAAGAACAATTCTTTGTAATTATGCAACATTCTTTTTTTTTTATTGTTTTGTGGTAGTTGTTCTTTCTGTTTACAATATTATAGTCATTATGGATATACAGAGTATCCCAAAAGTCTTAGGGCAGTTTTAAGCTTTTAAACTGTAGCAGCTCCAAACTGCACTGAGACTTTTGGAACACTCATGAAACCAAACTCTGTAAAGGTGACGATATAGTACCCAGTGGTGAAGTTCTGCTTCCTGAATCACCATCATAAACCCTTCCATTTCCAGAAATAAATATTTATTATTCAAGCCATTTCTTTGATGCTTTGTTGACATATTATTGTTTGAGTACAGAAAACTGTTTCAACAATTCAAAACAAAGTTTAATTATCTTTTCTATGCAGATGAGTCTCCGACTGATATACTCAGCCCTCATTTCTCTCCCGAGCTCTAGTAATGTATCATCAACTGCCTATTGAACATTTCTATTTAGATGTCTCATAGGTATCTCAAACTCATCATGTCCAAAACAGAATGCATTTTCTTTCCTTTCCCCCCCAAAAAAGTCTCTTTTCTAAAATCCCTATTTTCAATGAGAATGCCACCACCATCTTTCTGATGACCCAAGTTAGCAATCTTGGAATTCTTACTTTACCCTTATTTTCCGCTCCTTACTTTCCTACTCTCTGAGTTTCTAATCAGTTGCCAAATCTTGTCGCTTTTCGCTGTATAACATCTCTCAAATCGATCTCCTTCTCTCCATTCTAATGGATATCCTTCTCACCTCTTGAATGACCTATTCCAGTAGTCTTCTAATTTGTCTCCTTGACTTCAGTCCCTCACCACTCTAGTGTTTAACTGATATGTGTAGATGATGTTTACATAGCCACCAACGTTATTTTCCTAAAGTCCAAGTGTGACCATATTAGTCCTTTACTCAGTAAACTCTAGTGGTTTTCTGTTATCTTGAAGATCAGATATACAGTCTGTCATGCAAGACCTTCACAACCTGGTCCCATCCTACCTTTCCAGCCTAATTACGTTACTCCATTTGTACATACTAACTACAATCCAGCCAAATTGGCCTGCTTTATATATGGCATTGTCTCCCATATATGGCATCCCATTTCCCCTCTCTGTACCTTTGCTTGGGCTACTCTCATATTTAGAATGCTCTGATGTGTCCCATTACTCACAACCACAAAGCTGGGGTTGGGGATACCAATCATAACTGCAACTCTTGAGGCCCATATCTTTACATCACTTCCAACTGGGACTGAGGGAGATTTTAAACTACAAAAGTGTGGAAAGAAAAGGTATCTATTCTCAAGTCTCCTTCCTTCTCCTCCAACTGCTATTTTTTGCTATACTGTGTTCCCAGATCTTGATTCCATCCCTGATGGTCACAGCTGAGAAAGACAAGGTTCTCCGTCCAAAGTATTCTGAGCACATGGAGATGTGGGTAAGTGTCCTGGGGCCCAAAATCAAGGTGGGGCAGGAGGAGGGAGGAGGTGGGAAATGTTTTAGGATAGAAAAACAGCTATCCAAGAGAAGAGAATGCCCCAGAGGGAGGGATGACAGAAGCTAAGGGAGAAGGTTTGTCAGTCATCACAGAGCACCAGTAACAGTGCCTTACTTGACAAAGCAAAGCAGAAGGTGAAGTGATTTTGAAGTCCATTTGAATCTTCTACCAAGATGGGTATCTTGAGGGCATTCCTTCCACAAAAGTCCTCTTCAAGTGCTTCATGGCAGACTGGAGATGTTGATGGTCAGGCCTACTTAGCTCAGATTGGAATGAAATTGACTATTTAACAGTTAATAAGAGGAGTTTTATGTAATTGTATTAGGGGAAGGATATTCAGCAAGGATACACCATTGATTCAGTTGACCACAGCTTCCTTCCCTTGCTGTTGGCTATGCTGGTCTACTAGTCAGAGACCTGGTAGAGCAGAGAAACTCCTGCCTCCTTATGTGCTGGTTTTTAAGCCACCCAAAAGCTACATCAGTTGCCCCCATTTAGTCCCCCTGAGCCAACTAAGTATGAAAGATATTTTTAATACCTTTTAAACAAAAACTTTCCTTGCCAACATGAAAGATACTGACTTTACAAGGGGAGGTGGCCCTTCTTGGGGGCTTGAAGATTATACCAGTAGGTCACAATCTCTGATGGGTTCAGGAGAGGCTTGGAGGATCAACTGGGTATCTGTCTATACATCATGTATCTGTCATGCAAGAACAGCTTAGTCAGGTTCAGAGGTTCAAGGCCTAGTTGTCTGCAGGGTGCTCTGGAAATTCTCTGTCCTAGCAACTCCAAAACCCCAAAATCTTGTCTACTAGGAGGTAGAAGAGGGATCCCCCAAAGAAGTATTAAAGGGCACAACCATACCATGTTTTCTTTCTGTCTCCCCAGAGCACTTCATAGAATGAGTGCTCAGGAATTTCTGTTGACATAAATAAGAGGAATCATGGTATAACAGATAAAAGGTCAGCCTTGGAATCAGAAAGTAAGGTAGGAGGGGAGAGGAAGGAAGGAAGGAGGAAAGAAAGGAGGGAAGGAGGGAGGGAAAGACAAAAGGAGGAAGAGAAAGAAGGTGGGAGGAAAGGAAGGAAGAAGGGAGAGAGAGAAGAAAGGAAGGAGAGAAAGAAAGGATAGAGGGAAGGAGGGAGGGAGGGAAGAGTGGAGGGAAGGAAGGAAGGAAGGAAAGAAGGAAGGAAGGAAGGAAGAAGGAAAGAGAGGAATGTTGTGATCCTCACAACAACCCTAGGAAGCAGGTGCTATTACAGTTTCCACTTTATATATGAGGTAACTAAGACAGAGGTTAAGTGACTTGTTCAGGATCACACAGCTAATAAATATCTGAGGTCAAATTTGAATTCAGAACTTCCTAGCACTCTCTTCTTTCTTCACCTAGCTGCCTTTAGGTGCCCAGGAAGACCTAGATCCTACATCTGACACAAGCAGGCTCTGTGACCCTGAGCAGGTCACTGGCTAAGCTCTTAGCACCCCAGGTAACTCTGTAAGACTGAAAGTTGCAGAAAAGTTACCTGTCTTAATTGTTGGACCTCTCAAATCTATTGGGAAGTAATCTTTTGCAAAATAATTTGTTTTGCCTACTTCATCTGCCTTTGTTATAGCAATAACCTGCCTGGAAACTGCAGACGAAGGACATGAAGTGAAAGGCAAATGAAAGGCACCTGAGTGAACTCTGTGATGTACCTTCTAGTCCTCTGACTGAGTAGATAGGGTACTGACCTTGAAGGCAAGAAGGTGGAGATTCAAATGCTGTCTTACTCACTAGCTGTGTGACCCTGGACAGGTCACTTAACCTCTCTGACACTATTTGACCATCTGTAAAGTAGCTATAATAATATCACTTACCTCATGGGATTGTTGTGAAGATGAGATAATGTACTTTAGATACTTTGCAGACCTTAAAGTGCTGCACAATTTAATGCATACTAATAATATTATTATTATGGTGACTTAGGGCCAAAACCCACTCCAAACTTACTCCACTGCAATCATAATCACTAAGTTTAACAGTAGTAGATTGGCCTACTTGATCCTATGCTGATTTAAAGATAAAGCCCCACAGTTCTCTCCTCTATGACCTCCCAAGCCCACCCTGCTCTAAGTGACAGGATTTTATGTTGTTGGTTGTTGGTCAGTTGTTTTTAAGTTGTGTCCAATTCTTTGTGATCCCATTTGGGGTTTTCTTGGCAAATATGCTGAAGTAGTTTGCCACTTCCTTCTCCAGCTCACTTTTACAGATGAGGAAACTGAGGCAAACAGGGTCAAATGAATTGCCCAGGGTCATGCACCTATTAAGAGTCTGAGGCCAAATTTGAACTCAGGTCTTCCTGACTCCAGAACCCAGGGTCTATTCACTTGCCACCAAGACAAGGTGGTGGGATGCTGTTGAGGAGGTAACATGTAGGAAGACGGCCTGCTTGGATCTGAGAGCCTGGTTTAAGAGTTAGGGCCCATTATGTTAGATACACAGTCTATTTAATGGCAAATGAAGCTTATTTTGACCTGATAAAGAAAGGTATGTTTTGGGGGTAGAAATATCAAATACTCATCTCACAGCGTAGCCTAAACCAAATTAAAACATCATTGGGCAATGTTTAACAAAATAAAAAAAAATATAATATGGATAAATAAATGTATAAAAATATATACATATATAAAATAAATACAATACAATATAGATGATGTTAATTTGTGGTTTTCTAAGTGAACATAGAACCCTAGGATTTGTTTCTGTTTGAGTTTGACACTTCCAATCTACAGGGGCTGGAAAGGAATGTATCTTAACCTGCCCCTGTTTCCATGGCCTGCCCCAGAGTCGGGAAGATAAATTTATGCCCAGGTTCTGCATTAAAAGATAAAAATAGCTTCCTCTCATCTTGGTGGTTCTTTCTTTTAGATCCCCAACCTGACACGGAGAAATATTGAGAACTGTGGACACTGGACTCAGATGGAAAAGTAAGGAAATGCTGGACAGCCCCTTAGGTGAAATTCCTTGGGAGCTATTTCTGGTGAAAAGTAGAAGAATGCTGGATTTGGAGTTAATTCGTCCTGTTCCCCTGCCCCGCCCCACCCCCCACCCCCCAGGTTCAGACCCTAGGTCTGACAAGTTGTATGACCCTGGAGAAGTCACTTTGGCCTCTCAAGGCTCCAGCTTCTCCCACTGAAAAGGAAGTGTTTAGACTAAGTAATCTCTAAGATTCCTTCCAATTCTAATATTCTATGAAAATTGAGATATTATTTATATCACTTGGTTGTTGAAAGGATCAAGTTACATAATGGATACCATGTACATCATGTGTGATGTAGGATGTCCCAAAAGCCACTTGGGAGGGTTGGGGGGTGAGAACTTCGATAAGACTTTTGGGACGCCCTGCATAAAGCACAGCTTGATGATTCAGAGGAGAGTAGAGTGTAGAATTCTAAATTCCCTGTTCTTAACTCAATTTCATTCAGATATGAATTATCTTGGCTTTGGTCTTAGCTATGCCCAATTTCTGACTTTACCATTTACCATGGATCCAAACTGGGACAAATGGCACCAACAGAATTCTTGACAGCTTTTGTTTCCCTTACAGGCCAAGAGAGTTGAATCAGATCCTCATTGAGTGGCTACAAGATGTGGCCAAGAATCCGTCATTGGTCTCTATGCTGTAATGTGGCATGTGTGTAAAAGTGAGTGTGTGTGTGTGTGTGTGTGTGTGTGTGTGTGTGTGTGTGTGTGTGTGAAAGAGAGAGAGAGAGAGAGAGAGAGAGAGAGAGAGAGAGAGAGAATGAGAGGGAATGAGAGAGAGAGAGAGAGAGAGAGGGAGGAAGAGAGAGAGACAGGGGGGAGAAAGAGAGAGAGAGGGAGGGAGAGAGAGAGAGAGATCCTGCAAAAAACCTCTGTCATTTCATATGGGGAGATTACTGCTATCTTTGTCTTCCATCCACCCCCTTTAACCAACAGCATTATCAGAGGCCCATGGAATGCACCAGAAAGTGCATTCTTCTACTCTTGCTACAATGCACAATAAGGGCTTCAGTTCTGGGGGGAGGAAAAAGTTGGTTTAGTGAGCAAGGATAGGAAGCTATTTGAATTACTCCCATTAACACTTTCTTCCTTATGACAGTAATTGAGATAGGTGACAGTTCTTAAATAATAGTGATTTAATTTAAAAAGTCAGAATGGGAAAGGGTAATCTTTATCAACTGGCCCAAAAATCAGAAGCTTCTGGGCTCCAGTTATAGCTCAGCTACTTATTAGCTGAATGACTTTGCGCAAGTTATTCAACATTTCTGAACCTCATCCATCCAGTGAGAGTTGGACTAGAGCTAGATAATCTCCCTGGTCTCTTCCATCTCTAGCATAGATAGATCGATCAGGAAATTAAAAATGGGGCAAATGTTGCAGGATAAAAAACCACTAAAGGAATAAGGTTTCCTGATTAGTCTTGAGGTGTAGGATGGAGGAGTTAAAACAGGGGTTTCTAATTTGATTGAGTGTTTAATAGTGTTGCAAATAATTTGTTAATCATGGTTGTAACTACAATAAAAAAATTGTAAAAGACATAGTATCATTGGGTTTACTTTGTTTGGGAGGTAGAAGCCAGATCCATGCTTAGAATAAAGTCAGTGATGATGAGCACAAGGGAATTTGGGTTGGAGGAGGGACCTTGGGAAATTCTGCCTGTGGTCATGGGACATACACCAGAAAATAAGTGGCATTCAAAGAAGGCTTTAAGACTCCTGGGACTCATGTCAAGCGAGAGGAAGGAACCTCAATTCTGACCTGAGTTTGGCCTGGACTTGCTTAGAAACCTATTAAGTGGCCTTCTCTTCAGGACTTCCTTCCAAGGTTTTCAGCTAACTCCATGCTATCCTTCAGGTAGGGACTTGAGGGCATCTTAATTGTATTGTAGTGACCAGAGCAGGTCATTAGGTGGCACCATAGTACATAGAACCCCAGGCCTGGAGTCAGGAAGACTCTTCCTGAGTTCAAATCCAGCTTCAGGTACTTACTAGCTGAGTGACCTTGGGCAAGTCACCTCACCCTGTTTGCCTCAGTTTCCTCATCTGTAAAATGAGCTGGAGAAGGAAATGGCAAACCACATCAGTATCAGTATTCAGTATGCCAAGAAAACCCCAAATGGGGTCATGAAGAGTTAAGTAACAGGAGCCCTGATTTTAGGGGCCAGAGGACCAGGGTCTGAAACCCAGTTCAGCTGCCTCCTGTATGTAACAATAGACACATTGCTTAAGCCTCTTAGCTTCCTTACTTGTAAAAAAAAAAAAAAAAAAAAAAGAGAAGGATTAGGCTAGATTACAGGGTAATAGCTTATGAGCCAGAAGTGGTCTCAGACTATCTAGACTATCTGTCTCCATTTTACAATTGTGGAGTCTAAAGGTGTAAGAGATCAGGTTTTACAAGATTTGCCCAAGGTCACTCAAGCAGAGCCAGGATCTGAATCCAAGGCCCCTGGCTCCAAATCCAGGGTTCTTTCCACTATTTTGTGCAGCTTCCCTGATTCCTCCATTTCCTTAGATGATCTCTAAGGTCCTTAGAAACAAGGAAGCAAAGTGGGGAGAGCTCAAGGCCTGAACTCATGAAGATCTGAGGTCCGATTTGGCTTCAGATACTTCCTAGGTGTGTGACCCAGGAGCAAATCATGTAATCTCTGTCTGCCTCAGTTTCCTTAACTGTCAAATGGGAATGATATAAAAATAAAAAATATAAAATTATAATATACAGTATAATATTAATATAAAAATAATATTAAAATGAGATAGTATTTGAAAAGCACTTAGCACAGTGCCTGGAACAGAGTAGGTACTTAATAAGTGCTTGTTTTCTTCCTTTCCAATACTAGATCATATGAATTTGTTAGCCTTCCCACACCCTCTCATTTTTATGACTATCCAAAGTATGACCTTGAAAGGAAAAAGGGGAGGAAATAACATAAAAAGGCAATGTGCATCCTAATTGGTTGTGTGAGAAGGGGAGGGAAGTCAGACATCTGGCCTCATCATGCTGATGACAGCATTTCAGTACCTTAAAATAGCTGTGGTTTCATGGGGGGGGGGGGGGAGATTCAGATCATAAACCCCTCTTTTCCCATGCCTTAGGCTTAAGGAATTAGGGAGATCATCAGCTGGTGGCCAGCTGTTTAATGATAAGCCTCTCTGAATTTAGGGGGCTGGTCCTCAGAGGACATACCCAGTTTTTATACCATGGGTTCTCTACTTTTATGGCTCTTTAGCCATTACCCTACAAGTTTCCTAGGTTTCCACCAACCTTATGCCATTCCCAAACTATGGATCCTCATCCTTCACCATCTGATTTCTTCACTCTTGGTTCTGAACTGCTGAACACCATGAAAGACTGTCACAAAGTGGAACTGATTTGATTCAGTTTAAGTTTATGGTGCATCACATCAGCAGGATCATCAGTGCTGACCATCAGCTTTCTCTTCTACTGCTGGTGACTCCATATTTCTTGCCCCTTAATGACTATTCCAAAACCTCTTTCTCAGAAACATAGATTCTAGAATTAACAAGTACCTCAGAGGTGATGACCAACTCATACATGCAAAGGAATTCCAACTGTACCATATCTAAGGAACTCCTACTACCTCACATCCAATGAGAGTTGTTCAGCTTCTGCTTGAAGACCTTTGATGAGGAAGAACTTACCTCCTTTCAGGACAGCCCAATCCACTTTGGGGCAGCTCCAATTGTTAGGAAGGTTTTCCTGATATCCTGCCTAAAGTTATTCCTTTGCAACTTTTACCTATGACTGCTAATTGGAACTAAATGAAACAAATCTGATCCTTCTTCCACGATATCTTTTCTAATACTTGCACACAGTTAATACATCCCTTCCCAGTCATCTATAGGCTAAATAGTCCCAGTTCCTTCAAATGATCTTTAGATGACATGTTCTCAAGGCTTTTCACTTTTCTGGTTTTTGTTCTCCAGGTTATCAATGTCCTCCTTAAACTGTGAGGCTCCCAATTGAACACAATACTCCTGGATAAGGTAGAATCACCTTCCTATTTCTGAAAGCAATACTTCTACTAGCACTGCCCAATATTGTATTAGCACTTGTGACTGCCACATCACACTGATGACTCATGGGTATGTAGCTTACAGTTCACTAAAACCCTCAGATCTTCTTCAAACAGTCTAATAACGCCTCCCATCCTATCCTTGAGAAATTGATTTTTGAACCCAAGTGCAAGACTTTTCTAACATAGATCCCTGTTGAGTTACATCTTATGAAATGCAGGGCCAGGTTCTAGACCTGGCGACATCTTTTTGGATCCTGAATCCTCTATTGTTAGCTATAACTCCCACCCTCATGATGTTGTGGACCTTCTTTGAGAATGTAGGATGAACCACAACAGCACCTGCAGATTTGATCATTGTAAACTCTCTCTCTTCTTGCTCCCAGCCTCATCATGCTTGTCCCCCAACACTTTCAGTAAATAACTTCACCTTTTCCACTGAGGAGACTGTGGCCATGTAATATGAATTCTCTTCAACAATTCCTCAGAACCCCTTGCTCTCTCCTTTTTCATAATAATAATAACATTAAAATAATAATATTAAGATAGCTAACATCATATGGTTCTACCATATGCCAGGCACCATGTTAAGCATTTTACAAATATCTCACTGAATCCTCACAACCACTCTGGAAGGGAGATGCTGTTATTATCCCCATTTGAAAGTTGAGGAAACTGAGGCAGATAAAGGTTAAGTGACTTGCTTAGGGTCACACAGCTAGTAGTTGTCTGAGGCTGGATTTGAATTCTGCTCTTCCAGACTCCAGGCCTAGAACTTTCTCTGTTGCTTACTTACAGAACAAGTAGATCTACTCCTCACTAAGGCTAATCTCTCTACCTGAACCCATAATCCCATCAAATCTTTATGTCCTCCAGGGGCCATCTCCAGTCATCCTGATCTATATCTTGCCAGATGACTCTGAAGGAAAGAGTAAGGCTGGTGACTTTGCTCAACTCTTCTCACATCCTCTTCCTTAAATCCAGTTCAACTGCAAGTCATGACATCACCTTCCTGGGGATGAATGAATGACAAACAGCAACAACCTCCTCCAGGACCTTTCAAAGCATCTTCCATCCTTGCTCTATTCACTCCTTCCCATCAGCCTACAAACATAAGCATGCTCAGGTCTGCCCAATCCTAAAACTACTTCCCTTTGACCTTTCTAGCTCATCCAGCCACCTACCAACCCCTGTATCTTCTCCTTTTCATTGTTCATTTTTTTTTTTTTTTGCAAAAGCTATCTATCTTCACTGACTCTATGTCATGGAGGCCCAGGAAGAACAGGACACTTGGGCAGTTAGGTCAGCCTTCCCTGCTTCAGCTTCCTGACCTGCAAAGTGACAGAGTTGGACTAGATAGTCTCTGAGGCCCTATTCTGGGATTTTATGTCTATTAAAATTTTTTATCTAACTGACGATGCCTGGATTAGTTTTGCTAGACTATATATACATTCTTGTAATAGTTCCTGTTTTTCTTGCTTTTCAATAGGATGTAGAGGTAGAAAGAAGAGAATTTGGATCTGAAAAGAAAATTGAATTTATAAAAATTGTCTACGGGATAATCCTAGGGAGGACAGGCCCTTAGAGAAGCCATAGTGAAGGCAGCCTGAGAGCATAGAAGAACCTTAGAAGTATAGAATCTCAGAGTTAGAAATGACCTAACTTAGGAGATCACCTGCTCCAGTCCCAATATGAAGCAGAGTCCCCAGAGCTAACATGCAGTGACTGAAAAAATTGTGGGATGTGAATGTGATATAATTTTATCACCCCACAAGAAATGAGGAATACGATGGATTTGGAGAAATATGAACAGATTTATAGGAGCTGGCTCATTGGCAAAACCAGGAGAACAATTTACTTAATGATAGCAATAATAAAATGAAAGGAAAAAGTTTTGAAAGACTTCAGGACTCTGACCACATCAGTGACCAATCATGACTTCACAGGACTGATGATGAAACACACTGCCAATGGTGGTAAGGGGGTATGGACTGGAGGTGCAGAAGGAGGTGTGCAGATAGGCTCAGTCACTGTGTAGATTGGTACTGCTCTACCATCTATGTTTGTTACAAGGAGGGCTTCTACCACTCCAGGAGAAAATAGGTGAATATGTAGGACTAGACATGAAAAATGCATCAAGAAAATATCTTTTTAATATACAGAAAAAAGTACAAAAAGGGCCACACATAGAGCAATGTTCTTACTACCTGGTTTGCACACACATATGCACACACACATATACACACAGCATATTTGTATACAATTCTTGGCACATAGTGCTTAATAATTTTTTTCTTCTATTCATATACATGCATGTTTTCAAAAATCTTTTATGGAAGTTTACAGTTTCTTATACAATTCTCTTCCTTATTTTTCATTGATTAAAATGTTTGTTTTTGGCAGCAATGATGAAGTTCACAATAAAAAAGAAAGAAATTGATGTAACCTATCTCTCTTCTCCAACAACTGCCACAGATAGTGTATGTCAGAGGAGCGACTGAAATTGGGAACATCAGTGACCTCTGTTAGTTCCCAGATGTCCTCAGGAGTATTCAAGTGTTGTTATTCAGTCATTTCGGTTATGTCTGACTCTTAGTCACCCCATTTGGGATTTTCTTGGCAAAAATACTATAGTGGTTTGCCATTTTCTTCTCCAACTCATTTGACAGATGAGAAAACTAAGGTAAACAGGGTTAAGTGATCTGCCCAAGGTCACATGGCTAATAAGCTTTTGAAGCTAGATTTGATCCAGATCTAACCTCTAACCTAAGCTCTAACCTCTGGGCCATCTAGCTGATCCATCCAAGTGTGTCTTACCTGAACTGTAGTGTAAATTCTGTGAGGGAAGAGGCAACATCCTCCAAACCAAGAGTTAATAACCTTGTAAAAGTGATGCACTGCTTTATTTTTGGTTAGACTTAGAAACCCCACCTTAGTGCCTTGTGATCCCCGATGACAGACAACAAAATCTTCCATCTTTCTCTCTCCTTTTCAAGACAAATCTTTATACCTGTGCTCTTGATCCCATTCCTTCTAGCAATTTTATTTCCTTTCTCACTCTGGACCCTCCTCCCATTTCTGTTTGGCAAGTACCTCATCTGACATACTAATGGGACCCCAGGCATGCTTCACTTTACTGCCCACCCCCACAATCCCCAGTCATCCTTTTACCAGGCTCAGGTATAACTGTCTCCTGATCACCTCCACCCTCTTTCCCCTTTCCAGTTCTGGAACCACAGAGATAGGGAATAGGATCAGAGCTACTCCAGTGAGATTAGGGAAGGGAGTGAGGAGTGTTCTAATTTACTAATGGATGTCTGTACTTTTTCTGTGACTTAAAAGCCTTCCAGAATTGCCTAGAGCACTGGGACATTTTTAGTGATTTGTCCAAGATCACATAGTCAATGTATTAGAAGTGGTCTTAAATCCAAGTCTTTGTCACTCTGTTCCTGACTTCCTGACCAGATATTTATCTATTACTCTAGACCAATAATAATGTCAGTGCTACTGGAAAGGGCATATCTCTCAATCCACTTCCTCATGACTCCACTCCCCATCCCAGTAAATTTCCAAATGAAAATATCTTTCCATGGAAATTACAAAGCTTCTTGAGGGTCAAGAATGCCTTTCTTTGCAAATGAATTTGTATTTCCAGTGTTTGACACAGTGCTTGGCACATTATAAGCACTTATTAAATGCTTCATTCATTCTAGGCTCTTAAATCCTTAAATTTCTCCCTCTACTGCCTATTCTCACCTCCCTCCCCCCATCCTAATCTTCCACCTTCAAACACCTCTAACTTGAAAAAACACATTGCTTGCTCCTTCTGCATTGCTTAACATCCTATTTTCTTCCTTCATTTCATGGCCAAGTTTTCCAATGAGTGTTCTCCACCTGCCAACTCCATCCCTTCATTCCTCACTCCCTCTTGCATTGCCTCTGAGATATGGTTCATAAATATTCATCGATTGGATTGAATTAAATTTTCTGCCATTCTGCTGAAACTACAAGAGTGAAAGTCACCAGTGACCTCCTTGCCAAATCTTTTGGCCTTTTCCCAGGCCTCTTTCTCCTTGACCTCTTTTTATTTCAAACTGGTGCTACCACTTCTTAAAATTTTTTCCTTTCTTTGTCTCAGTGATATAGCACTATCCTGTGATCTCAAAGGTTTTCTCACCTCTTGAATCATTCTTTTGTCTCCGCCAGGCCAGGAAATATTCCACAAAACAATACAATTTCACCACTTCTGCCATCAAGCCTATGTGACTGACCCTCCAATCTCTTCTTAGCTATGAAAACTTCTTCAGTCAGTCAGTCAACAAACATTTATTCAGTGTCTACTATATACCAATCACTGTACTAAGTGCTAGGGATAAAAAAAATTGGCACAACCAAAAATTCTTACCCTCGAGGAGCTCACCATCAAACAAGAGTGACAAAATGGAAATAAACATGTACAAAGAAAAAAAAACATACATATATACATATATATATATACACACAGGATAAACTGGAGGTAATCAATAGAGGGAAGGCTCTAATATTAAGGGGGATAAGGAAAGGCTTCTCCTAGAAGATAAGATTTTAGCTTGAATTTGAAAGAAGCCAGAAGGTGGAAATGAGAAAGAAGAGCATTCCAGGTGTAGGGGAGAGCCAGTTGTGTTCGTCCTTCCTTGCCGAAGAAGACCTGGCCATCAGAGAAATAATGACATGACTTGCACTTGACTTTGTTTTGAGTGAGGGAGGGCTGTGCAGGTCACCAGCCTCACTTCTCCTCCAGAGCCATCTGAATCCAGTGAGCAGATATTCATCAGGATGACTGGAGATGACCCAGGATGCACTGGGAGACCTTGGGCCCTTTAGGCCAAGGCCTAGTCAGTACTCACTTAGGGTGAGGCAATGCCCATTCAGCAAATAGACCTGTTTAAGAAGTAGTCAGGGGATGACCCCTTTAATGAAGCAAAGAAAAATAATTAAATCAGTCTGGGAGGGAAACGGCAACAATTACTATTGATAATCACTCTTAAGCCAGGAGGGTCCAGGAAATAGCCCTTAAGGGGAGCTTAGGCAGGGGTCTAGTATGGTACAATCTATGGGCTTCAGAGTGCAGTAGGTTTAAGGTTTTGGGAAAGGAGAGGGAAGGGGAGGAGAGGAGAGGAGGGGAGAGGAGGAAAGGAAAGGAGGGGAGGGGAGGGGAAAGGAGGGGAGGGGAGGGAAAGAGAGGGGAGAGGAGGGGAGAGGAGAGGAGAAGGGAGGAAAAGACCTAGCCAGTAAACCCCAAGTAAACTGGGCATCCTCTGGTCATCCAAATTTACCTTCCTTTGGATAGGAAAAAGATGGGGAGGGGGAGACAGACAGGAGAGGAAGAGCTGAGTTACCTACCTACCTGGGTCCCCATTCAGGCAACTGGGTCTACTCACAAGTTGTTGTGTTCATCCTTCGTTGCTGAAGAAGACCATGCCATTAGAGAAATGATGGCATGACTTTCACTTAACTTTGTTTTGAGTGCGGGAGGGCTGTGCAAGGTCACCAGCCTCACTTCTCCTCAGGGAGAGCCAGTGAAAAATCCCTGGAATTGAGAGATGGATTCTTGTGAAAGGATCAGCTGCCAAACTGACATTCTCAAAGCATAAGTCTGACCATGTCATTTGTCTGCTCAAGAAGTTTCATTGGCTCCCTATGGCCTCTAGAATAAAATGCATTCTCCTCTGTTTAATGTTGATAACTCTTCAAATTCTGGCTCCTGCCCATCTTTCTGGGCTGATTTTACGTAGTCTTTCCTCACATAATCTATATTGAAGCCAAACTAGCTTACGTGATGTTCCCTATTCATGATACTCCCATTTATAGTCAAGCAGCTAAATCTTCCTTGTCCTTCTCCCCTCCCCTTCTTGATATGCCTTCAGAGCTCAGCACCAGGACTGCTTCTTACATGAGGCCTTTCCTGATTGACCCTTCCCACCACCAAAATGCCTCGGTTGTTGTTCAGTTATGTCTGCCTCTGTGTGATCCCATTTGGGATTTTCTTGGCAAAGATACTAGAGCAGTTTGCCATTTCCTTCTCCAGCTCATTTTGCAGTTGAGGAAACTGAGGTAGACAGGGTTAAATGACTTGCCTAGGGTCATACAGCTAGTAAGCATCTGAGGTCAGATTTGAACTCAGGTCTTCCTGACTCCAGGTCTGGCACTATTCATTGCGACACCTGGTGACCTGAAATTACTTTGAATGTATTTTATGTACAGACTTTACATTTGCTTTCTTTTGCACATGTTGTTCCTTTTTCACATTAGAATATAAGCTCCTGAAGGACAGAAAGTTTTCACTTTTGTCTTTGCATCCCCAGAATCTAGCATAGTACCTGACAGAAAACAGATGCTTAAGAAATGTTTGTTAGGCAGACTTGAGAAAAACCTGAAAAGACTTCTATGAACTGATGCTGAGTGCCGAGCAGAACCAGGAAAACACTGTATACAGTAGCAGCCACAGTGTGCGATGACTGACTTTGATAGACTTAGCAATGCAAGGTCCTAAAGAAATTCCAAAGGACTCATGATGTCATCCACATCCAGAGAAAGAACTATGGTGTCAGAATGTAGAATGAAGCAGACCATTTCCTTATTTGTTTTGTTTCCTTTCTCATGGTTTCTCCCATTCGTTATAATTTTCTATGCAACATGACTAATGTGAAAATGTGGTTAATAGGAATATATCTGTAGAGCTTGTATCAGATTGCATGCCATCTTGGGAAGGGAGGGGAGAAAAAGGGGGAGAAAATTAAAAACTTATGGAAGTGAATGTTGAAAGCTAAAAGTAAATAAATTAACTAAAAAAAGAAACATTTGTTAAATTGAACTGAATTAAATTAAATTCACACACACATATGTGCTCCCTTGTACTCTGCTCATTCATGATGTTGCCGCCTTTGAACTGGAGCTGATCAATAGAAGTGGCCTTGACCAGCAGCAGGGTCACAGATCAGGAGATGATAAAACTCCAGGCTGATGTCAGTTCAGAACTTAGTGATTATTACTCACACTGGCCCTGGCTGTATCTGACAGACAACACAATTCTAGCTAAATTATCAGAACAGAGCCAGAAAAAAATCCGAGCTGTAGCCAAATCAAGACCTCCCAATAAAAGTAAAAAAAACACTCAAAATTTTTCCATAACCTCTTCTTCCTTAGAAGGCATGAAGGCCATGTCCAAGTCAGTTCCTCTTAAAAAAAAAACCCCTCCCCAAATGCCCCTAGGCTGTAGGCTTCTACCACAATCTGGAGGCAACCTTCCCCAGTTTGTAGCATAAACTTTGCCCCTTTGGATCTCCCTTCAAGAAGGAATTCTTGTATACATTGTCTTTGACAGACTCCAAAAGTCCAGAGTATAGAGGTTTTTCCTTTGTCTTAAAATCAAATGAAAATTCACTCCCCCCCAAAAAATCAAATGAAACTTACCCCAGAAATGAATTGGACATACTCTGGACATGAATAATGAAAAAGAGAATGACTCAGGTAAATGTAAACAAATCTTCAGAGGAAAGTACTAGATTTGGAATAAAAAAACCTGAGTTCAAATTCTGATTCGAGTTCTGGTTCTGGTACTTACTCCCTGGGTCAACATTGGACTTAACCTTTCTGAGCCCCAGTTTCTTCATCTATAAAATGTAGGGTTGAGCAAGATGACTTCTAAGGTCCTTCTCAACTCTGAATCTTATGATCTTAATCCTTTTCTTTTTTCAGAAATGTGAATGAAAATTCTGCCAACTGGATGTTGCAGAGGCTATGAGTACAACGAATTCAGACAGTAACAAGGGTGTGTTAGTAATGCCTAAATTTTTTGTCTCTCTCTGAGCTCCAGTCCCACAATAGCTACTGCTCGTTGGATATTTGGAAGTGTATATTTCATAGATATCTCAAACTCAGCATGTCCAAAACAGAACTCACTACCTTTCCTGCCAAACCCACCCCTGAATTTTCATCTTTCTGTCCAGGGAAAGCATGATCATCCTCTGAGTCACAACCTTGATGGCATCCTCCAGTCCTTACTTTGATGCACCAGTCAGTTGTCATATTTTGTTTCTACCTTCACAAAATCATCACTTGTGTAGGCACTTCCCCACCCCCCTCTCATGCAACCCATTCAGTCCTCTTTACCTGTTTTGATGCAATAGCCTTCTAATTGGTCTCCTTGCCTACTTTGGCTCTCTCCTCACTCTAATCCACTCTTTATGAAGCTGCCAAAGTGGTTTTTGTTTCTTATCTGGTCGTATCTGACCTCATTTGGGGTTTTCTTGGCAGAGATATTGGAGTGGTTTCCCGTTTCCTTCTCCAACTCATTTTGGTTATTGTTGTTGTTCAAGCAGTTTTTCAGTTGTGTCTGACTCTTCATGACCCCATAGTTTAGCAAAGATACTGGAATGCTTTGTCATTTCCTTCTCCAGCTCATTTTATAGATGAGGAAATGGAAGCAAAGAGTTAAGTGACTTGTCCAGGGTCACGTAGCTACTAAGTGAAGTCAGATTGAACTCATGGAGATGTGTCTTCCTGTCCAAATCAGCACTCTATCCACTGTGCTATCTAGCTGCCCCACACCAAAGGGATATTATTTTTTAAGTACATTGTAAAATATATTTTACACTGTAAAATGTAGGTCTGCCCATGACACCCTCCAACTCAATGAACACGAATGGCTCCCTATTACCTCCAGGATCAAATATAAAGTCCTGTGTTTAAAATTCTTCAATACCTGGTCCTCTCCTAACTTTCTAGCCTTCTTATACTTTATACCAGTCCATACATTCCACAATCCAATCCTCTTGGTCTTCCCCCATCTCCTCACACACAGTCATAAAGCACTATATAATGATTAGCTATTGTGTGTGTGTGCTCGTCCGTTGCCGAAGAAGACCACGCCATCAGAGAAATGACGACATGACTTGCACTTGACTTTGTTTTGAATGAGGGAGGGCTGTGCAGGGCACCAGCCTCACTTCCCCTCCAGAGCCATCTGTATCTAATGACCAGATATTCATCAGGATGACTGGAGATGACCCAGGATGAGGCAGTTGGGGGTTAAGTCCAAGGTCACACAGCTAGTGAGTGTCAAGTGTCTGAGGTGAGATCTGAACTCAGGTCCTCCTGTCTCCTGCACTGGTGCTCTATCCACTGCACCACCGAGCTGCCTCTAAGATTAGCTGTTATTATCATGATGATCACACCATGCAGCTTTTCACATAGTAAGCATTTAATAAAGACTTCTTGATTGATTATCTGAGAATTCCACTTAGGGGAGAAGTCTTAGGGTGTTGTCTCAGGCTCAGAGAATGTATTCAACTTGCCCCTGATGCCCCAGTTGATATAAATACCAAAGGCAGGACTTGAACACACATCTTGATTCCAAGTGTAGTACCCCATCTTCACTTCCATGATGACCCTTGGAAGGGTAATGCCCACTTTACAGGTTAATGATACCTATGGATATCCAGATTTTAATTACTGGCTCCTTCCCACCCATAATTATTGAACTCACCATTAGTCATACCTAATAAGTTCTCATATTTATTGTAATTATTATCATTAGTAATGATTATTAGATATCCAAATAAAATTTTTAGGATTTTTTTGATTGCTGTTTCAGAGCCTCTGGCCAGTATGCATGTTGACAGTTTTATCAGTTACACGAATACTCTTCAAAAAACAAAGGTCTTGGACTGGGTTTCCCTTATCTCCCCACTTATAAGCAGGAGATATTTTTAAATTTCTTTCCTCCTAAATAGGAAGAGCTAGAACCCTGGATGCTGTTGTACTCCATGTAGTGCCTAACAAACCTATGTAATCACAAGGGAGAAAGTAAGACACTATCCAAGAACAATGCCTCTGGATGGGGAGATCCAGAGCCTTCCTTGATCCACAACAACTTGGACTCTGGACCAAGAGGAGAGAGATTGGATTATAGATGGGGAGATAAACCTCAACCATGAGCCAGGTAGTAGAACCTGTACTCTGGCAGGATGGGGGGGGCCTAGACCTGTGTTTCAGAACTCCAGACTCAGACTCCAATCCCCAGGAGTTCTAGAGATTAGACATCCCACAACTCAGATTCTGAAGCATGTTTGTGGTATGGTAGGAAAAGTACCCACTCCAGAAGACATAAAAACGCTTGGATTCTAATGCTGGACTTGGAATTCAGTAAGAATGAAATTCAAGTCCTGCCCCAGACACTTGTAGCGGGATACTGGACAGATTATTTGGCTTGTTTCCTCATTTGTAATAGGTGTAATAGTGGCAACCACCTCACAGGATTATTGTGAGGATCAAATAAGATAGCATCGAGGACTGTGTATACCTTTGGCTCAGTCAATTCAGCTGTGTCCAATTCTCTGTAACCCCATTTGGGGCAGAGATTTTGGAGTGGTTAGCCATGTCCTTCTCCAGATCACTTAACAGATGAGGATCTGAGGCAAACAGGGTTAAGTGACTTGCCCAGGATCACACAGTTAGTAAGTGTCTGAGGTCAAATTTGAACTCAGGTCTTCCTGATTCTAGGCCCAGAGCTTTATCCACTGTGTCACCTAGCTGCCTTTGTAAATAAATGCTAATTATTATCAGTCCTGACTTCACCACTACTAGGCTCTGTCATCTGGGGCAAGCTATTTCTTCTCTCTGGGATGTATTTTTTCCATTTATCAAATAAGAAGTTTGAATTGGATCTCAGGTTCTTAACCTGAGCCCCTGTAGTAGTCTGGTTGAAGCCCCTCTCTGAAGAATGTTTTTAAATGCATAAAACAAAATATGTTGGATTAACAATTACTTTGCATTTGTATTCAATTACAATGTAACTGAAATAACAGTTTATATTGCCAAGGTCAGGACACTGGCATTGGGTACCACCTGGTCTGGAAAAACAAAAACAACCCAGCTACAAGTATGTACTTGTTACCAGTGTGATCTCAGACAAGTTACCTTGCTGTGCCTCAGTTTCCTTATATGTAAAAGAAGCCTCTGAGATCTCATCCCACTCTAGATCTATGATCCAGTGATGGAGTTGGCTCAGATGATCCCCAAAGTCCCTTCCAGCCCTAAATCTGTTGATTCCAGGGGAAAGGACAGAGGGGTCAGGGAAGGACTGAAAGCCAGGCTTTTCTTTTTGCCAATAGGTAGTATTCTTGAACAACAATGGTCCTCCACATTCCTTTTCCCACCCAATTTTCTCCTTTGTCATGACACCTGCACTGCCCCATTCCATAATCAACGCCCTTCTCAGGCTGGTGGGGCTAGATCAGAATAGATGGCAGTCAGTCAATAAGCAATATTAAGTGTTTACTGTGTGCTAAATGCTACGGATTCAAAGAACAAAAATAGTCCCCGCCCTCAAGTTCATGCCAGCTCAATAAACATTTATTAAGTGCCAACTAAGCGCTAGACCCTGGGCACAAAAAGAGGCCAAAAATACCTTCAAGGAGTTTACAATCTGGGGGTGGGGGGGGTGGAAGAGGAAATACAACATCCACAAAAATGTATACAAAGCAAGCTATGTGCAGGATAAATAGGAAATAATTAAAAGAAGGAGGGCATTGGAGTTATATATTGGAGGGCACTGGGTTAGGGATGGCTTTCTGCACAAGCTGGGAGCTTACATTACAATGAAAGAAAGAGAGAAAAACATTCCTAGCTGCCCCAGGCCCCAAAGGCAGGTGAGGCTTGCCTTTCGAGAGCAAGGCACAGAAATGGATGGGAGCCAAGCAGCTTCTTCACCCCTTTCCACAGGTCACGGGCCCCCACTGCTCCAGAGCCACCATCCCCCAAGACTTGCTGTTTCCGAAGGCCATAGTTGGCCAGAGGCGCCTCCTGTGTCTCCACATTGTCCCCTAAAGGGTTAGGAAGCGGAACCCAGCGGTCTGTGCCTGATAAGGTCTCTCATCCTGCTCCATGGTCTCCAAAGGGAGACCTGACTGCAACAGACCTGAGCAAAGAAAGACAAGCTCTGGGCCACACAACACACACCACCTTCTCCTACCGTGGAGCTCCAGGTTGCCCAGACTCATCATTCCCCTTCCCCTCACCCTCCTTTGTCTGGCAGGGCAGACATTTCTAGTGAATTCTGCAGCCCCTTCCCCACCTGGACAGGGTACTACCTGCTTCTAGTTAGGCTTACATTTTAGGGGAAGAGAGGCCATATCAAAGAAGCAGCAAGTAAAGGGCACTGTTGACCTGAAAACTTATTAAGAAAAGGCAACAGGCTAAATGCATACATTTTATGATTTAATTAATTAATTGATCAATTCCCCATAAAGAAAACAGTTACATAGCGCTATGGAGTCAGAGGTGACTCTGACTATCTAGTACAGAAATCATCTGTCTTAAGTACATTTTGCCATGAGAAAGAAACTCTCCTAATTAAGCAAATCATAAATTCAGTAAGACAGGACAATTAACAAAGCAATGTTAGTCAGGCCTTGGGATTCCAAGCTGGGTAAACATGTCTCGGAAATCCCACCACTAGGAAGTGGCAGGCTTCCTGCCCCAAACAGATAACTGATGCAGGAAAGGGCAAACAATGTTCAATAGAAACCCAGGATGCCTATTTTTTCTTTACCATTAATATGCCATAACATAGTATGTGTCTATAGATAATAAGATACAAAGGAAAGTCCCATTATTCAAGATATGTCATAGGTTAAAGGTCTCCCGAGGAGTGCAGAGTCAGCCTTGGCTGGCTTTGTTGACATAGGAAGAGGCATTCTCTGAGTTTGCTTCAGAGAGAACAAAGAGATTATTCCAAAATTTTATATTAAACATTATCAGCACCAAAGATAAACTCTTATTTATTTCTCCTTGCCATACTAGAAATGGGGCAGGCATTTTTGTCCCTGGAGGACCAATAGCTGTACCAGCGATATAGCAGGAAGACCGGTCCCAGGATCAGCTGGGCAGCTGCCATTTCCATACCCTCCTCCCCCTCACTTTTCTGCCACTTTTTGCCCTCTCCTCCCCCCAAGCTCTGCTCCCCCCTTCATCCTACCTCAGGCTTGCCTTCCTTTAGGAGGCAAGGCAGTTATTTCTCTACCTTCTCTCCAGAGTAGGCAGCTAAATGGCTCAGTAGATGGGACACTGAGGAAGAAGATCTGTGTTCAAATCCACCTTCTTTCATTTACTGTGTGACCCTCTGCAAGTCACTTAATTCCTGCCTTAATCCACAGGAAAAGGAAATGACAAACCAATCCAGTATCTTTGCCAAGAAACCCCCCTGGACATGATGGGGTTCAGACTCTGGGAGCCTCCTTGAGCTCCCCTGGAATCTTTCCACTTAATCTGGCGTTTCTTACTCACATCTAACCTTCCCATTTGTTCCAGCAGTCTCAGGAAGCCCAAGGGCTTTTCATTATCATTTCAGGTCTCTTGCACTCCCCACCCTTGATCCCATCAAAACCCCATGCCCTAGGCTCCTGACCACTCCCATCAAGATCTGTATCTATTTCCATACTGCCCCTATCAAGATCTCTGGATTGCCCCACCTGCTTCCCACCTAGGCGCCCCCTAGTCTGCCTCCTAGTCTGTCTCGTGATAGCCTCCAGGTGTTTCCAGCCTTTGACCCTCCTTGGATTTCTCCTCCAGACCCTTCCTAAACCCTTCCTCCCATCACCCTGGACTACCAGACCCTCCCCCCGCCCCAGATCCGTCCTATACTTTTCTGTTTTTAAGTTCCATTTTGCCTCTATGAAGGCGCTCAGATTCAATCCAGCTCAGACTCTGTCTAGCTGGGATTCTGTCTGGCCTGCTTGTGAATACAAGCATTAAAAATGCTTAGGTTCCTTAAAAGCCAACCCAATTTGGTGAATCTTTAATAAACTTTGTTTTCTTTGGCTTTAAGAAGGCTTGAGTCGAATTCATTCGAGCATGACCGGGACTGTCGGTATTTTGGGGTCCCCCATTACCCCTGCACCTCATCAGACAGTGTGGCCCATGGGGTCATAAAGAACTGAATACAGCCAAACAACAACAATGTCTCCAGGTTGCTGGGTTTTTGTTTTGATTTTTTTATCCTTGGTGTTGAGAGTTAGGGAAAAGAGGTGGGAAAGTACTTTGTAATAATGATGAGTAGTAATTCCCACTCTCTCATCTCTCATGTTGTGGTTGGTTGGTGAATCTTCCAAGGAGCTGTTTAAAGGGAGAGGCCCATTTTGTGATATCCAAATATTCCACCCCATCTAAAGTCAACCTACACGTACCACAGACTAGGCATCTACTCAAGTTGGATCAAGTCAAGTCAGGTTGAATCAACAAGCTTTTAACAAGTGCTTTCTATGGGTCAGGCACTGCCCTAAATCCTGGGAATACAAAGAATGACAACGAAAAACAAAACCAGCCCCTTCCCTAAAGGAGCTTCCATTCTAAAGGGGATGATAACTCAAAGACAAATAATACAGAAAAGATATATACAGGATAGATTGGAGATAGTCTGAGAGGGATTCATTCCTTCTAGTTCCCCTTCTTCTGCTCTCCCCTCTTTTCTCTTCTCCTCTCCTTCCCCTTCTCCCTTCTTCTCTCTTCCCCTCTCCTATCTTACACATGCCCACTGATCACTTTACTCACATACCAAAAGCCAAACATCATACTTTTTATTCTTTCTCTCTAATTCAGTTATTTTTCAACTGATGGACATGCCTTTAGTTTTTGATTTTTTGCCACCACAAAAAACACTGACATAAATATTTTTTTTACATATGAGACTTTTTCCTATTTCTTTGATCTTTTTTTGACCCAATAGCATGACCGGGTCAAAGGGCATGACCGTTCAGTAATTTTGTGCAAATCACTTTTCAGAACGTTCGTATTCATTAACACTGTGTTAATTAATAGGTCCTGTTTTCCCACAACCCTTCCAACATTGATCATTTTCTTTTTTGTCGCTCTGATGGGTGTGAGAAGGAATCTCAGAATTGATTTGATTTGCTTTTCTCTAATTAGTAGTCATTTGGATCATTTTTTTTTCATACGGCTACAGATAGCCTGGGTTTCTTCTTATGAGAACTGCCTGTTCATATCCTTAAACCATTTATGAGCCAAGGAATGGCTCTTATTTTTATAAATGTGAATCAGTTCCTTATGTAGTCTTAGAAATGAGACCATTATCAGACAAACTTACTGTAAATATTTTTCCCAATTAATTGTATCTCTTTTCATCTTATTTCCACTGGATTTATGTGTGTGTGTAAAAACTTAAAATTTCATCTTATCCAAGTCATCTATTTTATCTTCTGCTATCCCCTCTATCCCTTGTTTGGTTATACATTTTTCTTCTCTCCATAGATCTTGTGGGAATTTTCCCCATGTTTTTCTTTGGATAGCTCTGGTCTAGACCCCTCCCTTACGTGACAAATGTGGGTCCTCTGAAGTCTAGAGCCTTATGATGAGCTGTTTCCTTACCTGTTGTTCAGGGGAGGTTGCTCAGGGTAGCTTTCAGGTAACATACTAGGAACAGTTTAGCTGAGGATGCTCTTTGACTTAAATTACCAGGGATATTATCCTTTGTAGATACCTAATGTGGTGCAGTGAAAAATATGCTGGATTAAACGTAAATATAATAGGGGTGGAAAGTGGAAAGAGGAAGAATTAAATTAACCATCAAAAGACTTGTCTTTACTATCCCTGTGACCTTAGACAAGTTGTATAATGTATCTGGAGGGGAATCTCCAGTCGTCCTGATCTATATCTTGCCACTGAACTTTCAAGAGGAGAAAGTGAGGCTGGTTACTTTGCACAGCCCTGTCTCACTTACTTACAATTCACTTGCAAATCATGGCATCACCTCCTGATGTCATGGCCCTCTTCTAGAATGAAGGACAGATAATTACAACAAACAAGGGTCTTAGTCACAAAGCCAGGAAGCCCAGGAGGATTCTTGCTCCTGAAACTCAGTTCCCAGGTTTAACCTGGGGAAGATGTACATTCAGGAGAACTCCTCTCCTCTTTCCCTGCCTCCTCTTCCCTCACACCAAAGAAGGCTTTGGGGATTGGGATAAGTGATCTGAAAGCTCCTACCAACTCTAAATTCTATGATCTCTCCCCCCAACTGCCAGTGCCCTGGGCTGCAGCCCATAATCTCCTCTCCCATCATAGGGAAAGGAGTCAGTTACTTATTACCTAGCCCCAAACCCCCAAGGGCTGACTCAGCAGCTGAGGCGGAGCTGTTAAAACCGGAGAGGGCTCTTCTGAAAATCACCTTTCCTTTGAGATCTCTGCCCAGAACCTTCTCACTTCTAAAGGGAGATAGAAACAGACCTGGAGCAACTGGATAGCTGGATATGATGGTAAGTAATTTCCCATGATAGTACTGGCATAGATCAGTTACAGAAGTCTGGTTTAAGTCTGGAACCCTCCAGAGATTCAGATTAGTGGGGTCAAGGATGCTGGGCAGCAGGGTTGTGGACAGGGGACCCATTCAACAGTCTGAGGACTTGTTCTTTATGCATGTGCTAGAATTTTTTGGAACTTCATTTAGAACACAAGGATGCGATGCCTTCATGGGGCATTGTGATTTCTGATATGAGACTCCAGTAGCAATAATAATGAATCTGGGATTTCATTGGTATGAGGAATTGTCTGATCAAAGAATTTGCGCCACAAATGCAGATCAGCATCTTCTCAGCCATTAGAGAGTTATATAAAGCATCAGTGTCAAACTCAAGAAACCCTGGTGGTTAAACCTTACCTAAGGATCCCTACTGGCTGTATATTGATTTCAAAAGCTATATATTAACATTATCTACTTTCTATTGAAGTTTTATTTATTTTGTCAAATATTTCCCAAGGCTGTGTATTTGACATCTCTGGCCTAGGGCACTAAGGAATTACTTACTTGTCTAGGATCACACAGCCTGTATGCTTCAGAGTTGGGACTTGAAGCCAGGTTTTTCTGCCCTTGAAGCCAGCTCTATATCCTCAGCTCCATATCTCTTAACAGTAATAGCTAAATTGTGCTTTAAGGTTTTCAAAGTACTCGCATCCTATCAGATTTGATACAGGGTTTGATCTCATTTGATTAGCCAGGGCAGCAGCACAATACAGTGGGATGCGCATTAACCCTGGAATCAGAAGTTGTATTTGTTTTCAGTCTTCTTTGTAAGGTTGTCTAACTCTTCATGACCCCAGTTGGAATTTTCTTGCCAAGATATCAGAGTGGTTTGCCATTTCCTTCTCCTGATCATTTTACAGATGAGGAAACTGGAGCAAACAGGGTTAAGTGACTTGTCTAGAGTCATACTGTTAGTAAGTGTCTGAGGTCAGATTTGAACTGAGGAAGATGAGTCTTCCTGACTCCGGGCCTGGCACTTTATCCACTGCACCACCTAACTGCTCTGGAATCCATGGAGCTCAGCTTCAAATCCTACCTCTAATACTAACTACCTATGATCTAACAAAATCCTCTACAATCTTCTCAAATCCATGCTTTTCTTTCTCCACTAACTTCCTGTCAATTAAAACCTTAATGTGCTCTGCTCTCCCTTTCCCACTCATGAGCTCTGTCAGAAGACACTTTCCCCCCTTCCTGATGAGGGGAAACCTGCAGACACCCCTCTGGACAGTTCTAAGTCCTCCCTAATCTGGCCGTCTTCAGGTGGAGCTGAGTATAGAGAGCCATCTTTCAGAAAGTCCTAACCCAGCCTGGAAAGGGTCCATCCCAAGATGGTCCCTAGGAAGGTGTAGAAAATCTTTGTTCTCTTACAGGTGGTTGCTGAATTGGGCAAAATGTCTCCTCAGCCTCTGTGTTTTGTAGCACAGTGGAGAGAGAGATAAATTTGGGGTCAAGAACTGGATTAAAGTCCTTCCTGTTACCATATCTCTGACAGTACCTAAAGACAACTGGTCCTCAGTTTCTTCACCTGTTGAATGAGGAGGTTGGACCAAATGGCATTTGAGGTCACTTCTGGCTTTAAATTTATAATCCAATAAAGTATAAAATGGAAGCAACCTTTCCTATACCCTTGTCCATCTGCCAGGGCAGGGTTGGCAAGTGCAGAGGGGCAGGGGGGGAAGTGGGTTTGTTGGTTTCTTGGAGAGTTTGGTGCCCCACCATGTAAGCGATTGTTCATCTTGCTTATTCACAACTCAGGTGCATGGTCACAAAGGATTCAAGTTCCAGAACTGGGCAAAGACCTATGGCTGCTACCCAGAGATGTACTTTCAGCCCACATGTGTGGAGGAGGTCAGACAGGTGAGTGGCACTGCCAACAATGGGAGGCATAGCCCAAGCCGCCCTCGGGGACCACCCACAGCTCTGTCAGACTCCATCCATAGAGAAGCAGCATTCTGTGAAGGAAGGAATGCTGGTTCTAAGTTCTGAGCCTGCATCTGACACCTACTATCAATAAGATCTTGGACATGTCACTTATTCTGCTGCCTGAGACTTAATTTCCTCTTCTGTAAAATGAGGGAGTTGGAATAAAATACCTCTGATGTCTTTTTAAAACCTAGCTCTATGAGAGTATGAGCCATAGCAATTTTACCCCACACAGCTCTCCCTATAGCAGAGACCCAGGAGATTGCCTTTCCTGGCCCCAGAAAAATCCAAAATTTCATGGCAAGTCATTGGTAGAAAAGAGCTAACTGAATCCACTCTGAGCCAGGGTGGCTATCTGCATTTCTTCCTGCCCCAATATGCAAAGGTATAGAATTTCCTTTGTGGGATCTCTATAACTCAAGACTGTAGATGACCCTCTGGGTCTAAGTGAGGTCAGTTCTGCTATAAGCTTGTTCTAAAAACATGAATTTGCTCCAATTCAACGGATACATTAGAGAACAACTTAAGCATAACATGAAGTTTTAGTTTGCGCTCAATTTCTTCCTTGAGAAACAGAAAGCATGCAAAAAGACTGCCCAGCTGAACGGAACCTTGGAAGAGTATTCCAAAGTCATACATCTCAAATGTCTACCAGCTATTCTATAAGGTTGTGCTTTGCTCTTCTTTTGCATTTGTGAACTTTTCTGTATGTAAAGGAATTCATTCAATATCCTAAACATGTCTAAGTCCATATTTATTGTATAAGCTATCTTCTAGTACAGGTGGAGGTGCGGGCAGGGAAGGGCAGGTTCCCACCCATATAACCAATTCCCTATCCCTACCCCAGTTCCAGAATGGCCCAGACAGAGCAGCAGCCTGCCTCTGTTTATTGTCTTATTTGTATATTTCTTAACCATTGCATATGTATAAATCTGTGTTACCATTTTTATTAGTTTCCTATCTTTTTAGTTGGTAACTGATGAAGTTTCTGAGTGTTTGTGCCCCAACCCAATTTTTCCTGTAAGCCTTGGTTTTTAATTGTTCAATTTTGCACAGACCGATGATCTTTAAGAATATATATGTCAAGTTATAGCAGAACTGACTGTAGTTAAGGCCAAGGGGATTGCTTCTCAGTCACAAAACTGACAGTGTCAGAGGAGGGATTGGAACACCAAGGCCAACATGCTACCCATTAGGCCATACTGCTTTTATTTCTTTTTAGCCCCAGTCCATCTTCCCCAGCCCTGCCCCAGCCACTTCTTTTTTTCCTCTTTCTGGATTTAGCCCTCTTTTGACTTCCCTCACTCCTCTCATTCATCATGTCCTTCCAGGAGAAAGCTTATTACAAGCACAACAATTTCTTGACTTTTGTCCATAGTTTCTTCCTAGTGAAGGAAGTCACTTTCTTTACAGAGCTGGGGGACTGTGAATATAGGACACTGGATTAGACTGTGTTGGACTCTGTGTTGGTTAGTTTTGCTGAACTGCCTTTTTATCTTTTTTTTTTTTAATTCTTTATTATAAGGAATGACTCTCTGGGTTGGGGAAGGTACATATATAGGGAAATGAAAGTTGTATAAAAACAGAAGATATAGATAACATTTTTTTAAAAAGATTCTTGGTTAATGGGAATGGACTGGATTCACTTTTCACATATTGGTTTGCAACGTTGTTCCTATCCTGGTTTTTCTGAATGTTGTGAAATGTACAGAGAGAGACGGATGGATGGATGGAAGGAAGGAAGGAAAAGGAGGAAGGAAAAGAAGGAGGGAGAAAGAGAGAAAAAGAAGGAGGTAAGAAAGGAGGAAAGAGAGGAAAGATGGAAGAGAAGGAGGAAGAGGAAGAGAGGAAGGGAGTAAAGGAAAGAAGGAAGAAAGTAATGGAAAAAGAAAGAAAGGAAGAAAGAAGGGAAGAAGGTAAGAGGGAAGATGAAAGTAAAGGAAAGAGGCATAAAAGGAGGGAGAGAGGAAGGGAAAGAGGAGGGAGGAAAGAAGGGAGGGAGAAAAGGAGTAAGGAAAGAAGACAGAGAGGGAGGGAGAGAAGAAGGTAGAAAAGAAGGAAGGGAGGAAGGAAAAAAGGAAGGAAGGAAGAGAGAAGGGAGGGAGGGAAAGGTCCTGAGTCTAGTCTTGATGTCTCTACAGGTGTTGGACCTAGCCAGGCAGCAAAACAAGCGTGTGAAGGCAATTGGGGGAGGCCACTCACCCTCAGATATCGCCTGCACTGATGGCTTCATGATCCATATGGGAAAGATGAACCGGATCCTCAAGGTAACCCCACAAACCATTAGATTTCTAAACCTCTGAGATCGCCAGAGTCTGACAAGCCCTGTCTTCCATCCCAAGAGCTTGTTGTGGAGGTCAGACACCCTGGGGAGGAGGTAGAGTTGGGGAACCACTGCTAAGGATCCTGTCGCACTTTCAGGTTGATGTCTCTAAGTTTTCCCACAGTGAGAGTGAGTGCAAGTTCCTCTCTTAGTCTGAGCTCCTGTGTTCTTTGTTGAAAAAAAAGAGCCTCAATTTAGGATCAGAATCTAAGAATGTTGGAGCTGGTGGGGATCATACCTTAGAGGCCACCTAGTCTAACCCCTCCATTTTACAGATGATGGTACTAAGGCCCAGGGAAACCACCAAATTTGTCAATGGCAGAGCCAGGGCTGGAGTCCATCGGTCTTGGGCACTCTTCGCCTATCTCTCTTCCCACTACACCACAGACCCCATGGAGGGTTCTTAAGAAGACCTTCTGGTTGTGATTTTGGGCAGAACTAACCTCTAACTAGTTGTCTTAAACCAGATGCACACCTCCTCATCAGCCTCTAAGGAACAGTGCTGGATATGGAGTCATGGGGACCTGGGTCCTCACCCCAGTTCAGCCCCTCACCTGTGGTGTCATTCAGTGATCAACCACAGTCAGCCTTTATTAAGCACTTAGTAGGTGCCAGGCACTGTGCTAAGGGCTGAGGATACAAAGAAAAGCAGAAGATGGCTCCTGCTCTCAAGAAACTTACAGTCCAATAGGGGAAACAACAAAGTACAAACAAGCTATTTACAGAGTAAATTAGACATAGTCAATGGGAGGGAAGATCTTCGTGTGAAAGGGGATCAGGAAAGGACCCTACCTTCTTGCAGAAGGTAAGCTCGGAGAAAGCCACAGGAACCAGGAGGTAGAGACCAGTCAGGAGAGACAGAGTTCCAGGGAGAGGGAAGAGCCAGTAAAAATGCTGGGAGTCAGGAGAGAGAGTGTTGTGTTCTGAGGACAGCCAGGAGGTCGGTGTGTGTTCATCCTTTGTTGCCGAAGAAGACCATGCCATCAGAGAAATGATGACATGAATTGCACTTGACTTTGTTTTGAGTAAGGAAGGGCTATGCAGGTCATCAGCCTCACTTCTCCTTCAGTCATCTGAATTCAGTGACCAGATATTCATCAGGATGGCTGGAGATGACCCAGGATGAGGCAATTGGGGTTAAGTGATTTGCCCAAGGTCAGTGTTACTAGACTGAAGGGCATGAAAGGTGGGAATAAGGTGTAGGAGGACTAGAAAGGCAAGTCCTTGAGCAAGTCAGTTCCTTTCTTTGAGCCTCAGTTTCCTCATCTGTAAAATGAGAAGGTTCTGAAGATAACCTTGACGGTCCTATTCTCATCTAAATTCATTCATTACCATCCAGGCCCACTGGTGTTGGCCTCTTCCTGAAAATTCTGTCAAGAAATAAGACATGGTAGTAATTAAAGGTGACTAAATTAGCAGAATTATGCTAATTAATTTCCCCAAAGTATCTACTGGAGCATCCATTCACCCATTTTTCCTGATGCTTCATTAATTAAAGAACTCCATCTACTTTGGGAAGAAGGCAAAGAGAATTCAGAGTTCTAGTGAGACTGAGGACCCTCTGTAGCTGTTAGAGTTCCACTGGGTCAGTGACCTGACAACCTCCCAAAGAAACCTGGACGTGCAGGGTAATGGGTACCATTACCTGGCCATGCCTATGTAATGAGCCCTGTTTGAATTGGGAGTCAGAGTCTAGCCCTGACCCCAACATTAATAATGGACATGTTGCTTAATTGCTCCAGGCCTCTGATTTCAAATTAGATGATCTCTTAGGTCACTTCTTTTTCTCTAGTCCTTTTCTAAATCTCTTCACTGAGCTATACTTAGCCCTTCATTTTCCAGTGAAGAAATTCAGTTAGGTTGGGGGGGGTGGGGGGAGGGAAGGGACTATTTAGAAATTAAGTGACTTAACCAGGGTCACAAACCTAGTAACTATGAAGCAGGATCAGAATTCAGGTTTTCTTGATTCTATGCACTGTGACCTAACTGCCTCTATCTTCCAGGGGAAAGGGTAGCTCAGTTTACCATGACTGGTAAGGGCTTCTCTTGAAGGTAGAGTGGCTCCCCAGCCCAGCTCTGTTCCTTTGCAGGTAGACAAGGAAAAGCACCAAATCACAGTGGAAGGTGGCATCCTCCTGAAGGACCTGAATGTGGAGCTGAGCAAGCATGGCCTGGCACTCCCCAAGTAAGCAAGACCTTCCTATCTTAGTGGCAATTTCTTGCCTAAAGAGGAGGGACTGATTTCCTGGTTTTCTTTTATCCCCAAGTCATAGCATCATAGATTTTAGAGTTGGAAGGGACCTTAGAGGTCATCATCTCTAATCCTTTCATTTTACAGGTGAGGAAACTGAGGCCCAGAGAGGTGACATGACTTGAGAGAAGGATCTGTTTCTCTTTTATCTTTGATTGACAGGACCTGGTAGGCTTTTATTTGATTACCCAAGGTCACACAGAGAAATGAGTGACAGAGCCTCTGACAGTGTCAGATCCTCTGACTCTGGAGCAGCTAGGTGGAGCCATAGTGCACAGAGCACCAGGCCTGGCATCAGGAAGACTCATCTTCATGAGTTCAAATGTGGTCGCAGAAATAAGCAACTGTGTGACCCTGGGCAAGTCACTTAACACTCTTTGTTTCAGTTTCTTCATCTGTAAATTGAGCTGGAGAAGGAAATGGCAAACCACCCCAGTATCTTTATCAAGAAAACCCCAAATGAGGTCAAAATGAGTCAGAAATGACTGAATACCAAAAACCTCTGACTTTTAAATCCAGCTTATTCTCTTCAGCCTTGCCATGTTGTTCAGCTGGACACTTAAATTTCTGAAAAGACCAAAGGAGAGCTTCTATCAGTGTCATCCTCATCCTGGTGGGGTGGTTGACCTTGGGTCTTCAAAGGTTATGCCAGCATGCAGGTCCTACCAACCTGCTAAGGCTCTGAATTTAGCCATGAAGAGTGACAAGTTTTGTGTTCCAAGGACAATGATGGGGTTTGACCACAACAACCCATGAAGACTATCGAGGAAGGCACAAGATGAGGGTTGTATTTCAACATCCTTTAAGAAAGGACGATAATGAGAATTCATCTGTACCTTTATGAGCACTTTATGGGTTATAAAAAATCCTCCTAATAATGGTCCTATTAGGTAGAAAGTAGTGGGAGTAATTACAGATGAGGAAACTGACTCTCAGAGAAGTTTGTAGGATCCTAAGATCATGGATGTAGAAATGGAAAGCACCTTAGAGGCCAGTTATTCCATCCTTCTCATTTACAGAGAAGGAGCCAAGTCTCAGAAGACCTGTTTAAGGTCACACAGGTAGTAAATTGTAGAGCCGGAATTTGAACCCAGACTTTCTGGGACTTCAAATCTAGTATACTTTCCAGGTTATGTGCCTTTCCCATAGTTACACAGATAGAGAGTGTGGTACATTGGAAAGGGGTTAGAAGACCTGGCTTTAAACCTCAGTCCAGCTAGTTGTATGACCTTGAGCCTTGATTTCCTGACATGTAAAATGAGATATTTAGACTGGATGACCTTACAACCACTTTCAGCTATCGACCCACAGCCCTCTTAAGTAGGCAGAACGAGGATACAAACCCAGCATCTTTTTGCCCTGCTCCCTTTCCAAGCCACCTGCACTGGTCACAATTCAGCTCTTTTGAAATCATATAAACAATAAGTCACATGTTCTGCTTGAAAGAGCCTAGGAGAAGATGAAATTTTACCCTGTGAAGGCAGAGAGATGGTAAGGCTTTTGGCTGTCCCAGGACATTGGCATTTTGATGAGGACCAAAATTAAGCCAAAGGAAAGAATCTCTATTTGTGGGTTTTTTGGTACCAGTTTGGAGAATTATTTTGGTTCTGTGGCCTTGAAAACATACTGTATTGATAGCTATCTATTCTACCAATGCCTCAAGGTCAGGACAGTAGGTTTCTGCTCACTGGCTTTCAGTAATCATTAACATCCCAAGGATGTGGCACCCAAACAGGGAAGGAGAGGTTGTTGAGTTCTGCTCTTGAAAGGAACTTTTCACATCAGAGCCTGTGACTGAGAGGACAGGAAGAAACGTGTTCTTATTAATTATGAGTATTAATTTCTGGAGCATTAGAATTTCTCTCACCCTGTTAGTGATAAGAATGTGATCATGGTCTTTATCTTAGGGGATTGCACAGCCCCTGCCATATTCTGTTTTGTTTTTGTTGTTTTTAAAATAGGTTTATTTATTTTTAGCTTTCAACATTCACTTCCATAAGTTTTAAGTTTTCTCCCCTTCCCTGCCCTCCTCCTCCCCAAGGCAGCATGCATTCTGATATAGGCTCTCTATATACATTCCTATTAAGCATATTTTCACATTAGTCATGCTATATAGAAGAATTAGAATGAATTGGAGGAACCATGAGAAAGAGAAAAAATAAAACAAAATAAAAACGAAAATAGTCTGCTTTGTTCTGTATTCATACTCCATAGTTCTTTCTCTGGATGTGATGGCATTTTCCATCTAGAGTCCTTTGGAATTGTTTTAGGTCCTTGCATTCCTGAGAAGCTAAGTTTATCAGTCAGTCTTCACACGCTGTGGCTTTTACTGTATATAATGTTCTCCTGCTTCTGTTTACTTCGCTCAGCATCAGTTCATATAAGTCTTTTCAGGTTTTTCTGAAGTTCACCTGTTCATCATTTCTTATAGCACAATAGTATTTCATGACATTCCCTGCCATAATTTTAAAAACAGCTTTGTTTCAGTGTGGTGGTCTCCCCTTCCCTTTCTTGAGGCAGCTCAGGAGTGTGGGAGTAGGGTTTAATGAGATGAGCTCCAGCTCTGTGTTCAAATCCTACTTCCAATACTCACTAGCTGTGTGACTTTGGGAAAATCACTTAACCTCTCTGACTTTTAGTTATCCTAATCTGAAAAATGGAAATAGTAGCATCCACCTCTGACGGATATTAATAAGAGTAAAAATGTACATAGCTTCTACTATGTACATGCATTTTTATAAATATTATTTTATTTGATCCCCACAACCCTGGGGGGTAGGTATTATTATGATCATTTTACAGATGAAGAAACTGAGGCAAATAGACATTTAAGTGTCTTGCCCAGAGTCACACACTGTAGTGTATCTGAAGTGTCTGAAGCCAAATTTGAACTCAGGTGTTTCTGACTGCAGGCCAAGGGCTTTATCCACTGTTCTTCTAGTTGCTTGAAAGGGTAGTTGTGAAGACTGAATGAGGTAATGTACGCACAGTGCAATGTAACCTCTTAATGGGCTAGAATATACACACATACATATATACATACATACGTAGTATACGTATATATGCATGTGTGTACATGTATTTATATGTACATGTGTATATACACACACATATTCACACATATTTGTATAAATAGCATAAATAAACAATGGGCAGCTAGGAGGTGCTGTGGAAGGTTTATCTTCCTGAATTCAGGTCTAGCCTCAAGCTTACTACCTGTGTGACCCTGGGCAAGTCACTTGACCCTATTTGCCTCAGTTTTCTCATTTGTCAAATGAATTGGAGAAGGAAATGGCAAAGCACTCCAGTATCTTTGTCAAGAAAACCCCAAAAGGAATCACAAAGAGTCACACATGACTGAATAACAAAAATGATAAATCATATGAACAAATTTACATAGTAAATAAAAAGAATTGTCAATAATTATTCATAAAAGAAAGCTAGAATTTTCTTCCATTTAATCTCCAGGGGACTACGAAGGTCAGCTACCTCGCCCATGCTTCCCTATGGCTGAGCTTGAGTATCTCCATTGTGTTATTTGGTACCTGAACTTGGGGCAACTCAGGTTCCTGACCAGTGTCTTTCTCCTCCTTTCCCCTCACTTAGAACAAATGATCATGAGTTTGGTGTGGTTTTTTTTTAAAGGATAACTGTGTCAATATCATTGGTTTCCTTTGTAAATCTGTGTATTTTATTTTATGCATTTAAAACCATTCTTCCAAGATGAGGTCCCTAGGCTATTTCTCCAGATTGCAAAATGGTCCAAGACACATACACAAAAATTAAGAACCTTTGCTTCAGAATCCTAGCTCTTCAAGCTCACTTCCACCTCTTCTCTTCCAACTCTCTAGTTGTACAGTGGATTCAAGTAATTTAGCCAAGAAGACCAGTTCTAATTGGCAGAGCCAGGAGCCTTGGATTTGGAATTTGAGGATCATAGATCTAGAGATGGAAGGGATCCCAGAAACCATCCAGCCTAACCCTATCATTTTATGAATGAGGAAACAGAGCCCAAAGACACTGTCCAAGGTCATACAACTGGTACAAAGCAAAGTGCCACTTTCATAATCGATCAGTGAGTATTTGTCAAAGGTCTGTTGTGGACAAGGAATTATGTGGGGAAGGAGCAGAGAGAAAGCAGTTATAAGTCCATCAGGAGCAAAGATTCTGGGTGCCAACATGTCACCTTCCCGCTCAAAAACTCTAGGTCCTTCCTGTTGCTTCTAAGATAAACTACAGACCTCACTGTTTGGCATTTAAAGTCTTTTACAGCCAGACTCCAACCTCTGTTTCCAGCTTTATCATTTATTACTCACTTCCACTCACTCCACAGTCTAGCCAGACTGGTCTTCCTGTTGTTCATCATACACAACACACCATCTCCCATGTTGGTGCCATCGTATGAGCAGTCCTTCGTGCCCAGAATGCTTTCCTCGCTTTATGGTTGTTGTTAGTCATGTCTGACTCTTCGTGATCCCATGAACCAGACTGTCCATGGGGTTTTCTTGGTAAAGATACTGGAGTGATTTACCATTTCCATCTCCAGTGCATTAAGGCAAACTGAGGTTTATTGATGCCCAGGGTCACACAGCTAGTAAGAGTCTGAGGTTAGATTTGAATTCAGGTCTTCTTGACTCCAGGCCTGGCACTCTATCCACTGTGCCACCTCATTGACTCCAAGGCAAATGGAGGTTAAATGATTTGCCCAAGGTCTCACCACTAATGATTGACTGAGGCTGGATTCAGATTCAGGTCTTCCTGATTTCCCAAACCTTCCAAACTCAGCCCAAGCACTGCCTTCTACTGAAGGCTGATTTTCCCCCAGTTGCTAGTACCTCCCTTCCAATATTACCTTCCGTTTAACTGATCTATAGTGATATATGCACGTCTCCCCCAATAGATCTTCGAGGGAAGGGACTTTTATCTCCATATCCCCAGCACCCAGCCTGATGCCTGACACAAAGTAGTTGCTTAAAAAAAATGCTTGTTGATTGATCACAGGATCTAGAACTGTAAAGAACCTAAGAAATTATCTAGTCTACCTCACTCCACTCCTTATTAAAGAAGACATTGGTGTCTAGGGATATGAAGTGATTTACCTGAGGTTATCAGGGAGCAAATAAGTTGCAGAGTAAGGATCTGAACCCATCTTGTGACTCCAAACCTAGGGCTTTTCTCACTATACCATATTATCTATGTTAGAACTTCTATCCTAGAATTTGAACCCTGACTTCCCCAGGGTTTTAAAAGGAGAACCAGGATGTTAGAATTGGAAGGGAAGAGGATAAAGCATGGTAGCCAGGCTGAGACTAGGGTCCAGTGTTCTAGCCTAGAGTTGGTCTGCACACTCTTTTCTGACTGTTTCATGGAAAAGTAATCTATCCTCCAAAGGAAAATTAACCACTTCTTCTGCCCTTTCTCTTTTTCTGACTCCTTGTCTGGTGGGCACAGCTTGGGAGCCGTGTCAGATGTCACTGCTGCTGGTGTGATTGGGACAGGGACCCACAACACGGGAATCAAGCATGGCATTTTGCCCACTCAGGTGAGAATGGAGTTCCATGTCAGTATCCCATGCTAATGGTGGGTAATTCACAAAATCCTGCGTTCAGGGTGAGGAATGAAAGTGGGAAAAAACCATCCATTCTTGTTCCTGGGAGAGCCAACTCTTCTTACGAGGGGGAGAATTCTAGAGTCAGGTGCAAAGTTTCAGTTCTGTGGCTGAAATCTGTCAAGGATTAAGGCTGCTACCCTGAGCCACAGTTTACTTAGGAGCCTTTATCCTTCCTAAGATGGTATTTTGCTATGAGACTTCAAGAAGATGAAATTAATCTTCAATGCCTTGGTTACCTTAAAAAAGGTGAATTTATGATAGATATCAAATAATAATTAGCACTTTATCAGTGGGATAGAGTGCTTTAGGTAGGGTTTTAGAATAGAGAAAACCTGGATTCAAATCTATCCCACATTTGGCACTAGCTGTATGACCTTGGATAAATTCTGTACCCTCTGAATCTCAATTTTCTAATCTGCCAATTAGAAATCATTTTCTATGTAATATGCACCTCACACGATTGTAGTGAGGCTCAATTGAGATAATATATATAAAGCACTCAGCGAACCTTAAATCCCTATAGAAATTATTGTTGTTATTATCATGAATGAATGGGAAAAAGCACTTATTAGGCACCTATTGTATATACCAGTTACTGTACTAAGTACTGGGGATACAAAGAGCAGGCCCACTCTGAGCTTATATCCTAATGGGGGAAAACAAAACATAGGAGCATCTTAACCAGGGAGGGGCATTTTGGATAGAGAAGCCACAGGGATACTGAGTCACCGAGCAGTTGATTGACACATTATTTCCTGGCATGGTAGTATTGATCTGATTACTATTCTCTGAGCTAGAGACAGAAAGGGGTGGAGGGAAGGGAACCTAGCATATGCTATGGCAAGACAACCAGATGCTTGGGGAGCAGCAGTGGGGGTTAGGTCTGGGGCAGGCTAGCAGTGGTCAGGTGCCCCAGTCAGAAGGCCAAGGCATCAGGACAGTAGCCAACTGCTATAAAGCAGATTCACTAGACCACTACTCTTTTGGAACCCAGTCCTTCAGGGATTATGCTGCTCTCAGGGGTAGTAAGTAATACAGTGAGTACCTTGCAAAGTCCTGGGTTCTCACATAGACAAATAGATAACCAGACATCATGGTTGGCCTATTACTGCATGGAGTAGGAGATTGAACTAGATGGTTCCTAAGTTCTCATCCACCTCTGAGGGGCAGTAAATATAGTGGAAATGCTGGTGATCTTCAAGTCAGGAATCCTGACTCTGACCTTGCCAAAGCCGTTTGGTAATGGAGAAGTCCATCAACTTCTCAAGGTCAGTTTCCTCATCTGTAAAATGGTCATTCATCCAGTAAGCATTTTAAAGCATCTACTATGTGCTAGGTACTGGGAATATGATGACTAAAATAAAATATTTACTGCCCTAAAAACACTCAATGTTCTATGGGGGAAAGGGCAGGGTGCAACATTTGCTCAGAAAACTTAATATAAGATATATAGAAAGGAGATAGAAAAAATTTTGATGGAGGGATGGGAGCCAACAACAATCAGGATAGTTTCCTACAGGAAGTGGGCCTTGAGCTGAGTCTTATAAGAAGCTAACAATACTACAGAGCCAAAGTGAAGACCTCCATTACCAAGGTCTGTAGATTTCACCTTATAAATCTCTCAAATATGCCCCTTTTCTCCTCTGACACTGCCACCACCCTGGTCCAGGCCTTCATCACCCCAAGCCTTGATTATTGCAATAATCTGCTGGTGGATCTGGAGGTCTCGAGTCTCTCCTTATTCCAATCCATCCTCTATTCAGCCACCAAAGTGATTTTCCTAAAGTGACAGATGTGTCACACACACACACACACACACACACACACACACACACACACACACTCACACACTCACACACACACACACACACTCACACTCACACTCACACCATCCCCACTCCATATACTCAGACCCAATCATATTGCTTCCCCACTCAGTGAACTCCCATGGCTCCCTATTGCCTTCAGAAGCAAATACAAAGTGCTTTGTTGGCAATTCAACGCCCTTCATGACCTAACCCCTTCCTACCTTTCCAGTTTTCTTACATCTTATTCTCCACATGTACCCCAAACCAGTGACACTGGCCTCTTTTCTTCCCCACAAACAAGACACCGCATCTCTTGGCTCTGGGCATTTTCTCTGATCATCTCCCATACCTAGAACACTCTCCCTCCTTATCTCTGCCTCCTGGACTCTACAGCTTCCTTTAAGTCCCAACTAAAATCCCATTTTCTACAGGAAGCCTTTCCCAACCCCTCTTAATTCTAGTGTCTTTCCTCTGTTAATTATTTCCTATTTATCCTGTACTGAGTTTGATTGTATATATTTACTTGTTGGTTTTCTCCCCTATTGGATTATGAGTTCTTTGAGGGCAGGGATTGTCTTTTTGTATCGCCAACATCCAGCACAGTGCCTGGCACATAGTAGGGACTTGTTATTGTTCAGTTGTTTTAGTTGTGACCTCATCTGGGGCTTGCTTGGCTAAGATATTGGAATGGCTAGTCATTTCCTCTTCTAGTTCATTTTACAGATGAGGAAACTGAGACAACCAGGGTTAAGCGACTTGCCCCGAGGTGTACAACTACTAAGTGTCTGAGGCCAGATTTAAATTTAGGGTGGAGAATCTTCTTGACACCAGGCCTGGCACTCTATCTACTGTACGACCTAGCTGCCTGTAGGTGCTTAATAAATGTTTATTGAGTGATCGAGAAAAAACATTCTGGACATGGGGGACAACCTGGGAGTTAGAAGACTGTCTTTGGACTCCTTTAGGGCAGCTGTGTGGACAGAATGCCAAGTCAGAAAGAACTAAGTTCAAATCTGGCCTCAGACACTTACTAGCTGTGTGATCCTAGGCAAGTCATTTCACCCTGTTTTCCTCAGTTTCCTCATCTGTAAAGTCACCTGGAGAAAGAAAAGGCAAAGCACTCCAGTATCTTTATCAAGAAAACCCCAAATGGGGTCATGGAATTAGACATGACTGAAATGACTGCACAAGAAACATCCTGACTTTAAACCCAATATTTGTTATCTACTGTACCCTTTAGTTGTCTCATAATCTAAGGTTTAGTTGGGTTCCTGAACTCCAGAGATAAAACAGGACACCAAAATTCATTTATATTCTATGTGAAATCTCAGCTTTTTAAAAAAACCTTTTCTGGATCCTTCCTGTGCCCAGCTGGAAAGAGGTCTTATTCTACCGCACAAGTTGGACTATGGTTAATCAGAAATTAGTTCAGCGTAATCTGGTCTTTCACCCTGAGCATAACAGCACCAGCTGCACTTGTCAAAAGCAATTTTCCTCCAAATCAGCAGGTAACAAGGTGTGGAGGAACATTTGAAGGCGGGAATAAGAGAGAGTTTTAATTTGGAAATGAAGGCCAAAAGGGAAGTTACAGTTAATTTCCCAAGTGCCACCTGCTGTCTTGGGCTCCCTGCCTTTTCCCCCAAACAAAGAAAGCCTAGAAATGAGTGGGGCTGAGGATGGACTTTCCAGCCCACCATGATACAGAATCACCAGCATAATAGCTAATATTATTTAAAGGATCTTAGGGCCTATCAAGGTCAACCTCATTATTTGACAGATGAGAAAACTGAGGTGCAAAAAAGTGAAGGGACTTGTTCTAGGTCACAGAGGTAGTAACTGCAAGAGGTGAGACAACAACATCTTTCCATTTCACAAATGAGGAAACTGATGCCCAGGAAGATAAAATAATTAGCCAACGTCCTACAGGCAGCAAGCTTCTGAGGCTGGATTTGAACCTCTATCCTCCAACGTTCCTGACAATACACTTCCTCTTCATTTTACAAAGTTAACCTTCACGAGCTCACTTAATCCTCATGACAACCTTGTGAAGCAGATGCTAGGGCTAGGAGGGCTGCTGGAGATAGTCTAGTCCATCTCTCTTTTAATTCATTTATTTTTTTGTCAGTCTGGAAAAAGTTCCAATGCTTTTTCTCCTTTTTTTAGGTTTGGCTTAAATTTTTTTTTTCAGTGAACACAAATCCACCTTCTTTTCCTCTCACCTTTCCTCCCATTGTCTTTGAAAAAGAAAGAAATCAAAACCTTTATCATGACTGTGCAGTCTCTCATTTTACAGGTGAGGAAACCCTGAGACTCAGAGGGGTCAGGTGACTTGTGGTCTTGTGGTTCACTTATGTCCAGCTCTTTATGACCCTATTTGGGGTTTTCTTGGCAAGGATACTGGAATGGTTTGCTATTTTCTTCTCTGGGGGATTAAGGCAAACAAGGTTAAGTGACTTGCCTAGGGTCATACAGCCAGTAAGAGTCTGAAGTCAAATTTGGAAACAGAAAAACAAAAGGTTTTGACCACTGGGCTGCCCTGTGACTTATACTTTAGGTCAAAGAGAGACTAACTCCAAGTCCCTAGTCCCCTCAACCAAGTAAATAAAGGTTGGACCAGGAATCAGGAAGACTTGATTTCATAAGTGATCTCAGACACTCAGCTGTGTAATGTTGGACAAGTCACTTAATCTCTTTTCACCTCAATTCATCAACTATAAAATGGGGATAACAATAGTCCCTCTTGGTTTGTTGTGAAAATCTAATGAAATAATATTTGAAAAGTACATAGCACCATCCCTGATACATAGTAGGTGCCTAATAAATGCTTCCTTCTTCCCTCCTTCCCTCCTTCCTTTGCCCCCTTCAAAAGTGGAAATATCTCTCACCTAAGAAGTGTCTTCTCATATTTTATAACAATCCTCAAAGAGAAGACAAAATTCCACAACCAAAAGATGAAAGTACATAGTTTGATTGCTTTTTTAAAATCTACCAAATAACAGCAGTGATGAGGTAGATGCAGGGGCCCCTTGGACAGTTATTTTCCCCAACCCAATCACTATGTCTTTATCTCTCTAATTCCCCTTTTCCATCTAGTTCAAGGTGTACAAAGAGAAATTCTTCTTAATTGAATCAAACAGGAAGAGATTCTTACTCATTTACTCTAATGCTCTGAGTCACAGGAAATTAAGATCCCTCTCTGAAGCTGATTAAGTTTCAGGAAGACTGATTAGGTCTTTACAAGTAAAAATAAGGACTCTAGACTGAAATATTTCCTTAACATTACTTCTTAATATTTTAGGACTTGAATAAGGCCTTAATCTTATATGCCCACACTTTGGAAAGCAATCCATATTTGTATTTATTCCTTGTGTGTGTGCAAAAAATTAGGATTTAGGGATTAGGAATTTGGGGATTTAGGGAATTAGGGATTTTTTCATTCTTTGTACTTGGACTCGAAGTACCTGGCAAGGAACTGTTAGTTAATTGGTTGATCGAATGTTAATCAGATGCTCTCAGGGGCAGACAGAATGTATCTGGTTGGTGGGAGTAATCCAGGGTTGAGTGATGATCCAAGGAATGATCTTTGTTTGGACAACGGGGGCAAGTCTAGGGGATAGGGTATAGTCAAAATGGTTCACTAAAGGGTCAAGATAGAGAAAGGTGGAAAGGATAGATGCTGCAGAAGTTTTTGGCCTGGGAAAGAACTTAGGATGGAGGTATTAGAAGTCATGAAGAGGGTAAAAACAGGGTTAGGTGTCATAAGGCAGAGGGAAAGATGGAGTGATAGAAGGTTATGATCAGCTAAGGCAGCAAGGGATGCTTCTACCCCTGCCAAGGGTGCAGTTTTATCAGAAGGGAGCCCAGAACTCAATGAGAGCTAGACGACAGAAGGAAGGAGAAAGAAAAAGGTTTAAGATGCCAGGAAGTTTGTTAATTATTGAACAAGCATGCCGAAGGGTTGGACAGATATGGAGTTGGACATTGGGGGCTGAATAAGGTGGGAGATAGGGGATCTGGCAGTTGGGGATTACGTATCTATGAATCAGGGTGTGTACTTCTATAGCTGGGGGTTCAGTATCATTGGGATTGTGAAAGTATGGTGAAGTGGGAACATGCTAACCATTGAGGAATGAAACCAGGTAGAGTATCAGTGGCTGGAGAGTGATCCCCTGAGGTAGGCAGATGATTAGACTTTTCAAGGCTCTCCCTCAGCATCCAACCTTGGAGCAGGTGGTGATCTGTCAAGGTTCAGGAGGTCTATCAGACAGCAGGCATGAATAGTGAAAGTGGGTCAGCTGTAGGAAAGGCCTCTACAGAACTGGAAAAATCTCTGGAGACAAAAGGTTCTCGTCTATGGCCTAGATACGAGATGAATTGGGAGGCACCCCGGAGGTGGAAAGAGAGACCAAGAAGCCAGTGGATTGATACGGGACTCCCTAGGGCAGAGACAGCATTCAGAATGTGTATGACCTGGAGCAGGACTCCTGGGGAAGCCTCAAAGACCCCAGGAATCAGGTGGCCAGGATTAAGGCCAAGGCCCCTGTGACACTGCCCATAGTTCCTCAGCTAACTAGCAGCAGATTCAAAAGCTAGGAATCAAACCCTGGTTTATTGACTATCATTCTGGCGTTTGCAACAATTTGTTTGCTTTTCCTCATCTGACTGAGGCACATGTGTACACACCTGTGTGTGTGTAAACACACCCACATACACTCAGGTATGGCTGAATATACTTGCTTTGTATTTCACTTTTCCCAGATACATCTTTGTGTTGGCAGAGCTGACATTCTTAGAACTATTTCGTAGTAGTAGAAAGTATTGCTGCCTTTGGGATATGGAGGTACCAAGATCCAAGCCCCATAGCCAAGCAATAGAAAAGAAACAGGATGAGACCATGAGACCTTGCCCATTACCTCTTCCTTCCTGTGCTCCTCAGGCTTCGCCTAAACAAAAGTCCAGAGTCCAAGGGGTTTCGGCTTTTTCCTAGGGGTAGTACCAACATCCAGAATGTCCATATTTGCAGTTGTGTTCTACTCCCAATATTTGACTTTTAACCCAACACAGCTGAGTTGACTGCCTCTATGGCCTAAATTGGGGTGCTGTTCACTCTCTGTCTTCCCAAGGCTTCGTGGAATTGGAGGTTCACGATCTCATTTAAAAAGTAGTGCTGGCCATTCACCTTTGGGCTCCTGGCTCTCCAGAAAAGCATGAGCTACCCCCCCTCAGATACTATCCCATTTTCTGATCCCCAGTCACTCAGGTCCTGTGAGCGTGGGCCGGTATGATTGTCAGAGCAGGAAGGTTGATGGGGATGAGATGTGGGTTTCTTTTTCTCTCCGTACTAGGTGGTGGCATTAACTCTACTAACAGCAGAAGGAACCATAATCGAGTGCTCTGAGACCAGCAATGAGGACATATTCAAGGCTTCCCTCGTGCATCTTGGCTGCCTTGGTATCATACTCACCATCACCTTCCAGTGTGTGCCCCAATTCCATTTACAACAGACCTCCTTTCCTTCCACCCTTAAAGAGGTATGCTTTTCTCCTTCCACCTCAATGTCTCACCAAGAGTCAAGCCAGAGGGGGACTGGGAATTTGGGTTCCCCGGGCAAGTATTTTTTAAAAAACATGCCTTCAGATAAATTTCTGGAGACAAATGCCATCAAATGGATGGGGAAAAAGATGCCAGGATACCATGTAATAGCGGGGAGATGAAACTCCCCATTTATTCAGGCTGTTGCCAAGGAGGCTGATGAGGGCAGGAATAAACATTGAAGGGAAAACACAGAGTCATGAAGGGGTGGGGAGAACATATTTACAGTATAGGAAGAATGCTTCCTGTTTTTAACCTACTATTTCCCACTAAGCTTGTGAGCTATGTTTCTCAAAGATTGTAATTGCTAGTAGTACCCTCTGATTTTCACCCTAGTTCTGGCTCTGGGTGGTGCTGGTTTATCTAATCCTCCACCACTCTTAGTCCTTTTAGACCATGGATTACAGCAGTAGGACCCTCTCTCAGCAGCTTTATTTCCAGCCTGGATGGAAGAGGCAAGGAATTAAGACAGGGAGATAGATGCTGTAAGGAACATGAATTCTAGAAAGAGCTGACTTCTCTGCAAGGAATATTAACTCACATTACTTCTTTAATATCGGGGGTTCTAGTTACTGTGGTTCAGTGGTATCCAAGTTTTCGTCAACCCATTTGGGATTTTCTTAGCAGATACTGGAGTGCTTTGCCATTTCCTTCTCCAGCTCATTTTTTAGATGAGGAAACTGAGACAAATAGGTTAAATCACTTGCCCAGGGTCATACAGCTAGGAAGTATCTGAGACCAGATTTGAATTCAGGTGCTCCCATCTCCAGGGCCAACATTCATGCCCCAATCTCATCTCTTAGGTTCAAGCTAATGAAGAACAGAAGCTCCCATACATGGTAGGGACTTTGTCCAATCCTACCTAGATATTTCCTTGCTTGGTATGGGCAATAGCTGTACCTCTAACCAGAGACCTCTCCCCTTAGGAGGGCAGAGGCCTTGGCTGCCGGGCACATAACCAGTCAGGCTACATTCTCTTCCCAGAGCTGGATGTCATTGTCCTCTGCGGTGCTTCAGATACACTATTGATCTAGCAGTTATCAGTTTCCATCATATACTCCTGACAGCTATCTCCACTGCAAGGAAGCAGGATCATAAATAAAGCTGGTTCATTGTGAGCCTGGGCTGGCATTTTCAACCATTTGATTAAGGGAATTTGCTCAGTAAATAACAGGCTGGGGGCATGGTAGGGCGGCTGCCTTGAAGGTTCTCTGAAACTGCTGGGATTAGGAGATAAATCATGATAGACAGATAAGAGGACAGGTTCCCTTTTCCAGGTTTCCATAAGGTCAATCTGTTTGGAGTAATGGGGCACTTAGTACTGCACAGTGAAAAGAGCTCTGGATCTGGAATCATGGGTTCAAACTGCAGCTAAGTCACTTGCTATCTTTGTGACCCTGGACAATTCATTTCAACAGGCATTTACTAAGAGGGTAAGGAGAAGCTGAGAGAAAATAGATGTTTGTTGACTGAAAAAAAAATTTTTTAAAGCATTCATTAAGTGTTTTTTGTTATTGTGCAGTTATTTCAGTCGTGACTGACTCTTTGTGACCCCATTTGGGGTTTTCTTGGCGTATATACTGGAGAGGTTTGCTAATTTCTTCTCCAGTTCATTTTACAGATGAGGAAACTAAGGCAAACAGGGTGAAATGACCTGCCCAGGGTCACACTGCTAGTGAATGTCTGAGGCCAGATTTGAACTCAGGAAAATGAGTCTTCCTGACTCTAGACCCACCATTCTCTCTGCTGTACCACCTAGCTGCCCCATGAAGTAATGACTATATGTCAAACACTGTGCTAGTTGCAGGGGATACAAAAACAAATAACAAATCAATCCCTGCCCTTCAGGAACTTATATATTCTGCTGGAAGGGAAATAATTCATGCAGAAATAATTAGACACAAAATATGCAAAATAATGGGGGGGTATGCTAGTAAGGAAGAGTTGAGCTTTGGAGGGAGTTAGGAGTTCTAAGAGATGAAATCTAGGAGGAGATCCCACTTGGCATGGGGTGTGTAGGAAGGCGGGGTGTTAGCCTCTGCAAAGGCACAAAGATGGAAGATATGATGCTGTGCAGGTGACACAATGGATAGAGTGCCAGGCCTGGAGTCAGGAAGATCTGAGTTCAAATCTGGCCTCAGATACTTCCTAGCTGTGTGACCCTGGATAAGTTACTTAACTCTGTTTGCCTCAGTTTCCTCATCTGTAAAATGAGCTAGAGAAGAAATTAGAAAACCTCTCCAGTTATCTCTGCCAAGAAAATTCCAAATGGAGTCACAAAGAATGGGACACAACTAAAAACCGACAACATCAACAAACTCTGAGTTCTTCTGTATGTATCATCTTTAAATAATAGTATTTCAAAATATGGTTTGGCTGTTTCATTTAAGAAGTTTAATATTAATGAAAATGGGCAAAGAGAAAAAACCTCAGCCCTCCCTTGACCCTCAGCTCAAAGCCGTGCCTTGGTAGTTCATACTTTAGACCACCAGACTAAGATAATCTCTTGCAGGGCCGACCCCAGCCTAGCATGGAGGAGAGATGATGCTCTGGACCAGGTTACCAGGGTCGGTAGTCCTGACGTCCTTTATGTCAGCTCAGAGGCAAAGAAAGGAAACTCAAAAGTGCTCTGAAATGTGTACTGTTAAAACTGGTTGATTTCAGTGATGCAGCACTTGGGACCGCCCTAGGATTCAAGGGTAACCATGATTAAACACGACAAAATCTGAGAATAGTCAAGTCCAAACAGGCAGCTTAAACATGTGTGTGGGTAGTGTGTGTGTGCGTATATATATTTATATTTTATGTATATCTATAAATATATATTTATGTATTTATATTATATATTTATTTATAATATTTATACATTAATATATTTATTTATATGTGGGTGTGGGTGTACACACATATACAATTTTTATACATGTGTATGTATAGATATATGTACTCACATATACCTAAACATACACACACATACACATACACATGTACATGGAAGTTCAAGACCACCCAGTCTGAAGAAATTCAGTGGCTTCCTAGAAAACTTATTATGATTATTATCCCCATTGCATGAAAAGGGGAAACTGAAGCCAAGCAGAGATAGGTATGGCTTATCTCAGGATGGAATTCCGAGTGAGTAAGAAAACGCTCAAACAGAAATTCCATCCGGATTGTCAAGATCATTAGGTTCCTAGATTTAGAGGCAGAAGAGCCCTCAAAGGTCATCTATGCAGATTTCTTCATTTCACAGATAATGAAACCTAGAGAGGTTAAGGGATTTGCCCCACTCACTTCCTTGTTCAAGAAGCTTCATTGATTATCTATTGACTCCAAGATAAAATTATAGTTCTTCTGATTGGCATTTAAAACAGTTTATAATCTGGTGCCAACTAATCTTTTAAAATTGATTTTGTACATTAGTGCCCCTCACACCCTGTCATGCTTGTTCAGTCATTTTTCAGTCTTGTCCCACTCTTCGTGACCCCTTTTGGGGTTTTCTTGGCAAAGATACTGTAGTGGTTTGCCATTTTCTTCCCCAGGTTATTTGACTGATGAGGAAACTGAGGCAAACAGGGTTAAGTGACTTGTCCAAGGTCTCATTGTGAGTAGTTCTGAGGCCAGATTTAAGCTCACAAAGATGACTCCAAGCCCAGCACTCTATCCACTGTACCACAAGGACTTTGGATGAAAAACCTTCAGTTTTTTTTACAGGGAGATTAAGGAATTTGCCTAAGGCCACACAGCTAATTAATTTAAGAGGTTGCCAAAGCCTCTGACCCTAAGATTTCCAAACTCATTTAGCCTACTGACAGCTAAGGAAAGCATGTGTGACAACAAGATTACCAAGTGCAAAGCTAAGGGAAGAAGTCAGATTCTAAAATCACCAAATCCAGTGATTTCAAGGTTCACTAACCCTAAAACAGCCAAACCCAATCTTGCCAGTGCTGAGATTTCTGGGACCTAAGCTACTAATCCCAACCCTTGAAAATGGATACTACAGGAAACAAAGACTTGCTTCAACCTGAAATTTTCCCGGCCAAGGAATCAGTATTCATTGTTTTGAAATAAGGAAATAATGAGTGACAAGGGAAAAAATAAATTAAAAAAAACCCTGGGTAATTACTGATCCTCCCAACTGTGATATTCCTTGAGGTCAGGGCTTGCCCACTCACCCCTCCCTTCACTTTGAAGATTACTACCTTAGATGTTTGAAGAAGCCACTCCAGTATCTTTGCCAAGAGAATGGGGTCACGAAGAGTAGGGCACAACTGAAAGGACTGAACAACAAACCTTCATTGATAACATTTCTCACTCCGACTCCCCTCATTTCAAATGGAGAATGGTTTTCCGTTCTTCTCTGTTAGTCTCAGTCTTAATGATTTTTGAGACTCAGCTAAAATCCTAGTCTTCCCTGAGAAATGTATCCCATCTTCCTGCCAATTCTTTGTGGAAGGACCTATTTTGGTGACCTCTTCTAGTGCTGATTACCTTTACTCTTGGTTGACTACTGGGTTACTTATCTTTGTATTATTGATCTTTCCCCAACTAGATATGAATGCCCAAGAGCTGGATTCAGAGCGGTATTATATGTATCATGATCCTATGATCATATCTTATAGGTAACAGAAAGTCCTAGAAAAATTTTGAGGGGCAGAGTGGGAGCCAGAGGGAGAGTGACAAACTTAAAAGAGTGTTTTACTTGCTTTACAGCAGTTGGCATGAGTATCTCACTCTTCTGGATGCTTTCCTCCTATGGCTTCTAGACATGCTACCTTTTTCTGGTTCTCTTCCCCTGGTTACTTCTTATCTCACCACTTATTCTCAATTTCCTTAAATTTGGGTGTCTTCAAAGGCTCTGTCCAGAGCTTTTATCTATTCCTGAACTTTGTCCCAATCAGAAATTTCATAAACTGCCATTCCTTCAAATCCTTTCTACATATCACTCACAAATCTTGATCTCAACCTCTCAACTCTGTCTAGAGCTCAAGTTCTTTCTTTTCTTTTCCTTTTTTGGAAGCAGTTGGGGTTAAGTGACTTGCCCAGAGTCACACAGCTAGTAAATGGCTGAGGCTGGATTTGAACTCTCCAGTTACTCTATCCACTGAACCACCTAGCTGCCTCTAAGTCTTTCTTTTCAATGGTCTCTTACATAGCCCTACTTGAAAGCTCAAACTCAACATGTCTAAAGTCAAATTCCTCACCTTGATTCAGAAGAAACTGGACTGGAATCCAGCCTCTGACGCTACTAAACTGTGTAACCTTGGGTGTATAACTAAACCTCTCAAAGTCTCAATTTTCTAGTTTACAAAATGAGAATAATATTACCTACTTCACCGAGTTGTAGAGCTTTGCAAGACTCTTTGCTTAAGACTCTAAGTAATGGTAATGGCTATTATTTTGCTTCCCCCCAAATCCCTACTCCTCTCCCTAACTATTCCTTTGTATTGATGGTACTACCATTTTCTCAATCACCAAGTTCAATCTAATCCCCTGGCTGGGATTCCTACTGATGGGTAGGAATCTCACTCCTATTATTGAATCATTAGTCAAGATCTGTCTATTCCATTTCCTAAATATGTCTCGCATCCATCTTCTTTCTGATCTTACCACAAGCACCTTAGTATAAGATCTCAACAGACCATGCCTTGACTATTGTAATCATCCTAACCCTAAACTGTCTCTCAGTTTCCATTCTCCTCATCTCCAGTCGGGTCTCCATATGACTTCATATTGTCCCTAATTACTGCTTTGTTCACACCACTCCTACTCAAACCTCTTCGTTAGTTTCCCATTGACAAGCAAATAAATTGTAGACTCTTCATCAAGGCTCTTTGCAAAATCACTCCACCCTACCCTGCGGTTTTCTGCGACCCCCTACCCATGTCGTGCTCCAGCAATATCAGACAATTTGCTGTTCCCAAATACTGTCCTACCAGCTTTCTTCTGTATACTTTTGCTCTCACAATCCCCTGTACTTGAAATGGAATTCTCTTACGTGTTACCTGTTGAAATAACTCCCTTATCCTATTCTGCCTTGTACCATAATTGTTGTTTTTTTTATGAACATATGGAATCAAGAAAAGAGCCCTGAATTTGAAGTCAAAGGGATTCGGATCATATCCCAACTCTGGTTATTTAATACTTGTGTAACCTTGGGCAAGTTACTTGACTATGGACCTCATTGCCTATAAAATCAAGGGATTCGAATATATGATCTCTAACGTCTCTTTCAGGTTCTACGCATCCATTGAACATCTTATCCCACCTTTGTATCCCCAGCAGGTAGGCCAGTGCCTTTCTTACTCATAGACAGTACTTAGGATTTCATTCTCAGCACAGATCAGTGTTTCCTTTTCAACCTGGAGTCTTAGAGAATTGTTCAGACCACTGAGAGGGTGAGTGATTTGACCAGGGTCACTTGACCAGCATGAATCAACAGGAGGATTTAAACTCAAGTCTTTGTGACTCCACGGCTCACACTGTGCTTCTTCTCATTCTGCACATAGTGAGGAGTTAATAAATATTTGTTGAACTGGAGAAAGAGGGAGATGTTTGCATTAGATTTACCCTTTGTCCTTTAACAAGAGGAGATAAAACCAAGGAACTATTTGCACTCCCAATGCACAAACAGAATTGGTTCTGCCCCACACACCACATGAGATAGTGACCCCTTATCAGGGAATAGAATCCTTTGATGTAGTAAGCCACCTGACCCTGTGTCTCCTCATACTTTTTGGGAACAAACCCTACCTTACAACCAAACTGGACTGCTGGCCATCAATCACACAATATGATCATACACCTAGCGCTTCCCGCTTTTATGTCTTTACATAGGTCATTCTTTCTCTTGGAAATAGATGCCCTCATTGTAGTTGCCTAAGGGCAGCCAGACAGTACAGTGGATAGAGTGCTGGGCCTGGACTCAGGAAGACTCATCTTCCTGAGTTCAAATCTGGCCTCAAACACTAACTAGCTGTGTGACCCTGGGTGAGTCACTTAATTGTGTTTGCCTCAGTTTCCTTATCTATAAAATGAGCTGGAGAAGGAAATGGCAAACTACTCTGATATCTTTGCTAAGAAAATCCCAAATGGGGTCACAAGGAGTCAGACACGACTGAAAATGATTCAGCAACAACAGCAAAGCATTCTTGTCTGCTGAAGGTCAAGTTGAGCTCTTCCTGATGCATCTCCCCCACCCCCACCTTACCCCAGAAAAGCAGTTTCTCAGACTTCAAATTTCTCTTGGCGTTTTACTTTGACTCTTTGCATTCACAGTACTGTCTTTGGTATCATGCCTGTTTTTAATTTTTTGTTGATGTCTTCTGTTTTCATATCATCCTCCCTTCTGAATCCTTTCATGTCTTCTTACCTTCCCTTGTAGTAATGAATAAAAACAGTGGAAGAAGCAGTTCAGTAAACTGAGCAATGACCACTTGAGCCTGACAGTACGTGTCCCTGAAGTCCCTCATCTCTTCAGGGAAGGCAGAGATACATTCTCTGTTTTTGAAGCTAAGTTTGCTCATTAGAATTATACAGCATTTGGTGTCCGGTTTGTAGCTGATGGTGATGGTCTTTTGGTTGACACTGTTTTCTTTTAAATTTCTCTTTTTTTAAATTACAAACTTAACAAGCAGACGTTTCAATATGTAACAAAGAAAAGAAAAAAGGATTACATATAAAATTATGAATCAATGTTATGAACAGCCTGGGTTTATATATGTATGTATATATATATTTTAAAGTATGCATTCTCAATAGTATATTGTAGTATATGGTAAACAATATGTTAAAGTAAATAGCATATAGTAGATGTTAAGTTACAACACTGCTCTTCTTGTCAGTTCCCTTCTCAACTTTCTTCTGCTTCCTTCTGTGTATTTTTTTCCATTCTCTTTTCTTTCTTTTCTTTTGGTGCATTACTATCACTCCCTCCTCATTCCTCCTCCATGACTCTTCTTCCTCCCTCTCTCCCAGACAAATGCCTTCTATTGTAGTAAATATATTTAGTCAAGACAAACAAATTTTCCCATTGGCTATATCTGAAAGTACGTATTTCATTCTGCACCTCTCGTCCATCACTTCTCTGCCAAGAAACGTGCCTCATCAACTGTCTTCTGGAGTGATTAGTGTTCATTATGTTAGAGTCATTAAGTCTTTCAGAATTATTTTCCTTTAGATTGTTGAGTCATTATAGACATTATATTCATGGTATGGTTTACCTTACTCTGCTTCTCTGAATTCTTAATATTCATCATTTCTTGTGGCATATTATATACTATTTGTGCATCCATGTTTCATACACTCCTTCCATTAGACTGTAAGTTTCTAAATGACAGAGTTTGTCTGTTTCATCCTTGTACTGAACCTGAGCCTTGTGTTGAGTCTGAGAGGGAGCTCAAGGGGTTGAAGTGATCCATGACTACTTGGAATTCTCTTAAACCTACTAATTGGTGGCCTGAAGCTTCTAGCAATTTAAGTTGACTGTGACAAGGAGATAGATCTTCTTGTATTTTCTCTCAAACCTTTCTGCTCACTCTCTAGTTATGTTTTTCCTTTAAACAAGGGGAGAACCTCAAAGGGAACTTGGGTCCTTCAATGAATGAGTTTTGGCTTTCAGTACAGCCCAGATGGTCTTCTTCCAGACAATCACTGTAATGTAGGCACAGCTCCTGCACTAGCTCCTTTCTCCTAGAAATCCTTTTACTTTTCAGCTAACGGAGGGCCATGTGCCCTTCCCAACATTTCTGGTTGGGATTCTAGGATTCAGACTCTGCTACAGCTTTCCCCCTCCTACATATACCTATCAATGTTAGTAACTAGGGCAAATAGCATGAAATCAGCTTAAACCAGGACACTTGAAGGGCCATGGCTAAATGATGGAGAAGAAGGGAAAGGAAAGAAGTGGGTCCAGGCTAGAGAGGAGCTCTCCAGCTATGGCTGTGAGAAGCAGATCATCTGGTAGTTTCCTAACTTTTTAGGCAGTTAGGTGGCATAGGGAAGGGGAGTGCAGTGTATGCTGTAAGACATGCGGTTATGAAGACTGAGTTCAAATGCTGCCTCAGGTACGTACTGGCTGTGACCACAGGCAAGTCATTTAAATCTGTCCCAGCCTTAGTTTCCCCATCTGCAAAATGGGGATAGTAATAATAGTAGTACTTACCTTACAGAATTTTGGGGATGATCCCATAAGATAATGTGCAAAGGGCTTTGTAAACCTTAAAGCACTATATAAGTATTAGATATTATTATTTTACTAATTTTTCTTGCTAACTAGGTACTGAGGTTTGTTGTGTCTTTGCCACCAAAGGATTACAAATGCTTTCAGTGCTTACTAAATTTAACACCTTGAATCAAAGTTCTATTTACCCTACCTTAGTTATAGCTCTGCTCATCTTGACAACCAAGTAGGATGACTGCTTCAGTCTCTTCCTCAATGTTCTCCTGGCCTTGACCTTTACTCCCCCCCTATTAAGAATAAACATTAAAGCTAAAACTCATTCTCTGAGTCCACCATTATGACTAGTTTAATTAACCGTCTCATCTGAACCTAGTGATGGCTCTTGATAACAGTGATGTGTGTTGTAGCTGGTGCTTTGGTAGCAATAAGCAATTATTGAGGTATCTATCATAACTGTGTTACTCTTCATTAAATGCAAAATGAAAGAAAAGGGGCAATTCAGGGGCATCCCTGCTGATGACAGGATGGAGAGATTAACAAACTCGGGTGCTTGCCTTCAAGAAGACAGTTCTCAAGATAATATAATGGTCTTACTCTATTACTATCTCACCCCACTGGAAAATTAGACTTCATCCCAGGATCCTCAGCTCCAACATCAAGAACTTTTGATTTTATCTTGCCAGGAACCAGGTCACCATGCCATAGTCACTTCCTATACGTGTTCTGGGTAGATATTCTTTCCCCAGTCCCCTCCCCTTTCTAACATTCCTTTATATGTTGTGTTTCCTCTTTAGAATGAAAGATACTTGGAGAGAAAAAGGCAGAGATTGCCTAGCTTACATTTATATCTCTAACACAGCATACAGTAAGCACTTAATAAATGCTTCATCTATTCATCTAGTATATAGAAAAATATTCGTTCTAAGATTCTGTCCCTTTAAAAAATCATTTATTTAAAAATTATGAATTCCAAAATTTTCTCTCTGCCTTTAGCCTCTCCCTCTCCCTCTCCCTCTCCCACTGAGAAGACAAGTAGTATGATAATATGTAATATGATATGATACATGTGAAGTCATGCAAAACACATTTCCATATTAGCCACATTGCAAAATAAATGCAAGAAAAATAAAGTGAAAAAATAAGCTGCACTCCATAGTGCACTCCATAGTTCATGAGTTCTCTCTCTAGAGGTAGATATCATTTTTTGTCATGAGTCCTTTGAATGGTCATGGATCCTTGTATTAATCAAAGTAGTTAAGTCTTTCACAGTTGATAATCATTACAGTATTGCTGTTAACCATGTATAGTGTTTTCTTATTTTACTCACTTCACTTTCTATCAGTTCATATTAAATCTTCCTAGGTTTTTCTGAACCCATGTCCTTCATAATTTCTTGTAGAAAAATAACATTCCATTGCGTGTACACCACAACTTGTTTAGCCATTCCCCGATTGATGGGCATCCTTTCAGTTCCCTTCCTAAAGATTCCTTCTCCCTTCAACCTAATTGTATGACCCTCTAAATGCAGTAGGGGTGAGAAGAAGGAGAGATCATCATGGGCTAGGATAAGGTGAAGGGGAACAAGGCGAAAACTGGAAGGACTTCAAAGAAGTACCTGGGAGTAGGAGTGGTATCTGTAAAAGAACAGCATGGACCCCAGGCGTATACTTCACACTTTATTGGAGTAAACTATGGTTTGGCATCGTCATCGTTACACAATGTAGATTTACATTGTTATTTAGCGTTTACAAAGAGCTTTATAAATAGTATTTCATGTGATCCTTACAATGTCCCTGGGAGGTAGATGCTATTACGATCTCCATTTTACAGCTGAGGAAACTGAGGCAGACAGAGGTTAAATGATTTGTCCAAGGCCATCAAGCTGGTATCTGAGGCCGATTTGAACTCAGGTACGCATATATGCTGAGCAATGCTTTTGCACATTATCTATATGTTGGCTCAGGGCTGATTTTACATGTGTTTTCTCTATTTCCATTTATGTACATGCTGTTTCCCCCTTTAGAAAGGAAACAACTTAAGGAAAGGTATTGTTTTTACTCATTCTTTGTATCCTTAGCATTAGCACAGTGCCAGGCACATTGCAAATGCTTAATCCATGCTTGTTGATCAATGGATTGATGTAAGTGATTAGTTTGGGGGGGCCATCGTTAACAGGTAGTCTATCAAAATCGACATAATAGTAACATTTATAATAGGGTTATATGGTGTCATCTTCTCCATCCTCATACAATTATTTTTTTGTTTGCAAATAGGGAGAAACTAGGGTACCAATGGAGCCTTGTGACTTCCAGCATCCTATTAAGGAAGCCACCAGATTAAACCATATTTTCCCTTTCTTTCCTTCATCTCTTCTAGGTTCTTGACAATTTAGACAGCCATCTCAGGAAATCAGAATATTTCCGATTCCTTTGGTTTCCCCACAGTGAGAATGTCAGTGTCATCTACCAAGACCACACCAACAAGGTACCTGTATACTTCATTTTTTTAAAGTAACTTTTATTATGAATATGATGATGCACAAATATGGAAACTATTGTAGGATCTGATTTGGTTGGTGTACGGATATTGCTAGTGTAAAAAACTCTCTCCATGGTCTATCTATGGGCTTAATAGAGAAGTCAGTATGGCTCAGTGGAAAGAATATTGACTCTGGAATCAGAGAAAGGGGATTCAAATCCCATCTGTGATGCGGACAATCTGTATGACTTTGGCAAGTCACTTAAACTTGAAAGGTCCCAGTTTCCTCAAAATTCTATTACTGAACGTCGACATTCATTCAGTAAGCATTTATTAAGCACTTGCTATGTGCCAGGCACTGTGCTAGGTACCAAAACTAAAGGGAAGTGGAAGTGAAATACTAGTCTCTGCCCACAAATGAATTTGTATTCTATTCAGGGAAAACAACATATATACAGAATCTATAATACTAATAACAATAATAGCCAACATCTATGTAGCACTTCAACATTTGCAGAGCACTTTACAAATGTTATCTTAGTAGACTTTCTCAATAACTCTGTGAAAAGGTACTATTTTAAATCCCTATTTTACAGATGAAGAAACTGAGGTAGAGAGGCATTAAGTAACTTGACCAGGGTAACACAGCTAAGCGTCTGAGCCCAGATTTGAACCCCAGGTCTTCAACATTCCAAGTCCAGCATTCTATCCACTAAACCACCTAACTCTCTCTGACCAGACAATAATAATAACAGCTAACATCTACGTAGCACTTTACAATTATTATATCATTTGATCCTTTTATAACAACCTTGAGAAATAGGTGATATTACGATCCCTATTTTATAGGTATGGAAACTGAGGAAAATAGAGGTTAAGTGACTTGCTGAGAGTCACGCAGTTAGACAATGCCTAAAGCTGGATTTGAACTCAGGGCTTCCTGACTACAGATCTAGCACATTCTATCTACTATGCCACATAGATGCCCAAAGTAAATATGAAGTTATTTTTGAGGGAAGAGCACTAGGACCTGGGGAAGGAGGAGGGGGATCAGGAAGTCAAACAAGCTACAAGCAATTATTAAGTACTTACTATCTGCCAAGCACTGTTAGGTGTTGGGGATACAGAGGCAAAAACGAAATGTGCCCTACCCCCAAGGAGTTTCCTAGTACAGAAATCAGTGCTTAAATTTGCTTTGAAGGATGCCAGGGAATCTCAGGTAAAGGTGAGGATTTGGGGTTCATAAAGAAACGAAAGTGATCTTCAGATAGATGGAGCAGACAATCTGAGGCACCTCCATGGCAGAGGTATAGGCCTTCTTCCAGATGTAAAAGGAAAGCAATAGGTAGAAAAGAAAAGGAGAGGGAGAACCTGGTTAGGAACTAGCCCAGCCCTAAGGCCCTTCCCCATGTTCTGAAGAACCACAGTACAGTCATGTTGGACACTGGGAGCAGTGAAAGGTCTCTATCCAAGCAATAAGAAAGCTCCCCCAGATTCGCAGAAGGACAAGGTCTCTTCTCTGTTAGGATACTGGGTCACCAGGTCAGTAGATTATCTTGCTCTGCTCTTTTCTTATTGCCATTCTACTCCCCTAGCCGCCCACCTCAGCTGCCAACTGGTTTTGGGACTATGCCATTGGATTCCACCTTCTGGAGTTCCTGCTCTGGGTCAGGTAGGACTGAACTCGTTGGCTAGTTTGGAGAGTTTTCCACTTCTGCCAGGAATTGAGGGTCTCAAGCCCCCCCCCCCCTTTTATCCCACTTCCTCCTCTCTGGACATCTCCTGCGCAGCCCCCTTGGCAGCTGTTTGACCACCTATATCAGACTCTCCTTCCCGACCTCCCCAATTCCCAGCCCATCTCCTATCTCTGCTTTTAGAACCAAGAACCATGCGTAAATCTACTGTGCCATTGTTCTAGGATGGAGTGGGCTGTGTCCATATACTTCCCAATAGCCAAATTCACCTTTACTTTGCAGACCAAAGTGCCCCTCCCTTTCAGAGGGAAAAGTACTAGCACCTGGGGAAGGAGGAGGGGGATCACTACCTTTCTAGGCATGTTCTTTCCCATTTGAACACAAGCTTCTTTCAAGCAGGTGTCCTTTTTGTTTTTTGTTTTTGTATGCCCAGCATTTAACACCCCATAGACCATATTGTCTATGGGATTTCTCAGCAAAGATACTGGAGTGGTTTGCAGCAAATTATTAAGTGGATTAAGGCAAATAGTATTTAAGTGAGTTGCCCAGGATCATACAGCTAATAAGTGTCTGAGGCCAGATTTGAACTCAGGTCTTCTTGACTCCAGGCCCAGCTCTCTATTCATTGAGACATTTTGCTGCCTCAGTTCATATTAAGTTCTTTTTCATTGTTTCATTCATAAACCTAGCACATCAGTAACCACTATTCCACAGTCAAGATCTGTGAAGGAAGTACAGTGCAGTGAAAAGAAGCCAAAACTTGGAGTCATAGGACCCATATTAAAATCCTGGCCCTGCCTATGGGACCTTGGACAAGTCATTTAAATTCTCTGGGCCTCAGTCTCTCCACCTATAAAATGAGAGGGTTGGTTTGGTTGATATAAGGTACCTTGCAGCTCTTCATCTAAAATCCTATTGCAGTTTGTATCTGTTACGATGGAAGAAAAGATCCTAGACAGAGAGAGAATCCACTGAATTCTGCCCCACTTGGGATTTGCTTCCTTTTCAGCTCTTTGTCATACTTTACTGACTTAACTCAGCAAGGAGCTGTGTACTACACTTACTATCAGGAAGACCTAGGTTCCAAACCACCTCAAGACACCAGCTGTGTCACACCATGCAACTCGTTCCCCCCCCCCAACTTAGTTTTCTCATCTTAAATGTGGGAGTTGGACTCTAACATCCCTTCCAGCTCTAAAACTATAGTCCTGTAACTCCTATATTACTGGGGCAGAAGAGAGAACAATCTCTACTTTGCTGTTCAGTTGTTTCAGTCATGTCTGGCTTTTTGTGACCCCATTTGGGGTTTTCTTGTCAAAGACACTGGAGTGGTTTACCATTTTCTTCTCCAGCTCATTTTACAGATGAGGAAATTGAGGCAAACAGAATGAAGTGACTTGCTCAGAGACACACAGCTAGTAAATGTCTGAGGCCAGATTTGAACTCAGGAAGATGAATATCCCTCATTCCAAATCCAGTGCTCCACTGAACCACTTGGCTGCCCTACTTTCTTTCTCCTTTGGAAAAATGAGACTTGAGATCGGGATTTTCATAAAAGAACTTTACTACCAGTCAATGCAGGTTTTGTCAATCTTTAACCATCTGCGAAAGTCTATTTACCTCTTTGCAGAATAATTTTCTTATATTCATAATTAAAAGAAATGCTAAGTTTCAGTTAGAGGTAACTGAAAATCAGAATGTATTTTTCTCCCATCCCAGGTCACAGACCCCCCGAAATCTATATGTGGACCCCCAGATCTTAACTAAAGGGAGAGAAGAATACAACAAGCTTTCAGAGAACAAGGGACCCTCCCCCCTCCAAATTCCAGAACATGAGACTCTTGTCTAAGGTCCTTCTAATCTAGTCTTACTTCTGGATATAAGCTCCTGGGGCTGATCAGCAACTAGGATTATTTCAAAGAACACATTACTATTTGTGTATTCTGGGATCGTACAATGAGGCTCATTTCACTGTAATTTTACAAGAGAGAAGAGATGAAAGGAATAAGCATTTATTAAATGCCTACTGTATTCTAGGCACTATACTAAGCACTTTACAAGTCCCTGATTTGACAAGAGAATGTGTTTGAGTATAATGACCTGATGTGGCCCTTGTGGGTCATAATCATCTTGGGAGGGAAGGAGGTGCTATTATTATCATCCCCATTGTGCAGATGGCAAAACTGAGACAGAGGTGAAGTGACTTGCCCAGAGTCATACTCAGGTCCTCCGCACTCCAGGGCTGGTGCTCTATCCATTGTGTTCCTGAGTTGCCCCAGATTGTCCATCTTTTAGAACTCTTTTCCTTCTACTACTTCTCAGTCGTAGATAATATATTTAGAGTTTAGAGGACTCTTAGTGGTCATCTCTTTCAACTACCTCATTTTATAATTGAGGAATCTAAGTCATGATTTGAAACTTCTCTTAATTCCCTTTTCCGTCCCTTGGTTTCTAATCTGGTCCCCCTTCAAATCAGTGACTTGCCCAGGGTCATACAACTAGTAAGTTTCTGAGGCAGAATTTGAACTCAGGACCTCCTGACTCCAGGACTGTTGCTATATCCACTGTGCCATCTAGCTGCCTTCAAATCACACTGAAGACCCACTTAGCAAAACTGCAGAGGAAAAGGGTGGAACTGGAGTAAGAAAATTCCTGCCACCTCACCCTACCCACTCCGGCTTCATTACCTTGGTTGCCCTGAAAACCAGCCTAAGCAAAAATCAGAAATCTCAGGGGGAGCAAATGGAACTGGGAGCCTTCATCTTACTTTCCATCAGCAATTAAAATCTACTCTGCTCTGCCCTCACAATTTATTGGCATTTTAAAAAGTACCTCCATTTCACATGGAGGTCACTCAAGGCGCCTAGATTATAGATTGTAAAAAAAGGCTGGAAAATGCCACATCAGAGTCTTTCTTCATGATCACGAATTTCATTACTAGCAACATGACAGCTTTATGTGTTTGTGTCAGTGAAGTTAATGTCCAGGAAATAAATGAAACCCTAAATCAAAGCCTCCCTATATCAATTTCCGCCTTTCTGCTGAATGTAGTCCTTCTTTGGGGCCTTCTTATTACATCTGTTTAGAAGCTAGTCTAGATTTTTATATCTGCCAACCAATCAACTAACTTTGCCTAAGCAAAACTCTTTTCCCCTCCCCTCCTAAAAGAAGGCAGGAATGGGTTAATCCTGTCTTTTTATTTCATTTCATTTTTATTGACATCTTTTGATTTTTAAATTACCTTTATTTCTAAATGTATCCCTTTCCCCATATTTAAATTAATGTTAACATTAATAATTAAAAGGTCACAATTAAAAATATTAATAGAACATTAATTCTTCATGGCAATTAATAATATAATAGCAATTATTATAGTTTATAATATTGATATTAATTAATTAAATTAATCTGTATTTTTAAAAGCATTAGAAAGCAAAACCAACCTAAGAATCAACTGTGTCTGAGAGTATATGCAATCTTCCACACTCATAGCCCCCCACTTCTGCAAAGAAGGGAGAGAGGGACGTTTTTTCATGTCTTCTCTAGGGCCATGCTTAGTCTTCTTAATTACAAAGTGTTTGGTTTGTGGCTTCTATTCTTTCCATTTATATTATTAAATCATTGTTTATGGTTTTTTTCCTGGTTCTGCTTATTTCACAATTGATTCATGTAAGTCCTGTTTAGCAAGACTTAGCACAGTACCAGACACATAGTGGGTGATACATCTCTGAATTCTTTACGCTGGCCCTTTTAAACAACAGAATGATGTTCCATCACATTCATGTTCCCCAACTTAATTCCTGATTCCCCACTCGATCAGCTCTTAACTTTGCTTCCAGTTTTTTGCTATCCAAAAACAAGGTCCAAGTTCCTTTAATAAAGTCTAACTGAGGGCAAAATGGGTTAAAGTCATGCCTTCTCCTAGATCAGAATGGGGTAGGATGATCATAGGATCATAGATTGAGAGCTGGAAGGATCCGTAGTTTTATAAATGAAGAAACTGAGGACCACAAAGGCTCCATTAATTTCCTCTATCTGAACAATAACCTTGTGGGGCAAGTAATACAAGCTGGCAATGGCAAAAGGAAGGCTGTTCCATCTTTAGTTAGCAAGTCCTATCGATTCTCCTCTGTTTTCACATCCATGCCCTTTCTCTCCATTCCTACTATACAGGTGAGTAGGTTCCTGTAGTTATTGAAACAGAACTAGAATGTGGTGATACCCAGAAAGAGGGTTTACCCAGAGGAGTCGTGCAATTGTAACATTGTGTTGAAGGCTTCTCTATCCCTTGCTAGTTTTATGATACCTTCACAACCAAATGTCTGTTTGGTATGGGAAGGAATATGGGAGGGAATGGAAGGTTTAGGGATGTGTGTGGGGAGGGGAGTGGGTGTAAGCTCCCAGGGGACCAGGACCATGCCATCTCTTTCTTTGGATCCACCATAGCAACTTGCACAAAGCTGAGTTCATTAAAGATTCTAAAAAGTCTTTGTTGTATATGAATTGATATTTTATGGACAGCAAGTAGATAGAGCACTGGACCTGGAGTCAGGAAGGTTCATCTTCATGAGTTTAAATCTGGCCTCTGATACTTACTAGCTCTGAATAAGTCATTTAACCTTATTTGCCTCAGTTTCCTTATCTGTGAAATGAGCTGGAGAAGAAAATGGCAAACCACTCCAGTACCTTTGCCAAGAAATCCCCAAAGAGTCACAGAGAGTTGGACACAACTCAATAACAACAAAATTCTTCCTCTTCGCATATTTGTAAATTAATGATGTGGAGATGAGTGTTAGGGAAGAGACAGTAGAAGAAGTCCAAAGTATTATAAGAGGGAGGTTTGATCAATTGATGAGTTCTCCTAATGAATTTGAGAAGCTCACAGGACAAGATGCTTTTCTGAATGCATCTTTGCCTTCATAAAGTGTGACTATGCCCTCTGGTTCTACTGGCTCCTTACTTTGGGTGATAATTTACTGGGGTCTCCCAGTTTTTTGGGAGACCTTGAAAGGCAGTGTGGTTTATTGGACAGAGTGCTAGACTGGGGAGTTGGAAAGACCTGGATTCAAGTCTTACCTCTGAGACTTATCTGCCATGGGATCAATGGCAAATTTTTGAGCCTGTCTCCTCATTTGTAGAATGGGGTAATATTGCTCATAGCACCTCCCTCACTATTGTAGGGAGGCTCAAATGAGATAAGGTATGTAAGCACTATATAATGTCAAGGATCAAGTCTCATGGTGATACATCATGATGGTAATGCCTTGTTTGTTTCCAGCACCTTCCTGCCCCGCCTCGTGCACTGGATCAATCGTTTTTTCTTCTGGCTTCTGTTCACCAGCAAGGTGGAGAGCAGTGATATTAGCTACAAGATCCTCAACTACGAGTGTCGCTTCAAGCAGTATGTCCAGGACTGGGCCATTCCCATGTACGCTGCCTCTTCAGGATCATTGCATTCAGCAGAAGTAACAAGGCTTACTATGTAGAATTGAGAAGCTAGGAGGCTTGCCTCCCAGGACTAAGGCATTAACACCAGGGATGAATAGCAGTGGGTGGGAATGCTCCCTCACCCTGTTAAATATTCTCACACACTGATAAACTGCTAGAAGGGGAGATAGCGGAGATCCCAGGTAAACAACAGTGATGAAACAAGAAATGATGGATGTGGTGCCTCAGAAGTTTCTCTCCCTCCTTTCCTCTTAGCTTCAGATTTTCACTTGCAAAAAATCTCTAAATTATTTCTTTGATTCTTACTTGGTTCTTAAGGTCTCCTAACTTATTGCTTATCGCTTTGAACTAGCCACAATAGCAGAATAACCGAAAAAAGCTTGTGATTGCCCATAGGAGAAATCATTCCTTTGCCATTTTCCCATTCCCATTCCCATTCCCAGCCTTACTCCTGGTGCTTGGTGTGTTTCCTGCCTTTATTCAGGCTTCTCTATTTCCCCACTATAACTGACATCCAACTGACAAGCATTATGGGTCACTCATTTTTTACTCTTACATTAGGAATAACAGTAAGAGGAAAAGGACAGAAAGCAAAAGGAGGAGGGGAGTGGTTTGAAAGGCTGATGGATCCAAGTCATGGAAAAGTATAGCAGTTGGTAAAGATGGTTCAGGCTGCAGGAGCTTTCTCGGGCTCTTTCTGGGAGAAAGGCAAGCTGATTGTGGATGAATAATTCAGTTCAAGGGGCATGCCACACTCAGGCTCTGAGGTATTGTCAGGAGTTCATCCAGCAGGGATGGTGGTTCCAAGGAGTAGGTGGAATTCTTTTTGAGAATGACTCTACAAAGTCTGGCTGGTGTGGAGATAGAGGAGGACCTCTCAGCTTCCTTTCTCTGTCCACAAATTCCTTACTGACACATCTAGAAACCCACCAGACAGAAGCACTGAACCCTTGCACCAACCTAACATACTCTGATCTCATTCTGTTTATTCCTGTGACCTGGGTACAGTGAAAAGACAGCAGAGGCCTTACTGGAGCTGAAGGCCATGCTGGAGAGCAATCCCCATGTGGTGGCCCATTTCCCCGTGGAAGTCCGGTTTGTGAAGGGAGATGACATCCTGCTCAGTCCGTGTTTCCAGAAGGACAGCTGCTACATGAACATCATCATGTACAGGTACAGGGTGATGTATTTGTGAACTCCCTCTGCTCAATTCAGGATGCTGGGGGTGAAGCACCCCTTTTAGCTTCCAGTTCTTGAGACAAAGAATTGCTATAAATATTTTTATACATACAAATAATTTTCTTCTTTCTTTGAGCCCTTTGGGGTATAGGCCTAGTAGTGGCATCATTGGCTCAAAGGGTGAGCATGATTGAGGTGTAATGGCAAACTGATTTCCAGAATGGCTAGACCAATTTATGGCTCCATCAGCAGCACACTAATGTGTGGTCAATGAGTATTTACTAAACACCAACTTTGACTAGGCTCTGAAAATGCAAAGACAAAAATGAAACAATGACTGTCCTCAGGAAGATTACATTCTATCAAAGACAAACAATTATACATACATGAGTATATACATAATATATGTTTGTATACATGTATGTATATACATGCATATATATGACATATAGTGAGTATATAAATAATAAACTAAATAAATACAAGACAATAACAGGGCATCATATAAGGCGTAGTACTTGAATTCAACTTTTTAAAAAAAAATAATAGTATTTTATTTTTTCCAATTACATGCAAAGATAATTTTCAACATTCATTTTTTGAAAGATTTTGAGTTCCAATTTTTCTCCCTCCCTCCTTCCCCTTGCCCTTCCCCAAGATGGCAAGCAATCTGACACAGGTTTTATATGTACAATCATGTAAAACCCATTTTCACATTAGTCATGTTGTAAAAAAAAGAAACAGAACAAAAGGGGAAAAAACATGAAAAAACGTAAAAATAGTATATTTCATTCTGCATTCAGACTCCATAGTTTTTTCTCTGGATGTGGATAACATTTCCCATCATGAGTCTTTTGGAATTGTCTTGGATCATTGCATTACTGAGAAGAGCTAAGGCAACCATAGTTGGTCATCACATAATGTTACTATTACTGTATACAATGCTCTCCTGGTTCTGCTCATTTCACTCAGCATCAGTCCATGCAAGTCTTTCCAGGTTTTTCTGAAATCCACCTGCACAATAGTATTCCACTATATTCATACATCACTGCTTGTTCAGCCATTTCCCAATTAACAGGCATCCCCTCAGTTTCCAGTTCTTTGCCACCACAAAAAGAAATGCTATAAATATTTTTGTACATATGGGTCCTTTTCCCTTTTTTATGATATCTTTGGGATACAGACCAAGAAGTAGTATTACTGAATCAAAGAGTATGCACAGTTTGGTTGCTCTTGGACATGGCTCCAAATTGCTATCCAGAATGGTTGGATCTATTGAACTCAGCTTTGAAGGAAGCTAGGAATTTAAAGGCACAAGGGTCGGGGGGAAAACATAAATTCTTCTCATTACTTGTTATTACTCCAAAAATGGACTCTTTTTGCCCAAAACCACCATTATTTCAATCTTGGAGATAACATTGAAAGGGAATTCTTTCTCTATCAGGTCATCAGTCAGCAAGGTAAGAATTTTCAAATCCTCTCTGTCTCTCCTCATCCAAACCTTTCCTTATGGCCTCCATACCAGATTTGAAGTGAATATATCATTATAATCAATTTCCTTCTTGGGAATTATTGTAGATTTTAAATGTTTTCCTTTTTTCATTTTTCTCCTTAGCATTTTTGGCAAAAAGGAACTTTCAGTACAAAACCAATTCTCATGGTGCCTTTGTAAAGGAGCTCACAGGTCTTGATATATTTATAGTCAAGTTAATACAGCCTTACATATGAAAGGCCACCCAGCTGGATGACCACAAGGGCTTCCTTTGCTTCCCATGTGCCTCCTCCTGGAATTTCCTTTTCCTTCCGTCCCTTCCCACTTAAAGAACATAAGGAAGACATCATAGCTACTTCCAAATATTTGAAGGGCTATTTGTGCTTGGTCTCAGAAAGGAGAACCAAATAGGGTGTTGCCAAATTGTGGAGGGCCCTGAATGCCACACAGAGAGGTGAATTTTGCTCAGTAGGAAATAGGAAGCCACTGAAGCATAGGAGTGAATTGTTCAGGGCTATATTTTTGTGGAAGAATTGTGAAGGATGGATTGTAAGGCAGAGAAAGTAGAGATGAGAGGACCTGCAGAAGTCCAGGATGATGGTAATGAGAGCTCACCTATAACAACAGAAAGATCTCAGTTTTAGGAGATGGCATGGAAGTGACATTTCCAGGATTTGGCACACGAAAGAGAAGAAATAACTCTAAGATTTTACACATGGAAGACAGGAAGGTTGGTGGTCCTGTAGATAGGAATTTTAAAGTCAGAGAACAGGTTTAAAATGGGAAATCCCACATCCCATTGTGATTAGAGCTTGAGCTGCCAGTGGAAAAGTCAGAAGGAGAGATCACAGAGAACACTGAGATGCACGTCCAGAACTCAGAAGAGTAGTCAGGACTGGGGATAATAGGTTTTAGAGTATGCTGCCTAGAGATGGTAGTTGCAACCATGAAAGTGAATGAAATTGTCAAGGGAGGGAGGGCAAGAAAAGAGCAGACTCTTGGAAAATACACACATCAAGGAGTAGAGGAGATTTTTTTTTTTAATGAGAGAAAAAAATGTTAAAAAGGTAGAAAAACCAGGAGAATATGGTATCTCTAAGGCCAAAGCGGGAAAAAGTATTGTGTCCAAAGAGATGAACACTAAATAGCAATATTACATTAGCCCCAATATAGGGTCCTTTGGTTGCGTGCTGCCTTCTATAAGCTTGTAGGACGACAATGTGTATTTTTAATTACCCAACAAAGGACTTTAGTTAGTTGGATGCAATGTCTGAATTGCCCACCAGGTGACGCTCTAATTGAACCAGCAGCCTTTGTCAGTTACTGTCTCTAGCCCATTCCATCTGAATAGCCTTATCCTAAGAGGTTGCAATATCCCAATTGGCCACGAGGGGAGCATCTGTCTGAAAGGGCTCTTGCTGCTCTCTCCCACCGACCTTGCGTTGCAGAAGCAGCTTTGCTGGCCATATTCCAATTTAATTTAAAAGTTGAAAAGGACTATTGTTCAAAATATAAAAATATGGAACCTGTCATCTGTAACTAGCTCTGAGGCCCCATCCCACAATGCATTCTACTCTCTCCATTTACTTCTCAGTGTATTTATAAATTGAAAGATTTAGCATGTTGTGTTCATATACATAAAAATACTTGGAAAGGAAATTAGATCCCAAACTCCCATATGAAGACAGTTGTCTCCAACCATCTCCCCCATCCAGTCTTCCCCTTTCCCTCCTAGTCTTTTGATGTGTACTGTACATACTATAAACAGTAGAAGAACATATGTTCCCCATCTTATGATGGTGGATCCCAAAGAGTGGGACAACAGAGAAAAGTTTCCACTCCCCATCTCAGGATCCCAGATTAAAAGGGGAAAGCAGTTTGAGAAATGAAAATTCATCCTTCTCCCCACTGCTGGATCTCTTTCCTCCTCAAGGCGTTCAGTCATCATTCCTGCTCCAGAATCTGAAGCTTTCCTGGTTTTCCCTCTGGTTACCTCATTCCTTGTGGCCCCTGCAGATACATGAAAGTCATGGTTGCTTCTCCCTGGGCAATAATCCAGAAAGGTGCACCTTTCCATGCTATCTCTGCACATGCCAGCCTCTCCCATCACTCTACTCTCCCAGAAGTCTAAACAGCAAGGACAGAGGAAAGAAGAGAGGAAATGAAAACAAAATGTTGCCAAGTACAGACAGCATCCCTCTAGCCTGTCCTATGACTTTTGGTCTAAGTATAAATGAGAGGCTGGCCACTCTTCAGAGGCAGCATATCTGAGAGATAGCAAGGCTGTTGATCTGTGACATTTTTTTTGGTCCATAGCGCAGTGCCCAGAGTGACAGCAATGGACTTAGGAGTGTTTAGCATTCGCATGAGAGCAACAGAGATGTCCTTCAGGCAGCCAGCATTGACAGCCCCCTAACTCAAGAAGAGCCTATTGCTTAAGTACTTCCAGATGTATACATAAACATGCACACATCACTGAACCTTATGTGGAGATAGATGACTGGGACTTTTCCTTAGGGTGCTTACTGTAGAGGACACTGAGAGTACTTGCAGTTCTTTAGAAGGGGAAAGAGAAAGTGCATTTATTCAGTGCCTGCTGGGTGCCAGGAACTACCCTTAGCACTTTACAAATATTATCTCCCATTTATCACAACAACCCTGGGAGGTAGGACCTATTGTGATCCCCATTTTACAGGTAAGGAAACTGAAACTGACAGCAGTTAAGTGACTTGCCTGGGGGGCACAGCTAGTAAGTCACTAACACCACATTTGAACTCAGGTCTTCCTGGCTCCAAGCACAGCACTTTATGTACTGCACTACCTAGCTACCTCACAATAGCTAGTATTTATATAGCACTTTACAGTTTTCCAAGTGTTTTTTTATGTTTTATTTCATTTGATAGAAATAAGGAAACAATAGAGCTTAGCACTTAGCAAGAAGAATGAGTTAAACTAGGATAACTTATGGTCTAGCTTTCTTCTCCACAGTCACACCCCAGGTGAGCTCCTTCCCTTGATGCCAGTTCCCCTCCTCCATCTCCTCTTTACTAAAAAAATAAAATTAAAAAGGAGCTATGATGGTATATTTAGCTTATATCTGCTCCTGGGTATGGTTTGCTCTCTCTCATATGTAAATACTGCTAGTTGTACAAGGCTCTTCTCTCTTCCTCACCACCTACATCCACTCAGTTGCCAAATTTTGTTGTTTTTACCCTCACAATATCTTTTCCACCATCATTGTCTTTCCTCCAACTCATGCATTCCAGAATGAAGCTGGAAAAAATCATGAACCAATGCTGATTGGATCCATTGCGAATTTATGCTATAAAATCCAAATTAGGCACTCACTATGACAAGGCAATCCTTTTACACCTCCCTAATTAACTCACTATGCCAAACCAGAGCAGTTTTTCCAGATCTGTTCATCTCTCTTCTAAACTCCCATGGTTCTCCTTCCCCCCCATCCTCTCTGCTGAGGTTCCCTTGCTTTATATTTCACTGAAGAAATTGAGACCATTCTCTGAGAACTCCCTCTTCTCCCCTCTTCCTGATCTCATATTACTCAGGTGCCTTCTGCCACTATATTTCTCCATCACCCTTATCTTACATGAGGAGCTGGCTCTTCTTGCCAAAATAGCTCCTCTACATGCGCAAGTGATCCTACTCTACCTGATCTTATCCAGCTAACTGATCCTTCTATGTTCACTGTTCTCATGAATCTTCAGTCACTCCCTCCTGTCTTTTTCACCACTGCCTACAAACATGGATGTGTTTTCCCCATCCTCAGAAAAACCCTTCACACAATGTATCCATCCCTGCTAACATTCTGTACTCCTCTTTCTTCTCATGACAAAGCTCCTTGAGAAGGCCATCTATAATCAGTACTTCCAAGTCAAGTCAATAAGCATTTATTAAGGACCAACTCTGTGCCAAGAACTGTGCTAAGCTCCAGGGAGCTTTTGTTTCCATGTGCCAGGAAATATGTCTTTGTTTCTCCCTGCTTCAAATCTCTTTCCGCTCCAATCCATCTTCCATGCAGCTGCTAAAGTGATTTTTCTAAAGTTCAGGTCTGATCATGTTACCAATCTCCCAACTCCAGAGATTCCCTAGCATTTCTAGGTTCAAATATAACCTCTTCTGTCGGACATTTCATTTTCTTCACAACTTGTTCCCCTCTTGCATTTTTAGTCTTCTTAACACTTTCCTTGCTTCCTCATGTTCCAACTTCACTGGCCCATTACTGTCCTGTACACATTGTCTTTGCTTCTATGCTTGCCTGGGCTCCTGTTCTCTTTCCTGAAATGTGATCTCTCCTTACTTCTGCTTCTTTCAGTCCCCTCAGGATTCAACTCAATTGCCACCTTCTTCAAGAAACTTTTCCTGATCTGTCACCCACTAGTCCATATCGGGGTATAGGGTGTGTTCAGAGAAGACTAGTACCTCTGGCTACTTTCTACCTTTGGTGTCCTCCTGATTCACCCAATTCTCAACTGTGGCTCCAACCACTTAGAGCAGGTACAGTGGCCACGCCCTGGTAAACTATTTTGGCAGATGGACTAAACCAGGCTGAGGGTAACCAAGGAGTTTCAAACTCATCAATGAGTTAGGGGATGTCTGCCCTAAGAAGACTTCTCCTGGCAGAATGGTAGATGATGAAAATTTGTTCTAATGACCAGAAAGGCAACTGAAGTAGGTGCTGTAGAACACTTAGAGCTTGGTTAAACATCAGAGACACCAAGGTCATCACCAGTTATCTTGACTTTTTGTCTTGCCACTGGACTTTAATGACTCTGGAAGAGAGAGTGAGGCTGATGACCTTGAGCAACTTTGCCTCACTTAAATCCAATCCATGGGTAAATCAAGACATCACCCTATCGTATTGTACCATTTTTATCTACTTCAAAGTCTTGTGGCAACAGGTAAGTGAATGAAGCAGCAGGTGCAGATACACTGGGATCTATAGCCACAACCCTGCATATAGGTGACCCAAGTCATAGGGTTATCTTCTCACTGAACTGAAGATGTAGTGGGATTCGGCAGCTCCCTGAAAGACTGTATCACCTGCCTCCTGGTATTAGGAAGGATCTAGGAAAGGTGCCCTAAAAATTATCTCCTTCACCCAACTCTGGCCTGCATACTGCAGCAGTCAGGGAACCTACCCTGCAATTGAAACACAAAAAAAGTGTAAAAGAACTTTTGCAATGGAATGTGCACACACTTATGGACAATACAAAATCCGCTAGACCTGAAAGACAAGTAGCTTTTGTTTCAAGAGAAATCAACAGGTATGGCATCCAAATAGCAGCGCTGAGGGAAACAAGGCTGCTAAATGAAGGCTAGCTTATTAATGTCAGAGCTAGATACACGATGTTCTGGGGTGGTCGCTATGATGAGGAGTGTTGTGAAGCTGGCGTAGGTTTTGCAATCAAAACTAATCTAGTCAACAAGATTGTTATGCCTACCGAAAGGAGTGAATGACAGGATTATGACAATGTTATTGCCATTTGCAGGAAAGTACCACACCGCTATCATTAGTGTGTATGCTCCCACCATGACGAACCTTGATGAGGTCAAAGAAAAATTTTATGAAGACTGGAGACCATCATCATCATTGTGCCCAAATAAAACAAGCTTATAATTCTAAGTGAATTTAGTGCCAGAGTAGGCACAGACTATCAGACATGGCAGGAAATCCTTAAAAGGAGTGGAGTTGGAAACAGCAACAGCAATGGTTACTTACTACTGAAGACTTTTGCATCTTATGATCTTATCATCACCACCACTGTCTTCGGTTTACCTAAATGCAATAAAACTTTGTAGATGCACCCTGGCAACAAGCATTGGCATTTAAATATACTACATAATTCTAAGGAGAAGAGACAGACAGGATGTAAAAGAGACGAAGGCAGTGTATGATGAAAAGACCTAGACTGATCATAGACTTGTCCTCTCCAAGGGAAATATTTGCATTCAACAAAAACTGCATGCCCAGGGCAAGACAACTACTAGAAGACAATGTCAATAGATTAGATGCTTCTTCAAGCAGGAAGTTAGTGGCTAACTTGGAGGGAAACCTGAACCAACACACTGTTGGCAACAGTGGAGCAGAAAAGGAGTGGACAGCTTGCAGAGATCTGATAGACAGCACTGCGTTTGCTCATCTGAGTCAGAGCCCTCACCAACATCAAGACTGGTTTGATGAAAATGATGGGGAAATTCAGGAGTTGCTAAACAGCAACAACAAAAAACCAAACCCAGAACTTCACAGGGTTTAGCAACAGGATGGTTCATCCATCTCCTGGAAGGCAGTGTTAATTCCATCAAAAGTAGAGTGCAAGCAAAAATTAGAGAGATTCAGGATTCTTGACTCAGTAAAAAGCCAGTCAAAATTCAGTTTTACACAGAGAGTAACAATCCAAAAAGCATTTATGATGCCCTGAAGGGCATTTACGGGTCAGAGATCTATGGTGCATCTCAACTACTCTGTGCTAATGGAGCCACATTGATTAGCCATAAGGATATGATCCTATTGAGATGGGCTGAACATTTCCATAGTGTTCTCAACAGAACATCATCAATCAATGCTGAAGCCATTGACTGTATACCTCAGGTTGAAGTCAGTCCCTCTCTAGCCGAACTTACAAATAAAGAAGAGGTCTTGAATGCCATTAGGCTTCTCTCATGTGGTTAAGCACCAGGTGCTAATTCTATTCCAGCTGAGATTTACAAGGCAGGAGGTTTACTGCTCATACAAAAGCGAACTGAAATTTTCCAGGTTATATGGCAAGAGGAAGTTATGCTCCAGGAGTTCAAGGATGCCTCCATTGTCCATCTCTAAAAAGGTAAAGGGAATAGATTGTCCTGTGACAACCACAGGGAGAGGGGGGGTCTCTCTCTTAGTCATTGCTGGCAAGATACTTGCCAGAGTCCTTCTTAATAGACTGATCCTTACTTTGGAAGATGGTCATATACCTGAAAACCAGTGTGGTTTTAGAAAGGGCCAAGGAATTATCGACATGGTGTTTGCTATCTGACAACTCCAGGAGAAATGTCAGGAGCAGAACAGAGGTCTGTACACAATGTTCACTGGTCTAACCAAGGCCTTTGATACTGTCAGTCATGAGGGCTTGTGGAAAATTATGGCAAAATTTGGTGAAGTTCATCAGTATTGTATATCAATTTCATGACGGCTTGCTTATGTGGGTTCTGGATAATTGATGATGCTCTCAGACTTTCCCAGTCATCAGTGGAGTGAAGCAGTGCTGTGTGCTTGCTCCTTTATTTTTCAGCATGTTGTTTTCAGCAATGTTGTCAGACACCTTCAACGAGGATGAAAAGGCATCAAGGTCAGCTACTGCAGTGACAGTAAATTATTTAACCTGAAAAGGCTACAAGGCAAGACTAAAATAGAGGGAGAATTGGCGCACAATTTTCTGTTTGCAGATGATTGCACACTCTGTGCAGCCTCTGAGGCTGAGATGCAACAAAGTATCGACTGATTCTCTGTTGCTTGTGCTAAGTTTGGCCTAACAATTAACACCAATAAAACACAGGTTCTCTACCAGCCAACCCTGCATCATCCATACATGGAAACATCAGTTACAGTACATGGGGAAACAATGAATTCTGTGGATAAATTCACTTACCTTGGCAGTGTACTTTCCAGGGATGTACACATTGATAATAAGGTTGATGCATGCATTGACAGAGCTAGCTCAGTGTCTGAGAGACTCCAAATCAAAGTATGGGAGAGAAGAAGTATTAGACTTTCTACTAAATTGAAGGGTTACAGAGCCATTGTGCTGACCTCACTGTTGTATGCCTGTGAAACCTGGGCAGTATTCCAGCCCCATGCCAGGAAACTGAATCACTTCCATTTGAATTGTCTCAGGAAGATTCTGAAGATTACCTGGCAAGCACTGGATGCTGAGGTCCTTTCTTGAGCTAAATTGCCAAGCATTCAAACTTTGCTACAGAGAGTGCAACTCCAAAGGGCTGGCTATTTTGAATGCCAGTTGTATGTTTGCCTAAAAGACTATTTTATGAAGAATTCACAAAAGGCAAGCACTCACATGGAGGTCGGAAGAAGTGATACAAGGACACTCCCAAGATCTCTCTGAAGAATTCTGGAATAGATTACGTGACATGGGAGATATTAGCAAAGCATGGCATGTCACATGGCACATCAAGGAAGTGATGTGCTCTATAAGTGAAGCAGAATTAGTAGCTCAAAACAAATGTGCACAAATTTAGAGACATCTCCACTCCAAATGTTCACATGGACTATTGTGCCCAACCTGTGGTAGAGCCTTATGAGCTTATATTGGTCTGATCAATCACAGACACACTGTACCTGGTCTCCAACCCAGTGATGTCATTTTGGTCTTCTTCAGTAACAAAGGACAACAACCAATTAACCAACCAACCAACCAACCATATCCAACCCTTATGTTCATTGTGTTTATTTCTTGTATATACTGATATGCTTGAAGCTTTCTCATACCCCTGACTTCCAACTATTCTTAGATTTTCTTTCCCTGGCCAGGAGCTTGCTCAGTTTCTGACCCCATAGCCTCCACCCATTACTAGTTTGAAGTGGTTCCCCGCAGGTACACAAATGTGGCTGCCACTCTAAATGTCCAGGTCATGAAGTAATCCTTATCATTGATTGTTCCACCTTAGCTTATAACCCTCAGCTGTTCTGTCATCCATTAACATTTCAGTCACTAAACACTCAAATTAATTGTAACCAAAACATTCACTGAATGCAAAGCAAACATAATATTTACATTACATCCACCCATATATCTCAGTTACATTCTCCCACCAATGTGTGCAGTGTCAGGGGAAGAGTGAGAACACATTCAAAGTCTCAGGATGGTAAAACATATATAGGAACCACATGTGACAAGGACAACTTACAACTCTGAAACTACAAATTTTGGTGTCTTCTTTCTGTTTTAGGAAGTGTTCATACAAGTTCTCTGATGAGCATAGCTTCCTTGACAGATGCTTCCATTACCAAACCGAGATGATACACATTGTGCTTAAACATCTCACTGGGTGAGGTTCACGGTATTTCAGCCAGACCAGTTAATCCAATGGGCTGCTTCTTTAATGCTCTGCTTCCATGCTGTTAGTCTGTTCAGTTGGGTTTACTGCTTAACAGCAGCTATAGTATCTATCTCTTATAGCTTTAGATTTAGCTGATGCCTTCAGCTGAGGAAGCACAATTCTTTTTTAGGAAAAAAGCCATGACCTTTATTCTAAAGTGAGCAAAAGTCTCTCCTAGGCTACCCCCTTGTAGGATTTTTCTCCACAACAGGTGGCAATGTAGAAAAATATATTCTGTGTTCTCTATTCCCCTCTACCTCTCAGCAACAACACACAACAATGCAGGAATATATCTTTAGTCTCTTCTCTCCTCTTTTCTTCTCTTCTTTTATCTTCTCTTTTCTCAGCACCAAATCATGAGAGAAAGCAGAATTTATTCTCTATTTCTTATTATCAATAGTAAGTCATAATAGAGAAGAGAGTATATTTTTGTCCATTTCTTCTCAGCAATAGGTAATAGTAGGGAATAATCCAGCCTCTCATTGACCAACCTATGTGCCTGGCAACAAGTGACATTGGAGAAGGAGTTCTGGTCTGTTTTTCATATAAATCTGAAATTTTATATAATTCTGCAAATTCTTTTACTTCTCTCTCTTTTCTGTTACCTTCTTGGTTCAACAGCAGTGTTCTCTCTACAAAAAAAATCATGCTTTTGTTTATAGTTAGTAATCAAATTCTTATCCTCTGTCTATAATCATGTAAAATATGCTTTTCCCATAATCACAGAACAGTTCTGGGGTCCATATTTCTCCAGTCATAAATCTTTAGTTCTCTTTTTTCCCTGATCATAAACCTTTAGTTCCCTAATTCTTAAACTCTCCATATGGAAATCACTGAAGTCAATTGTATTTTCCATTTACTCCAAAGTTCCACTGTCTATAAATGAGCAAGTGCTATCTTAAAATAGAATTCCATGCCAGACATGATTTAGAATCTTGAGTCAGATTTATGCCCCCAGACTAATGAACTGTCAAATCAGACAACTCATCAACTATTTTTTTCTCTTAAAGTAAACTTTCAAAGATCACCTCCTCACATGTACACATTGTTTCTCCAATAAGAATTTAAGCTGCCTCAACTCAGGAATTGTTTTTGCTTTTGTCTTTGTATCTCCAGGAATTAGTTCTGGAGCCTGCACAAAATATGATCTTAATAAGTGGTAGTTGGTTCATTGATTCGCAACTATTTAACACAAAATCATCTGGATAATTATGAAAATTCTTATACTGTCAGAAGATTGATGATAAGCTGTGTAATTGGAGGATGGGGCTGGATGAGACAAAGAAGCTGGCTTCAGAGAGTAGGTGGTAGGTGAGATCATGAAATGGTCCATGATAATAATGTGCTAGCTAAAGGGTAGTTATCAGGAGCTCAGCCCACAAATTCTGCCCTAGAGCTAGAGTTGTGCCAACAATGTTAAGCTACTGAGGTACATTTAATCTAGTGCACAAAAGCAGTCCTTCACAAAATAGTAATGCCCTAATCTCTTAAGATCTTGAGAATGTATATCTTACAGGATATAGATTATACCTCCAGGAAATTGAAGTTTACACTACACCAGCAAGAGTGAAGATTTCCAGAATTTTTTTTTTAAAACTAGATCTCTAATGGCCTGTGATTTGGAAAGCATTTTACTATAACCAAGTCCTGAATAGTTCCTCTTGGTGTGGGACAAAGGGATTTTCAAAAAGTGTTTATTCTTCTGGTTCTACCGCATGGCAAGAAGAGTAAGAGCTGGGGTGTGTACTCACTGACCTCAATGTATTACTTTGTAGGCCCTATGGAAAGGATGTTCCCCGCCTTGACTACTGGCTGGCCTATGAACGCATCATGAAGAAGGTTGGAGGGAGGCCCCACTGGGCCAAGGTATGGACACAGTGCTAACTGAGCAGCTCAGACCTGAAAAGCACTTCCTGGGAAGATTTCTGGCCCCAAGCAAAATGTGGCTTTGCTTAAATGAAAAGCAACTCAAAAATATTAACTGAGTTTAAGGAGAACAGATGTCTCTTTGGCCTCACTCAAACCAAAACAAAACCCAGAACAATACACCTAGAATAGCAGAATATGCCAAAAGGCAGAAAAATCTATTTGTTTTTAAGACCCTGTTTCCCTTAATCATGTGACTCATAAGCACCATCAAGGCGGAGAAGATAGGAAACATTTAATGTATGATTTAAGGCTTGATTTTTTGTTTCATTCCTTAAGAAGCCCTCTTCTTCGGACTTGGAGTCGGAAAGCCTTCAAATCTTGTCTCAGATACCTACTAGTGCTGGGACTCTGGAAATGGCACTTAACTCCTCCTCAGCTCAGTCTTCTCATTTGGAAAATGGGGATAATCATGCCTACCAGTGGCTATCTAGATAGGATTGTTGTGAGGCTGGAATGAGATCATTTGTCGTCCTGCTTTCCAAACTTTAAATCATTACGTAAATGCCAGTTTAGAAGAGGCAGTGCTGCCTAATGGGTAAAGGCAGGCCCTGGGCTCAGTAAAATCTGGGTTCAAGTCCTCTGACATTTATGGGCAGACTCACTTGAGCTCTCAATGTCCACAAGCCATTCTCCAAGAACCTTCAGATTACCACTCAGTCAGTGGAGAGCTTCCCAAGTGGGAGTCCTCCCACACCCGTGAAATCACAGGTTCCAAATTTCCTCCTCACCCCACGTTCGACCTCCTCCTGCTTTGTCTTTTGTTCTGGCTTTTAGCTCTTATTGGGGAATTCTCAAACAGGAGGAACAGAACTTCTTGGGAGAAGTGTACCCACTGGTGTTGGGGGGCAGAGGGTCTGATGAATCAGAGATAGGAGGCCAACCCAAAAGAAGAGACAAGTTAGCATGCTAAGGGAGAAGACTGATTGATGATAACATCAGCTTCCAAGGGTATGGATTTTATAGCCTTTCAGACCCACTTTAATAGTATTTTTCTCCCAATTACACATAAAGATAGTTTTCAACATTCATTTTTATAAAATTTTGAGTTCCCAATTTTTCTTTCCCCCTTACTTCCCTCCCCGCTCCTCAAGATAGCAAGCAATCTGATATGGGCTATATGTGTACATATATAGGTTATATATATGCATATGTATATACATTATAGGTTGTGTTAAACATTTTCACATTAGTCATGTTGTGAAAAAAAGAATCAGAACAAAAGGGGAAAACCACGAGAAAGAAAGAAAAAAAAAATGAAAATAGTATATGCTTCATTCTACGTTCAGACTCCATCAGTTCTTTCTCTGGGTGTGGTTAGCATTTTTTGTCATGAGTTTCTTAGAATTGTCTTGGATCATCATATTACTGAGAAGAGCTAAGTCTCTCATAATTAATCATCACAAACATCACACAGCATGCTGTTGCTGTGCATGATGTTCAGACCCACTTTAGGGCACACAGTCAATCAGTTGCGTTGTGTGGCAATTTAGGGTAGATAATAAAAGCATTTCATGGAAGAAAGAGGGCAGAACAAAAGAGGGATTTGCCAAAGGAGAAAGGGGGGAGTATTTGGAATGGAATTGGAAGGATTTATTATAAAAAAATATCACCTGTTCAAAAGCAGAAGACAAGAAGTGACCAAATACTTTTACATTTGTGAAAGAAGTCCTTCTAGGCAAAACTGCAGATTTCTTATTCAAGGACAATTAATAATTGTTACAAAATGGATGGCAGCTTTACCAGTTCTATTCATCATTTATTGTATTTTATTTCTCTTTCAATAGGGGTTGAGGACGTTCTAATACTAGGTCATTGAATGGTTGGGAGGTTTTTATATTGTTAACTCATCAAGATGTCTCAGAATGATTGATTCCTACTTTTTCTTACATAACAATGAGGTTATGAGTCTCAAATAAGATAAGATACATGAAGTGTTTGCAAGCTACTGCCATATATTTACATTACTCTATCGGTCAAGTATTATTTGGTGAGATTTAACATATTCTGTGTGCAAATGTATAAGCATGTATATGTGTATGACTGCTACAACTCTATCTCCTGCTAATATCTTTTTGGGTCCCCTCCCCTCTCTAGGCACACACCTGTACCCGGAAAGACTTCGAGAAGATGTATCCATCCTTTCAGAAATTCTGTGCTATCCGGGAAAAATTGGATCCCACTGGAATGTTCCTGAATGCATACTTGGAGAAAGTGTTTTATTAAGATACGGGAGAAACTGTAAAATAAACCTGGCTGCTTACTCCAAGATACCTCAACTTTTCATTCCCACCACTTCCTGCTCCCCCGGTATAGCACAGACCAAATCTCAGATTCACAGAATTTCAGATGTTATCAGTTCCCTTCTGCATAGCATTTCCAAAAACTGGCTACTCTATCCATCTTCTCCCCGAAACCTCCAGGAATGGATCCAGAGGCCGCCCATTCCATTTCCAGACAATTCTAATTGTTAGGAAGTTTTTCCTTCTATTGAATAGAAATTTGCATTTCTACAGTTTCTACCCATTGTTCATAATTCTGCCTTCAAGTAGAAAAGATTTTCCATTTTCTACATGACAGTCCTTCAAATACCTGAAATCAGTCCTTATGTCCTCTCCACTGCCTAAACACGAAGTCTTTTCTTCTCCCTGGACCTAACCATAGGATCAGGGATTTCAAGTTGGAAGGGACTTTAGAGGTCATGTAGTCTGACAATATACATCACTTTACAGATGAGGAAACAGACCAGTGAAGTTAAAATGATTTGCCCAAAGTTATACAGGTGGTATGTTGCAGAGACAGAATTGAGACCTAGGTTTCTCTTTCTAAATCCAACATTCTTCCTACTGCAGCAGGCTGCCTCCCATGCCCAGTTTCTTCAAAGGGACTATAGCATGAGCTCCAGTTCCTTTACCAACCAGACTGCCCTCTAACTTGTCAATATCTTTTCCTAAGACATGGCACCCCAGAACCTAGCATAACAGGCTCATTATCTTGGTTATGATGCCCCTAAAATTCAGTCGACAAAGATCTCACACCTAGTATAAACTTCCCTTCTGTGCATGTGCACAGAGTGTTTCTGTCCCAGCCAGGCCAGAATGAATGACTGCAGCCTCAGACCTGAATTGCCAACAGTGACCTCATTTCCTTTTATTATTGATGATATAAATCAACTGTTTCAGATTAATTTTTCCCCATCCTCCACCCCAACTAGAGTGAAAGTTTCTTGAAGGCAGGTCAGGAATTATTTCTCCTCCTCCTTCTCCTTTGTCTCCTCCTTCTTTTCCTTGCCCTCCTGCTCTTTCTCCTCTTTTTTCTTTTATGCTCCACCTCATCCTTCTAATCTTCCCTTTCTTCTTCCTCCTCCTCCTTTCTTTTTTTGTATCCCCTAGCACAGGGCCTGGTACTTATAAAGGCTTGTTGAAGGAATAAATAAATTAGAACTTAAATGAATAATATAATATAAATTATATATTATATACATAATATAATTCAAATAAAATATAAATAAGCCTCACACACCTTCAATCATTCACTTCCTTTAATCTTATGTCAGCTTATCTTCCTCCACTAAGTTTATTATTTTTACTATCTTTCAATAAAATTTTTTTGATGTCTTTCTTGTCTCTACGTCATTCTTCGCCATCCCACTTCCCTTCAGAACCCTCCCTTATATTAAAGAAAAACAATTCAGCAAAAACACTGAATAGAGACATCATGTCTATCCTACTCATTCCGCAACTTTTTGTCAAGTGAGGATATATGTTTCATTATCTGTTCTCCAAAGTATTCAATGGTTTTTCCATTACTTAGGATTCCACTTCCTCCTAGGGATTTTTATATAGTTGTCATTATTTATATATACATACACATATGTTACATTTAAACATATATATACATATACACACTGTATATAAATTACATATCCATTTATATATGTATGTATTTGTATGTAATTATATATATATATATGTATACCTATGTGCATATGTATGTATATATATACATGATGGCATGACTAGAAAATGACCAGAGAGTGGCATGCTGGTTCTGGCCATCTTAGACATTTGAAGATATAACTATGAACTTTAGATTTCTTTGCAAGACATCTATATTTTTCCTCTGTATGGCCTTGTTTTCAGTTTGTGCCTGATCTACGGTACTTTGAAAGAATGAATAAAGGGTAACTATGGAGAATAAAAAGAACACATGACCCTCACCAAGGAAGAGTTTACAATCTATTTGGGGGAAATAAAATGAAAGTGAAATGTTATAATGTAGGGAGGAAAACAACTGAAAGAGGTTCGATGGGACTAAACATCCTTGAGAGATAGGTCTAAGGGTATTTAGTCCCATCAAGCCTCTTTCAACATTTTCCCTAGGAAAAGATTTACATAGACCATGACTGGCATGGTGGGAGGGGAAAGGAATTGAAAGGAATTTTTCAAGTCTAAATCAGTAGACTGGGGTGAAGGAACAGCATAGATGTAGCAGTAAAGGAGATCCAAAAGACAGTCAGTTGGCTGACTCCCGGTGAAGGGAAGTGGGATGGGGAAGGGAAATTAGCTGAGGGAGCCCTTGGGACCATGAACTAAAAAAGCCAATATATTCTTCCCATACGGAGAAGAGTAGGTGAAGACCTTCCGTGATAGAGCAGAACAAAGGATAGTCCAGCTCTGTAGCTCAATGAGACCATCTGATTGGTGCTGACATCAGCAGATGTGAGGAGCAGCCAATAATAGAGCTGGAAATGGAGAGGAGTTCCAGCTGGGATACGGCTCTAGAAGTATGAATTGCCCTGGCTATTCATAACTCTTTTCCATTTGTGTCCCCTGGCCATATATATTCCCTATGCATGTAGCCCTCTGTCACACATGGTATGGAAATCTATGGGAGCGTCAGCCCCCAAGTGTATAAGGGAAAATATTCATTATTATTTATTTTGCTATTCTGTTTAGTTAAATGTTTTTTGCTTTTTACTGATAATTTTTTTTTAAATCATCATTGGGGCCCATGAGATATGTTGTTAAGTAGATGTTAGATCAAAGAGGCTTTGAACCCATGCTAGCTTTTGGGAGGGGCTCAAGTATGATGGGTTCTTCCAGCCACAATATTACAAGTCAAAATATGAGACCTCCACAGTCTATGGATTGAATTCCATATTAGAAAGCTGTTTGCTTCTGGGACATGGTAGAGATAGAAGAGAAGTACAGAGTATAAACAGTCAGACATGACTGAAATGACTGAACAACAGTTGAATATATTTAGTATATGGTATTGACATGTCCTGGATACCTGGAAGAGGGAGAGAAGGCCTCAGTGAGACAACATGGTAAAGTGGAAAGTTCTGAACTTCGAGTCACAGGATCTGAGTCATGAGACTGGCTATGCCACTTATTACCTGCGTGACCTTGAGCCAGACAATTCTCTGAGCATCAGCTCCCTCATCTCTACAAAATGGGTGAAGTTGGATTAGAAATATCACTGATAAGGTCCCTATGATCCCCTAATATGCTATACTGTATTGGAATATGGATGAAAAGCAGTGAAGGGAATGGAGGAACGATGGGGGATAAGATAAATGTAGTTGTTCTGGAGGTGAACCCCAGGACTGGTTATTTCAGGGAGGGTGAAATGCAAACCATTTTCCCACCCTCCTATTGGTTCATCACATAGAAGAGTGATAGATGGGGAAGGGAAATTAGCATCACACAACTTTTAGAACTAAAAAGAATCTTGGAGCAGTGGTCTCAAAGTTGGGATTGGGGTACCTTGGAAGGCCCAGTCTGACTCCCAGGGATATATGAAAAGTGGATCAAAAAGTAGAAAGATGGAGTGCATCCCACCTTCCTAGCAATAGCCAGTCCTAGGGTTTGTCACTAATTATCCTATCTATCTATCTATCTATCTATCTATCTATCTATCTATCTATCTATCATCTATCTATCTATCTATCATCATTCCATGCCTTCCCCTATGCCCACTCCCAACCTCTCCAGTTGTACCTGACTGTTGAACTAGCAAACCAAATCATTACCTGGCCACCCACAACAGAAGCTGGTCAGGTGCCTTAGGAAAAATCTCCTGCCTCCCAGCATCCCTAGCCCTCTGAGAGGGGCTGAGCCAGGCATCCTTGGCTCCTGTGCACAAGACTAAGATCCCCCTCCTCTTCATTTTGGGTGACAGTGAATGTCCCAGGATGAACTGATGTTGGGACAGGTCATGATCTGCACCTCAAATCTCACTGTGTTCTTTTACTAATAAGGGTGAATGATCAAAAACTTTTGAGACATTAAAGAGAAATACTGAAATCGGTGTCCAAGCAGATGCTGCTAATTCAAGAAGAGTTGTTTGCAGAGTATAACCGAAGCTCCTTAAGGGTGCATAAAACACTGCATCTCTCCAGCAAGATTTTATCTAACTAATACTAGGTGGAAGAGAGAGAGTCAGATTCTAGGCAGTATTCAAAGATGCTTATGAGAAGGCGTTATTTACATATAATGCCTCTCTCAGATTTAAAATGCACAGAGAATTGCCTATAGATTAGTTATATAAGCCTTCAAAAGTTTCCTGATATTCCAAGGGGTCCACAATTTTCAGAAGTGAGCTTTGAATTTAGCTCTTTCTGATTCAACCTGACCCCTTCCTGCCTTTCCAGTCTTCTTAAACCTTATTTACCTCCCCCTTATCACTCCCTCTATAATAATCCATGACGCAGTAACAGTGGGCCCTTTGCTGTTCCACAAATAACACACTCCATCTTCCAGCTCTGAGAAATTTCTCTGGCTGTCCCTTGTATTTGGAGCTGTCTCTCTCCTCATCTCTACCTCCTGCCATCCCTGGCTTCCTTCAAGTCCCAGTTAAAATCCTAACTTCTATAAGCTGTTCCTGATTCACCTTAATATCAGGGCCTTCCCTCTGTTGATTACCTCCTATTTATCCTATATGTATCATGTTTTTCATAATTGTTGCATGTTGTCTTCCCCATTATATTGTAAGCTCACTGAGAGAATTGGCTGTCTTTTGCCTTTCTTTGTACCCCCAACCGTTAGCACAGTGCCTGGCACATAGTAGGTACTTGATCAATGCATATTGACTGAACAACTGACTCCAAGGCCAGCACTTGGTCCCTTTTATAATTCTGCCTCCTCCTAAATTTTCACTTGCTGAAAATGAGTTATTTAGTATATTGAGGGTGCATTATGTGGATGAACAAAAAACAATGGAGAGCTAGCTAGTGTCAGAAAAAGAGAGCCCAGTCTCAAACCACCCAACTGCTTCCTTATTTCTTTCCTTACATATAACTTTACCCAAGTAGCTCTTGAGCTGAAGGTCTATTTATTTTACAATCAACAATGGGCTTGTAAATGTTTTCTTGCTAAGCCACAACCCTCCATAGTTGTTTTCTGATTCCTCCGGGGCTGAAAAAAAAAAAAAGAAAATGGGTTGAAATGCCATAAAGGGAAATCCATCCTACATATGGAAGAATTTCTAGATTGAGCATAATTAAAAACTGTGACAGGTGACCAAGGGATGTTATCTTTCCATCGCTCAAGATGTGTGTGTATATATGCATACATCTATATATGAGAAGTTAGGGTATGTGTAAGTGTGTCTACATAGACAGATAGTTGGACAAATTAAGAACTCTCAGTCTAGACCAAGAACAGGTACCATGGGACTTAGCTCATTTTCTTTTTTGATAGGATGACTAAACCATTAGATGAGGAGAATGCTGCAAATGTAATTTAATTTAGATTTTAGCATCACTATTAATGAAGTATTTCCAACTAGAATATGAAGAGATATGAACTAGATGAATGCCAATCAGATAGGTTCAGATGTAGATATTTACCTTCTATATAGATAGTACACATATATACTAATTAGATGACCAGACTCCAAGAGCAATTGATAACGGCTCATTGTCCATGTGATAAGAAATGACTCACAGATTTGTGATTGGCCCTGTGATGTTTAGCATTTTGATCAATGCCTTGGATAAAAGTGTAGATAGTAGGCTTATTAATTTTAAGATGACACAAAGCTAAGAGGGATAGCAAATACATTGGAAGATAGAGTCAGATCCAAAAGGATCCAGCACTGGGCAAAATCTAATAGGATGAAATTCAATAGAGATAAATGTTAAATCTTGTCCTTGGATACAAAAAATTAGCACCACAAGCATTAGATGAAGGAAACATCAATAGACAACAGTTATTCTGAAAAATATCTGGAGATCAACAGTGTGATGTGGCAACCAGAAGAGCAAAGGCCATCTTGGGTTGTGTTAAGAGGAGCAGGGCACACCTTCTAGAAATAGGGAGATGATACTCCCACTGTGGGAAGCTAAGTGTCTGGAGTCAGGAAGCTCTAAGTTCAAATCCAGCCCTAGACACTTCCTAGCTGTGTCACTCTGGACACGATACTTAACCCTATTTGCCTCAGTTTCCTCATCTATAATATAAGCTGGAGAAGCAATTGGCAAACGACTCCAGTATCTTTGCCAAGAAAACCTCAAATGGGGTCCCAAAGAGTTGGACAATGACTGAAAATGACCAAACAATAACAAACTCCCACTGTACTCTGAGCTCATTCAACTTCATTTGAAAGTATTGTTCTCAATTTGGGACACCATGGTTTAATAAAGACACTGAGAAGCTGGAGAGTGTCCAGAGGGAACACCAGGATGAGATGGGCCTTCACTCCATGAGCATCAGTTGAAGAAATTGGGAGAAGACTCCAGGGGGAAATGGTTGCTGTCTTCAGGTATCAGAAGGATGGTCATGCTGAAAAGGGATTAGATTCATTCTGTTCTGCTCAGGGGTGGGGGGGGGGGGGGAGGGAAAGGGTAGACTCAGTAGCAAAAAGTGAAAATTGCAAAGACACCAATTTAGGCTTGATATAAGGGGGGGGAAAGGTTTCATCACATTGATAACAGTTTCAAAGTAGGATAGGCCACTTTGAGAAATGCTGCGTTCCTCCTCCTTATAGGTCTGTAAGCAGTCTGGATAATCACTTAATCAAATATACTATAATGGAGATTCCTTCTGTGTATTAGTGGGACTAGGTGGCCATGGAAATCCTTCCCAACTCTGATGTTCTAGGATTCTAGGATCTCTTGATTTTGTCCATACGATGGCCTCCAAGTAAACCAAAAGGATGTTCAATATAAAGGCAGAAAGTGAGGTAAGAGAGAAGAAGGAGCCGTAACCCCCAGAGGAAGGACCCAGAGACCAAAGGGATATAACATTAAGCATCAGGAATCACTGGAGAAAGGTTGTTCATGCTTTAAGCCTAGGCAAAGCTTACTGAGTAATATCATGTTGCCCCTGTGAATTACCTTATGTGGAGCTTTTGCCCTTGAAATTCCATTATACTCTTAATAAAGTTTGACTGTACATCTGAACAGACCTCGTATACGTGATTGCAGTGGACCAGATGCAAGGAAGGACATGTGCCTGAGACATGAGAGTGGAGAAACACCAGCAGTCTTTGACAGGAAAGATAATCAAATCAGATCATCTGCTAAGTGGATGTAGAATCAAGAAGACTTGAGTTTGAATCCTGCCTCAGGCAAGATACCACTGGATATATGAACCGGCCAATCATTTAATCCCTCTCAATCTGTTTCTTCATCTGTAAAACAAGAATAATGATAGCACCTACCTTGTCTTTGTGGAAGGATCAAACAGGATAGACAACATACGCAGAGCTCTTTATAAACCTTAAAGTGTTATTTTAAACTGTTATCAGCATCCATCATCGTCATTATCCAGCTCCCTCTATCATTTTGCAGATGGAGAAAATGAAGTCCAGAGAGGCAGAGGAAGAAAACTTTCCCATGTTTTGCTTAGGGAATTATAAGACCTCAAACTCTGAAGGCACCTTAAAGGTCATCTACTAGATGATACAAATTGAGTCTTGAAGAACGCTAGGGCTTCCAAGAAGCAGAGTTAGAAATGAGAAATTGAAGGCATGGGGAAGAGCTCAGGCAAAGGCACAAAAGCAGGAGATGGACTATTGTGTATGAGGAATAGCAACTAGGGAAATTTGACAGGAATTTAGAATGTGTGCAGGGAGGAGCAACAGGTTGGAACAGGATTGAAATGAGTTTTAAAATAGTGAACAAAACAGTTTGTATTTTATCTGTCGCAATTGCAATTTAACAAAAAGGTAAACAAAGGCAGACCTCCAGGCAAGATAACATTTATTAGCAGGGGCATGCTACCTATCTATAAATGGAGCGATGGCTTGCCTCCATTTAAGCCAAAGACTCCTACTAAGAGTACAATTCTCTTTATATAGGCTTTGGGGAATACAGAACAAAAAACAAGGTAGATGATGTCATGGACTTAAACACAACATGATTGGCTACAGAGCTGAGATGAGGGAAACAACATAATTAGTTGGAAGTGTGGTAATGCAGGCCAACAACAACTCCCCTTTTTCTCCCATGAGACTAAGAAGTGCTCAATATTTGAGTCCAGGTGCAAGATAGCAGCCCAGACTTTTGGACAGCAAACCAGACATCCTTAAAGATAGCTCAGTGGAGTAAAGATAGCAGGCCTGACTGTTTCTTTCACACATATTTCCTCTGGCCAGTAAAATTCCTTGAGACAAAAAGGCCTAAATTTTTAAACTTAACCCATCGCAAGCCAACTGAACTCTAAGTTCAAAGACAAAGAACTGTGCCTTAAGCAGAATGGACAAAATCAATTGCAAATATGATTGATAAGAAAATGATACTGAAACGGTCTTAATCTTAGGGGCAATAGGGAGCCATCAAAACTTCTTGATCAGAAGAGTTACATGGTCAGGTCTTTAGGAGTATCAGTCTGGCAGTTACAGAGAATGGAAAAATGGGTAGATGAATGATGGAGGTTGGAGTGTAGAAAAGGGAGAGGCTAGATAAAGAGAGGTTAGTTAGGTGGCTTCTCAAAAGGACAGGTGAGAGCTGCTGAAGGCCTGAACGTGGCAGTACTTGTGTAAACAGGAGGAAAGCAACAGTTTCAGAGATGGTGTAGAAGTAAAATCAGCAAGACTTGACACCTGGAGTTGGAGGAATGCTGGAGAGGGAGAAGTTGACGATGGCTTAGAGATTACAGACCAAGGTGTTGGGGAAAATAGTGGTGCCATTAACAGAAATAACTGTTAGAAAAAAGTCATTTTAGGGGAAAATATAATGAGTTCTTTTAGAGAAGTGTGGAATTGGAAATGCCTCTGAAATATCCAGGTGGAGATGGGGCAGGCATTTGGTGAGGCAGCATAGGACAACAGAAAGAGCTTTGAATTTGGAGTCAGAGGATATGGGTTTGAATCCACATTTTGCTACTTGCCATCTGTGTGGTCTTGAGTAAATTACTCCTACTGAGCCTCAGTTCCTATAAATGAGAAGATTGGACCATATGGCCACCAAAGTCCTTTCCATGTCTATGACCATGACTATGGTTTGGGACTATAGCTTGGGAAAGATGGTGGATGAATATGTAGATTTAGGAGTCATCTGTACAGAGATGATAGTGGAACCCATAAGGACTAAGGTGATCACCAAAAAGAGTGACTACAGAAAGAGAAAAGGGCATGGATAACAATTCCATAAAGGAGATTGAGAAGGATCGGTCAGACAAAATAGAGTCATGAAAACCAAAAGTGGAGAGAATATTCGGAAGAAAGGGGTAGTCAGTGGTTTCAGCAACATCAAACATGGGAGTGAGGTCAAGAAGGATGCAGATCGAGATTCCATTTTTGTCATTGTCTTCCAATCATGACCTATCTCACCTGGAGTTGAATCCATGATTAGGTTCTTCAGAAGTTTTTCAGACCATGAGTACATTTTCACTAGCTAACATATATCAAGGTGTGTCTAGATGGCCTATGATTAAGCTGGGGGGCCCAGGTCTGTGGGACCAAACTTGTTCAGTAAAATTACAGTACTCATGTTTTTTTACATGATTATAGTTTTGTGTTTTTGCTTTGTTTTTCTCATTTACATTGCTACAGTCATTTTATTTTCTTTTTTCTGAAATTTTATGTTGCATCTATTATTAGATGTCTTCCCATACCATACCTGATATTTTTCACATTCCTTATTTTTTTTTCCTTTTTAAAAATATTCTTTTCAGGTGGAGAGGAAGTGAGAGAAAGAAAGAGAAGATTTGGGATTTATTTTTTTAAATGAACATTACAAATTGTTTTTACATGTAACTAGGGGAAAAATAAAATATTATTTAAAAAATAAAACTTATGACACTAAACAAACAAATGAAAGAATAAATAAGTGTTATTGGTATCTTTTGTTTTTATACCACTTACACTTCCCAGGTTATCTTTCTCTCCTTTTCCTCCCAAAAAGTAATCCCTTAAAACAGGGAATAAAAAAGAAGAGAAAAAAACAGTTTAGCAAAACTAACCAATATATCAAAAAAGCTTTACTATATAAATACATATGTGTGCGCATGTATGTGTATGTATGCATACATATATACATGTGTATATGTGTATATGTGTGTGTGTGTGTGTATGCATGTATGTGTGTGTATATATATATACATACACACACACACACACACACACACACACACACACACACATATATATATGTATATATACCCATAGTCCCTGATCTCTTCAAAGGAGCAGTGGGGAGGTACCTTCTTCTATCTCTTTCTTCAGGCCAAACTTGACCAGCTACAAGTGTTCCCATGCTTCCCTATATTCATCATATACATAATTTCCTCTGCTGTATAATACTCACATGCACAAGAATATTCATTGTTTATGCATTCCACAATCAATGAGCATCTACTTTGTTTCTGGTTTTGCTATAACCTACTGAATATCACAATTTCCTTTTTCTTCTCAGGCATCTCCCTTTCTACCCTCATCCAAGATTCACCAGTAGAGAGGATGAAAAGCTCTCCCATTATGGATTTTGGTGGTAATCTATGAATATTGATTGGATTGGGGATGGGGGGGGATATCATTTTGAAGGGATTCTGAACCACAAAATACCCACAAATCAAAAGCTCCTAGGGTATTTTTGGAGGGACCCATTCATAAGAGGGCCACTAAGATATTGCAATTTTTTTGTACAGCCTAGTAACTAAACATAAATGGTGAACAATTCACAGAAATCATCATAGGACTGTGACTAGATTTAGAGTGTATGTGCATACACACATATTATGTGTATGACAGGCAGGACACTCAGAAATGTGGCCAGGGAGCAGGCATTGCTGGCTAGTTCGTGCTCCTGATGCTGCAGAGCTGCAGAAGTCCTGGAGGGATGTCATTGCACTGTCCTCTTTGGGGTGTCTCCAGTGAACCTCTCTTCTGAAGTCACCTCACCCTTTGGGGACATCTTCCCTGAGTGGATGTTGCTCTCTGATGCCACCTGCTGGTGTTCATCTGTACTGTGACTTCCCCAGGGGAAGGACTTGCCACCTTTTAAAATGTAGGTTTTAATTTCAGTGAAACCTTCTCTTATGTTACAGACCTCAGTTGGTAGTTCAGGAAGCCCATAAGCATCTCTCCATTTTATTTCTATTCTGTTTCTATTTTTCTCCTGCTACCATTTCAAATCTCTAAATCTAAATGCTTGTTTGACTTTGGGTGAGAAAATCTCCTTTTCATCTTTGGCTGTTAAGGGTAGAGAAGACTGAAAGGAGCTGGCAATCATTATCCTACTCCCCCTCCCTTAACCAGATCACTACTGCATTCCCTTCTGCATGCCATGAAACATATATAGAATTGCAACTGTTAAATAAAATAACTTTAAACTTCATTCATTCGACTTCAACCTCAACTGGTCTTGCAAGGTGGCAATCTACTCTTTGTTTTTAAAAATTAAATGGAATTTTGACCTTCAATAGACTATTAGATGATCCAGTGGTTTCACAAGGACCAAGCTTGGTTCTTGAAAAGAGATTAGAAAATGTAGGCTCCTCTTTTCTGATGAGTGGGGAAGGGAGGATATGGGTGTGGAACAGTCACATGCTGTCAGGCTTGGGTGGTGTGATTAGTTTCCCTGGGATGCTTTTTTTCTTTCTTTTTTTCTGTTTAAATTGTTTTTAGTCCTTCATTCTCGAAGAGCAACAAGACCTCAAGAGGGTGATGTCTTGATTTGCACGTGAAATGGATTGAAGTGGGACAGAGCTGAGCAGCCATCCGCCTCTCTGTCTCCTCCAGTCATCTGTGTCCAGACAAAGGTCGGGATGACTGCTGATGGCCCAGGATGCAGTGGGTGACCTTGGCCTTTCTAAATTAAGGTCTTTCCCAGGTCTCAATTTGTCTGGGGCCACACCTTGTCAATAGGAAGGGGTGAGAGATATGCTCAGAAATCAAGGTGATATAAAGACAAAAGGTTTAAAATATATTTAGGCCTTGCTACAAATATGTGGGCTCTATACAGATGTTTCTCCTGCTTTTTTGAATCAGTCAGCATTTATTAAGCACCTGGGGATACATAGAAAGGCAAAACAAATGAACAAAACCCAGCCCTTGATCCCAAGGAATTTAATGGGGAAGACAACAGGGAAACAACTATACACGTCAAGATGTATATGAGGATAGATGTTTTAGGGGAAGTTTCTAAGACTAAGGAGTCTGAGAAAGGCTTTTGCAGAAGGTGGGATTTTAGCTGGGACTTGAAGGATGCTAGAAAAGCCAGGAGGTAGAGATGAGGAAGGAGGGAATTCCAGACATGGGGGACAGGCAGTGAAAACATTCTCATTTGGGAGATTGTCTTGTGTAAGGAACAATAAGGAGGGCAGTGTTACTGCATCTCAATATGCACGGGGGAAATAAGGGGAGAGAAGACTGGAAAGGCAGGAAGAAACTAAGTTAGGAAGGGCTTTGAATGCCTGAAGGTTTCATTTTTGATCCTAGATAGAACTGGAAACCACCGGAGTATTATTAACACTGGAATATTATTACATGGACGGATGTGAGTTTTAGGAAAATGGTTTAGGTGGCTGAATAAAGGTTGGACTGGAGGAGAAAGAGACTTTAGAGAGGCAGACCTGCCACCAGGCTATTGTAATAGGAGGTAATTAGGACCTGCACCAGAATGGTGGCAGTGTCAGAAGGGAGAAGGGGGCATGTTATGAAGTTAGAAAGAACAGGACTTGAGAACTGATCAGATGAGGGCAGATGAGGGACATCTGTACTTGCCTTGGTGTTAGGAACTCCAGGTATGGAAATTCCCTTTACTAATGCAGCCATAACTCATCAGTCATTTACAGTCTTCAAGAACTTCCTGGGACACTAGCTGATTGACTTACTCAGTGATCACATTCCTAGTATATGTCTGAGGTAGGCCAGCCCTCTACCTATTATTTCTTGTGCTTAATATGCAAACTTGGGTGCTTTGTAGAAGTGATAAGACAAGGGCAACCTGAACCCCTGTAGGTGAGGAATGGGCCCTGAAGGACATATTCAAGAATATCACCCCGGGAGTGACATGTGTCAGTCCAACTCTATTAAACATTATAAATGCTGAGGTCAAGGAAAAGAACAAAATTTCCTGGAAACAAATGAGGGTGGAACCAGGGGTATACAAGGACAGAAAAAATTCCCAGGGTCCCAGGGTGGAAGTCCCCAGAGTCACAGTTCTGAAAATGTTTCTAAGGAAAGGAGAATAGCTATACTGCCTAATGAGAGTTACAGTCTCCATCCAGGAAAGCACTAGAGGTGCCGCCACATGCACAGTGTGCCAGTGGGCATGGGAACCTCCATGTGTACTTGCTCAACTAGCCCTTTTCTTTGCAACATCCATAACAACAGTTATCTTGCCAGCCTCCCCTTGACCTCTGAGATGTTATTCCTATACATGAGAACACTTTCGTGATTTTTATCACATAAGCCAATGGAATGATTAGATTCATTTATTCATAAAGCTATGTTGACACAAACTTTTCCTATAATTCATCCAGAGTATAAAGCAACTGCTGGACTTGGAGCCAGGAGGACTCAAATTCAAATCCTGTCTCAGACACCTACTAGCTATGGGATCCTGGGAAAATCACTTTATCTCTCTTAGCCTCAATTTCTTCATCTGTGAAAACAAGGAGAATAACAATATCTTCCTCATGGCATTATTGTGGGGATCAAATGTGGTCATGTATGTGTGTAAGTGTGAAGGCTGATTGCATCACCCAACTTAGTCCTCTGCATTGCATAAATTCTAGTTTTCGTTTTCCCGTGTACAAGCATCAAAATCAGAGGATTTTAGAGTCAAAAGGGACCTAACTATTACCTGTTCTCTCATGCTTCTCAATTAACTTCATTTTAATACTAATTAATAATACTGCTTTCTGGACCACTGTGAGTTTATGTTGAAGGTTAGCTTGGTTCTCTGACTGTTCCCCTTCCCCAACCCAATTCCCAAAAAGGAAAAATATAAAATAAATCCAGGCCGTCCATGTCAGGGTTAGTTTATTGAGTTAGTTGTTCAAGGAGAGAGGAATCTCCCTACAGCAGCAAAGTACAGGTGTTAACAGTGTGAAATCTGGAAGTGCAGGCAGATGTGGGGTGTGAAAGGGGCTTCTACTGAACCAAGGTCTCCTTTATGCCCCCACCTGACCTTGGTGACTAGGTAGCATGCAGGAACCTCTTGAAGAAGCTGAGGGATCTGGATTCTGTCAGCCAAGTGGTGGGGGAAACTCCATTCACACGATTTGATTTTCTCTGAGAAAAAGAGAGAGAGGAAAAATGTTCCTTGAGACAGTATTGATGAATTCTCAAATAGCCCTACAGATAATTAACTTCCTTTAACTGGGGAGGAACAAAAAAATTCCACTAGGCAACATAGGGTTCCACTAATTGGGAAAGTGCTAAGCAATTTACAGCACCATGAAAGTGGTGGAATATTAGTGCACCATAAAAATGGATCAGTAGGAAGAATTCAGAGATGCATGGGAATACTGCTGTGGAGTGAAATAAGTGATAGACACAGTGATTCCTGAACACAGGTAATTAGAATGACCAAGTTCGACCCAGAAGAAAAGATGAGAAAATGCACTTAACTTTCCTTCTTTGCAAGTATATAATATTGCACATACTTTTAGACTTAGTGATGCATCTGTTAGCTTGGCCAGCCTTCCTTTTTCCCCCCACCTTTTATAACCTATTCTTTGCTACAGGAGATGATGTTCTGGGGGGTGAGGGTGGGGAGTGAGAAGAATTCATCTGCAAGTGAAGGCAATGTAATCATTAATATATAATATGTATTACTAATAAAACATTTTAAAGAAAACTACATTGAAAAAGAGAAGTCTCTCTATGTCTTTAGCTAGTAAGTAAAAGGGAAAAGGATGGTAAATTTTTCTTGGTTTCTGAATTGAGCTAAGGGACCTCCTCAAGAACAACAAATCTTATAAAGGGAGGGTGGTATTCCACTTTTATTTGAGATGGGGGAGAGGAAAGAGCACTAGATTCGGAATCAGAGGTCCTGGATTAAAATTTCAGTACTTACTACCTGGCTTGCCTTGGGCAAATCACTCTTTGATCCTGTTTCCTCATCTATAAAATTAAGGGGTAGGATAAAGTGACTTTCAATTCTAAATATATTTTCCTATGATCCTAATAACAGTGACCACCAGGAATGGCCACAGGCATCCTCTGGCCACCTGACTCACAGATTCTTCTTTTTGTATTGCTTAAGGGCTTCATCTGCTACTATCTCCATGAACTTGGGGTCATCCCAGGAGATCTCTGCAGGCACAGTCAGTGTGATTGGTTCGGAGTCAAAGAGCTGCACGACCACTTCTGTGTCGGAGGGTTTGGATGGGTCCTCCGGGTTTGAAGATCTGGAGTATACCTAAGGAAAGGGAGAGTCCAAGGCAGAGCATTGGAAGCTTTTCATTTCTAAAGACAGAAAGATATCCTATGAGATCTCAAATCTGAAAGTGGCTTTAGAGGTTGTCTAATCCAGTCTCTACTGAAAGTATCGGCTTTCTGCACGACATCCAGGAGAACAGTTTTCTAACCCCCCTTAACCTTGTGATAGGAGAAGAAAGGAAGAAAATAAGCACTGATAACATACCTACTATGTGCCAAGCACTGTACTGAGCATTTGATGAACACTATCTCACTGGCTAATTCTCTACCTCTGGAAGAAGCTCCTTTCATTTTGGGGGGCAGCTCTAATCATTCAGAAGCTCTTTCTATCGAGTCAAAATCTGCCTCCCCCAATCATTTCCAGCCTCTGGTCCCCTGGGACTAAACAGAGCAAGTCTCTTCCAAATAGCAGTACTTCTAATACTTGAAGACAGTAATCAAGCCCCTATGAAAACATTTAGGTAATTAGAGGAAGAGGTAATTGGCATGAAGGGCTTGGAGTCAGGAAGACCTGAGTTTCAACACTGCCTCAGACACTCCATACTTGTGTGATTCCAGGCAAATCACTGAACCTCTCTGTGCCCCAGGGATATTGTGGGGATCAAATGAGGAAGCATATTCTGAGAAATGATTATTTCTCTCTTATGAATTAGGACAAGGATTTTTCAGATGACTGTAGGTTGTTCAGTCTCTAAAGAACGTTGTTAATGGAAGAGATTGCCCAAATCCCCAAGATATATGCCTTTTAATCCTGGATGGGAGTTCCCACTCAACTAGAGAATCTTTCAAAGAATTTAATCTAATCTGGGTGAAATCTGGTCCATTGTGTTCTAGTCAGACAGATCCCAGTGATCAAAGTCACATCTCCGAGGCCCTCATTAGAGTAGGTCCACCTCCCACTATAATATTCATTCTCTCACTACTTACCAAACAACAACAACAACAACTGTGCTGACTGACCATTAGGAGTTCTTCTGAGGGCACCAGAAATAAATACCAGTAAATCCTCTATCCCCCACCCTACCCCCAATCTAATTGAGGTGCAGAAAAATCTAGAGAGGGGATAAGGTGGTTCACAGTCTAATGAGAGGCTTAAAATATCCCTCCTTTTCATTTGGGATAACCAAGACTAAAGAAAAAGGATCAAATTCTACTAAATTGATAAACTGATAAAAAAGTGAACCTGGCTTTATTCACCAAATCTTAGAACTAAGGTGGCACCATCCTGAAATTGGAAAGAAACACACTTAGGATGATCCCAGCTCTGTCACTTGCTCCATATGTGACCTTGGGTAGATCAATTAAATTCCTGAGTAAATCACTCCCTGGGCCTCAGTTTCCTCATCTGTTAAAAAATGAGGAAGTTGGAGTAAAAGACTTCTAAGGTCCTTTTGAACTCAAGATCTTGGCAAGAGATTTAATCATTATTGATCTAGAACTAGAAGAGATCTCTGTCCAACCCCCTCATTTGGCAGTAGAGGAAGTATAATCCCATGACAAATCTTAGGAAGCCCATAGCAATCTATAAGTTTAGAACAGGAACATCATGAAAGGTTCTACTAAATACACAGAAGATACTCCAAATGGACTCGTAGGAAAAACCAAACACTTGGGAAATATCCCCAAACTTTTAAGATTGTCATAAAAAAACAATAGGAACAACAAAAAGGCCACCTCTAGCCTTCTACATTCTGGGCTGGGTAGAATACTTTCAGGTTCTTAGCCAATGAATTGTCCACTTGGAGATATCTCCCAAGCCAGTGGGAACTCTGGGTATTACAGATGTACAAATAAGCATATTGGAGAAATAGACAAAAATATGGAGAATTCATCTAGTTTGAGGACACAGGGTAAGGGCAAGTGGCAAACATTTGTCAATGGAAAAGGAACTTACCGTGGAGACCTGGAGATAATCGCCATTCTTGCTCTGGGTGAGGTTGGCCAGCCGGGACACCCAACCGAACTGCTGGTTCAGTTGGTTGAGGAGGGAGGAGGTGTTGAGCATCTTCAGCTGGTACATTTGGAGGAGGTCTTCATACTCTCTGTCAAATTTTTCTACTATCCGAAGAGCATCTTCATACTTTTCCCTCAGGCGGCTCTGGCTTGGGTCTGTATCAGAGCAGTCTTTCCACAATGAAGAGAAAGGTAGAGAATGGAGGCATGAGGTGACCAGATAAGAATGGAAACTTGGGCCTCCACTGAACTAGAGGCCAGTCTGGGGTATTCAGGGTAGGCTGGATGATAGAATGGCAAGAGCATTGGATTTCAAAAGACCAAGGGTCATGCTCTGATCTTGACATTTATTCATTATATGACTTCAGGCAAATCAATGAACCTCTCAGTCTCCTTTTCTTCATTTGTAAAATGATAATGCCCAGACTGCCTACCTCACAGGGTTCTTGTGTGGAAAGCACTTTGTAGGCTGTGCTCATGTCAATGGGAACTATTATCACCTATTTTTATTACCACTTTACTCACTACTTCAGCAGCTAGGTGGTCCAGCAGATAGAGAACTGGGGTTGGAATCAGAAAAACTCCCATTCTTGAATTCAAATCTAGCTTCAGATATTTACTAGCTCTATGACCCTAAGCAAGTCACTTAACTTTGCCTCAGTTTCCTCATCTGTAAAATGAGCTGGAGAAGGAAACAACAAATCACTCCAGTGCCCTTGCAAAGAAAACCTCAAATGTGGTCATGAAAAATCAGACTCAACAACAAACAGCAACAAATCACTTTTTATTGAAAAGTCCCTGAAAGAGCCTGAAAACTGGCTGTTCTCTGTAGTCTCTTGAGTTTATACAAGTGGTCCTGGGGTTTTTTCCCACACTTTATCTTTGGGCATCAGAATCAGGGATCAGCTTTCCTACTTAGATTAGCCATAGGCTTGTCCTTCAGAGTCAGTACAGCAGCAAAAAGCATCCAGCAGATTCTGTTCTTTCACTCATCAGTTGATGTCCTTTGTCTATTCCCCTTTGATGAGTAACAAAATATGCCAGGAGAGTGATAAGAAGGATATGGATTTCCAGCACTCTGCTACCAGTGAATGTGGGGAGAGAATTACCATAAAACTCTGTTTTATGAGGGCGCCATTTTGTTCCATGGTGTCTTAAACTGCTCAGAACAATAAAATACTTTGGGTCCTTTTATGAAGCCTCTGGCAAGAAACTAGGTTTAAAAAAATGTTTTCTAAATCCTGTTGGGAGTTGTTGTTTTGATGGAGAAAGGAAATGAAGCAAACTCTGAGTAGTTGAGAATGCTGCCAAGAACAGGGGATGATTCCCCTCATAAAGAGGTAGCTCTTTATACTGAAAAGGAGCTAGAGATATTTTTTTAAAAATCACCAAGGCAACAAAGAGCTGTGCTAAAGAAGGAAATTAATACCATCTTTTAGATAATATACAATATTATTTACCCCTAAAAACACCACGTTGTTATTGTTGTCCAGTCATTTCAGTCATGTCTTACTCTCTGTGACCCCATTTGGGGTTTTCTTGGCAAAGATACTAGAGTGATTTGCCTTTTTCTCCTTTAGCTCATTTTACATATGAGGAAACTGAGACAAATGGGGAGTCAAGTGACTTGCCCAGGGTCACAGAGCTAGTAAGTATCTCAGATTGCTTTTGAACTCAGGTCCTCCTGACTCCAGGGCTGGTGTTCTATTCACTGCACCACCTGGCTGCTCATAAAAAACAAACAAACAAACCAAAAAATCCATATGTGTGAAAAATGAAATGCTTTCCTTAAAGCAATAGTTTAAGTACTTAGAGATCAAAAACAGTTGAGTTAGTTGGCAAAAGGCCTTTGCCTGGGTGTTTATATGTCTTTAAATCTTACTTGAACATATATTCCTTTCTTATATTTCAGTTCTACCAGGAGTTGTAATTTCAACAGTATAGGAACTTCTCCTACCCATGAGGACTACAATCTCTTCACATCTTTGAAGACTCCCTGTAAAAACAGAAAGACTAAAGACCTCTCACTGGATGGTTTTCATGAGTTATGGTCACTACCAGTGGCCAACCTTTTTCTGGCAATGTGCCACTTCAGAATGAATTAAGTTGGTCCTTTAACAGCAGATGTAGTTCATTCCTAGGTCCACACTCAAACCTTTCCAGCAACCTCAAGGCTCTCACCACCCTTCCTCCCCTCCCCATTCACCTCATGCCAGCTACTAGAATTGCAGGTGTGAAACCTGTTACAATAGGGCTAATTGTGCAGAACCTAAACCAGTGAAGCCATATGTCAGTCACTGAACTGACAGAGCTTGGAAAAGCCTTGGGCACCACTAAACAGACTACTGTTTCAGGATTATTCACACAATGGGAAGAGGAAGAAAGGCAGGTTTCTAGATTCCTGGTGGACTTTACAGCACTCATGAAAAGAAAAATATTTCTTTTGCCTTTACAAAGAAAATAGGGTAAAGTACTGAGATGTTATTTAAAGTGGCATTCTGACCCTGGAAGCCAATGGTTGTCAAACCTTCTTATTATTGACCTAAGCTTTGAGCATCTGGAAAGGAGAAAGAAAAATAGAACATGCTCTCCATCCTTACCTCATAGAATCTCAAACTTTGATTTGTCAGGATCCCCATACCAAGACCACCCCTCTCTTTTGACTCCTCTCTATTTACCACTAGGAGAAACCCTGTTTTCCAGAGCTAAGGTCCAGCAAGCAAGGTGTGCCCTGAGCTCACCTTTGTGCTCACCCTCTGGATGATCTCAGTCCCAGAAAAATCACAGAATTGTTTCATACCAGTACTAGGTGGTCCCTGAGCTTGGACAGGCAGTGGCAGTACCCATGTTCTGGTCACGAAGTCCTGCTAGGAATCAAACTTGTTTCATCGTTGCTATTAGCCCTCACTGTGAGGGTTACAGCTCACTAAAGTGGGTCTCCTAAAAGAGATCCTCTCAATTTACAAATAAGGAGACCAAGGCCCAGTTAGGTTAAGTGACTCATCCAAGATCACACAGGAACTAAATGACAGAATTGGGATTTGGACTTACGTCTTCTGGTTCTAAATTCAGTGCTCCTTCCATGGTACTACTGACCCAATGAATAAAGGGACACATGTGCTCTTTGGGCAGTTAGTAAACAGTAATTAAGAATAACGTTGTACTGATGAAAAATATTTTCCCCATGTTTCCTTACCTAATGACAAAATCTCCCGGCACTTCTCACATTGATCCTTCATCTTCAAGCATCCTGCTGAGTTGCGACGGATTTCCCGGCATACCATGCGGTCGTTGGTGCCATTTTCTAGGGACAAACAAAGAAGAAAATTGCATCTTGTCATGGTTCAACTGTTAGTCAACCATCAAAGGAAAGAGTGTTCCTATGGTCCATATACATCCCTTTCTCCTCAGAAAACACATTTCTTGATTCCTGTGTCTCTTTCTTACTTCCTGCCTCTCTAACCCTTAATGTTTATGTACAACTATGGAGGATGAATTTTTATAGGATGAAACAAAATTAGTAACTAACGTATCATTCTCCTATGGTAGAAACAAGATCATAAAGCTTGAAGGAACCTTAGAAATCATTAAGGAGCATACTCAAATACAGAGGTTACTTTCTCTTCATTCATTTAATTTATTCATATCCACTGATGTTGGACTGGACTGCCTTGGAGGATGGCCAAAAACTCAATAAAGGAAAGGAATCAATTCAGTTCCTTATTAAGTACCTACTACGTGCCAGGCACTGTGCTGTGTGCTGAGGATACAAAAACAAAAATCAAATAAAATCCCTGCTTTAAAGGTGTTTCCATTCATTGATAACCAGCAAAGTGGTAATCAGTGTAGAACCCCAACATTCCCTCCCCTTTCACCGTCCCACTCCAGAAAAGGGGAGTCACCATAGCAAAGCTGGAGAAGGAGACAGGAAATCTTTCTAACTGTCAAGGCCCAGAAGAAAATCAAAGGCTTTGGTATTGGGAAACTAGAACAGGGTTACGTGGGCAAAGGAAGCTAGGGATGGCCACAATGATGGTTGCCCATAGCCCCAATCTGCTACTTCCTATCTGTGTGTCACTGAGCAGGGCACTGAATTATTTCATTTTCTCAGCTTTAAAACAAGGGGGTTAAACTGGGAGGCCTTAGATGCTTTAAATCTATCCTATGAACTTATCTATTCAGCCCTGCTGGGATTTATAATAGGAATGGTTTGAAGAGAAAGGTATGATGCATCAAAAACTACCACTGTTGTTGTTAGCCTCTCCCCAGACACCTAAGCAATCCTGGCAGCAGCCACAGCCAGAGCTTCCATTCCAAGCCTCACATACTCCTGCCCTTCTTGACAATGATACTTTCCTGCCACGCACTGGAAAATTCTCTCTCAAGGTAGAGCGCTACCAAACACTTCACCCTGACCAAATTTATTTTGTTTAAAACATATAGACTCTTGGGCCTCTAACCAGTGAGGAGTAGTCTTCAGTACAAAACAGAAAAAAAAAAAAGACCATAGATTTAGCATAGGTTCCCAAAATGGGCAATACCACTCCCTGGAGGGTGCTGGAAAGACTGGGGGCAAGGGGAGTAGGGGTGGTAGTAGCCTCAGATGCAACTGAGGGGCACTGAATAAAAATAAGGGGATGGTGGAAGCATAACAAAAGAAGAGAAGAAAATTGTGAAAAAGCATTTGTACATGTTTTGCCTGTTGGGTAACAGAGTTTGAGTCATGGTGATTATATTATTTTCCAAATAAACACATAAAATGCAAGTTATAATCAATCGGTGGTCGTCAGCCAAGAAGTCTTAGGAAGCAAGTGTTGGCAGGCAAACGTTGCATATTATCAGGAAGTCCAGTATGAATTAGCAGGAAAATGTGCATGTAATGACTTGTATATGATAGGATATTATATGGTTATATGATACAATATTGCATCATCAAAATTAAATGCTGGGAGAAAACCCACAAGTTTATAATTAATTATTCAATTTAAGATGCGACATTTAAAAAAATTTATATATTTTTTGAAATGACGCAAATTTCTAAAAGAAACCCTGGAAGGGTTAAAGAAAATAGCTTTCCAGGGGAGCATAATTTTTTTTAAAGGGGGCAGTAGGCCAAATAAGTTTGGGAACCTTTGATTTAGAGCTGGAGGTACCCTTAGAGGTCATTTTACATCCTCATTTTACAGATGAAGAAACTGAGGTCCCTATAAATTGTGTGACTTGCCCAAGGTCACATGAGTGACTGAAGCAACATTTGAGGCTATGTCCTCTCACTCCAAATCCAGTGTTCTCTTTCTCTGTAGTGGAATTCATTTTAGCTTAACCTTAACACATGCCTTCAGCACAAAAACATGTTGAAAGTCTCCATTTTTTGCTTCTGATCTTGTATACACCTAAGTTTTGGGGGTAAAAAAAATTATTCTGAACTTCAGCACACAAACATGAAAAAAGGGCAATTTCCACATAGCAGAAGACAGACAGGATTCTTGTTGTATCTACTTATGTAGAAATTTTTTCCCCAATTAGAGTATAATCTCCTTGGTTTTTGCTTTTTCTTTGTAGCTCTAGTGTTCATTAGAATGTCTGGCACATAGAAGGTGCCTAAAAATGCTTGCTGATTGATCAGTCCTAGCTCCCTAATCTGCCATAAGAACAAGATGATCTCCTTTGTTTTGAATATGTAGACATGGGGGTTTTAGGCACAAGGCACTCTAAGTTCCTGGGAAGATGTTAGGAGCAGGAAAGGAGAAGAGGAGAAGGAAAGGAAGAAGAGAAAATTAACCTAATCTAAGAAAGAAGAATGAGTGAATAGCTCCAATTTATTGAGTACTTACCTGAAGAGTGATAGGAGCTGAAATTCCAGTGTTTTTCCCTTTCCATAGCCCTGTGGGCACTCTCCATAATCCTTTGGGACATTTCAAAGAGTGGCTGGAACAGGTGATGGAAACCTACTGGACGTTGGGAGAAGAATGATGGAATGTCTCGGACTACCCTCTGCTTTTGGAAAAACCAAGGTCTGAATACAGGCCTTGGAGAGTCATCGAATACCCCTCTAAAGGGGCTGATGAAGAAAGGGTGTGTGTTCTCGGGGAACAGGGGGCTGCCCTGGAATAACTCATCAAGGTTGCGTTGAACCAAACTGTAATCCTCTTCCAGGTTCATCAGCCTCTGGTTTTGTTCCTGATCATCTTTCAATAGGGTGTCCATGCGGTCCCCATTTATCCAGATGGAGAAAGGTGAGGACTGGTTCAGGAACTCCTCTAACTGAAAAAGCAAAGAAAGGAACACCTGAGTGTCAGTCTCCCCTGCCTTGTTCACTCTTTGTGTTGGGAAGCTGAGCCAAACTGGGGATGTAGGTATTTCTACAGACCAAGGGTCAATAGGGATGACAGCTAAAGGTATCATTTTAGGGAAGGGTTTTTCTTTGTTTGTTTTAAAAATATAAAGGAATTTGAGTGGGATTCTAGTTAAAAGTATTTTTAAAACATCTCCTCCCACCACCCACTCTAAAATGCCTTAAGTATCAGGTTATACTAGAGTTATAAGGGGCTTGCGTTTCTTAGAACCAATAAGATTCACATGCTCAAGTATTTTTGTTTATTTCAGTTTACTAAAACCCCATCAAGTCCATACATTCCCTCATCTATAGCCTTGATAGGTCTTGCTCCTGGGATGACTTATCCAGCTGGACTGTCCCTTTCACACAATAGGAAACTCTATTTGAATGTCAATCACTCCTCAGAATCAGACATAATGAGAAAAGGTTAAAAAGTCATCATTTCAGGGGAGGGAAACAGCTATTTTTATCTAAGAGCGATTGTCTTTCTTGGAGCTCACATAGGACTTTTCCTCAATTTTGTTGTCCTTTCAGTAGTATCTGACTCTTGACTCCTTTTGGGGTTTTCTTAGCAGAGATACCGGAGTGGTTTGCCATTTCCTTCTCTAGGTCATTTTGCATATGAGGAAATGGAGGCAAATAGAATTAAGTGATTTGATCAAGGTCACACAGCTAATAAGTATCTGATGCCAGATTTAATTCAAGAAGATGATTATTCCTGACTCCAGGCCCCATACTCTATCCCTTATACCACCTTGCTGCCCTCTACAGTCTAATGCAATGTATCATAGTTGTCTGTATCTTGTGTTGTTCTCAAATTTTAAGTTCCATGAGGGCAAGGACCATGGATTATCTAAATATTTGCTGACATGTTCAGCAAGGCAGATTCCACAGATCTCTACATTAACCCAATCAATTGTTGGTTGAGAAGAGGCTAGACCATTGGTCCCCATTCCCTAGTCAAAAATAAGCAAATACAGAAAAATTGAGAACAGGGAAACTTTTCAGGTGAGGGAAAGGAGGAAGTAAACCGTCATCTAGAAGTACCTCTCATATAGCCCTCACTGCCCAAAGACTGGATACTCATCACCAATTCTGAAAAGGCAGTTGCCCCTACCCCCATTATTCATTTCAGTTTAGATTTTTTTGGGGGGGACAGGAAAAGAGAAAAAGAAGAAAAGGGGTTCCATGTAGCTTTAAGATAAAAGGGTTATTTTTTTGGTAATGTGCAAATCCTTGTTATAGGTGGGTGTTTTTGTTTTCTGGTGGGTTTTTTGGGTTTTTTATTTTTGAAGCACTAGCTATTTTAGCTTCTTTTCAGGATTTAAGGTCTCTAAGTCCTATAGAATTCCAATTTAGATCCTGGGAAGGAAAGTTGGGGAATCACTGGCCTAAACCCAAAAACCCAAAGTGGTTTTGGGGGGTTTTTTTGGTACTCAGGAAATACCCTGGCCATGTCTGCTTGGGGTTGGCTCACTAAAGAAGAAACAGTCTGTGATCACATCAGTGTGAGCATTTCCTCCAACATTGCAGACAAAAGTTCATCCCATAAATCTGCCATAGGGCAACCAGCCAACCATGCTAGGGACCCCTCTCCTATTCTCTTGACACTAACAATTTCACTGAAGCACATGGGCTGTCCATTAGTTAGCTCATGCCCTTGCCAAATGACCAGCCCATCTTTATCTCCCCAGTCATATATTTCTCTGTGCTTAGCATATAGAAGGAAAGGTCTTCTTGTTCTTTGCCTTGAATGTAGCCAAGTGGATAATAAGTAGAAGTGATAGAAGTGGCTACAAAAATAATTTTGGTAAGAAAGGCAAAGATATGGAAGCAGCCCTCTCAATAGTCTGAAAATCTTAGGTCTAAGGTTGGGGTTAATTAGAAGAATTAGCATCCTAGAAGCTTAGGGTGCTATTATGACCATTTCACCTAGGTGGACTATGATGTCACCAGGCCCTTCTGCTCTTGCTTTATTTCTAGCCTGGGTTTTACCACTCCTAGAAAGAAGAATTTTCAGCCCTCATTAGTTTGGGTTACCTATCACCTACTGGCCTGAGACTTTGGTTAGCTCATGAAGTCCAAAGTCATCATTTCTCAGTTGTTTATGGCTACTGCTACCTTAACAGGTCCCCTTCCTTAATTCCCTGTGGGATAAAGGAGGAGGCTAATGTTTCCTTACCAAGTGACCCTGTGGGATAAAGGAGAAAAAAGCTGTTTCCTTACCTGGCGGCCCACAAGACCTGAGCCACTCCTGCAGACCTTTGTGTAGAACTTCATGCAGGTTTGTTTCAAGCAAGGCTTGCATTCCTCCCACAGGGCTAGCATGGTGTCGTTGCACACTTCAGGCTTCTCAACCATCTGCTTTTCTAGGTTCTTGGCCTCTCTGATGGCTTCCTAAAGGTGGGACAAAGTGATAACAACCAATCACCCACAAAGCCACTGCATGCTAGATGCCTCAGGCTTATTCCTGATTCTTACCTGGGAGTCTGCTCACCACCATCCTTCATCCCCAAACCTCTACTTTTCTGTCCACAGAAGAGCTTATGTGGTTCCTTCCCGATGGCTTTCCTTGGGGGAGTGACAAAGTGGCACGTGCATTTGCTCCCACCCTGCCCTGCTCCCTATGCCCCAACTACAAGGGATATTCAAGCATCTAGAATTTTTTTTGTTTGTTTTGGTATCACTACAAATATCTAGAAGCAACTCTTTCAACTCCAAGGAAAGTCAATTATCATTTTCAGATAGTAGAGTTCCTCCAGACCATGCTCAGAGAGCCCAGAGCATCTCCATTCCTTTAGAGTAAACCTGAACAGGCTCCAGGGAATGACAGCTCCCAAGAATATATACTTTCATGACCCCTGAACAGACAACCCAGGTCAAGGCTTCCCTTGCCCACCCTCTTAGAGTGTTTTTTTCACTGGAAGACAAGGAGAAGATAACCAAAATTCCTCCACAGATCACTAGGAAATGTCAGGAGTGTTCTGGACACTACAAACTATATACTGTCCTTGGCACTTTGGTAGAAAGCCTAGAAAAGACATCTATGGAGCCCCAAGATCATTCCATGATAAGTTTATGTTCCTAGGATGATTTCAGCCAACCAGGAAGGTTCAAGTGAATGGGTCCCTTATGGATACCACTCAGAATGAGAGTGTCCATTTGGGTCTATGCCATATAAATTGGTACTCCTTCAGCCAAGGCCACCCTTCAGTTTCAAAAAGCTTCATGGGATATGTCAGTCTCTACAGTGGCAGCCAAGCCCACTGGGCTTCCAACCATCCCATCTAGAAGCAGTCATGTCACAGTAATTATAAAGAGGTCTCTTTTGTGGTAGTGACCTTAGCAGCTCCCTCCAAAGGGCATAAAAGAAATCTAGCAGGGACTTGTCCTTTCCTAGATTTGGCAAGTGTGTCAAAGAATTACATTATAATAATAACTAATATTTATATAGCACATACTATGTGCCAGGCACATAGTTAAGCACTTTACGACTATTTCCTCATTTGATCCTCACACCAACCCTGGGAGTTTGGTACTATTATGATCTCCATTTCACAGATGAGGAAACTGAGGCAAAAAGAGATTAAATGATTTGCCCAGGCTTACACTAGCACTAGTAAGTTTCTGAGGCCAGATCTGAACTCAGATCATCTAGTCTGCAGGCCCAGTGCTCTATGCACTGCTCCACTGGGCTGCACAGAAGTACCTCTGAACAGGGAAAGTGCAATTAAGTAGGTATTTGAGTCAAGGTACTCTATCCCAGCTGGTGACCAAGCGTATGTTAGTATGAATGTTTTCTTCCAGGATGCCTAGGAAAGTACAGGTCCCTGCTAGGCTTCTATTAGTCTATGTATGTCTCCTGGAGGGGGCAGCTAAAATGTAAGAGTGCCTAAAGATGCTCAAGTTGCCAGGACAGTGACAAGTGATGAGATCTCTGGGTAGACTAATAACTAAAACTGTAGCCACAAGGCCCTATTTAACAGGAGGGGGTGCTCTTGGGAAAGGGAAAGGATACTCACGGTGGTGGCCTGCCTTTTGGGACACTCATTCCCCAACATGCAACTTATTTAGCCTCCAAGGGTGAAGTAGAGAGAGGGAATGATAAAATATTAAACATCTTTTTATGAGACTGGATGGCCTAGAGAATCTAGCTAAAGCCTTGGGACTAGAAGTGCCAAGTTCAAATCACAGCTCTGTCAGTATCTTTGGGTGTAGTACAAGAGAATTACTGGCCCCTCATTTACCCCATTAGCAAAATGGGCCTCATAAAATGTCACATCTAATAATGCCTCATGTGATCAGTTTGCAGTTACCCATGCTAATGTGACACCAACAAGCTACAATGCCAGGAACTGCTCAGAAAAATTTACTGTGGAGAGTCCAAAACTCATTTCTATTTGAATCCTATCTGATGGCTTTTAGGAGAGTCAGCAAATGAAAAAGGAAACGGACCTCCAGAATCTTGACCTACCAATCCACCATTGGCTCTGGCATTCCAGGCTTGTCTCTTAATTAAGAATCTTCACTAAATTGTAAGTTTCAAGAAGGCAGAGACTACATTTTATGTTTTCATCCTCATTTCCACCCATGCTCTCTCCAGTTCAGCGTGTTTTGCATGTTAGAAACCAATAAATATTTGCTGAAAAAAAAATCAGTGAAAGATGGTGGATGTAGTAGAAAGGTCTAGACTGGCAATTTGGAAATAACCTCTGGACCAGGATCTACGCCACAAACTAGAATCCAAAAGCCTTGACAAATACTCTTTGGTAATCCCAGCAGGCTTCAAAACAAACAGACCTTCCCCGTGACTCACCGCTTACTCAACTACTTCATTTTAAAGAAAAATAATAACAACCAAAAACTCTTGAGAAACGAAACAAAACAAAAAACCCCCAAAAGAGCTACTTAAAACATTCTCCCAGGAGAATTAGAGACTGCCATAGCAATCTAACCAAGAAAATCACAGTTCTGGCTCAGTCTCCAGTGAAGGCAAGATTACTCTTCCCTCATCAGAGTGGAGTCCCCCAGAGGTACTGGGGTATGGGGCTGTCCATTCTCACCTCCTTGTGTTTCTTGGTTTCTTCTAGGTTGTCGAGAAGCATTCTGCGGTCCTTTCCTGTCTTGTCCATTAGGTTTTTCATCTGTTTCACGCCATTGAGAGCATTTTCAAATTCATTACCAATGTATTTACTCCCCTGGGCAGACATGTCTGCAACAGAAGGAAAGAGTGAAGCTGAGGGACCATCACAGAATGTTAGCATTGGTGGGGACCCCCAGAGACCATCCAGGCCAAGCCCCTGCAGCCTAGTCATCCCCCCACCCCATCTCCAGCACCAGGGCATAAACTGCCCCCACCTTCATTTTACAAATGAGTCAATGGAAGCCTGAAATGGGAGTCTGGAACCCACAGCTCATAGTTAGTATATACAAAAAGGGAATTTAGAGTGGAGAAAGCCTACACCTAAATCCTAGGCTTGGTTTGGGGTTTGGAAAGATGTGGCTAATCCAACTAGTAATAAGGTGAGAAAATGTGTCTCCTGTTTGTGGTTATTCAGTGTTGTAGGAGATAGCCAGATTTCTTCATTTGCCACTCAGGCCATTAAATCCACCCAGCTTCTTGGGTGCTGAAGATGGCATGCAGGCATGCATTCATTCGTTTTCCATTCATTCAACAAGCTTTTATTAAACATCTAGGTGGTACAATGGATAGAGTGCCAGGACTAGAGCCAGGAAGAATCGTCTTCATGAGTTCAAATCCGGCTTCAGACATTTACTAGTTGTGTGACCCTGGGCAGTCGCTTAACTGTTTGCCTCAGTTCATCATCTGTAAAATGAACTGGAGAAGGAAATTCTGAGGCAAATAAAAACCAATCAATAACAAATGCTCCAGGCGATGGGGAATACAAAAAGGGAATAGAAACCATTCCTGCCCCCAAGAAAGCCTATATTCTACTGGGAGAAAAAAACATATGGAAATATGTTAAGCACTTATGTAAGTGGCAAAGAATGTAAATAAATATAAAACGCATACAAAGTAAATACAAAGGCATTCTAGGAGAACAGTGGTAACAAGTGTTAAGGTGACTCTAGAGAGGTATTATATAGGAGGTGGCATTTTAAACAAAAGCCCATTTAAGACTTTAAGGAAGCTGAGGAAAAGAGGGAGTGCATTCTAGGAAGGGGGAACAGCCTGTGCAAAGGCATGGAGGCAAGAGATGGAATACCTTGTACAAGAAACAGCAAGGAGTCATTTCCTTTTTGGGTGTAAAGGGTTGGGTAGAGGCAATTTTTATTAGGATGCAGAAAAACCACTTTATAGCTCTGTTTAAAACTGCCATTAAGCTCATTTTAGAAGTGTTGTTGGTGTTGGTGCTGTTGTTAAACACATTCAGGGAAGATGTTTTAATTTTGTTGACTCTTACAGCCTTAAAGAAAAACATCCACTCCCCAGGTCATTTTCACTGTTCTCTAGCTGCTGGAGTTGGCTGATGAGGCACTAAGTGTCTAGGAGTCAGGCAGAAACCAAGAGGAGAAGGTAAAACAATTCAGAGAAGCAGCTCTGGACGTATCTCTGTCCATCCTTTCCTCCCCTATCTGGGGGTGGTTGCTGTTCAGTCATTCAGTCATGTCCAATTCTTCATGAACCCATGAATTTACCCACGGGACTTCCTTGGTGAATATATTGGAGTGTTTGCCATTTCCTTCTCCAGTGTGTCCTCAGTGGGGTGGTTGTAGCTATGCTGTTTCAGTCATGTCTGACTCTTCATGACCCCATTTGGGGTTTTCTTGACAAAGATACAGGAGTGCTCTGCCTCTTTCTTGTCCAGTTCATTTTACAGATGAGGAAACTGAGGCAAAGAAGTTAAGTGACTTGCCCAGGGTCACACAGCTAGTAAGCATCTGAGGCCAGATTTGAACTCAGGAAGATGTCTTCCTGATTCCAGGCCTGGCATTCTATGTACTACCCCACCTAGCTGCCCAGCTTGAGGTCGTGTACCTACAAATACTGGATGGATAGATATGCACTCTCTTTTTCTTCCACATAATCAGAAAAGATCCAGCAACTGTTTGTAACAAGAAAATTGTTCCAAAGTGAGGTGAAGGCAATTTAAGGCCCTTCCTGGGACTTATAGGAAGCAATTATAAGACTCAGAAGGTAGCTGTTAAGGAAGCTGGTGGGGAAGGCTATATGCAGGCTCTGATGAAAGCCCCTCCTTGGACTTGGTGCCAACTTCTGGTCTGCTCAGTGTCCTTTTGGGTTTACTTTCAGGTTTTGAAATGCACTCAAGGTCACTGAGATTGATGGATAAGTGACTTCTGCAGAAGGGAGTTGGTCTTGTTCCCCGAAAGCCCCTGGATCCAGGAACATGGTAGAAGCAGCAGAACCAGCTCAAGAGTGCTTCTATTTTTAACATAAGCATTGGTGCCTCACAAATCCACAGCTACAAATCAGGGCTGGGTTTATTGTTTTGACTGTTTAGACATAAGAAAGTCTTAATTAAATAAAAGTGCATGTGTTGCTGCTATTATTGAGGTTATCTTGGCAAAGATACCGGAGTGGTTTGCCATTTCCTTCTCTAGCTCACTTTATAGCTGAGGAAACTAATATAAACAAGATTAAGTGATTTGCCCGGGGTCACATAGCTAGTAAGTGTCTGAGGCCAGATTTGAACTCCGAAAGATGAATCTTCTTGACTCCAGGCCTGGCACTCTATCCACTGTGCCACCCATACTCCCCTCCCTCTGCCTGTTCAGAGTCCAATTATTAAACATTTACCAGCACACTCCTGTATTGCCCTGTTTTGCTTGAGCTCCACAGGATTGCTGAAAAAGGTTTAGAGAATGAAATTGTCACTAAAGACTAAAGAACCAGTGACTCAGACAGCAAGTTGACTCAGTAGATAAAAGTGCTGAACCTTGAGTCAGAGAGAAGTGACTCTAAATCCTCAAACCCTTACTAGCTTTATGATCTTGGACAAGTCACTTAACCTCTATTTCTTCACCTGTAAAACTGGGATATAATAGCATATACCTCCCAGAGTTGTGAGGATCAAATGAGATAAAAACACTCCTCTTCATGAGTCCAAATCTAGCCTCAGACACTTATAACTTGGCACATGATGCACCGGCACATAATAGGCACTACACAAAATATTAGCTATTAATGATAGCTGGCAATCATATTGAGTTTTGAACCTATCTCATTATCTCATTTGAGCCTCCTGACATCCCTACTTAGACCCTAACCCCTCTTTAATAGAACCACACCACTTCTCCACCATATCAAAAATGTACTGAGTTCCCTTGATAGTAGAATAGATTTAGATTAGCCCACTGTCATCTATCTAATGTGCAATCCCTCAAGGATCAAACGTTTTTTTCTCCCACACAGCTGACATCTGCATGCTGAGCAGCAACCCCTCTACAGACAATAGCACCCTTGTTCTCAAACCACCTTTCTGAGCAAGGACTGCCATTACTCAATTTAGGTCATGTTTCTCTATGATGAGCAGACACATATGGAGGCAGCTGTGATGGGGAGTCCTCTGGCTTTGGCATCTGAGGATCTGGATTTGAATCTCAGCTCTGCTACTTAAGACTTGGGCAAATCCTCTACCTTCCCTGGGCCTCATTTGGCTTCTGAGGTCCCCTTAGTTGTAAATTGGGGATCATATGATTTGTCCCTTCCAGTTCCAAAGCCTACAATTCTATGATTTGTTGAACCCCACTGGCATTCAGCATCCCCTTAAGGTTACAAGAAGTATAAGACCTGGTCCCTACTCCAAAGGTAATGATCTGGCTGAGAATATGGTATTAATACACATCAGACAGTCAGAGAATAATACAAAGCAGTATGTAATTGAAGGTTAAATAGACTATATGTTCAGAAATAAGCTACTGAACAGTAATCGAGGAGCCTTCCTGGTGGAGGTGGTGGTCTTCTTTGGGAACAACAACAACGATGGTAGGCTAGGCTTTTGAGGGGCAGCTAAGTGGGCCAGTGGATAGAGTGCCAGGCCTGGAGTCAGGAAGACCTATCTTTGTGAGTTCAAATATAGCCTCATACACTTGCTAGCTGAGTGACCCTGCCCAAGTCACTTAACCCTGTTTGCCTCAGTTTCCTCATCTGCAAAATGAGCTGGAGAAGGAAAAGGCAAACCACTCCAGAATCTTTGCCAAGAAAATAGCAAATGGGGTAATGAAAAGTTGGGCACAGCTGAACCACCACAAAAAGGCATTGGAGAGGTAGAAAGCAATGAGAACCACCCAAGTAAAGGAACAAAACTGAATATAAGTGAACCAGAATGAGCAGGGCAAGCTTGAGGCACAGTAGAAAGACTGGATTGACAGGATGGCATCATGGTAGATAAACTAAGTAGGTAGGGTGGGGTCAGATTAGGGGAGACTTTGAAAACCAAACCGAGGCATTTAGGCTGGTCTCTTCAGAAAAGAGAAGTGAGGGAGTCTGGGAGACACAGGAGAAAATTCATTCCTTTATGCCACAAATGTTTAGGGAGTAGATAATACATACAATGCAAAAGGGCCAGGTGCTGGGGGAATTCAGAAGATGCATAGGACACCTCATTGACTAGATTTTTGTACCAACTGTGCCCCTTGACTGTAATACACTCCTTCTTTAGTCTCCTTCACTTAGAATATTCCAGGTTTGTCAAGACTTTGTCAACATCTGAGCCTTCTCCCCAGCTGCCAGTGCCTCCTTCTATTGAAACAAATTACCCTGTGTTTACTTTGTATATATTTGTATTCAGGTATATGTGTACATATGTGTGTACATATATATATATGTATGTATGTATGTGTGTGTGTCAACCTGCTTATGATTTTCCCAGGAGTAATGTCGTTAAAAAGAGGCATGATCATCAGCTTTGCTGTTGAACCCTAAGGACCACGAGCCCTTTCCTTCTAACTTGCAGCTTCAGTCTTCTCTGGGTATTGTCTCCCCCATCAGAATGTGGGCCTTTCTTATTTTTCTATTTATATGGCTGATACTTTGCACGTAATATATGCATTTTCATTCATTCATTTGTTTATGTTTCCCCCTAAAAGAGAAGGTAAGTTCCCTGGGGGCAGGGTCTATTTCCTTTTTCTTCCTTTATATGCCTAGCACTTGGTACTATGACTGGAATACTGTAGAGCTACATAAATGATCGCTGACTGTTTGATGTTTGTTACTTGTATGTGTGTCTGAACCTTCCTTTCCCTTCCCTTCCCTTCTCCTCCCTTCCCTTCCCTTTTCTTCCCTTCCCTTCCCTTCCCTTCCCTTCCCTAACTAGATTGTAAATTTCATGAGCGTATCTAATCTTTCCATCTTTCTGAGTGCCTGGAACGTTACAGGTATTAATGTGCTCAATCAAATGGGAGATTATCTGAAATGACCCGGCACATAGTAGGAGCTTAATAAATGTCACTTCTCTCTACCCCATCCTCTCATTAGGGATCTTTTGGGATCCCTGGTCTCCTCCACCCTTCCACTCATGCACCATCCTCTGCCTGAGGGCTTCCTGGCCTCCTCCCTCAGGTTCCCTTATAGATATCTGTATTGTATCTACTTATATCTGCGCATGTGGCCTCTCCCGTTGGCATGTAAGCTCTTTGGAGACTGGGACTGTTTGACTTTGTGTCCCCAGCACCCAGTCCATGGCTGTGCACATAGTAGGCAGGTAATAGCTGCCTGCTGATGGATTGAGTCATACTGAAAACCCAGTCCTTAAAAGAGTTTAAAATCTATAGAGAAGTAGGACAGCATTACTAACTTACCCTGGAGGTCATTGGGAGAAACCAGTGCCTCTCCTCTCTTCCAGTTCAGTGAGAGCCCAAGGAGCAGAAGTAGCAAGAGGGACTTCATTTTCCTTTGGTTTTTGGTTCCAGAATCTTAAGGCAAGGAGGCTGCATGAAGAAAAAAGAGGAGATGGGTCACAGTAACCGTGGAGACAGAGCTTGCTGGCCGCCAAGGCTCAGCAGGCTGCCTTCCAGCAGCTGCATAGGGCACTCCAATCCAAGTTTATAGGCACAGAACGCTAACAGACTCAGTGTCAGAGTCAGTCTCTCCTCCACTCTGGGTTCCAGTTACCCGAGTAATAAAATAAAGTAGAGGTCTTGGCCATCCCCAGTGAAGCCAAAAGATGGCCTAGAGAGGAGGAGATGAAAGCATTATTCTTGGGCCAGCTAAGGGAGCAACAGGAGCACATCTCTGGGAGCCTTTCAGAGGATTAGAAGGTCAATCTGCAGGTAAAGAAGAAACTTTATTTAAACAGAACAAAACAAATGAACAAAACCCTCTATTATGCACATGATGTGAACAGATCATCTTGAAAATATTCCTCTAACTAGGAACTTTTTGTTTTTAATAACAATAGCATGTATATAATGCTTTTAAGGCTTGTGTCTGATCCTCACAACAGCTCTGCGAGGGAGATGCTATTATTATCCCCATTTCACAGATGAGGACACTGAGGCACAGAGAGATTAAGTGACTTGTTCAGGGTCACACAGTGTCTGAGGCAGAATGCCAGTTTGGTTCTTCCTTGCCATCCATCCACAGTGCCACCGGGCAGCCTCACTTGGTATGAACAGAATTTTTAATATATTTAATCTCATCTACTTGGAAGTTCTTTTGAGTTTTTGTGACTATCACAGCCTTTTTGAGTGCAGTTTTTGTGACCACTGTGTTCAAAATAGCATAATAATGTCTAAAATGGAATGACAGTTGTAACATAACAGAAAAAGCCCCTGCCTAGAAGTTTGGAGATCCGGAGATGTGTGATCCTGGGCAAGTCACTTAGCTTCTCTTGGGCCTTGTCTCCTCATGTATAAAATGAAGAATTTGGAGTACATGGTTCCTAAGGTTCCTCTCAGCCCTGGTATTCTGTGTCTGCTGCCTTGAGGAGATGAGGAAATCCTGAAGGGAAGACAATTTCCCTTCTGGTTTTTTGGGCCCCAGCAAAGCCTCCACCGAACAGGATTTGGGAAGTACCACCAGCCTGGTTTTGTTTTTTCTTTAAAACAAAACTCCTCCCTTCATTAGTCTCCTAGCCAGTATAACCTGCCACAGTGTGACCATAGCCTTGGGGCCAGAAAACCTGGCCCAGGGCCTCCCTCTTATGCAATAGATACTTTCCCAGAAGCTAAGGGAGGTGTTACACAAGACCTGAAACCCCCTCTGCCAACTGAAGGCCACCAATTTCCCATAACACATTAGGGGGAGGTGGGGTCCCTTTTTCCTAGAATTGTCCATTGTCTATCCATCAAAAGGGAGCAGGAAGATTCTAAGGATTGGAGAAACAAATGGGTAAACTTGAGGTGGGGGCTGGGCAACGTTGGACAAGGGCAAATACCACCTCAAAGACCTCTTTTTGGTTGAATGACCCCCTTCCGAATACAGAAACGTTAATGAAAAGGCGCCTCAAAGAAATTGCACAACTAATGAGTTGCCTGAGCTGTCTTTCCAGAACTGGATGGGCAACGATGGGGCAGGGAACTGGGCCGAAGGGGCACAGAGCCAGGAGTGACCATCTACATGGCTTGCAGCTGGGAACAGCCTGTGATTTTTTTCCAGATACCCCTTCCTATACACACTGTCCAAAACGTTGTGCTAATCTGCTCAGTGAGGCCTGAGGGTTCCTCCTCTAGGGAATCCTGGTAGGATCAGGGATTCAGAGCTGGAGGGGGACGTTAGAGACCATGTAGTAGTCCAGTTCCCACAGAGACAGTTGGTGGTTCAGCGGGTAGAGCCCTCGGTCTCAGGAAGACCTGAGGATCAATGCAGTCTCAAATACCTACTAGCTGTGTGACACAAGACAAATCACTTTCTCTCTGTCTCCCTCAGTTTGCTCGACTATAAAATGGGGATAATATTAATTAGCACCTATCTCCCAGAGTTGTGAGTATCAAATGATATGATATTTATAAAATATTTAGAACAGTATCTGACATGTAGTAAATGCTTATCTCATTTCATTTTGTAAGGGAAAGAACTGGGGCCTAGAGAGGCAAAGAGACTTGATCAATGTCCCATAGGTAGCAAGCAACAAACAAGATGCAAATTCAGGCCATCTGAATCAAAATCCAATATTCTTCTACTATATCTTCATTTCCTAAAGAAAACAAGGGCTTAAGACACAGAAACTGTTATAGTCCAGTGGAAAGGATAATGGATTGGAGTTAGAGGACCTGGGTTTTCATAATAACAGCAACAATAATAAACATTTATTCCGTGCTTTATGGGGGCAGATAGGTGGCCCAGTGGAGAGTGCCAGGCCAGGAGTCAGGAAGACTTACACTCCTGAGTTCAAATCTGGCCTCGGACACTTACTAGCTATGTGACCTTAGGAAAATCGGCTTAACCCTGTTGGCCTCAGTTTCCTCATCTGTAAAATGAGCTAGAAAAGGAAATGATAAACCACTCCAGTATCTTTGCCAAGAAAACCCAAATGGGGCCACGTTCAATGAAATGACTCAAAAACAAAAATCGTACTTTATGGTTACATGGCACTTTGTAAAGCACTCCAAGAGTGCTTCATAAATATTATTTCAGCTAATAAGTGACTGAGGCCAGATTTGAATTCCTGACCTGGAGTCGGGTTCTATCCATTCTACCCCTAGCTGTCTCAAGCTCTGGCCCTTAGTACCTTTGTGATCTTGGGCAAATTGACTGACCTCTCTGGGTCTGAGTTTCCTGTGATGCTATGAAATTAACAGGGACTTCAATATATACTACTATTCTCGGAGCCTGGCTGCCTTCAACTCAAAGCCTACCTTCTGAGAGCCTTTCCCAGTCTTCTATCCCCTTCACATACACCCTTACCACCTTGCTTCTGAGATGACTTTCCATCTGCTTCGTATATGTCTTGTATGTACATCACTGTTTGTGTCTCCCTCTTTAGAATGTAAGGTCCTTGAGGGAAGGAACTGTTTTTTTAGCTTTCTTTGTATCCCAGGACTTAGCATACAGCATATAGCATTTAATAAATATCCCTTGACAGAAGTCCTGGGTGCCTAAGAAAAAAGTACATCTACTTTTAAGTTTTGCATAAGGTTTGGTATTGGGAAAGGGGGTGAGTTGGAGCTCAGCTCTGTGGGCTGATGAGCTGCGGTATGCATGAGTGAGCATTACTCAGACCCTATTCAAAAATAGCTTGGTCCTCTTTGGGCTAACCTATCAGTTTCTTCCTTGCTTTCCAAAGCTCTGCCTAAATGTAATTTTATTTGCCTGACCTTGCTCCATATCAATTCCATTTCCCCATCAACTAGTTTGTCAGCTAGCTCCTGCTGGGAGGGAAGTGGGTGCAATACTTCTCAGCTGCTCCCATTGGGTGATCTTCACCCCTCCCCTCCCTTCATTTCCCAGGCACATTGATCCAGTGCTGTATCGCTGAGACCAGATGACTTGAAGTGACCTTGCAGGTATTCTGTTCTCGGTCAAGGCTGGTGTCACAAACTCAGATGAGCCTAGAGCATAAGAGCTGGGTGGCATGAAGGGGAAAGGAGGGGAAAGGGAAAGAGAATGCCAAAAGGACTGGTCCTGACACTGGCTTGTTTTTCACCCCCACCACAAAAGAATGACTCCCCCCTTAGAATCAAAACACATGCATAGTTCAAAGGAGAGATGTAATTCATCTCCACTGAAAGTACCCCAAACCCTTATTCTGCAGCATGAGGGGTCTTTAGCAAGAAGAGAATTGAGAAGTTCACAGAGAACAGCTAGGCAAATGCAAGGAGGTAAAAGATGGAGGTACAAATGTTAGGAAGGGTAAAAAGTCAATTTGGCTGCACCAAAGTGTGTGTGTGGGGTGTGTGTGTATGTGTGTGTGTGTGTGTGTGTGTGTGTGTGTGTGTGTGTGTGTGTAATCAATTAGAGGGGGAAAGGGACAAGGTTATGAAAGACTTTAAATGCCATCATGAGCACTTTATATTTGATTCTGGAGGCAACAGGGAGAATGGAAAAGTGAGGGATGGGGGATAGGGAAGAGGAAGAGAAAGAGGTAGACAATTTCAGGCACTCCCAGTTTCCCTACTGAGCCAAACTAAGCATTTGAATCGAATGAAGGGTTTTTTTGCCTTTATCAGAAATTCCTTCTTCTCCCCACCTCACCAATCACAATTCAACTCAGTTCAATTCAATAAACATCCATTCAATAAATATTTATTTCACTCCCATTATATGCCAAGCACTGTACCTATAATACTTGCAATTGTTGTAGGTTTATTTTTTAATAACATTATAGGACAAACTCCCCCACCCCCATCCCAGGGTCTCACACATTTGTAGACTCTTAGAGGAAGAAGGAAACTTGGAAGTCACCCTGCCCAGTCCCTCATCACTCAGCCTCTCAGATGTAGAATTTAGAGCAAAGAAGATGCAGGAAGTTGGTCTAATCAATACACTGCTGGTCAAGGATATCTATTCTTAGATGATTAACTGTAAAGGTTTGGGGGGGGGGCATCAGAAAAAGGGAAGGATAATTTCAGAGACTTTTAGAGGTCCTGAATGATGTTCAAGGGCTCATGGGGGGTCCAAATTAAATAGTGAACTCCCAAAACTCTGTGGATATGGTTCAAGATGCTAAGAAAAGACCTTAGAATGATCCTAACTTCACCTGGAAGTCTCTACAAGACAGCAAACCATCCTCTAAAATCCTCTGGTTTGGATCGGTAGCCCTGAGTTAGTCCCAGAGTCTTTTAGGATTTGATAGTCTGGACAGAGGGATGCCAAAAGCATGATAGCACCTCAAGCAGTGACAGTCAACAGTCAACAAGCCTACTATGTGTCAGGCAGCACACTACAGTACTTGGAGTATTGGGGTACAGGCAACACTGAACTAAAGGTCAGAGGATCCAGGTTCGAAACCTTCCTGTCTACTTCCTAGCCATACTGACCTTAGGTAACATTCTACCTCTCTCCAATCTCAGTTTCCTTTACCTGTAAAACAGGAAGGATATTATCTAACCTCTACCTTTTCAGGTATTTTGAAAATGAAGTAAGGCAACAGAGAGAAAGGATTTTGAAAACCATAAAGGAAGTTACAAACATAAGCTGTTATTCTTAACATTTCTGAGATCAAGTAATAAATAACTCTTATGTTGAAAAAGGAGAGGGAGAGAGTTGAAGGAAGCTACTCAGGATCTCAGGCTGCTGGGTAGCCCTAGGTGGCAGAGTGGGCCAGAAGGTAGAAAGACCTCAGCCTTAGACACTTATTAATTATGTGACCCTGGGTAAGTTATATAACTGCTATCTGCCTCAGTTTTCTCATCTGTAAAATGGGAGTGATAAGTTGTCATGAGGATAAAATGGGATATTTGCAAAGCCCTTAGCACAGTGCCTGGCACATAGTAGGCACCTAATAAATACTTATTAAATCTAAATCCTAACATGATAGGGATTCAGTAGTAACCTCTGTGCTGAACAGCAGGGCTGAGGGAACCTTGTCAGGGGTTGCTAGATAACTTGATGGGGATAAGAAGCCATTTATCATCTACATATTCCACTTTTCCCAGTTCTTTTGCTGATCTGGTTCTTCCAGCTTGATTTCTTTAAATCTATCAGGATTTTTCAGAGTCCTCTTGTTCACTCACCCCTCCTCACTCCTACCCCAGAATTTTAAGCCTTGAGCCAATGGATAACTCAAGGGATGGGCAAATACTTGCTGCAAATGGGTGGAACTCTCACATGCTCAGTCTCTAAACCTATTTAACTTTATTCAGCAAACATTCTGCCTATAAAACTACTCTGTGGTTAAAAAAAAAAAGATGAAATAGACATTATCCCCACCCTCACTGAGGCAGCCAGGCAGTGAGTAATCTCAGATAACTCAGGTAGCTGAGAGATTCTGGTTAAGTCACTGATCTTCTGTCTGCCTTAGTTATCTCAGCTATAAAGCAGGGATCATAACAACACCCACCTTCTAGGGCTGTTGTAAGGATAACGTGAGATATTATTTGTAAAGTGCTTAGCACAGTGCTTGGCACATAGCAGACAATGTATACTTCTTTCTCCCTTCTTTCCTTCCTTCTTCCCTCCCCTTCTTTCTTCATTCTTTTCTTCCTTCCATCCTTTCTTCTTCCCTTTCTTGCTTAAAATTTATAAACCTAATTTGAGTTTTAAGGATTTGGAAACAAATTTTCACAGTGAAGGTCCTTATTTTTTTCTGTCCTCTCTACTGTCAGGCAGATCATCAGCTCTAATCAGCATTATCCTTAGAGATATATCCAGGCATCTTACAGAACAGTGTCGTAGAAAATGACAAAGCTGAAAGACAATTGATTTGTGTTCTGGCCCCAATCCATCACTAACAAGCTATTTGGCTTTGGGAAGATATTTGCTTTCCTTAGCCTCCATTTCCTTCTTTGTCGAATGAGATGTTTGATGGTCTGTAAGGTCCTTTCATGTTCCAATATTCTATCTGTTCGTGTAATTGGAGAAGGGAAGGCTGAGGTAGCTCTGACTCATCTGGAGGGAGATGACTGAATGTGGAGAAAAAGGGAAAAGAATAAGCATTTATAGAACTCCTACTATGTGTCAGGTACTTTACAAATCTATCTTATTCAGGCCTCACAACAACCATAGCAGTCTGGAAGGCAGAAACTACTATTATCCCTATTTTACAGTAGGGAAGACTGAGGCACACAGAGCTTACATGACTTGCCCATGATTATACAGCTAATATCTGATGCTGGTTTTGAACTTAGGTTTTTCTGACTCTAGGTCCAGCACTCTATCCATTGATAGCTGTCTAAGAGAGGGAGGGAGGGTCATGGATAAAGAAGTAGACACAGAGTTAGGAAGACAGGTCCCTTTGTGTGACCCAAGACAAGATTCTCTTGTACTCAATTTTCTCATCTGGAAAATGGGAAAAATAATAGCTCCTACTTCACAAGGTTGCTGTAAGGGTCAAACAAGATTTTATACACACAGATATATGTATATTGATATTTATATACATACACATAATACATATGTATTTATTACATATATGCATGCAATTATATGCATATATTTCTATTATATAATGACAATTACATGCATGCATTTATATTATATATAATGATTTGCAAATTTTAAAGCAAACGTTCGCTAACTGTATCCTTAAATCTTACAATATTATATACATTATCACAGAACTCAAAGTACTTCACAGGAAATGATGGGAAGAACAAGCCAACACTGTTAGCCATGCCCCTGGGCTCTGAGGAGCCCCCCCCTCCAGTGGGAGCCAAGAAGGAGTTGTGGGCCCCTGATCACTTAGAGCATCAGAGGCTCATCTGGAAGCTTTATCCCTACACAATCTTATCCCCCTGCCTCTAGGCCCACCCTCTTTTTTTTGGACAATGGCCAGTAATCATAAGCTTCAGGATTTCAAAGCCTACCTTTGATTGCTTACTGTCTGTGTAAAGTCACTTCTCGTAACACTGAGCCTCAGTTTCCTCATCCATAAAATGAGAGAAGGGGACTAGATGCCCAGGGAGATAGAACTACAATACAAATTGCTGATGCTGCCAAGTCCTAACTCTTCTGGGTGATTTGGAGATAACTGACACATCAAAAAGACTAAGAGTCTAGCTCTGAGTTATAGCCAGAATGCACCTCAGAGATGATCTAGAATCTCCCTTCCCCCCTCTTTTTCTAGGTGGGTTAGTGGAACCCAGAAAAGTAAAATGATTTACCCAAGGTCACATAGATAACTAGTGGCATAGGTTAGGACTCCAGCTCAAGGATCTAAACACTAAAACTTTCCTTGAATCACAAAGCTGTTTTACTACTAGTTCCAAGAAGATTTAACTACTGGTCTGAAAAGCAAGAGGGGGAAAAAAAAGACTCTGAAGGAGATCTATCTTGTTCCAAGACTCACAACCAAGGGAGAACATTTGACCTCCGTCAATTAACTGAAAAGGGCTTGTTTTTCTTCTCTGGCAGCAATATTTCTTGTTCCAGTTGACCAGGGGGCTTGTAAGGACTATGAAGAAGGGGCCTTGGGTTTACCTTTCCATTGTTTCTTCCTGTTTGCCCCCTCTGCGGGTCACAGTGACCTCTCTTTGGCATAAAGGCAGAAAATTTTCCCAGTTGCTGCTAGCACCCATTTCAATTAAGCCATATGGAGTTTCCACTATCCTGTAGACAGGAGATTTCTCTGTAATTTACTGAAACTGGTTGGGAGGTGGGGAGTGGGAGGAAAGGAGGCAGGGAGGATGAGCATCTTGACTATTTTTATAAGCAGTAAAGGGTTAACAACATCATAGGATTATCAGTCTGGAACTGGGAGTAGCCTAGTGAGTCAACTAGTCTCATTTTGCACATGAGAAAACTGAGGCTCAGGAAGGTGAAGTGATTCACCTGAAGTAACACAGGTGGGACATACCATAGCCAAGATTCAAACCTGGGTCCTCTGACTGCCAAGTTCAGGGTTCTCCCTGCTGAAGAGAAAGGATAGCTATAGGAATGAAGGGACCCAGAGAGTTCTTTATAGATTATCTTTTCACAAAGGTTATGTCTCATTCATTCTTCATCACATGGGGAAAGAGTGAAGGAAAGAAGAGAGGGTAAAAGTCAAATATAGTTGTCATCTATTCACTAGACACCTGGATGCCCCTTACCTGGACAGAGGAGGAGCCAAAGACTACGCCAAGGTATAATAACAATAGGATAGAATAATATAAGGATAATAGCATGTCCCAGAACCATTTCTTTCTAGTCCATTGAAAAAGATAAGAATGAGAAAACAGTAATAACAGCAACAGTAACAGTTGCTAATCTTTATACAGCACCTTAAGGTGCATAAAACATATTAAATATATTATCTCATTTGAGCCTCCCAACCTTCCTATGAGATACCTGCCGCTATTATCCCCATTTTACAGATGAGGAATCTAAAACGGAGAATAGCTCTTAGCCTAAAAAAAAGTAATAGAAATAACAATAATGACAGCTGGCATTTCTGTCACACTTTCCAATTTACAAAGCCCTTGACTTCCATTATTAGCTCATCTAAGCCTTCCAAACCACCCTGTCAGGTAGGTATTGCCTCACGGGTTTCATCTCTGCTTTTAAAACCTCATCTTAGTAGAGTCATCAAATGTCAAAAGAAAGGAAGGAAGGAAGGAAGGAAGGAAGGAAGGAAGGAAGGAAGGAAGGAAGGAAGGAAGGAAATAGACTTTTTGAAATTATCTTGCCTCATTTTTTACAGATGGAGAAACTGAGGCCCAGGAAAGGGAAATGATTTGCCCAGGGTCTCTTGCCAGATGATTGGAGGCAGTTAATATTAAAAGCCAAGTTTCCCAACTCCTAACTCAGGGCCCTCTTCAGTCTCTCAGAATACAATCTACCTGAGCCCACAGATGCCCCCTGAGCACAGTCCCAGACATCCCTTCCCTCCTGTAAGAACCTGTATCTCCCCAGCTTTGGTAACGCTAAAAACAGCTGACTCCTGAGACAGGTGCATCGCCCCCAGCAAGTCCTCGCTCTCTATTTCTGTGCCAGATCTTCTTTGCAGTTGAGAGAGATTTTACAAAGCATCTCACCCTGTCAGGAGGATGCCGGGAGGCCCAGCTCTGTTCCTCTCCACTCCTCGCCTCTCCACTCCTTTCTTCCCTGCGCCCTTGGTGATGTCTGATGGCTGGCGCTGTAGGCAGTATTTATAACCCTCTGCGCACGCACCCCTGCCTCTCTCTCCCGTCTGCAAACCTTAATGAGTCATACACAAAGAATGCCCTGGAAACGTTCAGGGAGCGTTCTGGAAGCTGGCAGCTGGAGTCAAGGCAGGCTGCGGCGGGAGAAGTGGCAGCAGGGGGCACCTGCGCTCTGTGGATGGAGGAGGAAAAGGACTGCAGCTTCCCAGGGACAGCTCCTGACCTGCAGCCAGGCAGTGAAGGACGCGGGGGGGGGGGGAGAGAGAGCGTCGTGGCATCACTCGTCTGTGCGCAAGGGCAGAGAGAGGCAGAAAGGACAAGATTTAGGGGAGCAGGGATTCGTGCAAAAGTTGGGAAAGTGACCCCCGCCCCCAGAAGGGAGGCATCATTCTTAAAACAGTATATACATTGTATACCCCCCAGTCTTTCATCCCGAAGAGCGCATTTTCCGAGAGCCTGTGCCAGGAGGATTGGTTTTGTTTTTCATTCTAGAGACAATGGGGGAAACTACTGAAGATCTTTGAGTCACGGAATGACGCGGTCAGACCTATGCTTCAGGAATGTTAATTTGGTAGCTGTTTAGAGAAAGGTCTGGAAGAAAAGAAAGCCTAGGGAAATCAATCAGGTGGCCCCATCAGGAGCCCAGATGAAGCAGACGGAAGGGAGGTGGGCTTGTGATGGAGAGAAGGGGTTGCCTCTCCTCCCTCATCCCAGCGCTGGGGCTCACATGCAGTTGTGAAGAGATCTGAAATCCCCTAACTATATACCACCACTCATGGCCCGATTCCCCAGGCTAAATCATGCAGTAAAAATGATTCTTCACCAGGAGAACGCAGTACACAGTAACAGAAATATTGTTCTAAGAATAACTTTGAAATACATTCTGAGTAGCATGCTCAAATCAACTGCAAAGAACGTATGGAGGAAAATGCTAGGAGCAAGGAGAAAAAATAAGTGAACATCGGACACCAAAAGAAAACTAGGAAGCCCAGAAAAACTGGGTAGCTTTGAAAATAATGTGTAGGGGCAGCTAGATGATGCAGTGAATACAGCACCCCACTTGGAGTCAGGAGTTCAAATTCCCCCTCAGAGGTTTTTGATCCCTAGCAAGTCACTGGTCCTTGATTGCCTCAAAATAAAAAGTGGTGTGGGATTTTTTACATAGTTTTGAAAAACAAAATAAGCAGTGGGAAATGAAAATTCACAGCTCTATACTGAATCTTTTTGTTGTGCTATGTACATGGAAATGTTCTCTGTTTTGTATTTAAGTTCAAAATGGATATTAAAAATTGTTTAAATGATTCTTCACGTTGAACCTATTACCCATTATCCCATTTCAATGGGAAAAGGTCAGAATGAGGGGGGGGGTCAGGGTTCTCTACAGATCTGAGGAGTCAGAGTGAGAGAGGCAGCTATGGGGCCATAGAGAGAACACTGGGTTTGAAGTCAGAGGCTTTAAGCATGAATCCCAGCTCTGGAGGTGGTCAGGGGTCCAGTCATATGCCCTCTTTGGGTCTGTTTTTCAGATGTAAAAGGGAGAAAATGAAACCTACCTTATGGAGTTGTGAGGCTCAAATATGATTATATATGTATAACACTTTGCTAATTACTAAGTTCATATCAGTTTTTATTATTCTGTCCAATCTTAGTAGGAAGCTGGTAACTGTGCTTCATTGTTCAGAAATGCCAGGAAACTCTTCCGAATCCAGGACCTAAATTGAGACCTTTTCGTGGGAAAGCAAATAGTCTAGAAGGGCATTAGCTGGTAAATGTGATCTAGTTCCAAAGAGATGGTCCTGGAGAAATGGTAGAGAAATCTCCTGTAGAAATATTGAAGAGCCATTTTGTTCAGGATCATAGATCTAGAGTTAGAAGGGAGGCCATGTAGTTCAACATCTTTATTTTATAGGTGGGGAAACTAAAGCACAGAGAGATGAAGTGATATGGTCACATAAGGATCAGAACTGCTAGGATGAATTAGCGTGAGCAGTGTTTTGAAAAGGCTCCATGATGAAGCTGAAGGATATACTTGTCTGGGGTCTTTGATGAGCTGGTAATGTTAAGGTCATTCCTTGGGCCTTCTTGTCCAGGATAATACAACTAGTAAGTATCAAAAGTGGTATTCAAACCCAGGTCTTCTTGCCTGTAAGACCCATACACTATCTGCCATACTATACCACCAGTCATCTCAGGTTCTATAACTTAAGGGAGCCCTTATCTCTTCATCTGGACCTAGGAAATAATGCCACCTTTTCTGCTTTACCTTCTGTGGTTGTGAGGGTAAAACAAGATAATAAAAATAAAAATATTTTTAAAAACATAAGCTCACCCTACAAATATGTCTGTAAACTTTTTCATAATTGTAACAATAATAATAAAAAATTCATTGGGCATCCTTGGGATTCAAACCATCATGAGAGGGCTTCAAACAGAGAGAGACTGAGAAGGTTGAAGAGAAAGTTTCTTTTCAGATGGGGGTTGGATTAGATGGTAATGAAGGAGTTACTGGAAATCCTGCATATCTTCCCATAAGAAATCTGACTCACCCCACCGAGTAGGGCCCCTGGTGCATGGAATGGCCAAGCTGGAAAGAAACAAGTTATGTACCGGCAACATTAGACTTTCAGTTGTTAATGATTACTCTTTAACAATTACTGTTCTTGTTTTTTTGGCAAGGGAAAATGAGGGTAGGGGAAGGAAAATATCTCAGAGAAAGCTGATAACAAATGTTCTTTACTATTTTTATTATCTGTTGGTTTGCTTGGAAATGATCTAACCAAAATATGGTTAAATTATTATTTCTATGTACATAACATACACTTCTTTATATTTGGGTCTAATCTTTTTTCCTGAGTTCCAATCTTGTCTTCAAATGCCTGTTACATATCTCTGGTGGATGTCCCATTGGCATCTCAAACCTTGCATGTCTAAAACAAAATTCATTATACATCTCTTTGCCCATCCCCCCCAAAAAAGTATCCCTCTTCCAAAATTCCATTTGTTGTTCCACCTAGGTAGGGAGGTATCACAATGGATAGAGCCCAGGATTTGGGAGTCAGGAAGACCTGAGTTCGAAACCTGCCTCAGACACTAGTTGGGTGATGCTGGGCAAGTCACTTAACCATTCTGTGACTCAGTTTCCTCAGTTGTAAAATGGGCATAATAATAGAACTGATCACAGCGGTATGAGAGTCAAATAATCTGTGTTGTGTTTTACAAACTCTAAAGCACCATATAAGTCATAATATAAATAATAATTATTATTATTTGTATTGAGAATATCACTTTCCTTTTAATCACCAGGCAAAGTTATACTTAACTCTTTCCTCTCCATCACCACCCATACCCCATCAGTTACTTAGTCTTATCCATTCCACCTACATATTATTTATTATCTTCTCTCTCTTCATGAACCCACCACCTTGCCCTCATCACCTCTTCCTGGTTTATTGGAATAGGTTCCTGATTGGTTTCTCTTCTTCCAGTATTTCTCTCCTGTAATCTGTTCTTTGAAACTGCCAAAGTGATCATCCAAATATAGGTCTGACCACTTCATTCCCCTACTCAGAAATCTGCAGTATATTTATTGACAATAGGATAAAATGAAAGTCCTAAGTCTAGCATTTAAAGACTTCCACCACATGGCTCTCACTCATCCTTCTAGACTAAGTGGATCGAATAGCTGCTCCCCAAGTGTAACAAGTCCCCTCCTCCCTCAGTGCATCTGCACTTGAAATATACCGACTCTTTATTTGCATCTTTTGGAATCCCTGGTTTGGTTCAAAGTTCAGGTCAGATACCACCCTAGACAGAGCCAACCTTTCCTGATTCTTTCACTCCTTAATGCTGCCCCTCCTAAAACCACTTGCATTTACTTCTCTTGATACAGTAGAAAGAACAGGGCCCTAGGAGCCCAAAGGCCTTGGTTCATATCTTGCTTCTGTCACTTACTAGCTGTGTGACTCCAGGTGAGTCACTTAACCTCTCTGGGCCTCAGTTTCCTCAAATTGCAAAATACCTCTGAGGTATCCTCCAGTCTAATTCTCTGATCCTATGTTCTGTGTCTGTGTTGCAAATACTTCCCCACACCCACAATGTTAGTCTCTTCGGGGTAGGGACTGTAATATAGAGAATACTATCTATAGTATGTATCTACCTTATAGGACTGATGTTTGTTTTGCATCACTCTGATTTAGCCTAGTTCCTGGCACACAGAACATTGTTTAGTATTGTAAAGACATTCAACTTTGAAAGATTTCCTAATTGTGATTAACACAATGATCAGCCATAATTCCAAAGGACTCATGATGAAAGACACTAGGATGCAGATTGAAGCATATTTATATTTGATTTCTTTTCTTCTCTTTCTTTTTTTGGATATGACTAAGATAGGATTTCTTCTTGCATGACTATACATACATACATACATATATATACATACATATTTGTAACAGGTTTTGTTTTTCTTAGTGGGTAGAGGAGGAAGAGAAAGGAGACAGAGAATTCAGAAGTGAAAATAAAATAGAATTTAAAAAGAAATCTTTGTTGACTCAAAGTAAAAGGAAGATTTTTGGTCTTTTCTTTACCATTATCAATAAATAAAAAATCCTACTAAGGTATAAGATTCAAGGTTTAGCCTACATCTCATAAGATATACCTAAGGAGTCTGAAAATGCTCTCCAAAGTCAATGACTAATGCTTAATATTGTATGTACATACATTAAAAACATACTGAATATGAGAGACAGCTCAAGTGGGGAGATCTCCCAATGAGAGGGAAAATAGATTCATGAAATCTTATTTTAGGTGAAAAAATTGATATGGCAGGAAGGGAGAAGGGGTTAGAAATAGGACTGGCAAGCAGAAACCCATCTCACCGCCTCAGCATTCTTGAACACTCTGCCTTCTCCTTTCAGACAAACCTGCTGTATAGAAATGGTCTGATATCAGCCTTGTACATCTTAGTACGAATAAGTTCAAGTTCCATATGACACTTTTCAAAAGTATTTACATTTCAGAAAAACCTGGTAAAATAGAAGGGAACTAGATTCTTTGATGCATAGTAGTTGTGTCATCAACTGAAGCTCTCTGTACATCAGTTTTCTTATCTGTAATATGGGGATAATACTATTCATAGTAAATATCCCCCTTATAGGATTGATGTATGATCAAAGGAGATAAATTATGTGAATCACTTTGTAAAACTGAAAGTTTTATATAAATCCCAATTATTATTGCTGTGGTATAGAAGGATCACAAAAGTGTAGAAATGGAAGGGAGTATCTATCATTCAGTCCAGCCTCCTCATTTTAAAGATTAAAAAAACTGAGTGCCAGAGAGCTGAAGGGATTTACCAAGGTCATAAAGTAGTAAGTAGTACAGATTGGGTTTGAACTCAGACTGTCTGACTCCCTCATTAGAGGAATGTCAGGCACCAGCCTAGGAATTAGGAGTGATATTTTTGAGTCAGAGGGCTTTTCATGCCTTGAAGCAGCAGGTAGGCACCCATTCATTTTGCATTTCTGGGAGTGATAGGCTGCTTGTGCTTGGGCTCCAGCCCTAAGACCATGTCTCTAGAAGTCACTCAGTTTCTCCATAGGCCTGTGGTCACATGGTCACATGAAGCTCAGACTGGGAGGAGCTTGCCCAAGAAGGAGAGAGAGAAGAGAGAGAGAGAGAGAGAGAGAGAGAGAGAGAGAGAGAGAGAGAGATAGAGAGCACGAGCAGACTGAGAGCAGGCAGAGCAGAGAGAGAGAAGCAAGCTGTGAGTGGGCAGAGGAAGGAATTTGTCTAGGGGAACTTGTTTTGGTGGGAAGATATGACAGAAAGGTTTAACATGTCGTCACTCCCTGAATTAGTGATATGAACCCTGCTAAATCTTACCTCCTGGTATTCTGATGATGTCCCAAATAAATATTTTGGTTTTGCCTGTAAGGAAGAGGGTTTATTATATTTTTAAAATTTACCCTGGAAACACACGTGCATATTCATAGTGGTTGCTATGGGTATTGTATTGGCATTACAGCCCGGGTGAGAAAATATTCTTTTGTTGCAAGCACATGCAAACCTAACCCTGGGATTCCTTTAACAAAAGCTATCTCAGAGGTTCCTGGCCCAAGGATTCTTTCCCTGATGCCAGATCCCCGAGGACCATGCTCTGGCAACCCTTCTATCTTGTTCTCTCCCAATTGTCTGGTATCAACTGAGCTATCTCTGCTGACTCCCTGAATTTTCCTATCCATAGATCACTGGTACATTTTTTCAAGACACCTTGCATATTCCTCTGAAGTCCCTAGATTCCCTAATTAGCATCCTTGACATTCTTTTCCTGGTCCCTTATCCATTTAAGCTCTAACACCATCCTCACTAGTTTGCAGGTTCCCTAAGAACACTTGCCCACTTTGTTAAGGATTACACTAAATTTTACCATTTGGCTAAGAGATGGCTGGCATGCAGGAATTCGTTCAAGGCAACTCCACCTTGTGCTCTGACACTTCAGGGTCCCAGAACCCCTAAACTGCATTACAAGTGCTTATGCCAGTTGAATGTTTCTTCATACAAAGGGGAGAGGGAGAGAAAGCAACATGTTTCTATAATGTCTTTGATTGGGCAGACTGAATTAGGTGCCAGAGAAATGGAAGTTACCTTCTTACTAACCTCCTATGACAGTGAGGATACTAGCAAAGTTATCAACTCATAAAAACTTCTAAAATTTAAATACCTCCTGGAAAGGCACCTCCATGATTTCCACCCCTAGGAGTACCATGAAAGAGAAAGAGATGGAAGTAAACAGACCAACTAAGAAATGTTGGTGGGCAGATATGTATACAAAAGTCAGGATTACCGATGACTGATGACAATTGTCCAGGTTTCTTAACCTATCTTTTGTTCTTGCCTTTAGCTTTGTTTGCATGCCAGTCAAACACCTTAACAGTGTGGCTAAGCTCTGCACCCTAGCCTTCTGTCTATACTTTGGGGTTTTTTGGTTCAACTAGGTCTCCCAAATAAGGTTTGGGGATGTGGAATTCAACCAGGAATTTTAACAGAAACTATGAAGAGTTTTCTAATCCCAAATCAGATAGTTGTCTGAGACCATGGACCTGGAATCAGCACTAAACAAAGCAGGTCAAAAGACTACTTAATCTTAGCCTGGGGGCACTTAATCCATGCCTTTCTCCCCCATATACCCCAGATAATAATCTCTGAGAGGGTAGACTGGCACTCTTTTAAAACCTAGAAGAGATTATGAGGCACTATACAAAACTAGGACAGCCAACTGAAGCTCTCCTTTTTTCTTTCTAGCCACTGCACTTTAATTAATTATCTGGGATATGGGGAGAGAGATGAATTAAATTTATCCTTTTTAAGTATAGATACTAGTTGTTGTTCATCCTTTGTTTTTGAGACATCCTTTATGATATTTTGACTTGCAAATGAACTGGATTTAAATGAGACAGAATTGCACAGAGTCATGTCTCTGTTCCAGAGACATCCAAGGCCAAAACAAATCTCAATATGATTGGCAATGACCCAGGATGTAGTGGATAACCTTGGCATTCTCAATCTCTGACTAAACTAAGCATTCCACAGAGCCTGCTTCAGGTACCTTCATGGTTGTGGGAACAAAGTGTTCTCATCCACACATTCTGATAAGGGCATTCTTCACATCCTTGGGAAGACACCACCTCCCCCCAATTCACCTACAAGTTTGAGGCTCATCAGTTACCCTTAATGTAGTTTAATCTATGTGCAATGGTAGTTTTACTAGGGTGTGGCCTCTTCTTGGAGCCATGGGTGAGATTGGGTGACAGGTGGACCGAGTACCATGGTGGATGAGCAACCCTAAAAAGTGCCTAGCAAGGCCTCACACCAGAGGTACTAGTCTTCGCTGAACACCCATACACCCCTTAGATGCTAGTAGCCTGAATATGGAGTGGTATGCTTCAGGAGCACATAGGTCCACTTGTCAATTTGCTGTTCACCACCATGAAGAAGAAAGTCCAGGACTTCCCAACCATTCAAGATCCAGATACTACTACAGACTCACGCCTTTCCCTACCCCTGATCAAAGAAGAGCCCCACCTTCAGGAGCACTGAAGGACTGAAGTGAGCCTCTAAAAAGAAGGCAGCTTGTCCAAAAACCTCTCACAAAGAAACCTGGTGAGACCCTGCAACAATGCTCCCCCACCCCAATGTCTCAATTTATTTTATTCAGTAGTTTCTAAAGATATCTAAAAACAAAGTCTGATTGTTAATAACAATTATTTGGATACAAATTGCTCCCTTTTTATTTATAAATATTCAGGGTCAGGATCCTCCCTGGTAAACATTCTTTCTAAGTTTCCCATTATCTGCAGGTTCCCCCAGGATCAAGCACATGAGCATGGACACAAGACTAAGATAGAAAATATGACCTTGGAAGAGAGATAGGGAGGCCTGGCCTATCTTGTTGAAAAATGGGAAAATGGATGAGCATAGGAGGAAGAAAGCAATCGGTACTCATCTATGTAAAACCTGGTGGTTTTACCTGTGGTCCCTGAATAACGGAGACACTTAAGAAACAACTGAGTTAAGGAAAAGTTTGGATTAAAAGTTAGGAGTGGAAAGAAAGCCAACAGCATCATTGACAATTCCCAGCCCAAAAAATTAGGAGTGGGAAATTGACAATGGTTCATCAAAACACTGCATCTAAGGAGACCGAGGAGTCCCTCTCCTGGCTGGTTTCTTATCCAGCATTACTGGAAGAATGAGCTGCTTCATGTTAAATGACTTTACTTTTTTTTTTTCAATGACTTTTCCAGCTATCTAAGACCAAGAAAAGTTGGCTGGCGGATATGTATACAAAAGGCAGGACTGTAGATGATGGACAACAATTGCCTAAGTGTTTATCTCTCTTTAAACTCCCTAACTTAAAAAAAAAAAAAAACTTTCCCCATTATTTTTTATGGAAAGAAACCTTTCAGTGAAATCACATTTTGCTGCTTCTTTAAATAATATAATGAAAATAATTTAACTCTTTCTTTTTTAACTTTTCAGGGTCATTTTGGACATCAATCACTATAATAATCATTGATTTTTTTTTTAAAGTAGCCTCATAAATATGTATTCTCATTGGAGTGGGTATTTTCTTTCTTCATATTACAACTCCCTCAGATATTCTCATTCTGTGATTCTTATACATACTTTCTTGTGTTAGGCAGCTCAAAGAGACCTGTTGCTGGATATATAGATATATGTGTATGTATGTGTATGTATATATACACATACATATTTATACACACACATATATCATAAAGACAAGAAAGACAAAGACAATAGGAAGAGGATGATCTTGCCATCTTAGCTCAGCTTTTGTGTTTTCTCAGATTCATTTTCATGACAGTACCACAAGGATTTTGTGGGGCCTGAGGAAAACTTCAACGACTAAGACTCAAACATCCCTTTGTAATTCATTACAAGGGAGCCCCCTAAATGATTTGAGGGTGGTACCAGTGGGTCAAAGGAACTGAAAAGAGTTAAGTTGGACTTTTTAACCTTAAGTCAGAGAGAGTCTCTGTACAGAGATATTAATTCTGTTAGCAGGAGGAAGTGATTCAAAGATAGTCTAAATACCTAAAGACTCTACTGTTCCAAAATAAAATAAAAATAAGCCCTAGTTCTTGATGGCAGACTCTGGGAGCCAACAATTTCTACTCTTCATAGGAGGAAAGCACCTAGCTTTTCTTTTATTTTTCTGGTCTAATGACTGGATTAGGAGGGTCCTTGCATTTCTAAACAAGCTGAAGCAGGCTCTGGGGATTAAACTAAAAAGAAGATTAAAGAGCAGACTCCCCTTACAAACAAGAAAGCTTCTCAGCTGAGATTTTCTGTCTAGGAGAGAAAAAGAGAATGAGGGAGTGGCAGAGACATGGCACTCAACAGGGGACCATGAGGTACAACATGATGAACAGATAAAAGCTCAACAGAGAGCAATTGACCATGAGGACCAGGCACATCATGAGTTGCACAATGTTATTGACCTTTCAGCTACTTGGAGACTTTTTTTGTTTATTCCTGGTATCTCATTGCATTCAAGAGAGTTGTTTTTTCTATAACTGGACCCTAAGTTAGTTAAGTGCTGCTCTATGCAACTTTTGGAAATTTTGGCACTTTTCCTCATGCAGTCCACAGAAATCTACCATTTGTAGAAGCTTAGTGCTAGCAGGAATTGCTAAAATAAAGAGTTAAGAAATGCGAGGTCAAGAGAGACCAGCCAAGATGGTGCAGCAGAGGGAAGCCATGCAGACCAATTATCCCTCACGACTACTCCACAGACGTCTAGAAAAGGCACCAAATTAAGTTATGATAGAGAAATGCAAGGAAAAAATCAAAATACATCATTTTTCTAGGCCAGGGCTGCATGAGAAGACAAACAGAGGTTTTGGACAATAAGGATAGGGTTTAGTGAGGAGAGAATCACACAGAATCTTCTAGCATAGGGACTAAACTGGGGCCTGCGGCCTGGGGCCATATACTTGAAAAAGAAGAGGTTCTGGATCCAATGTGGAGTGGCCTGATGCTGGGTAAGGAGCAGAGATCAGTGCCAAACAGCAGCTGTTACTTATATTCAAAAACTGGGTCATGGGCCCAGGGCAAACTGAGGAGAAAAATCTGTGTGTAGGAATGGTCATACAGGACAGGTAGTAGTTGTGGTTGTAAGCTTGGGAGATGACATAAGTGGCCCCTCAGAGCCCTCATATCATTGGAGATCACAGAAGAAGTCAAATAACACAAGAAGGCCTGGGAATGATTTTGTTGTGATGATCTTTAAAGAAAGGAGAAATAAAGATAAAAATATACCTTTCAAATCTTGGCTGGCCTCTCAATGAGACCATTGCATTTCTTAATTTAACTCTTTTTTTTAAAATTAATTTATTTTTTTTATTTATTTAACTTTTAACATTCATTTTCACAAAATTTTGGGTTCCAAATTTTCTCCCCTTTTGTCCCCTCCCCCCACCCCAAAACTCCGAGCGTTCTAATTGCCCCTGTCTGCCAATCTGCCCTCTCTTCTATCATCCCTCTCTGCCCTTGTCTCCATCCTATATCCCTTTACCTTTATTTCTTATTTCCTAGTCGCAAGAACAGTACTCGACAGTTGTTCCTAAAACTTTGAGTTCCAACTTCTCTTCCTCCCTCCCTCCCCACTCCTTCCCTTTGGAGGGCAAGCAATTCAATATAGGCCAAATCTGTGTAGTTTTGCAAATGACTTCCATAATAGTAGTGTTGTGTAAGAACTAATTATATTTCCCTCCATCCTATCCTGTCCCCCATTACTTCTGTTCTCTCTTTTGATCCTGTCCCTCCCCATGAGTGTTGACCTCAAATTGCTCCCTCCTCCCCATGCTCTCCCTTCCATCATCCCCCCCACCCTGCTTATCCCCTTATCCCCCACTTTCCTGTATTGTAAGATAGGTTTTCATACCAAAATGAGTGTGCATTTTATTCCTTCCTTTAGTGGAATGTGATGAGAGTAAACTTCATGTTTTTCTCTCACCTCCCTTAATTTAACTCGTAATCCCAATAAAAATACCCATTTAAGCAAACATAAATGGAAAATAATTTTTATTTATTTTTTAAATGAATTATTTTATTTGTTTTCAGTATTTGACAATCACTTACATATATCTTAGATTTTTTTCCACTCTTTCTCCCTCATTCCCCCCTCCCTCCCCATTCCCTCCTTGAGATAGCATACAATCTTATATACGTTCTACATGTACATTCCTATTAAATGCATGTGGCATAGAAGAATTAAAATGAATGGGAGAAATCACAAAACAAAACAAAACATAATACAAAAGAAAATGATCTGTTTCTATCTGCGATCAAATTCCATAGTTCTTTTTCTGGATGTGGAAGGCATTTTGCCTCGAGTCCATTAGAAATTTTTTAAGTCCATGCATTTCAATGAAGTACTAAGTCTACCAGAAAAATTCCTCGCACACTGTGGTTGTTGCTGTGTACAAAGTTCTATTGTTTTGGGTCCTTTTACTCAGCATCAGCTCATATAAGTCTTTTCAGGCTTCTCTGAAGTCTTCCTGTTCATCATTTCTCATAGCACAATAGTATTCCATTACATTCATATACCACAACTTGTTCAGCCATTCCCCAATTGATGGGCATCTCCTAGATTTCCAGTTTTTGACCGTCACAAAGTGAGCTGCTATAAATATTTTTGTACATGTGGGACTTTTTCCATTTTTATGATCTATTTGAGATACAGCCCCAGAAGCAATATGGCTAGATCAAAGGGTATGCACATTTTTTTAGTCCTTTGGGCATAGTTCCAAATTGCTTGTCAGAATGGTTGGATCAGCTCACAGCTCCACCAACAATGAATTAGTGTTACAACTCTCCCACATCTTCTCAAACATTTATTATCTTCCTGTTTTGTCATATTAGTTAATCTGATAGATGTGATATGGTACCTCAGAGTTGTTTTGATTTGCATCTCTCTAATCAATAGTGATTTAGAGATTTCTTTCATGTGATTATAGATAACTTTAATTTCTTCCTCTGAAAATTCCCTATTCATTTCCTTTGACCATTTATCAATTGGAGAATGACTTGTATTCTTGTACATTTGACTCAGTTCTCTATATATTTTAGAAATGAGACTTTTATCACAGACATTAGTTGCAAAAATTCTTTCCCATTTTTCTGCGTCCCTCCTAATCTTGGTTGCATTGGGTTTCTTTGTGCAAAAACTTTTCAACTTAATGTAATCAAAATTATCCATTTTGTACTTCATAATGTTCTCTATCTCTTGTTGGGTCATAAATTTCTTCATTTTCCATAAATCTGACAAATACACTATTCCTTGCTCTCCTAATTTGTTCATAGTATCAATCTTTATACCTAGATCATGTATCCATTTGGACTTTATTCTTGTGCACAGTGTCAGGCATTGGTCTATACACAGTTTCTGCCACACTGCTATCCAGTTTTCCCAGCAATTTTTGTCAAACAGTGAGTTCTTCTCCCAAAAGTTGAGGTCCTTAGGTTATCAAACAGTAGATTGCTACATTCATTAATTACTGTGTCTTGAGTACTTAATATATTCCACTGGTCTACTCCTCTGTTTCCTAGCCAGTTCCAAGTGGTTTTGCTGATTGCTGCTTTTATAACACAATTTGAGATCTGGTAGGGCTAGGCTACCTTCTCTAGCATTTCTTTTCATTAGTTCCCTTGATATTTTGGACCTTTTGTTCTTCCAGATGAATTTTGATATTATTTTTTCTAGCGCTAGAAAATAATAATCTGGTAGTTTGATTGGTATGGCACTGAATAAGTAAATTAATTTAGGTAGAATTGTCATTTTTATTATATTAGCTTGACCTACTCACGAGCAACTGAAGTTTTTCCACTTACTTAGATCTGATTTTATTTGTGCGAAAAGTGTTTTGTAATTGTGTTCATATAGTCCCTGGGGTTTGTTCTGGCAGGTAGACTCCCAGATATTTTATAGTGTCTACCATAGTCTTAAATGGGAATTCTCTTTCTATCTCTTGCTGTTGGGCTTTGTTAGTAATACATAGAAATGCAGATGATTTATGTGGGTTTGTTTTGTAACCTGGAACTTTGCCAAAGTTATTTGTTATTTCAAGTAGTTTTTTACTTGATTCTCTGGGATTCTCTAAGTATATCATCACATCATCTGCAAAGAAGCATATACTCTAAATAAAGTTTCTCTCCCAACCCCTGAAGACTATTTTCCAAGTGGCACAGTTTGTGGCTGTTAAACTTTGGAAACCAAAAGATTGCTAGAGTTGTGCAGAAGGACACTGAAGGGCTACATGAAGCAAAAAGGAGAAGGAGGAAGAGAAGGAGGAAGAGAAAAAAGGGAAAGGGGAAAGAGAAATAGAAGAAGAGGAAGAGAAGGGGAGGAGGAAGAAGAAGGGGGAAAAGAGGAAGAAGAAGAAAAAGAAGGAGAAGAAGAAGAAGGAGTAGAAGGAGGAGAAGGAGAAGAAGGATAAGAAGGAGGTAAAGGAGAAGGAGGAGGAGGAGCATGAGAAAAAGGAGGAGGAGGAGGAGAAAAGGGAGAAGAAGAAAGGAGGGGAGGAAGAGGAGAAAGGAAGGAGAAAAAGAACATATTGGGTAGAAGGGAGAAGCTTGGGGGAAATTATACAATCAATTAGGTTGTGCAAGTCAAAGTTCATGCACACAAGGACAAAAAGGTAGAGGGTTGGGCAACACTTGAAACTGATCAAAGGAAAGAAGAATGCACACATACATATAGTTGGGAACAGAAACACCTTTGGTTCAATAGGAAACAGGAAGGAGAGGAGAGAAGGGGAAAAGGAAGATAAGAGGCTTGGTATATTTAGGGAAGCATTAGTCCTAAGCAAAATAAGTTCATGAAGAGGAGTTAAGAGCAAACAAAGAAGGGGAAAGAACCTTAGATCAGGATCTAGGCCAGGGAAACAAAAGAGGAACAAGAGAGCAGAAACAAACTGGCAATCCAAAAATTTTAAAAGATTTTACACAAACAAAACTAATGCAGCTAAAATTAGAAGGGAAGCAGGTAACTGGGATTGTTTTGTTTTGGTTTTTTTTGCAAAAACATTTCTCTGATTAAGGTCTTGTTTCCAATATATTGGCTAAATGAACTGATTCAAATTTGTAGTAATAAGAGACATTCTTCAATTGATAAATGGTTGAAGGACATGAACAGGCAGTTTTCAGAGGAAGATATCTAGACTATCAATAGCCATTGCTTGATTATGCACATTTGTTACAAAGGGTTTGTTTATTTGTTTGTTTCCAATTGAGGGAGAAGTGACATATAAAAAAAATAGAAAAATTACTCCAAATCACTAATAACTAGAGAAGTGAAAATTAAAACTCTTTTGAGAATCCACCTCACTTCCATCAGATTGGCAAAACTGACAAAAAATGAAAACAATAAGTATGGGAGGAAATGCAGAAAAATAGGTATATTAAATGCACTATTGGTGTAGTTATAAATTGTTCCAGCCATTTTGGAAAACAATTAGGAACTATGTCCTAAAAGTTATTGTATTGTGCATACCCTTTGGCCCAGAAATGCAACTGCTATGTCTGAGGAAAAGGATGCATAAGTACAAAAATATATCAGCTCTTTATGTGGTAGCAAAGAAGTGGAAACCCAGGAGGTGCCCACCAACTGAGCAATAGCTAAACAAAGTATGGTATGTAGATGTATTGAAAAACTATTGTGCTGTAGGAAATGAGGAAGATGGTTTCAAAGAAACTTGGGAAAACTGGAATGGATTGATACAGAGAAAAATTTATTCAAAAACTGCAAAGTTGTCTTAACAATTTTGAAAGACTGAAGAACTCTGATCAATGCAATCACCAACCAGAATTTCAGAGGGCCCATGATGAAACACCTACTGACAGGTAATAGAATTAGGGTACAGACTAGGACAGAACATATGTTTTCTGGATGTGATCAGTATAGGAACTAATTTTGTTTGATTAAGCATATTTGTTACAAGGGTTTGGTTTGGTTTGGTTTTCCAATAGAAAGGGAAGCGAGATAGAGAAGAAACATTTTTCTTAATTGAAAAATAATAAAGCAAAATTAAAAGAAAAAGAAATGCAAGATTATGATAGAGAAGGATCTGGGAAACTTTAAAAAAAGAAGAAAAAAAGACAACCTTTAATCATCTTTCAACCATCTGCGTGTTGATGAGTGCCTGAAATTTTTTTAACCCACCATGACTTCCTCCAAACACCCAAAAAGCTCAGAGCCCTTCTTTCTCCCACTTCCGCCAGCTGAGGTGAGTTCAGGGAATATCTGCTCATTTTAATGTAGTTTAAACCAAACATCATTAAGATGGCAGATCTACTGAGAGGAAATGCTTTCAAAAGTAAAATGCAAATGATTTTTTGCTTATTCTCAGTTTAAAATGATGTGTGTCACTGTTCACATCCAAATCTGTTCTGAGGAAACTCTTGGGAAAATAGCTTAAAGCTGCCTGGATCGTATTTTCATGGGAGACCCTGGCAGCTGGAGCCATCTCCCTTTTAGTTTAGCCCCATTCAGAAATTCACATTACATGTTTGCAAGCAAAAGACAATCAGCATTGTCCATGATGAGTTTTCAGTGTTTTACCCCATGAAAATATTTAACACTCAACCACTGAACACCTAAACCTCTTTCTTTCTTGTCTAGGGTCCTTCTCATTCAATTCTGGAGGAGTGGAATATTTTGTCATTTGGTAAGGGGAAGGAAAGGTTACCACTTCAACTAAAGTCTATAAACTAGATAGATTTTACTGGTTACAAAGGATCAGTGACTCAGCTTAGTGAGTTATAGTTTCGTGTATGTAGCTGATCTCGACAGGTAAAATAAAGAGGCACTGCAGAGCAAACTAGACATAGAGTAAGGGAAAGAGTCTCACCTTTTACTTTTACATAGGGACAAAGAGCATGAAAGAAGTCCCTTCATTTTGTAGAGGAGTAGAGGCTGGAACAGAGGCATAATACTGGAAGTAGGTTTTCTTTTTCTTTTTTTTCTCTTTTTAAATTTTAAACAAGAAGTTTTTTTAAACTGCAAGATGTTTGACTTAAAGGGAAAACTATCTAGGATCAATTTCTTTATAGTAATTTATCCCTACTGAGAGACAGAGATTGCCCTACATGTAACAACTATATACAAAAAGTTATAAAATTGTCCTTGGTTTTACAATGATAAAAGAAAAACATTGAAATTATCCAATCAAACAAGGTATGCAAGAATTTTTTGTGTGAGGTTTTTTTTGTTGTTGTTATTAAACAGTGAGAGCAAAATAACTTACTGGAATATAAAGATCAAAGTTGAATGAGCATGCCACTAATGGAGAAAAGGGATATTTTCACAGAACCAGTTTGTTTTTTCCCTTCCCCATGTCCCTTTGACATAGATCAAAACACACCATTGGCCATTTAGTTTAAAAAAACACGCATTATGCCTGTGCACATACACCAGTTACTTTATGTACTATAAAGGAATGGGGGAAGGGAAGCAAAGAGAGAAAACTATACGGCAGTACTCAGGCTGTGGATGAACCAAATCTTGGTTTTCTAATTGTGAATGTATTGTTTTCCTTGGGAGCACAGTTCTGGAGTACAGCTGTAGATTTTCTTTTTAGTAAGCGCCTCCTGCCTGTTGCTGGAATACATCAACTGTATCTTCATCCTCCATTTCCAACTGTGCAAGTGTTTCATTGATTGGTTGCCCTTCAAATCAGATTCTGATCTGCCTCATTGACAAACCCTGTCGTTCACAATAGGCTTTCATTAGTTTACTAAATGGTATGTGCCTCTTAATCTTAAATTGCACCATCGAACCATCTTGCCCTGCCACCTTCAAATTAATGTGGTCTTTGTTTTCAATCTTGACTCCTTCCCTAGGCTTCTCGCCTGCCATGGCGAGTCCGGGGGTCTCCTCAGCAGCCGCTTCACAAAAGAGGCACCAGGACGGTCAGCTCCAAGGGAACAGGGCGGGGTGGGAGGACGTGGGGAGAGAGAAGCAGCAGCGGCAGGAGCAGGAGGACGAGGAGGACGAGGACGAGGAGGAAGACGTAGTAGGTTTTATTTTTCAAAAAAGGAGACCTTTCTTAATTTTTTTCCTTAGGAGTCTGGGATTTAACTTATAATTATGCCAAACATTTGAACACTCATAAAGGATGCTTCCAAGTTACCACGGTCGTTTGAAACATACTCAACAGTCCCCAAGATGCACAATCTCATTTTTATGTGACATTTTGTTACAATTGTGCTAAAAACACGAGCCTTTGCTCCAGAGAACAGCTTGGAATCATTAAAAAGCTCTGTACCATTTCCCAACTACAATCCAGCCTGGTCTCTTTCTTCTCCTAAATTCTGGGCTTAACCCACTCCCCATGTACAGTGCCTGCCCCAGATATTGATGATGCAACGTTAGCCTGGCCATCCGATTGCATGTCATAGTGCAGAGTTTAAACAATAGGTATATTTTATCCATTTAGTTTTTCTGAATGAATTCTCAAGCTAATTTCCTACCAATGAGATCTATGCAAAAGTAGATGGACTGACTGACTTGTAATAGTTGGATGAAAGTTTGTCAGGTACATTGCAAAGGTAGAGAAACATCTCATTCAGTTACAGGTTACATCAGATGGCCTAAGATCATAGATCTTAGATCTAGAGTGGTCATTTTACAGATGACCCATCAAAGTTAAGAGATTTGTTCATGGTCAGATAGGCAGGCAGTAAGCTGCAGAGCCAAGGTTTATGTCAAGCTCTCCAAGTTCAGGGCTGTTTCCACCATACTACCCTGTCTCAGACTGGCAACTAGGTGGTGCAGGAGATAGAGTACCAGGCCTGGAGTCAGGAAGTCTTGAATTCAGAGTCAGCCTCAGTCACCTATTAGTTGTGTGACCCTGGGCAAGTCACTTAATCCTGTTTGCCTCAGTTTCCTCATCTGACAAAGTGAGTTGGAGAAAGAAATAACAAACCATCTCAGTATCTTTGCCAAGAAAATCCCAAATGGGGTCACCAGAGTCGGACATGACTGAAACAACTGGACAACAACAGCAATCCTGTCTCTGAGGTCCCTTCCAACTCTGGGATCCTGTGAGAATAATCATGGATCTCACAGAGGAGGTCTTGTGATATGTCAGGGCTTGATGCAATTAGCATAATACCATTTGCAAACAAGGGAATCTGGAGGTTCCCACCATATAGAAAGAATCCCTTTCTTGGATTTAGGCCTCAAACAAGACATCCTTCAAGACAGGGATGGATGCACATGGTGGAAATGCATCACCCCCTCTTATGCCTCATCTGATGTGAAGAGTCAGATAGTCCCTGACCAAAGTTGTCTCTGTGGTTTCATTTGTAGAGAAAGTTTGGATCTGGACAGAAGGTCATTGGTGACCCTTCCCAGAATCCCAGAATTGGAAAGGCCTCAGTGGACATCTAGCCCAATCTGTTCCCAACAAGGACCCCATCTTCACAACTGCCCTAACAAGGGACTATCCAGGCTCTACCTGAAATCCTCCAGGGATGGGGAGCTTACTGTCCCCTCAGGCAACCCAGCATGATGTGGGGCAGCTCTCAGTATTGAGTGTTTTTTTTTTTTTACCAACATCAAGACACCCACCTCTCTGCAACTCTACCCATTGCTCCTGATTCTACCCCCTTTCCCATACAGAGCAAATGTAATCCCCTTCCTCATCATGGCTCTTCAAATAATCCAAGGTAGCTATCATGTCTCTCCTAAGTCTTGTCTTCACCAAGCTAAGCAAAGTAATGGCCGACATTTTAGTAGTACTTTAAAATCTGCAAAGGGCTTTCCATATATTATCTCATTTAATCCTTACAATAACTCTTAGAATTAAGGGCTATGTTGCTATTTGTTGTTCAGTTGTTGTTTTTCAGTCAAGTCTGACTCTTCATGACCCCTTTTGAGGTTTTCTTGGCAAAGATAGTGGAGTGGTTTTCCATTTCCTTCTCCAGATCATTTTACAGAAGAGAAAACTAAGGGAAGTGACTCACCCAGAGTCACACCACCAATAAGTGTCTAAGGCTAGATTTGAACTCAGGAAGATGAGTCTTCCTGATTCCAAGTCCACTGCTCTATCCACTGCACCACCCAGCTGTTCTCCTTAAGGGCTACAGTTATTAATATCTCCATCTAGAGATAAAGAAATTGAGAAGTCCTGAGAAAGGAGGGGAAGAGGGCAAAACCAGGCAGTAAATGTTTTGATATGTATTTTTCATTGTCTTTGTTCACATGTCTATGTCTATGTTCAGTGGTAGGATTTGAATTCAGATTTTCCTGACTCTGGGTCAGTACTCTAATTTTATTTCAACAGTTTCTCATTTGGTGCAATCCGAAGGTCTTTTATTGATTAGGTTTCTGTCTCCTGGGAACTCTTTAACTTATCAAAGGTCTTCCTAAACTATGGCTCCCCAAATCGAACACAACCTTTCAGATGTGATCAGATTGGGGGCAGAATATGGTAAGAAATATAGTATCACCATCCTAGGATGAATTCTGTTTATTTCAACTCAATAAAGGGGAAAGGAAGGGAATAACCTTTTATATAGTGCCTACTATGTGTCAGGTCCTGTGCTAAGCACTTTGAAAATATGCTACCCACTCCTGGAGAAAGAAGTGATGGTGTCTAAAAACAGATTGAAACAGACTTTTTAAAAACTTTCTTTATTAGTTTTGTTTTTTTGGTCTGTGTTTTCTTTTCAAAATGGCTAATATGGAAATATTTTGCATAACCACACATGTATAATCTATATCAAATTGCTTGCCCTCTCACGTAGAGGGGATGGAAGGGAAGGAAAGAATTTGGAACTCAAAATTTAAAAAAAAAATGTTAAAAATTTTAGTTTACTTATAATTGAGAAAAAATATAAATGTAAAAAAATATATAGAATCTTGTTTGATCCTCACAACAACCCTGTGAGGTAGGTGTTGTTCTTTTGCATGGAAAGGGTCAATGGAGACAAGAGAAATCCTGCTCCATCTTTTATTAAAAAACAAACAACAGAAAACGACAACACAAAAAATGCTTCTCTCACTCAGTCTTGCTGTTCCAAGCACCTCCTTCTAAAAATGTTTTCAGGCTTTAGTTGGTTGCAAAAGATAGAAGAGACATTAACTAGCTGAAAGTAGGTAGGTACTCAGTGGATAGAGGAAGACATGAGTTCAAATGTGACCTCTGACAACTTACTAGCTGTATAATTCCAGACAAGTCATTTAACCTCTGTGTGTCTTTGTTTCCTCATTCTGTAAAATAAGGATAATAATAACATTTACTACATTCCAGGGTTGTTGTAAGGATCAAATGAAATAATAGTTGTAAAGCACTTTGCACAGTGCCTGACATATAGTATGTGTTTAATAAATGTTTTTTTTCTTCCTTCTTTTAGATCTGACTTTCCTAACCTGTAAAATGGGGATGTAGCTATAGTCCCTGTAACATTAGGCTAAAGCAATATAACTTAGGAACACACAAATGTCAGCTACCATAATCATTATTATGTATTAATATGCTTTTGTCACTAAAAGCTTTAACATATTACCTGAGGCAAGAATTAGAAATCTATCTTATCAAGACTTCAGATTGTCTTCAATTTCCAATTCAGAGAGAGCTATTACAAGACAAGAAGCTTGATTTTATGAATAAGTATTTTAAGATTATTCTGGGCTGAGCCAGGACGACAGAATACAGACAGCAACCCAGCTAAATTCTCCCAACATCCCTCTCTAAATGACTTTCAAATCCACCTTTGGAGTGGCAAAGTCAACAAAAAGTCAGAGTGAGTGAGACATTTTCCCAGTCTAAGACAATCTAGGAAAGAAAGATCTCTAACTCCAAGGTGGAAGCCAGCCCAGAGTGCAGCAGGAGGACCAGCAGTTGCCATGACCAGGGTAGGAGCAGCAGCAGGTCTCAGCCCAGAGCTGGGACAGGGGTTGGACAATAGGGCAGAAAGAGATTCCAGGGGAGCCTTTGCTGGCACTGGGAACAACTGGCACTGATTAGTAGCTCTGTGCCTGCATGCAGTTCTGGGTCACAGTTCTGGAGCAGAAGGGAATGCTTGTGGTCTGTCACAAGGAAGAAGGGACCCTGGTCACAGTTCTTAAAAATAAACAAATATGATAAACCAAGCCATATCCCTCTGTTTGGCATATAAAGTTCTTCACAATTCAGCTCCTTCCTATTCCTCCAAAGTTCTTACATATCACTGTCCTGCACACACTGTACAATCTTGTCCTACTGTCCTGCTTCTCATTCCTCATACACAATACTCCCCTTCCCATCTCTGTGCCTTTGCAAAGGCTGTTGCCTATGCCTAGAATGGACATAGAAGGACTTAAAAAATGCTTATGAGTGGATTGATTCCAGGAGTGAAAGCTCACCTAACCAATTAAGATGAAGCAGCCTTGGGCCAGGCCTCCTATCCTATCCATTTATTCATCAGAATATCAGGGTCTACTTAGCTAGAGTGCACCCTGTCCCTACTACCACATTGTTGTCGCTCAGTCATGTCTAACTCTTCAAGACTCTGTTTGGGGTTTTTCTTGGTAAAGATGCTGGAATGGTTTGCGGCTTCCTTCTCTAGCTCATTTTACAGATGTGGAAACTGAGGCAAGCAAGGTTAAGTGACTTGTCCAAGGTCACACAACTCATAAATGTCTGAGGCTAGATTTGAACTCAGGAAAATGATTTTTCCTGACTCCAGGACAGGCACTTTATGCACTGCGTCACCTAGAGACCCATATACCCTACCACCATACACACATCTTTCCACTCCTGCTCTCACTCCAGGAACAGCAATGAAATTAATGCCACCTTTATTAATGAATGGGAGGATGCAATAATCAATTGTCCTATGACCCCACTCAAACTCCCTCCAACTGCCCAGACCAAAATTCCCTAACTCCCACTGTTCTGTAGTTTTTGTATCCCCTTCTTAAGAATGGAAGCTCCTGAGGAAATGTTATGTCCTAGTGAATGGCTGGCGTATTTGATGTGCTTGATAAATGCTTTGTCATTCATTCATGCCTTCATTTATCCATTCTCATTTCTGCTAGCTGAGAGATATGTCACATCTCCTCCCCCTCAGTTTCTCAGGACTGAAATTTGTCTTCTGCCCCTCCCTTCTGATGCCTCCTCTCCTCCTTTCTGATTGCACCCACTTCTCATGCCACCAATAGCCAAAGACCTGGCAACTCCTGGTGTCAGGAGGGGTCAAAACTAGAGAGAGATCTAGGAGCGGCATTTGGAGAACTCCAACCCTCCTTTACCTGAACCTTGTTGGAAGAAACATATACTGATATCTAGATAAAGATATATGTCTGTATCTGTATCCAACACCTACTCTATTTTATGCCATGGAAATGTTAGACTCATTTGTTTTTCTTAGCAATAATCAGTAAGTCAACAAGCATTTATGAAGTTTTCACTATATTCCCGGCACTGTGCCATGCCCTGGGAATACAAAAAGAAAGACAATCCCTGACCTCAAGGAGCTTATATTCTAATGGGGGAAGATATAACATCAAATGGATCTGAAAAAGGTAGGGGAAAAGATGAGGGAATGATGAGAAAGTTGTGTGAACCAAACTGACCCCATCTTTTTTTTTGGAGGGGGGAGGTGAGGCAATCGGAGTTAAGTGACTTGCCTAAGGTCACACAGCTAGTAAGTGTCCAGTGTCTAAGTCTGAATTTGAACTCAGGGCCTCGTAACTCCAGGGTTGGTGTTCTATTCACTGTGCCACCTAGCTGCCACTAAAACTGACTCTATCTTGTGATTCAATTCTAGACCTAGCTTAATTCTCTTTCTATTCAATTATGGGAATTGTGAGAAAATTTCATCACATTGTTTGAACCTGTCCCCAAGTGTGTGTTGGTCCTTTGTTGCCGAAGAAGACCATGCCATCAGAGAAATAATGACATGACTTGAACTTGACTTTGTTTTTGAGTGAGAGAGGGCTGTGCAGGTCACCAGCCTCACTTCTCCTCCAGAGCCATCTGAATCCAGTGACCAGATATTCATCAGGATGACTGGAGATGACCCAGGATGACTGGAGATAGCCAAGGATGAGGCAATTGGGGTTAAGTGACTTGCCCAAGGTCACCCAGCTAGTGAGTATCAAGTGTCTGAGGTGAGATTTGAACTCAGGTCCTCCAGATTCCTGCACTGGTGCTCTATCCACTGCACCACCTATCCCCGAATAGTTGGGAAGTTGAACCGCCTCTACCTGCTACTTAGAGACCTTTAAGGACCTAGGTTATGCTGATCAGAAACACAGTCAGATCTGAAGACTGGACAAATAGTTTTCTCACAGTTATACATCTTGAGCAACCTATGTGTCTTCTCTGAAAACTGGCCCTGTACTAGAACACTTGAGTGAGAGGGGATACCTCTTTTTCTGATTTCAGGGAATTTGCTTATCCTCTTCTTACTTAGAAAGCCCCTAGTCTTTCCTCCAATTAGAAATCAGATGATCTAATCCTGTATCTTGGTTTTTATATCTTGTTGATTATTTTCTTTTAATGCATAAAAATCTATCTCCTCCTGTATTTGCGGTCCTTTGACAATCTGAGGACACCTGGTCCTGATTTGTTATGTAATTGGCTTGCATTACTTTATAAATCGATATGCTAGGAAGCTTGAACCTTTGTTTCCTCTGTTATTTCAGATTTCACCTACCACAGGGAGAAGATACTAATGCAGTGGCCTAGAGAAATCTAGAAAGTCAGGATCAGAGTCTGGAGAAGAGTGAAGGAGTGAATATCACTAGGCTGAACACTTCCCCAAAATGGAGGTTCTGGAAGGAATTCACCAATTGGAGAAGGAGTCCATATAAGCAGAAAGATCTTCTGGGATAAGAAGGTTTCAGAGAAAGAGGCATGATGGAGAAGTATGGGGAATAAATAACCTTACCGCTAGTCATTAAAATATTTAGAGTAACATAACCAAAAGAAACAAAAAACAGCATTCTGGCCATAACAAAATAGCCCACTGAGGCCTGTGCAATGGCAAGGAAGAGATAAAACAAATTGGGTGTTTCTTTTACAGCACAAAAAGTAAGTGATAGATCGTTGAGGTAAAAGATGTGTGTTGAAAGTCCAGGCCAGAAGAAATCAAAAGAAATAGGTGGTGATCTATTATACTGTTATTTTGTCCTTTGTTCTCAGAGGACCAATGACATCAGGGTGACGTCTTGACTTGTGAGAGAATTGGATTTAAGCGAAGCAGAGCTGCACAAAGTCACAGCCTCACTCTCTCTTCCAGTCATCAAAGTCCAGTGGCAGGACATAGGATGACCTATGGATGCAGTGGATGACCTTGGTGTCTTTAATAGCTGACCAAGCTCTAAGCACTCCACAGAGCCTGCTCCAGCTGCTTTCACAGCTGTAGGAACAGATTGTTCCCATATACCTATTTCACCAGAGGCAGTCTTCACGTGTTATGCATAGACATTCTATTATACTAAAAACTGTAGAGAGACTGAATGTAAACAGGAGACATCATAATTACCTCCACCTTCAATATTTGTATATAGAACAACATCTTACTCCTGGGGTGGTCTGTGGAGGAGCTTTAGCTTAGGAGGATACTTTTCCACCTCCTCTTGCCCGGGAATAGGCTCGATGCCACTCCCCAGCCATCTTCTCATCCTGCTGCCCACTCTCCAGCCATCAGCTTCATTTTCCTTCTTAGATTTCATGCCTGGTTCTTTCATCTCTGACAGGTGGGCTTTTACCTTGTCTTGCCTGTAGTTAGACCTCCGTGTCTCTCGCACTCATCTCCTCACCAGGTTACCTTCTCTGTCCTCTCCAATCCTTTCCCACTCCCCTTTATGTGTTGTCTTCTCTCATGAGAATGTAAGTTTCTTGAAGGAGGATGTATCTTGACAGCTTATACTTGCATCCTCAGAGGTTAGTACAGTGCCTAATATATAATAAACACTTAATGAATGCTCTACCAATCTTTATATATACCTAGATATATCTGTATCTATCTATATAGATCTAGATAGACATCTATCTATATCTATGGACATCTATTTATCTCTAGATAGAGATATGGATCTATAGCTATATTTAGAGAGAGACGCTTTAGATATCTAGATATCTGTTGTTGTTCAGTCATTTCATTCATGTCCAACTCTTTGTGACCCCTTTTGGGGTTTTCTTGGCAAAGATACTAGAATGGTTTGTTATTTTCTTCTCCAGCTCATTTTATAGGTGAAGAAACTGAGGCAAACAGGGCTAAGTGACTTGCCCAGGGTCACACAGCTAGTAAGTGTTTGAGGCTAGATTTGAACTCAGGAAGAAGAGTCTTCTTGACTCCAGACCTAACTCTCTATTGTGCCACTTAGCTGCTTGCAAATATCTCTCTATTTACGTATACATGTATGTATGTATACACCTATATGTTATATATATATGTGTGTTTACATCTAGAAATAGATACAGATCCATAAATATAAATGTCTCACTATCTTTCCAGAGTATTCTGTATGCCACTAATAATAGGACATTGGGGTTTCAAACACAATTTAATAGATATGGATTCTAATATCTAATAGATATGAATTTACAAACTAGCTTAATGTCAAGTAACACCATCAACCACCAACAGCTGATCAGATGACCAGCTCAAGAACTACCTCCCAACTCACCCAATGATAGACAAAGAGAAACCTTATAACAGTCCTCTGCTCTCCCAGGATCATGAGACCAGACCACTTCCTCTTCCATAACCCAGAAAGAAAAAGGGCAAAAGAGAAGCTAGCCTAGAGACTCGTTCCGAAGAGTAAAAGGCCAAATGTGAACATTTCTAGCACTTTTCTCTCCAAGATATGATATAGTACTCTTAACCCAAAAGAAAAACATCTGGTAGTTGGTGGCAGCCTCTGAGTCAACAGAAAATTGCATGTTTCTTGTACAAAGCTTTTGTCACTTAGGAAAAATGAAAGCAGGGTAGCATGACAGTTCCACCCAGTCCTGCCTTATGTTTATTCTTAGCCTGCCTCACCCTTCACTGTATTAGCTTTCAAGGGCCTGCCAACACCTTCAGAATATCCCTGTGGTATTATCTATAGAGAGAGGAAAAGGAGAGGTTGTCTGAATACATTCCATTTCTTTCCTTCTGAGGTCAAGTATCATTGACCCACAGAACCATTCCAATCATACTAATCCAAACTTTCCTACTCTCCAATAAGTAACGACAAGATGTACCACATGACATACCTTCCCTACCATTTTCCTGGAGTTGGTGGTGTTCCTACATCATATGTTCTTGGCTGTCCAGGGTCCTGACCTTATCTACCTTGGCTTACTTTTTTTTCCCACAGTATGACCACAAGGGTTTTCTTCCCAATCTAGCATGTAATGATCTGAGTTCTGGAAACTCTGTAGGGACTCTTTCCCATTCTCTAATGGAATTCACAATTCCAAAATATTTCCTGTGATTTAGTATAAATTCCCCTTTGCATAGTTCATCCCATCTCTCTTTCCTTGTCCCATCCCCATGCAGCCCCAAACAGATGGCTCTCATTAGCAATCAGAGATAGCCATCATAGATGACTTGGCTTTGCCAAAACTTCATTATTTTGATCTGAAAGATTCCTTTGAGTAAAGGATCAGGTCTCCCAGCAGAAATATAGGCATCTTTTCTTCTAACTAAGCTCGTCATACAGAATGTCAGACCTATAGAATTCTTAAGAAAAGCACCATTAGCTAATTTTGCAAAACATAAAGCTTTAACTTACAGAATTAACAAGCTGTATTGTATATATTACATATTAGATTGTATATATTATATGCAATCTATACTTTATATATATATGTATGGGTATATATATGTATATATATTTACATACTATAGAGTAGTTTCTACTGATAGGTTATGGTATTGTAAGCCAGAGCTATCAGAAATCAGGAATACTTAGGAAAGCTATTCCAAGGGATCTTCAGGCTTAATAGAAATTGCATCTCATGAGTTATCTTTCAAGAACCATACAAGTTGTTTGCCCCCCACTTTCCTCCATCCTTGTTGCTGTTACATGATGACCTACAGGCCATTGTCCCAATTTTTTCAGTGACTCATGCTTACCTAAGTAGTAGTGTTCCTCTCCTTTCCTCTGTCATCACCCTTGGAAGATTAACATATACATTGATGAGTCCTCTAACAACCTGAACATACACTGCCCCAACTCTGATTTTCTCTTTCACCCCATTTTAGTCACACAGTACATGGTCACATCTTAAATTTCAATGTCTGTATAAATGTGCTAGATCCAAAATCTGAAACTTGGAACAGTCATCCTCTGACCACAACTTCTCATCCTCCTATGCCCCCACATTTTCATTCACTTTAAGCCCACTTTTTGCATTGTCATTGGCCATCCATATTCTCCAATCCACGTCCCTCACAACTTCCTTTTCTTCCATATCCATCTTTAAGTCTGTGGTCTAATCTTCATCTTTCACTCTCTGTTATCATAATATCCCCTGAACTTCTGCCATTCTCAATTTGTAAATCCTCATCCCTGGGTAACTCTTGATATCTCTGATTTCTGTCTTCTACCTCCAGGCTGCTGAAGTAGATGGGCAAAATCAGAAAATTAAGCCAATTTCACCCACTCCAAATCTGTGTTATGGTGTGCAATCTTGCATTTCCCATGAGCCTGCTCTCCTCTGGATTTTTTTATTATGTGCCAGTATGATGTACAATCTATGTTTAATCATGTACCTGGAAGATCACTTCATCCCTAGATCTCATACCTTGGAAGTAAGCTCTGCTCCTGGGGCCCCTCCCTCTGATTGGAGGGTGGAGGGTTCTGCCCAGAACCTCCCTTTATGAAAGGACCCCAAGTCAGCCATTTCTTCCTTTCCCCCCAGACAGCACTCCCCCATACTTTATCATTTCCTGTGCCAGATACCTTCACTCGCCCCAATTTTCAGTTTCCTTTTTTTTGTCCTCCCCATTAGAATATAAGCTTTTTAAAGGTAAGGTTATCTTTCTTTTTTGTTTATATTTTTATCCCCAGTGCTTAATATAGTACCTGGCACGTAGTAAGTGATTACTAAGTGTTTGTTGATTGACTAAGTTGGGTCATCATTGTTACTCAACAATCTTGCTCTCGTCTTTAACTCATAGCCCTATGATAAACTTCAAAACATTTACTTCACCAATGACTTGCCCTTTACTGGTCCTTCAAAGTTACCCTGTAACTATTTCATACATGTCTGGTGTATACAGTTATATGTGCATATTCACTCCCCATTTTCAATGTAAGCTTTGAGGGCAGGGACTAGTTCAACCAACTCCCTGCATTGGTAGAGCCCTACAACTAAAAATAGCTTTTAGAATTTTACATTATTACAATATGTAAAAACTACTCTTAGCTCCTGCCTATACTAGGTGTATATTGCCAGCTGGGGTGTAATTTGGTGACCCCTGAGTCCTATCACAGTACTGGGCATATAGTAGGTGCTTAATAAATACTTCCTGATTGTCTCATTGACTAATTGATACACCAGATACTTCTGGATTCTTTCCATATACTCCCTTCAGCTGTGTTCAAGCTTCTGCCCTCACCTCTCTAATGAAACTGTCTTTTCACAGATTATCAGTGACATCCTAATCAACAAATACTTTGAAAAGTCCTCTTATGAAACTTAATCCTCCTTCACAGGAAGCTAGGTGGCACAGTGGATAGGATACCAGGCCTGGAGTCAGGATGACTCATCTTCCTGAATTCAAATTCAATCTCAGATACTTACTAGCTGTGTGACCCTGAGCAAGTCATTTAACCCTGTTGGCCTCAGTTTCCTCACCTGTAAAATGATCTGGAGAAGGAAATGGCAAACCACTCCAGCTTCTTTGCCAAGAAAACCCCAAATGGGGTCATGAAGAGTCAGACATGACTGGAAACGGCTAAACAAATTCTTCTTTGCCTCTCTACACTCTTGGTCACCGTCTCTGGCTTCCCAATTCATTCCAACTTCCTTTCTTTATCCCAACCCTGTACAACCTAAAGTAAATCCAGATGGTCCTCATTAGCCAAAAGAGATGACCATCAAAAATGACTTGGCCTTGCTAAGACTTTATTATTTTAATCTGAAAGATTTATCTGAGTTCTCTCTTCCTTTGGCTTCAAAGATTCCATGCTTTCCAGTTCCTCCTGTTTCTCTACCTACTCCTTTTCTAACTCTTTCCCTGGCTCCTCAGCCTCTCCCCAATCCCTTACTGTAGGTGTTTGCCAAAGGTCTGTCCTTGGCTGTCTTTTCTTTTCTTTTCTCTTTATTACCGTCTCCTTTGGCAATCTCACTGATCCTTTAATTTGTAAGTATTTCCTCTAAGCAGATGACTCCCAAGTCTGTATGTCCAGTTCCAGACCCGCATGTCCAATGGCCTACAGGACATCTTCAGGCAGATGTCCTCTGTCAATTTCAAGTATCCAAAACTTCAGCATTAAGACTGAAGTTTCCCCACCCTGACTTAGATAGATACTATCGTTGTCTGCTCCATCCCAGCCCCAAACTTCTCCTGTCATCACTTTTCCTTTCCAGAGAGCTACTGTTCAGCTGTCTCCTCTGTTTATAAACTTGGAATTATCTTTGATTCTTCACTCTTTCCTCACATCTCATATCAAATCAGTTACCAGAGCCAATAGATTCCAGTTCCACACCATCTCCTACATTTCTACCCTCTTCTCTATCCCTACCATCACAACCCCAGTGCTAACACTTATCACTACTTTTCTGAATTATTTGTGCCACCTCCTAACAGGTCCTCCAGTCTGTCCATGCTGCTACTAGAATCCTCTTTCTCGGGCAAAGATCTGGCCATGTCATTCCTCTGTACTGAGTGAAAGTCAAACTTCTCTGCATGGCATTTAAGCATCACCAATCTACCTTTCAAGCCTTATCTCATACTAACACCTATGTCCCCAAACACATGAATCTTGTCCTCTAATAGCTGTGTGACCCTGAGAAAAACATCTAACCTCTCTCAGTCTTAGTTTTCTCATCAACAAAATGGAAATAATAATAGGACCTCTCTCATAGGGTTATTGTGAGGATCAAATGAGGTCATGGATGTAAAACACTTTGCAGACCTTAAGTCAGTTTTTAAGTGTTAGCTATTACACTCCAAGCTTCAATCTATCAAGCATTTATTACTCGCCTGCTGTTTGGCAATATGCCCTGTGCTCTCCAGGCCACACAAAGTCTGTGTTGGCCATTTTGCAGAAAATGAAGCTTTACCTTAATGAATTTACAGGCTGGATTGTAAGTTACTATTGCTCAAAATGTGCAAAATTGAACTCAATATATTTCCCCAAAAATACTCCCCCCTTCCAAGCTTCCCTATTACTATCAAGGGCACAACTATTTTCCCAAACACCCAGACTCAAAACCTAAATATAATCCTTGACCCCTCAAGATCTCTCATCCTCCATATCTAATCCATTGCCATGGTCTCTACTTTCCCTTTGTAACATTTCTGTGTCCTGTGTCCTTCTGTGTCCTCATTTCTCCTCTGACACTGACACTATCCTGGTGCAGAAAGAAAGGAAACATCTTTTAGGTGCCTGCTATGTGCTGGGCACTATCTTTTACAAATATTATCTCCTTTGATCCCTGAGTGGTAGATGTGAATATCATCCCCATTTTATGAAGAAATGGAGGCAGATAGAGATTAAATGACTGGCCAAGGATACAGTGTCTGAGGCTGGATTTGAATTCAGGTCTTCCTGACTCCAAGTCCAGAGCTCTATACACTGCACCACCTAGCTGCCCCTACTCCTCATAGCTCACAGACTCTTGCAGTAGCCTGTGGTTGGATTCCCCCATTTCTCACTCAAGTGTTTTCCCACTTCAGTCTCCCACTTAAGCTGTCGATCTTCTTCAAGTGCAGATCTGATAATGTGCTCTGCCCAATTCACTAAATTCTCCTTATTGCCTTCAGAGCCAAATATAAAATCTTCTGTTTGGTATTCAAAGTCCTTCATGACCTCTTCCCCTCACCCCACCCCCACACTTTTCTAGACTTCTTATAACTCACACCCTAACCACACACTCTTCAATCCAATAATATTGGCTTCCTTGCTGTTCCATCTCCAGACACTGGGTATTTTTACTGGCTGCCCCCAGTGCCTGGAATGCTCTCCCTCTCCATCTCTGTCTTCTGAATTCTTGACTTCCTTCAAGCCCCAGCTACAATCCCACCTTCTGCAAGAAGCCTTTCCCAATTGCCCTTAATTCTACTGCCTTCTGTCTGTTGTTGGTTTGTCGATTAGTCATGTCTGATTCTTCATGACCCTACTTGGGGTTTTCTTGGGAAGAATACTGGTTTATCATTTCCTTCTCCAGTTCATTTTATAGATGAGTAAACTGAGGCAAATAGGATTAAGTGACTTGCTCAGAGTCACACAGCTAGTTAGTGTCTGAAACTGGATTTGAATTCAGATTTTCCTGAATCCAGGCTGGGCACTCTATCCACTGGGCTATCTAGCTGTCTTTTTCTCTCCATTAATTATCTCCGATTTATTCTCTCTCTCTCTCTCTCTCTCTCTCTCTCTCTCTCTCTCTCTCTCTCTCTCTCTCTCTCTCTATATATATATATATATATATATATATATATATATATATATATATATATATATAATCTTGTTTGTATGTAGTTGTCAGTATGTTGTCTCACTGCGAGCTCCTTTAGAGCAGGGACTATCTTTTTTAATCCTCAGTGCTTAACACAGTGCTTGGCACACAGTAGGTCTTTAATAAATGCTTACTGACTACTTGCCCTCTTTTCTACACCTGTAATCTCCTCCTCCACTTCTTGGCCTGTTTAATTCTTCCCTATCCTAGTTTAAACCCTAACTTGAATACCAATCCCTCCTAAAATTTTTCTTCCCTCAGGTTGGTAAGGATCTTTCAGAAGTGGAACAGCATATCAGAGTGGGTAAGAACTGAATTGGAAGTTGGAAGACTTGGGTTTACCTCCAGCCTCTGCTACTTAAGACCTAGAGTGACTCTCTAGGCCTCTAGACTGTCTGAGACCTATATAATACATTTGTGTTACAGGGCAAATCATTTCACCTCTCTGCTCCTAAGTTTTCTCATCTCTAAAGTGAGGTGGGGAGACTAGGTGAACATTGGGGGCCCTAAAAACTCTAAATCTGCAAAGGGCCAGATCTGCAATCAGGAAGACCTGAATTCAATCTGGCCACAAACACTACTAGCTATAAGACCCACACAAGTCACTTAATCTCTGTTTGCTTCAGTTTCTTCAAATGGGGATGGGGCAGCTGGGTGGTGCAGTGGATAAAGTGCCAGGCCTAGAGTCAGGCTAAGTTCTAAGTTCAAATCTGACCTCAGATACTTTCTGCATGACCCTGGACAAGTCACTTGGTCCTGTTTGCCTCAGTTTCCTCATTTGCAGTATGAGCTAAAGAAGGAAATGGCAAACTATTCCAGTATCTTTGTCAAGAAAACCCCAAATGGGGTCATGAAGAGTCAGACATGACTGAAAGGAATGAACAACAACAAAAAATGGGGGTAAATAGTACCTACCTCCTAAGATTATTGTCAGGATCAAAGGAGATAATAATTGTGAAGCCTTTACCACAGGGCCTGGTACATAGAAAGCATTATATAAATATTAGCTATTATTATCATTAATCTTAAAGCTTCAGATAATGCTTTGTTTTGTAACTCTTTAATATACTCCAGGACAGGATCTGTGTCTTTTTTTGTTTTTGTATACAGGCAACCTAGTACCTAATAAGTACTTAATAAGGGTTTGTCCAATTGCATTGAAACTAAATTTGTGTTGAGTCTTTATTCCCTCTACTAGACTATAAGCTCCTGGAGGACAGGAGCTAGGTCTTGTCTAAACATTCCATCTTCCCCAGGGATTGGCATTGTGCTTTGCACTCATAGGTGTTATTGCTTATACTTGATGAGCTCTGGTCCAAACCCTGCCCCTCTGCCCAGGAAGAGATGGCCTCCACCTTCTTCCTTCTAAATGCTAATCAAAAACATCTGCTCATGGGCAACACCCCCCACCACCATGTCTGTAGAGCCTACATTGGAAAAGGGAGAAGGGAGAAACTTGAGACTGGGAGACCAATTGGCAGGCACTACAATGGAACAGGCAAAGGTGACAGGACCTACACTGAGGTGGTGCCAGTGTGTTTGCATGTGTTCGTCCTTCATTGCTGAAGACCATGCCATCAGAGAAATAATGACATGACTTGAATTTGACTTTGTTTTGAGTGAGAAAGGGCTGTGCATGTCACCAGCCTCACTTCTCCTCCAGAGTCATCTGAATCCAGTGACCAGATATTCATCAAGATGACTGGAGATGACCCAGAATGAGGCAACTGGGGTTGAGTGACTTGCCCAAGGTCACACAGCTAGTGAGTGTCAAGTGTCTGAGGTGAGATTTGAACTCAGATCCTCCTGATTCCTGCACTGGTGCTCTATCCATTGCACCTCCTAGCTGCCTATAGCTTGCCATATAAATTGCAAGAAGATAAGGAATAGAGATGCTGTATGATCAGTGCTTAATAAGTGTTTATGGCTCAAGTAGTTGAACTTGGCAACTGATTGGCAGAGAGAGAGAAAGAGAGAGAGAGAGAGAGAGAGAGAGAGAGAGAGACTTGAAGCAAATTCTGAGGTTGCAACCTTGGATAATTGGAAGATTATTGGAGGATAATTGGTGGTAAGCTCATCAAAAATTGGGAAGTTAGGGAGAATGGTAGTTTTGAAGAAGGAAAGAAAATGAGCCCCATTTTGAACATGGTGAGTTTGAGATGTCTATGGGATACCAAATTAGAAATGCCCAATAGGCAGTTGGTAATGAAGAAGTGAAGCACAGGAGAGAGATTAGGGCTAAATACATAGATGTGGAGGTCAGCTGTACAGAGATGATAACTGAACTCATGGGAGCTGGCAAGAATACTTCAGAGAAAGATGAAAAGCCCCATCATATAGCCTTGGGTGACACAAACTGTTAGGGGATAGGATATGGATGATGATTCAACAAAAGATATTGGAAAAGAGTGATTGGACAAGCAAGTGGAAAATCAAGAGATAAGAATAAAGAAAAACAAGAAAAAGAAGGGAGAGAAGGAGAAGAGGAAAAAGAAGATGACGATGACAGCTATGACAATGATGACAAAAAACAAAACGATGGATAAGAAATGGTGGAGATTAGGAGGGATGCTGCAGGGATGTCAAGAAGGATGAGGATTAAGAAGTTTCTAATGGTCTGGGGACAAGAATGGAGAAGAACACACTGTCCTATAAGGAAAATATTCCCTACCAAAAACACATACCTTGCCCATGTACAAACATGAGCCAATTTTTCCCATGGTCAATAGACAATGACCTCTTCATCCCATCCCACAAACCCTTTCAAGAGATCCTTATATCTAACCCCCATGCACAAGGGTTGGAGATAACCAACCTTCAAACCCATCAGGTGAACTCTATCTGCTAAGTCAAAATATTGATTCTGGAGAGTCCACCAAACTGAAAACATCTATATAACCATAGCCATCATCCCCTCAATGACACCAGGAAAGACTCAAAAGACTATGTAGGTTACAAAGACTACGTAGGTTACAAAGTTGTTCCTGACCTGCAACAGTGGAGGAATTTCCTCTATCAAGAACTCTCCATGATGAAAGTACAGGAATGGGCCAATTCCTCCCCCTAACACCCATACACACACCCATCCCAAAGGCCTTTCCTAGGGTGTTAGCCATCATAGCAAGGATTCTTCCTTTGGACCTCTTTAGTAGCCTGTTGGAGCTTATGAACTCTTCTCAGAATAATGTTGTTAAATAATTAAAGGAAATGCTAAACTTTAGCTAGAAGTTCGTGGAAATAAAGATGTAATTTTTTTATGAGCCCCCTAAAAATCTTAACCATCCTTCCCCTTCCCAGGTTAAGAATCCCTAAACCATAGAATGATAATTCACAATCATGAGTTTTGAGATTTGTAAAGCACATTCAATCCATTAACAAATATTTATGCGATGTCCCAGATAGTGTGCTGGGCATGAGGGGTTCAAGTACAAAGGATAAAACAATTCCTATTCCCAAGGAGGATATATTTCTCATAACAACCCTGTGAGTCAGTATAACTGTTTTTATCTCCTTTTGAAGATGAGGAAACAGAGGTTACATGATTTGTCCATCATTACGTAGTGAATGTCTAATATGAGATTCAAACTCCAGTCTCCTGACCGAAAGTCCAGGACTATATCCATCTATAGTCCACAAATTACTCCATGGAAGGACACAAAGGGTACTGGAAAACACTGAAACTCCTAGCCTGGGCTTTCTGATGGACTTCAGTCCATTCAATCACGAAGTTTTGGTGCAGTTCTATGACATGTACACACCCCAAGGTTCTCATCCCCCCAGCAAAAGCCTCCATGGAAAGCACTAGGCATTGCCAACCATCAAAGACCTAAGGCAGGCAACTCTCTCAACCTCATTAAATCCCCTCCTCCAACCAGAAGAAGCATCCTAAGGCATTTTAGTGGTACTCCAACATACTCACCAAAATGGCTCATTGCTGTTCCTACAAAAACTTTCTCTAACACCACTTCCAGACCACCCGTCTGGTCTTATACCACATTTTCCAGTTACCAGCCTCCTACGTGGTATTCTTTCTCATTTACAGGCATTAATTTAGTTCCTGGTTTTGGAAGAACTTTATGGTATTTCTAGGGGATGAAACCTATCTAGGTTTCATCAAGAATGAAGACCTACCAAGAACGACTGATTGAACAACGATCATAATTACCATGACATATATAGTATTTTAAGGTTTATAAAGTTCTTGACACATATTATCTACTTTGAGCCTCACCACAACCCTGGAAGGCAGGCAGCAAAGGAGTTATAATGATGGTAGTGGTGGTGAGGACTGGAACTATTTCATTGGCATTTACCATGGGTAACCTTGGCAAATTGGCAGCTGTTTTGCAACTTACCATCCTAGAGTGATGCCTAGGACCCTGATATGTTAAGCAAAGTGACCAGGTCCATCTGGGTGCTCCATTAGGATCTAGCATGGGAAACCCCTGCCTTGGATCTTTTTAGAGGGTTTGACTGCACTCCTTTTTGGTTTCTTTTGCTGCATCATCATCCTAGTCATGACAGAGCTTCGAATCCAGAGCCATGAAGCCAGTGTGTGTCAGATATTTGCGACTCCAAGTCCATTTATTTGTCTCCGGCACATAACACTGCCTAGCATGAGATGTATTCATGCCTCTGATTCACTTCAACAAAACACACATTTATTGAGTGGCTTCTGTGTAACTGGCCCAAGCTAGGCACTAGGCCCAAGAAGTGGGTTCTGACTTCAAGGAGTTTATATTTTATTTCTCCCCATTTTATAGATTAGGAAACAAAGACTCAGCAAAGTAAAGGGAGCTGTTCATGATCCTGCAGGTATTAAGTATTAGCACTAGGACTCCTACCTAGGTTTTCTTGACTCTAAGGCTGGCACTCAGGGCACTATACCTAGGCATGTCAGATGATCAGCAAGATCAACTACATCACTGGCTGAATTCACTCATAACACCCTCTGTGAGGTACTCAACCAGGACACCCTCTACATAGATGATGGATTCCATTCATAAAACATGTCCACTTGATGCTCTCCCATCACTTGCCCCATGGCCAATAACTGGATAGCATATGGGCCAGTTAGAACTCACCCATCTTTTGAAGCAGGATAGAGACAAAAGACAATTGAGGGAATGCTGGGAAAGACCTCTGTTTTTCATTGAACAAATTGTGGCTTTCCATTGGGCATCAGCAGAGCCATCCACAAGGGTGAACCATGGCTGTCTAGGCCTACACAAAAGCATAACCTCCAGGAATGATAAAGAACCATAGAATTATAGAGATCCTGGCTGATAATATCTCATAGAATCACAGAACTTGAGAACAGAAAGGGATGCCCCCGACTTTAATGCTTAAATTGGTTTGTTACCTCTACCCATTATTCCTGGTTCTTTGCTCTGGGGCCAGACAGAACAAAACTAATCCTTTCCCCCATGCAATAGCACTCCTAATACATGAATACAGTGATCACATCCTCCTGAGTCTTTTTTTCTCTGAGCTAAATATCCCCAATTCTTTCAAATGATATTTATATGAGATGGAGATGGAACTCAACTTGCAGATAAAGTCTTGCCACCGGACTCCAATGGCTCTGGGGGAAAGAGTGAGGCTGACGACTTTTGCATTGCTCTGCCTCATTTAAATCCAATTTACCTGCAAGTTAAGACGTTGCCTTCCGGATGTTGTCAGTCCTTTTCTAGAATGAAGGACTGACAGCTGCACTATGGATATGGAACTCAACGCAATTCTGCAGATGAGGTCGGATGGGGCAGACGGGAGTGGGGCTATCACCTCCTTATTCCTGGAAGTGATACTCCAGTCGTCTCCTGGCCCAGCGGCTCCAGGAAGTGTTCCACTCCCTCCTTAAAGAAAACTCCATCCTCCCAACAAACCTTGGCTCAGATGACCTCCGAGTCCCCTTCCAGCCCTGAGGTCCTAAGATTCTATAATCACACAATCTAAGCACAGCCAGAGACCTGACATTTGCTAGCAATTAGAGTTACTAGGGAGTGGGGATGGGAGGAGGGCTGGAGAGCAGGGGAGGGAAGGGAGGGAGGGGAAGGAGAGCTGAAAGAGAGTGGGCTGGGGGAAGCAGAAGAGTTTTGTGTCAGATTTCCCTGAGCCTGTCAGCTGAAAGCATCCCAGTCTGCCCCGCCCTAGGGAGTTGCTAACATTTTCTCCCACTGGGGGCAAGGTGGGTGTGAGCCACCAAAGGGGAACTCCCGGGGTGTTGTGGAAGGTGGAAGGGGAGCAGGGGCGATAGGGGGGCGGTTCCCAAGGAGGAAACGGCCACACAAATAAGTCCTGGCCGCGGCAGTTTCAAAAATACCAAGGAAGTTGATCTGGGCTCTGGCCCAAGGAGTGACGAGGCTGGGAGAGGGAGGAGAAGGAGAGGGAAGGCACGGGAAGCCTGGATCACACACTTGGAGTTTGGATGTCTAGTGGGAAAGAGGGTGACTCCTTGCTGTTGGGTGAGTGGGAAGAGATGGTTCCAGAGAACAGCTGTGTCAGCTCCAGGCCCTAGGCAGCAAATGCCAGTGGGGAGGAGTCATCGCAGGGTACAATTCTAACCTGGGGCATGAACTAAAATCCTCCAATCCCAGGCCTTTGAGGGAGCCCTGAGAGAGGTCCAGAGGCTAAGGATGAGTCCAGAAAGCTAATCCCTTCCTCACTATAGCTCTTGGGTTGAGAGGGGCACTAAGATGCTTTGTATAGTGCTCTAGTGCATCACCTGCCATCCTGTCTTGGGCCATCAAAGCTATCCCCTCTCAGGTCATTCCAGAAGCATCTGAAGTTCCCAAAGAGCCCCTTTCACCACCTTCCAACTCTGGCTCCCGACTAACAACGAGACCATGAAAGGTAAGTTCTGGGCAAAGACGGGGCCTAGGGTTAGGGAGAGCCCGTTGGGGTCAGACCTGCTAAAAGACACATTCTTCCCTGTGACTACTGGGAGAAGCTGGGGACAGGGAACACAATGGGCTGCTTTGTCTGAAAGGCTGCTGCTGGTGTCCCGGGATGGAAACATTCACGTTCAGGGCAGGAGAGGGGCGGGGGAGGTGTGTCTGCATTCTAACCATACTGGGAGATCCCCTATTCTGTGACAGCAGCAACAAGGGAGCATTTAAATAAACAGATTAACAGAAGAGCTCTTAGGCAGACAGATAGAGGGCTGGGGGAGAGATAGGAAGGTGGGGCAGAGAAAGGATGGAGAGTAGTAACCAGGGCAGAAGAGTTCCAGAGTTCAAGACACACAGGAAGTTATTTCTCTGATAAGGTTTTTGCTTTTCCACTCATCCATAGAGTCAGGATGTTAGACCAATCCTTCCCCATCACGTGTCTCTTCAACTCCCATACCCATTTTACAGATGAGCAAAGTGAGGCTTAAAGACATCCCCATGTGAGTCCTAGAGGAGCTCTAACTTCCAGTGTCAGCAACTGAAACCAAGCAGTGAGATTTGATAAGAAGAGTGGTCCCATCTGCCCCTACCCCATAACAGTGCAAAGCATATAGCCATTACTAGTCTGAGGTACAGCTCTGCCATCTGCCCCCAGGAATGATTCCCAGGAATTGGCTGCAAAGGATGGCCAGCACCTCTGCCCTCTTATTTGGCATAAAGAATTCCAGTAGCAGATTCTGTCTCTCCCCTTCCCCGCCCCCCCCCCCCCCCCCCCGCAGATGGCAGGCAGTAAAATATGGGTTGTGCATGTGTAATCATGCAACACACTGAATAAAACTTCTTCCTGCCCTGAGCCCTAAAAAAAAAAAGAATTCCAGTAGGAGGGGGCATGAAGAGAATGATGGTCCAAAGCTCCCTTGCCCTGCCTGCTCTGTCGCTGCCCTCCCCACCTTACTCCTGACTTCCTCAAATTTCTTTACAGGTCTCCCCTGTCCTCATCCTGACCCTACTCTTCCTCTCACCTACATCATTTTCTACAGTTAAGCAGCTAGGGCCAGAGCTAAGCAGGGCAACCTGCGCCAGCTGAGGAACTGAGCCCTTCACCCCAGGTCAATAGGGATTTCGTCTTAGAAGAAACTTTCTGGACTGTTTTTGGTGTTGGGACCAAGATTCAAACAGAGCCCTCTCCTCTGCTAAAGCTCTTCTGCCCACCACTTCTGACATAAGTGATAATTAGCACTGGCCTATTACATGGCCCAATCTCCCCAGTATGGGCAGAGGAGGAGAGATGCTGGAGGAATCTGGCAGTCTCAGGCAACAGAGGTCTTAGAAATCACCTGGTCCTGCCTCCTTCTCTTCTTTATTTTATATATATATATATATATATATATATATATATATATATATATATATATATATATATATATATGTATGTATATATATATATATATAATGTTTATAATAATATATAATAAATATAAGTATATATTAACCTTGGCTAAATAGCTTTGTAAAAAGGCCAGTTTGCTTCCCTATCCCCTTCGTGTCCCATTTCTTCTGTCTACACTTTTATTTATTTTTGTAGCTATTATCATTTTTATATAATGTGCACACAGTTGCTCTGCTTTCTTAATTCACCATCTCCCCATGTAAGTCTCCATATATTTCTTTGGATTCAGATTTGTAATTTCTTACTGTGCAATGACATTCCATCACAGTTGTACACTCCAACTTGTTCAGCTATTTTCCAGCTGTTAAACATCTACTATCAGCTGTTTCTAGGTTCAGAATTTTTCTTTCTTCCTTCTTTTGCTCCTTCCTTCCTTTCCTTTTTTCTTTTTTCTTTCCCTCTTTCCTTCCTTTCATCCTTTCTTCTTCCTATATTCTTTCCCTTCTTTCTTCCTTTCCTCCCTTTCTCCTTCCTCCCCCTTTTCTCTTTTCCTTTTCTCTTTCCTCCTTTCCATCGTGTCTTCCTTTCTTCACAAATGAAGCTGCTATGGAGAGTTTTATACAGATAAGAGGAATATCTTTTTCCACTTTATCCTTAGGGTATAATCCTCCCTATGCCCCTCATTTGACTGATAGAGGCAGCAGAAAAATCAGTAAATTTGTAGTGGGTGTGCATGCTGGTTCTACCACTTATCATTCATGTGACTTCAGACTAGCTAGCCTCTTCGGGCCTCAGTTTTCTTCTCTGTAAAATGAAGGAGGTTGGGTCACATGACCTCTAAGGTCCCTTCCAGCACTAAATGTATGCCCTTATTAATTCCTATTTATTTATGTAGCGCTTAAGGTTTACAAAGTACTTTCCGTATGTCCAAAAATGGGGACAGTTCAACATAAGAGGAGAGCACTATGCCATGACAAAGTATGAGGAAAGACACTTGATGACTTGCTCCTGGACACACAAGAGGTCAGTAACAGAGCTGAGCCAAGAGCTCTTCCCATTTTACTATGGGACACATTTCTTTGTGCTGGAGATCATATCATCATAACCTTGTACACCCAGAAGTCTTTATTATTTACAAAGATATTCCCACAAATTCTCACAAATTCTCATAAATCTAGAGCTGAAAGGGACTTTAGATATCCCCTAATCTAATCCCCACATTTTACAGGTGAAGAAACTGAGTTCAGAGAAATTAAGTGACTTGTCTAAGGTCAGGTGGAAAGGTAGTAAGTAGAAATCTCGGACAAAAACCCAGGTCAAGTCATCAAGTCAAATCAACAAGCATTTTTTAAGCTCCTACTATATGCCAGGTCCTATAGTGCTTTCTTCCATTGTCTCATACTCCCTCCCAAACCCTTCAAGGTATATCCCCATTTTGCAGATGAGGAAACTGAGATTTGAAGAGGGTTGATGACTTGCCAGTTAGTAGTAAGGGGTAGAACTCAGAGTTAGTTTCCGTCTCATAGAGTCCAATGCTCTGCCTAGAGCTGTATAAAATCCCACCTTTCCATTACCCTTCCTATATGGCTCCCCTTCATGATAACAAAACTGTTTTCAGTCCCAGGGGTTTCCAGGACTTGACAGTGGGGAATCCTGTCCAGCCAGCTCCATTCTATAGCTTCCTAGACACACAAATCTCAGGGCTCATTGTCAAATCTGTAAGAAAGTATTGGTTATTTATTATCTGAGGGAATCAGGAGGAACTTTAAGCTCTGATTGTGACCTTACCTCTGGCTGCTGGATCGACACATGACCATCCCTGGGATGGTGGCAAGCCTAGGTCCAACATCCTGTCAGGGTGGCTTGGGGTCTTACCAGAATTCCAGGCATAAACATCATAAGATAAAAATAATGATAGGGTGGGGAATGATGGAGGCCCTTGCTTTTAAAGACAGAGCCCCAATCTGCTGAGGTTGCACCAATATAGCCCAGCTCCAAAAAAAGGAAGCCTATAACTTAAGTCATCCTGGAATAGTGGAAAGAGTTGTGGATTTGAAATCAGAGGAGTGGGTTGCAATATCAGTTCTGCCATAGTCTGTGTGACCTTGGGTAAGTCCCTGAACTTCCTCTGGTCTCAGTCTTCATTAAAAATAGGAATGCCGAACTAAGTGACCACTAAGGTCCATTCTACCATTAAATCTATGATCTGATGAGTCTATGTTTTAAAGCAGTAGTATCAAATTCAAATAGGAATTGGGGTTACTAAACTATACATAAGATCCTGCAGTCTGCATATTGACTTAGAAAATCACATGTCAACACTATATTCTATTATGTTTTTATTTGTTTTGTTAAATATTTCCCAGTTACATTTTAATATGGTTCAGGCCCACTCAAGAGTATTGTGGGATGCAATCCATGGGTCACAAACTTAATACCTCTGTTCTAAGGTCTCTTCAAGTTCTAAATCCCACAATCCTTCACCGTTCACAGGGGTAATGAAGAAAAAAAATCCAGGCTTGGAAGATTAAGGATCATAGATCCTAGGTTTAAGGCTAGAAGAGACCTTCAAGGTCACCTAGTCCAACAACCCCTTCATTTTACAGAAAGGGAAACTGAGGAATAAATACAAATGAAGTCACTCACACATGGAGTAACTATCAAAGCCAGGGTTTGAAGTCAATCATCTGATTCTAAATCTAGCATTTTTCCTATGATATCGTTTTGCTGAATAGTGTGGTCATGAAATAATGAGGATGAGGGGGAGAAAGTTCTGGAAATAACATTTTGAACCTTTAGTAGAATCAATTAGCATACATTTATTAAATACCTACTATGTACCAGGCACTGTTGGTAAGGAATATAAACACAGGAGTGAATCAGTCTTTTCCCTCAAGGAACTCTTATTGTGTTAGGAGAGACATCTACTAAGATACTTCTCACTTGGCCAAGGATGCTTCATTAACTGCATAATCAAACCCAAGTCTTACCTTTCCTATCACGCAGTAGGTTCTTCAACAAATGACTGTTGAGTTGAATTGCATTGAATCACATCACACCCCTCTTCATCACCAAGGATGAAGAGTCTCTTCACTAAGAGCAGAACTTCGAAGTTTGGCAGAGAGACTTTGGCACTACCACTGCTGGAGATCAGAAATGCTATGGAATTCTTCCTTCAGTCATACAGTGGATAACTGGAGACAGAGCTTTAACTGGGGCAGGGCAACATGGACTTTGTACTAAGGTGCCAAATTTAGAGGTAGAAAATGGAAAAAAGAAATAGAACTTAGCACCCTGTTAGCAAGAAGAATTACTGAAAATAGGAAGTTATTAGGTGACCTGCTTCCCAGATGAACTTCTCCTCAGCTACTCCCCCCGATCTACACCTCTGCCCCTCCTCCAGGCAGCAGCAACCTCAAAGTATCCAAGGGTCTCCACTGACCAGGGTCCTCAGTGAACTGGTTTAAAAAGTTGATTGAGGGGGAATTTCATGGAACTTACCTTGGATGTGACTTGTGGTGACCTGTCACAAAAATTACTAGTTAAAGTTTTGACTCAACTGTTTTCTTGGTTTTCTGTATGTTTATTTATTGAGTCTGGGTTTGCCTATGTCACCCAGGCTAAAAGTTCAGCAGCTACTTACTAGCCTAAATACAATATTAATCAATACAGGTTTGTAGTTTTTTGGGGGGGAGGAGGCATTGTTTATTTTTACAAAAATATTTTTCAATTTCATATTTATTTTTGACAAATTTTTCTTTTTAAATTTTGAGTTCCAGATTCTCTCCCACCTCCCACCCCTCCCCCACCCACTAAGAAAGCAAGCAAATTGAGATCATGTTACATGTGAAATAATGCAAAACATTCCTATATTATCCATATCAAGAAAGAAAGAAAGAAAGAAAGAAAGAAAGAAAGAAAGAAAGAAAGAAAGAAAGAAAGAAAGAAAGAAAGGAAGGAAGGAAGGAAGGAAGGAAGGAAGGAAGGAAGGAAGGAAGGAAGGAAGGAAGGAAGGAAGGAAGGAAGGAAGGAAAGAAGGAAGGGAGGAAGGGAGGAAGAGAGAAAGAAAGGAAGAGAGAAAGAAAGGAAGAGAGAAAGAGAGAGGGAAGGAAGGAAGGAAGGAAGGAAAAGAGAGAGAAAATTATACTTCAGTTTGCACTCAGAGTTCATCAGCTCTCTCTCTGGAAGTGGGCAGCACTTTTCATCACGAGTCCTTTGGAACTGTCTTGGATCACTGTATTGATCAGAGTAGCCACATCTTTCACAGTTGATCATCATCTACAACACTGTTGTTATTGTGCACAATGATCTCCTAGTTTTTCTTAATTAACTTTGCAACAGTTCATTTAGGTCTTGCAATACTTTTTTCCTTTGTCATTTCTTATAACACAATAATATTCTATCACAATTGTATGCCACAGTTATTCAGTCATTCCCCAGTTTATGAGCCTCCTCTCAATGTCCAATTCTTTGCCACCACAAAAAAAGCTGCTATAAACTTTTTTTATGTTCAGGTCCTTTTCTTTTTTCTTTGATCCATTTGGGGTATAGACCTAGAGGTGGCATTGCTGGTATCCTGCCTGGGCTAGTTTTCCCCTCCTTAGGCAGCCTGGTAGCACTCTGCCCCTGGTGAGCTACCATATTAGTGTCATCAGCTTCAGCTCTTCTGTAACTCACAACTCCTGAACTGAAGTGATCCACCAGCCTTATCCTGGGAAACTTGGTGGCCCAGTGAATAGAGTGCTTGGCCTGGAGTCAGGAAGAGGCCTCAGACACTTACTAGCTCTATGACCCTAAGCAAGTTAACCTTGTTTACCTCAGTTTCTCATCTGTAAAATGAATTGGAGAAGGAAATGGCAAACCATTCCAGTACCTCTGCCAAGAAAACCCCAAATGGGGTCATAAAGAGTCAGACATGACTGAAACAACTGAACAATAAAGACTTATCCTCCCCCCATAGCAGGGATTACAGATATGGGCTGCCATGTTTGGCTTCACCTGTTTCCTAGTATGTTCTCTGGAAGAGCATTAGAGGTATATGCTACAAGGAAACCCTACTGGAAGAGGGCCTGCTTTGAAGTCAGAGGACATCAGAGGACCTTAGTTCAAATTCCAACTCTTGATGCTTATTATTTGTATGACCTTGGGCTGTGTCCCTGGGCCTTACTTCACTTCCTCTGCCAAAAGAGGAGATTAGACCAGGTGGTCTCTAAGGTTCTTTTCCACTCTTGGTCTACAATCCTATCATCTCTTAGGATACTAAGTACATTGGGTCACTGACCATTTGGGGATGTCTGTGCCCTAATGATTTCTGGTTTTATGTGAAATGCAGAAGTGGAGAGAGCCCCACAGTTGGAATTAGAAGACATGAATGCTAGTCCTTATTAACTCTGTGACTCTGGATGATCTATTGTACCTCATTCTCCTCATCTATTAAATAAGGGTATTGAACTAGGTGGCTTACAAGGTATCTTCTAGCTCTAAATCTATAATCCTATAACCTTCCTGAGCTTTTTTCTTCATCTGGAAAATGGTGAAGAGCTATTATTTGAATCTAGTGACATAATACTTATGAACTTTCTATGCCTCAGTTTCCTCATCTGAAAAATGAGGCAGTTGTAGTAGTTGACAAAACCACAGTTCTGAAAGTTGGGAGGCACCTCTCTGGTCATCTAATCTACCCCATACTGTAAAGAAACCCCTACTATGCCCTCCCCAACAAGTGGTGAGCCAGGCTCTTCTTGAAGAACTCCAAACCCGTTGCCTTGTTACTTTGGGTTAGCTCTGATTGTTAGGAAGATTTCCCAATACCAAACCTAAATCTGATTCTTTGCAAATCGCATTCATTTTGTATCCATTGGTAGTGAGCACTTTGTCTGGCAATGTATAAGAGCTTAATTAATATTTATTGATTAATTAATTGATCCTTGTTTCATGCTCTAGGACCAAAGGGACCAAATCTAATCAAATCTAAGAGGCCTTCTAAAGTTTCTTCCGGTTCTAATTCTCAGATCCTATGACTGATAGGTTTGAGAGCTGAACTTGATCTTAGAACAAGGAGAAACCTTAGGGATTACCTGAATTAACCCTCTTGTTTTACAAAGGAAGAAACTTGAGCCCACTTAGGTGGAATGACTTACCCAACTACTTTACCTCTGTTAAGATCGCAGTCTTTCATCACTTCCAGCATAGCAGGGGTCTCTGTGTATAGCTGAGCAGAGCTATGGACAGTCTTCTTAGCAAAGGGTCAAAGCTGGGCTTCTAATCAGGTCCCTTGACTCCAAATCTAAAACTCTTCCTACAGTCCCTCTGTAATGATCTTCTTCGAAAATGAAGGATGAACACAACAACAACAGAGGGTTATAGGAAAAGGAATCATTATAACCTCTGGGGACCCACAGGCATAACATTCCTGATGGGGTCCTGCTGTCCCCTCAGCCCGGAAATGCAAAGGTTCTTAACCTTGGGTCCACTGACTTCGATAACTGTATTTCACTATATTCAGTAAATATTTTATTTTATGCATTAAAAAGACTATTCTGTTAAGAGGTCCATAGGACTTATAGGCTGCCAAAGAAGTCTGACATTTAAATAGGTTAAGGACCCCTGTTCTTGAGAAAAGTAGAGAAATTCTGTATCCATATTTTATAGGAGATCTGAGTTAAAGTACTAATATCCTCTGACAGTATTACCAGAGGCAGGAAAGGCAGCAGTACAGAATACAGTCTTTTCCCAGGCTATAAACGCTAAATATCTGAACTGCTTTCAGTTCAATAACAACTAGTGACCTACAGAATATGTACAGTCAGATGGCAGGATTTTGGTAGATGTTTTTATTTCTTTCCCATGGTAAACAACATGGCTGGGAAGTGGGGGCAGGGGGAAGAATAGGGGTCCCTTCCAGGCTGGATGTTCTCTGAAAGGAAGTCCTGGATTTTATAAGCTTTCTGGAAAGGGCACCACCAAAGCTCCAGCTGATCCTCTGAGATTCACATTTTCTGGCAAAACCTTCCTGTGTCCCCATCCCCCCCACTCCTCTCAAACCAAATAGTGTCAAGTTATGGACTTTTTTTTTTGAGGAGAGGGCTGAGAGAAGGGAAAACCGCATGCATAAGATTCCTCATCTGTAAAACGAGGCGGTTGGTCTCTAGGGTCCTTTCCAGCTCTGAGATCCTATGTTCTTGAAGAAAACATGCACATGCACGCACACACACACACACACACACACACACACACACACACACTCACACACACACATACATACTAATAACAGAATACTCTACTTCTGGGCAGAGTGCCCAGGACAACTCTGCCAAGGCAAGTCCCTTCCAACCTGCTGCTCCCCTCTTTCCTGCCTCACCAGCCCTGACCGCCCACATATGCCATCTCTTTCCATGAAAATCCACAGCTGGCACAGCCCAGGGCACATCTGAAGGCTCCCTCCCCATAGCCCCCACATTTTCAAAACACAGATCCCTTGCTCCACAGCGATAGGGTTGGGTCAGAATCTCTTTCCATGGCTTCCTGCCTGCATGTCAGAGCCATTACTAGTGACCAAGAGGCCCTTTTGGGAGTGGGATATGACTTTATAAGCCAAGATTGCTATTTTAAAGTTCTGACCCTAATTCCCTCAGGACCTTGGACCAAAGGTCCCAAAGGAAGAGGCATCGAGTGGTTCTGTGGACATAGGCCCAGGCTGCTGTAGCTTCCAAAGGAGACTATTTTGACTCCTTTGACCATGGGAGCCCTATAGACTCAGCTGTCATGAACGCTGGGGGCTAGGTTCACACTCTGCTGCTGTCCCATGCACAAAGAGATGGTTCCCAAAGCTCTTTGTGGGGGGTGGATGAGATTTCATGGCCCTCATCATGTGTCATAAACACAGATCCCTCGAGCAAAACAAATGGGCTGAAAGGAGGCAAGAGAAAATGACATAATCCCCAGGAAAATCTACTTCATGCAGGCTGGCCATGGGGTGATTAAATTCTGCTACTGGCCTCATGAGTTGGCCCCACGCCCTGACTGGAAGGACTGTGGGCCTCCCTCTGAAAGCTCCAATTCCAGACTGCAGACCTCCAGTGTTTGTAAGGGACCAGAGGCTGCAGCAAAGATGCTTAAGGTGGCCAAGCTGTGTTCTTCGTAAATTACAGTTTCCTTAGGATCAAAGTCTTAGGGATAGAGGGGACCTTAGAGGTCACATAGCCCAACCTCTGCATTTTTACAGATGGTGAAACTGGGGCTCAAGTGATTTGCCAAAAGTCATACAGGTAGAAAGTGACAGAGCCAAGATTCAGATTCAACTTTACCATAATAGAAAGGCAGAGTATTACAGTTTAAAGAACTTCAACTGGAGTCGGAGGACTTCAATTCAATCCTTATCCTCAACATTTATTATTTGTAAGACCTAGGGCAAGTCTCTTTTCTTTGCCTCAGTTTCCCCATAGGTTAAATGTTAGAGGTTGTGCTACGTGCTCTCTAAGGTACCTTATAGTTCTGATGATCTTTAAGTCTGAGAAAAAGAGTTGTTCTTTTACTCAGAATTGTTTTGTTTTTCAACAGAAATCTGTGAGTCTAAGAGAGAGGCTAGGGAGTGTCTCTAACTTGGCAGCTCTCAGCCAAGAACAGGCAGTTGCCCTGGGTGGTGGAAGAATGGCTTAGGGCTGTCACTGGCTGCTCAGAATACTTATTATCAACACCATATATTTTTAGCACTCGATTATATTCACTTCAACTCTCTGCTGTCTGGAGTTGTTCTCTAATTTTTTCAAGCCAATAAAAGATAGGAAGAGAGGGAAAGTGGGATCAGACAGCCTCATGAAAAACCATCCCTTCTATTTATATGGAAGTTTCACACTTTATAAAGTACATTCATGCCCACCATTTTACTTGCCCCCCCCCCCATATTAGACAAAGGAGATGTTGTTATAGTTCCCATTTTACAAATGCAAAAACTGAGGCTCAGAACTTATCTTGAAAGTCATCTATTCTAACACTTTCATTTTACAGATGTGGAAGCTAGGGCAAAAAAAATGATAATTAAACCAAAAGGTTAGGCAACTAGAATAAAGTCTAACAGGTAATAAGTACTAAAGCCAAGATTAGAACTCAGATCCCAAATCCTTCATTTTAAGGAGGAGAAAACTTGAAGTGAAGTAAGTGTCTAGGTCTCACCCCTTTGTTGTTCAGTCATATCTGACTCTCTGTGACCTTTTTGGGGTTTTCTTGACAAACATACTGACTCAGATTTCCATTTCTGTCTCTAGCTCATTTTACAGACAAGAAAACAAGGCAAACAAGGTTAAGTTACTTGCCCAGGGCTACATAGCAAATCAGAGGCCAAATCTGAACTCATGAAGATGAGTCTTCCTGACTCCAGGCTCAGTACTCTATCCACCAAGACACCTAGCTGCCCTAGTACATGGCAAAGCCAAAATTTGATCCTATCCCAAGTCCTCTGATTTCAGAGCGAGCATTCCTTCCAGTGAACCAAAATGGCTAAGTGGGATACCAAGGATCCCAAAGTGAATTAATGAAAAGGGGAAAGGAACAAAACAGAGGTAAGATAGTTGATGAGAGTGAAAGGGGTATAAAACTTTGGGTGGAGGCAACAAGGATGAGACATCTGTGTCCAGAGCACCTGGTGTGGATGATGGGGGTATATGTCGGAGGCCAGGAGGCGAGAGAGGCCAGGGTGTAGTACGAAGTGAAGCAAGAAGCTTCAGGTGGAAGGATGAGATTCACCAAGGTAGAGAGAGAAGGGCAGATTCATAGACTCTGACATATACACCCATGCAAGTACTCCTAAGCACATACACACACCGAAGTTCAGAGAGAAGTTCCAAGTGAGGGCTGGGCCTGGCAGGCTGGGACTAATGAAAATCATTTTGCAATCTTAATTGCAGCGTTTTCTAACTTTAACTATAGCTATCTCCCAACTGAAATTACAGTGTTGACTACCAATAGACTCAGAGCTTTTTATTTCTTTTTTAGACAAACAGCTATTTAGAAAACCCACACTGTTAACTTGACAAAAGATCACCATCCAAATATGTTCCTTGAAGCTACAAGAAATTTCAGTTATAATTCCTTGACTCTGCCTTTTGTTGCCCCTTATGGAAACCAATGGCCCAAGAGAGACCAGAGAATGATCTAAGACCTCAGCCTTTGGTCACCAAGGGTTTAAGGATGGAGCTGGAATCAGGAAAACCTGGGTTTGAACCCTGTCTCAAACACTTATTAGCCCGGAGACTGAACAAAGCATTCAGCCTCTTTGGTCCTGAGTGTCTCATGTAAAATGAAGGGCTAGATTTGATGACCAGGTATCTTTTAGCTCCAAATCTATGATTCTGTCTAGGGCTGAGCTAGCAGGAGACGGCTTGGTTAATAGCTTCAAGCTATTTCCTGCCTTTGGGGAGCTTAAATCAATCTCATTACGAATGTTTAGAAGATGCAGAGAGAAACACCAACAAGCACTGAAATTCTCTGTCTTGCTCTTCTGAGCTAGAAACAAACAAGCATAGCATATCAAAAAGAGCCCTAGATTTGTGTGACCTTAGGCAAATCACCTTCCCCCAGTTTCCTCACCTGTAAAATGAAGGGTATTGGACTGGCTGGCCCTTTTCAGTTCTGAATCTGTGATATTAAGAAATACCCACCCTTGTTTCTGCTCCTACATTATCATTTCAATTGGATAATATGTCACTGGGACTATAGATCTCAGCCACTAGACAACCAGATTTTCCAAAAGTGTCCTTTAAAATCTGTAACAGTTAATATAATTTCCTAGATTTGAGTCTTTAGGACTAACCCTTCAGAGACTATCTCTGTAATTGGGTAACCTAAGATGTAGTTTGCTGCAATTCAAAACTAATCTTCCTATAGGGCATGAATGTTGGAAAGGAGAAGGAATATAGTATATTTTTCCAGCCAATTATATTTTTCTATAAAAAAAACTCAAGTAAAATAAACTGTAACAATTCATCTTTAATCACTAAAAATAAACATATACATAATTCAGAGCAAGATTTAAAGAAATAGAAACATAGGAATTATCTGGTAGCTTTCACACTAATCTTCAAATGTTATCCATCAGTGTCTAATCTAGCTATAGTCCTGTCTCTGAGATAAGTAAGACAAAACACTTTGAACTTTTTTGTAGAGTTAGAAGCCTTCTAAAGGAGATGATAAGTTCCAAATTTGGCTGTCACGTTGGCATTTTAGGGCTTATCACAGCAGTACAGTTATAAAAATTCTTACAAATGGATTTTTCAATCTGTAACTTTTTCACACTACTAGGTGATGCTCTGGACTCACACTATCTAAATTTTCAAGGGGAAAATACTAATAGTTCCTCTATTTACTAACTTTCTTTAATTTGCATGTCAAAAGAAGAGAATGTTAAATGAGAGTAGAATTAGAATTCAGATCCCATCCCCTTTATTTTTCCAAAGAGAAAATTGAGATGAAATGATTTAACCCTAAGCTCTCACAGCTAGTAAGTAGCAGAGACAGTGCACCACACTATGACTTTGTTGTTGTTGTTGAGTCATTTCAGTCAGATCCAATTCTCTGTGACCTCATTCTGAGGTTTTCTTGGCAAAGATACTGGATGGTTTGCCATTTTCTTCTCCAGATCATTTTACAGGTGAGGAACTGAGGCAAATAGATAAGGAACAGGCAAAGTGACTTGCCCAGAGTCACACAGCTACTAAGTGTGTAAGGCTGGATTTGAACTCAAGTCCTAATTCCAGAGCTCTCTATTCAGTGTGCCGCCTAACTTTTTGTGGTCTATGTGAAAATTAAGGATTTTCCATTTCTAGTCTGGAGGGCATTTTCCTCCACCTGAGTGGTCCTGCTCAGTTTCTTGTTCTTAAAACCCCCAATTTATATCAAATAGTGAAGACTATCCACTAACTGTTCTTGTGAACTTATCCTTGTCTTCAAACTTGCTCCCAGTTTTTAAGGGATCAGGCCTTTTTTTCTGAACATTTAAAAATATATTTGAAAAAACGTCTTTAAATGGAGTCATACAGTGATTTTTCCATAAAACAAATACTCTTAATAAATCTTTCTGAGGGACTTAACAAAAGAATAAATAAAATATGCATTTTATTTCGTTCTTGAAAACTTTTCCTTGACCCTGACCCATGTGCATTTTCTTGGGTTAAGGAGTCTTTAGCTATTTATTCCATTAGTCCAGGAGCAGCTGGGTGGTGAAGTAGATAGAGCACCAGTGCAGGAGTCAGGAGGACCTGAGTTCAAATCTCACCTCAGACACTTGACACTCACTAGCTGGGTGACCTTGGGCAAGTCCCTTAACCCCAATTGCCTCATCCTGGGTCATCTCCAGTCATCCTGATGAATATCTGGTCACTGGATTCAGATGGCTCTGGAGGAGAAGTGAGGCTGGTGACCTGTACAGCCCTCCCTCACTCAAAGCAAAGTCAAGTGCAAGTCATGTCATCATTTCTCTGATGCCATGGTCTTCTTTGCAACAAAGGACAAACATGCACCATTAGTCCAACAGAATGGTGCCATCTCATCTTGTTCATAAGTAGGTTTTTTTTTTTAAATGGAAGTGACTTCTAGGAAGAGGCAGAATGAGGTAGGAGAGATGAGCTAGTGGTCTGGTGTGGAGACCAGAACTAAATGTAGGGTTAATAGATCACTTTTATGTTGAACAGTTCTACATAGTAACCCCCAACTTCCTTCTTAGGAGGAGGGTTTCCTTACCACTTCTGGTTCTGGAGCATTAGCCAGGAATCTCATAGCTGGTAGGACAAGTGACAAGTGACACAGCTGCTGCCCCCTCCTTCCAATATTACCTACATATGCCTGGAGTTCAGCCCTGGGAGAAAATTATTTATTCTGATACTCAGCAAAGGTACAATGATATAACCAAGGTGGTTGGGTACATGAGGGGCACAAAGAAGAAGGAGCAAAAAAAAATTCCTGCCCTCATGGAACTTTCATCCATTAGGGGAGAAAAGACTGCCTCCCTCAGTTCGAATACCACCTCCCCCAGGAGGACTTTCCTGGGCTCCCCAGCTGTCAATGCCATTCTCTCTACAGGTGCCTTCCATCTACAGTTACCCCTTCCACATTGCAACTTTCCCCATCTTGGTTTTGATATATCTCAGGTCAACGTAAGAAATGAAATGGGAATTTGGGGGAGTTTTGTGGAAGACACAGATGAGATGTGAAAGCCAGAAGACAACAGACAAAAAGTTTAAAAACTCAGAAATGCATTAAAAATATGCATAGGATTGATTGTATGATGTCAGCATATTTTATCTTTCAATACCATAGTAATTCAGACTTCTTCTCTGATATAAAGGGAGGGCCAAAAAATTTTATGTAGATTTTCCAGATTGAGGAGGTACCCAGTCCTAATACCCTCGATAGGGAAGGGATAACTTAGTCTGGGTTTATCTTGTTGGTAATGATATATGGATACTGTCTTCCCTTCATTAGAACTGAGCTCCTTGAGGGCAGGGATTTGTTTTACTCCTGCTTTATATTCCATTGCTTAGTAGTACCTGGTGCAGAGTGGATGATTAATAGTAGGTGATTGATTAGTTAACTGATTATACATAGAAAAAGTGAAGAAATGAAAGAGAGGAAATAATAGGAATAGGAGGAAGGAAAGAAGGGAGGGATGGCATTCTAGGTTAGTACAGCACCATTTGTACAGACACAGAGGGGGAATGAAGCTTATAAAGCAACTCAGGAGGCCAGTATTTTCCAACTATTTCATAGGAATTTGTCACTGGTCCACAAAGCTTCTACTACCTAAGATCATAGAATCATAGGTTCATAGACTTAGAGCTGGGAGGGACTTAGATATCAACAAATCCAACTCCCCTCATTTTACAGATGAGGAAACTGAGACCCTAGAGCAGTGACTTGTTAAGGGTTACTCATTCAGTAAGTGTTGAAGGTGGAGTTCAAACCCAGATCTTCTTGACTCCAGCTCCAGGTCTCTATCCACTATGCTACAGTTCTGATTCTTCCTTTTCCTTCTCATTCTGTTCTACCACGTCAGTTCCTTTATTCTCCTTGGCTCCTGTGGTCTGCCTTCCAAGAGTCCCCAGACAAGGCATTCTTAACCTAGGGCATTCAGAGGAAGGCTTTGGGTGGAATAGAAAAGTTACGTCTTTATTTTCACTAAACTCTAATTGAACATCAGTATTTCCTTCAATTAATTAAAAGCATTATTCTCAGTCCATAGGTTTTATCAGACTGCTAAAGGAATCCATAAGACACAAAAAAGTTAAGAACTCTTGTCCTAGGAGTAGTTATGTAGTTCAATGGATAGAGCACTGGCCCTGCAGTCAGAAGGGGACCTGAGTTCAAATTCAGCCTCAGATACTTACTAGCTATTTGACTCTGGGCAAGCAACTTAATGCAGACTGCCTTAAAAAAACAAAACAAAACAAACCTGTCCTAGACTAAACTAAACTGAGGCTATGAAGCAGAAGTACCTTAGAATTTTTGTCATTGAGGCAAAGGTGGATCAAGATAGAGGTACACCTGGGATGTAGCCATCAGGGGAGAAGAATCATACTTTGGGATTCCTGGACGTTTAGTTTAATTGAAAAACATGACACTAGACAAGATCAGAGGATGTATATTGGGGAGTAATGGGAAATAACAACTGGACAGATAAGATAGGGGCAGATTATGGAGAGCTTAAAATCAAGCAGAGGGATTCAGATTTCATACATCACAAGATACATACTTTTCTCCAGATTGACAGTCTCTCCTTAAAAATAGAACATAGCCCCCTACACACACACACACACACACACACACACACACACACACACACACACGCACGCACTCCTTAGTTGATGACCATCCTGAGTTTCTGTGGCCAAAAAGTCTGTTCACAGTAGGCAACCCTCTGTGGACGAGTTTCTTCAAATTTAGCAAAGCTGATTCTCAGACAACAGAAAAAACAATCCATTGCTGAGTCTGCCAGAATTTGTGATTTTCTGGCATAAACTCCAAGACCTCAAAGTCACCCTTGTACCATGCAGAGGCATCAGAGGAGGACTCCAGTGGAGGAGATATTCAATATGGTAGACAAAAAAAGCCACAGCGTAGTTTTTTAGCCCAGAAGTGACATGACACAAGCTGAGTTAAGGGAACATTCATCTGGTAGCTGGGACGTCTGAGGACATTTCAGGGTGTCCCAGCTCCAGCTAGAATTATCCCAACTCCAAAAAGTTACTTTCCTTTTTGACATGCCTACCATCTATTTTGAGGGTCCATTACTAATGTCCAAAACATTTAGATATATCCCTATCTAGTAGCAACAGAACAGCTACAAAATACTCATATGGAGATGAAGAAACTATATTTAGAGAAACCAGTTAAGAGGCTCTCCTCTAAGATAAAATACAAATTGCTCCATTTGACATATAAAGCCTTTCACAATCTGACTCCAAACTGTTTTTCCAAGCTGATTAAACATTAGTCCCCCTCACACCTTCTATATTCCTCCTCAAATGGTCAATTTGCTATTCCCAACAGTCCATCTTCTGTCAGTGAGTCCTTGGGCTGACAGTCCCCCGTTCCTGGATTGCTCTGCCTTACTTGCACTGTGTAGCATCTCTAGTTCCCTGAAAAACCCAGCTTAATGCTCCTTCCTGCATGAGACCTTTCCTGAACCCTGACCCCATGCTACAACTTTTCATCTTATTCCTAATCAATCAATGAAGAGTTATTAAGTGCCTACCATATGCCAGACGCTGTCCCAAGTGCTAGGGATACAAGAAGAGACAGCAGACAATCCCTGCCTTCAAGAAGTTTACAATCTCATGAGAGGAGACAATATGCAAGGAAATATATTCAAAGGATATAGAGAGAAAAAGGAAATAATTAACACAGGAGAGGCACTAGAATGAAGAGGGGTTGGGGAAGGCTGCCTGCAGAAGGTGAAATTTTAGCTGGGCCTTAAAGGAAGTCACCGAGGTCAGTCCATATTTTCATCGCATATATTTTGTCTTGACTTAAATATGTGTATTTTGCTCCCCATCCCCCAACTAGGAGAATACAAGCTCCTTAAGAGCAAGGACTGTTTTACTTTTGTCTCTTTACCTCTAGTGCCAAGAACAGGGCCTGGCATAAAGTAGGAACTTAATTATTGATTATTAATTATTGAATTGAGCTGCAGTGATGCCAGGATGTCGGGAAGGGGGTGTGAATACAATGGTCACTGTGAGGATATAAAGGATAGAGGAGACAGGCATTCCAGAAGAAAGATCAATAGTACCTGATGAGATCTTTACGAAGGATGACCTTTTAGAACTGTAGGAACTATGGCATCTTGAGTTGGATCCAAAATGGACCCATCTTGATTGAGTTCTCCTCTAAAGCCAAGAATTTTTAGAGGAGATAATATAGAATCATTAACAGTGATTCAGTAATTCTACAGCCCATGATGAGAGAGAGTGGCATCATGGACACAGTGCTGGACTTAGAGTCAGGAAATCTGGATTCAGACATTCACTAGCTGGGTGACCCTGGGCATGTCACTTAACTTTTCTAATCCTCAATTTCTTCCTCTCTCAAATGAGGATAATAACTCCTAGAGTTCTTTTGCGAATCAAATGAGATAATGTATATAAAGAGGAAAATGTCATCCATTATTATTCCATAGAAATGTCAGACTATAGAAGTGCCATCTCTTATTCCATCAGTGTTTAAGTGTGGGGCACATATTCTACCAGTCTAGATGATAATAATAATAGCTAACATTTGTATAGCACTTACTATATGCCAGACATTTTACAATTATTATCTCATTTAATCCTCATAACAACCTTGGAGGTAGACACTATTATTATCCCCATTTTATAAATGAAGAAACTGAGGCAAAGGTTAAGTGACTTATTCAGGGTCATATACCTAGTAAGTGTCAGAGTCTGGATTTGAACTCAGGTCTTCCTATCTCCAGGCCTGGAGCTTTATCCACCATACCACCTAGCTGCCTAGGCTCTCTATGATTTCTTAGACAGCCTTCAAGAGTTTCTGTCTCCCTCTACTCCCGCTACCTGTCACCCCCAAAATCATCATGCACCTAATGTAACAAACCTCTATGAATTTAATTGGCCTAATTCTAAGACCACCAGTCTGTTCTCCATCATAAGGAGAAAGCAGAAGCCTTTGCAACTTGCTAGGACCTACCTGAGCCTATACTTTACTTCCAAAGTCTTTAAGTTTCTTATGGCCCTATGTGCACTTCTAGGTCACACTGAGGCATCAGAGGAGGACCTTAGTGAAAGATGTTAAGAAATTATTTAAAAATACTGACTTTCCTTTCAGTTTGCTCTAACCCCACCTCCCTGCCACCCACTTATCCCATACATATGCACATCCCTCCAACAAATATATTCAAGGATATCGATTTTTTTAAGTTCTGTTTTTAATGGGTATCTCCTGTTTTGAAATAATTTAAACCTTCCCACCAAACAAATATTCATACACTCCCACCAAGTACATTAGGGATGTTCATTTTAAGAGTTGTCTTGTGTACAATCCAGCTTGCTTTAACTTATTCAAATGAAAGTGCAGTGTATTCATAAAATCACAGATTTGGAGAGCTGATGTATATATATGTATATATATGTGTGTGTGTATATATATATTATATATAATGTGTATACACACACACACACACACACACACACATATATTTGACAGATCTTGGTGGTCCTTTAGTCCAAAAGCCAAAGGAACTCAAAGGAAAGACCACACAAGTCATTCCTGCAGGAGAGTAATTCTTTTGGGGGGGGCAAGGAGAGGAGAAAAAAGGGTCCTTTGCATAACTGGTCCTTATGGCTTGTGTCCTTTGCTTTCTGGATTACATACCGAAGATCAGAGCCAAAAATCACCATTATTCTGAGAATTGCTCAAGACACAATGGAGGGGTGTGTGATGGATTTCAACAGGTGACAACATCTTGCAAACCAGGAAATACAAAGTATTAGTAAAGTAAAAAAGGTCATTACAAAATGACAGAATTAAAAAATATGACCTGGACCCAAGGCAAGGGTGAGGGATGGATATATAGTCTCAATGTTCTTTGTTGTCTTTGCAAATAGAGTAAGAGGAAGGTTTCTAGCATGATGGGCAGACTTCACCTGGTCTAATGGGAGGGCATGGACAAAGGTCACATTTGTGATCTGCCCCTTCAAAGGGGGTGTCAGAGTCAATGAGATCATAGGTCCACCAGACTATTGAGTTATAGCTTGTACAGCTCATATTTCTCAAAAGACTTGCATATCCATTAATATTTTTTGAGCTCTAGGGGACTGGCACAATCTCCTTCTCCCATAAGCACTCCCACTTCCCATGACCACCCGAGCATGAATTCTTGTAAGATACGGTAGTAACTGAAAACCCACAGGGGAGACTTTGGGCAGTCATAAAATCATAAATCAAAGCTGGAAGGTAATTTAAAGGTCACTAACCCACAAAATCATGGACTGTGAGGGCTGAAAGAGATAATAGCAGCCATCTAGTCCAACCCACATCTGAAGAAGGTCCTTCTGCACTATACCTGACAAGTGGGCAGTCAGTCTCTATTTGAAGATATTCAGTGAAAAGGAGGCTCCTGAGGCAGCACATCCCACTTTTAAGTATCCTGACTTGGATTTTGTTAGTTTGGGGTTTTGAGGGATAAGTTTTGCTTTATAACCCCTTCATCTATAGATGAGGGAATGGAGGCCCACAGAAATAACATGACTTACCTAAAATCAGTCAATCAACAAGCATGCATTAAGCATCTACAATATCTGAGGCCCTGTGCTAGGTGCTGGGAAGGCGAATATAAAAGTGAGATAATCCCTGCCCTCAAGAAGGTTATATTCTACTAGTGTCATACAACATATTCCCAGGTAATAACACATGGGAGATATATATATACATACATGTAGACACACATATATATACATATATGTGTATGTATATACATGTATGATACATGTACATATATAGTTGTATGTCTATTTTGTATGTGTGTGTATACACATACACACACACACACACACACACACACACACTTGTACATTTTTGTTGTTTTTCAGTTATATCCAACTCTTTATGACCCCATTTGGAGTTTTCTTGGCTAAGATAGTAGAGTGGTTTGACATTTCCTTCTCCAGCTCATTTTACAGATGAGGAAACTGAGGTAAACAGGGTTAAGGGACTTACCCAGGGTCTCATAAGTAGTAATTATCTGAGGCTGGATTTAACTCAGGAAGATGAGTCTTCCTGATTACAAGTCCAGTGTTCTCTCCTCTGTGCCACCTATCAGACCTTGTATATATACATATGCATGTGTGTGTGTAAATATGTATATATGCAAAAAAATTATGGAGACACTAATAGAGGAACCAGAAAAGGTTTCTTGAAAGAGATGGTCCCTGAGCAGGGTACAGGGGTCTCCATAAGGAGGAGATGAGAAAGAAGAGGAAGGAGAGCCTTGAACATAGAATGTTCTCTCTAGTGAACCATATATAGGGCAGTTCATCTGAAGTATAGAGTATGTGAACCAGAAAAATGTGTAAATCAGTCTGAAAAGTTAGACTAGAACCAGATTGTGAAGGTAAATGCTAAACAGAGCAGTCTGTACTTAATAAATCTAAAGACCATGGAAGCTTTTGAGGCTTCTGGGGCTGCTAAGAGTTGTGTCTTTGGGATAGGAATTTGCCCTCTGCATGAAGGATGAGTACAGTGTACAATGAGGAGGGCACATGAGTGGCATCAGGTATAACCCTGGCCAGCGTGGGGGATCATGGGGTCATAGGTCTAGAACTGGAAAGGACTTTAGAGGCTATCTAGTCTAATCTCTTCATTTTACAGAGAAGGAAACTGAGGTCCAGGGAGGTTAAGTAGTCCAGGATCACAAAAGTACCAAGTAGCAGAGTGGCCTTTCAGGGGTTCATGAATTTGGTGTTTCAAGACTTGCTGGAGTAGGTAGTGACCTTTGTCACCTAAGGAAAGGATCTCAAAAATCCTCAAATCCTACATACTCTTTTCCCCTCATTTTACAAATGAAGAAATTTAGGCCTTAAGAAGCTAAGGCCATAAGTAGTAGAATGGGTATTAGCTTCTATGTCTTTTGATTACAAATTCTGCAAGCTCTAAGGTCCTTAGGAGATACAAAGATGTCACTCTACCAACTTCATTAGACCTCTCTTCAAATCACCATGCATTGTAAACAACTGCTCTCTTTCCTTGCTCCCAAGCTTAAATCTGGTTGCACCTGAGATTATGGGAGTGGGGTGTTGGGCATTCTTCTCCTTTCTACATTGCTAATACTCTTACTGATATAAATGAGAAGTTATAGCCCATTATCCTCAGGCACTTCTGAGATCCCTACAATTCTCCCTACTGCAGATTCTTGCTATATGTCCTTCCCCGAATGTTTCCCAGGCTTTCTGGGTTTTGTTTGTGTCTCCATCCATTCTGCGGACGAGCACCATGATGCCAGGGCTCTGAGAGCTGAACTAGCTAATGCATCCTAAAGCTCTTGGCTTTTGAAAAGCACTGGGCAGATGTTTAAGATTATGTTCCCACTAAGGAAGGACCACTTGGAGAATTGGCCCCAAGATCTATACCTAGGTAAATGGATGCTCTCTAGAGCCTCTGAATACGACGTGTGGGTGTGAGGAACAGGAAGGCAGGAAGAAGGAAGACTGGGAAGAGATGTCTTTAGGGAATCTATGAGTTATAGAGCTGGGAAATGGGTAGTTAAGGGAAAGGGAGAGGGAGGGTTAAGTACAACCACTTGTGAACATTCTTAGCCTGGGGAGGGCTAAGACAAAGGTGGTGGGTACCTGCCACTCACCAGAGTAGGGTCTTGTCTGTTTTCCCTCTGTAACTAATTTGGCTCCAGCTTTTAACAAATTGGCCAGAGAAGCTAAGGAACAAGGAAACAGAGTGCCTTCGAAAGAGGATCAACTTTGGTCTCATTTGATTTCAACCTTCCTAGAACATCAGGGAAGGGGTATAAACACTGAAGTGATGAAACTGGCTGAGAAGCCAGAACTGGGTGGAACCCTCGTCACCAGGGAGGGCAGAGGAACAACACCAAGGAGGGGGAAAGAAATTAGAAACACGGACAGGAAATCACAGGCAGGGCCCCGCTTCAGCAAATAAGAGTAACGGGCCCTGAGAGGTAGGAGGAAACAGCCCTTGTGGACCCGGTGAGCCCATATAAGGCTGCTGACTCAGAGGCAGAGGCTGAACCTGGGTGTGAGAGGTGGGGGCAATGGACAGCCATCTGGGAGAGTGGGTCTGAGCAGATCCTGGAGCAAAGACCCCAGCACATTCAGGGCTGCCTCCACTGGGGTATTATCCTCTGTAAGAAGTTCAGAGGAGAACCAAGAAGGCTAACTATGGACCACTGGGCTACTGACCCTACTACACCAAGAAGAGGTAGGTAGACAGTCATGGGAAGATGAGGGAAGGGAAGGGAGAGGTGTGTGAGGACAGAGGGCTGAAAGGACTAATTTATCTGGATGAGTTTAAAAAGATTAGCCTTAGTCCATCCATCCATCCCTTTGTTTCCCTCGCTCTTCCCCCACCATGCATAGAAAGTCAAGGCAACAAGCATTTAAGTGCCTGCTATGTGCCAGGCACCGTGCTAAATGCTAGGGATACAAAGAAAGGCCCAAAAAGGGGATGGGGGGACCTATCCCTGATGTGAAGGTGCTCACTGTGTAATAGGAGAAGTGACATGCAGATAACTAAGGATAAATACAATATGCACAGGATAAATTAGAGAGAGTCTCAGAAGGAAGGCATAGGATATTGGGAAAGGCTTCTTGCAGAAGATGGAAACATGGAGTGAAATGTGAAGATGGGTTGATTTGGAATTGATGCATGAAAACTTCCTCACCATTGGACCAGAGATCTTCTGAGCTCCTTTCCAGCTCTGAGATTCTGCAATTTTGTGATTATGTAAAGTACTGGTGGTGGTCTCTCAGAGTATATAACACACACACACACACACACACACACACACACACACACACACACACTTCCTTATTAGCCATCATTTTTTGATCTTTCTAGTGTAAAGGTCATCCTCCTTGACAGAGAAAATGCAATCAAAATAAGAGTTGAGCAGCTTAGCCTTCTTTCCATCATTTACCTTCTCTTCGTCCCCCCTTAGAAGTCAGTCCCTTTTTGGATCCAATGGCTTACAAGATCCTTCAGGATAGGGCTGCCACCACTTCTGTATCAGAGAACCTGACACCTATTAAGCCCTGCACTTAGAGCCAGGAAGGACTGAGTTTTGAATCTGACCTTGGACACTTGCTGTGTGACCCTGGGCAAGTCTCTCACCTCTATGAGAATCGTTCTCTTCATCAGTAAAAGGGGACAGTAAAAGTACCTGTAGTAGCTTGAAAGAGAGATTTGAAGCACTGGATTAAGGCTGAGGTCTCTTCTGGGGCATGGATTTGAATCCCACCACTGTCATCTAAGCGTTCTTTGGGCAGCTAGGTGGCACAGTGGATAGAGTACTGGGTTTGGAGTCAGGAAAACTCATCTTCCTGAGTTCAAATCTGGCCTCAGACAATTACTAGATATGTGACCCTGGGCAAGTCACTTAACCCTGCTTGCCTCAGTTTCCTCATTTGTAAATGACCAGGAGAAGGAAATGACAAAGCACTCCAGTATCTTTGCCAAGAAAACCCCAAATGGGTTCACCAAAGAGTCTGAAAATACTGAACAATGGGAGGAGAGTTCGATTTTTCTAGTCTTTTAAATGCAAATTCAGTTCAGCTCAGAAGACAAGAGATTTCCTTGTTTTGTCACCACCAGTAATAGAGGACACTTATACATGCACTGAGGAGGACATTTCCAGAAGCAGACTAGCTAATCCTCCACATGGATGTCATCATCCCAAATTCTAAAGGTGTCACTGGCCAGTCCTTCCAATGTACCACACTTGCCTAATCTTTTCAGAGAAGAGGTATGACAAAGTAGATTAAGTGCTGGCCCGAAGGGAGAGGGAATCCTTTGTTCTAATAGTGTCTCACGAATTTATTAGGTGTGTAAAATTTGGGCAAGTTATTTCACCTCAATTTCTTCATCTGTTAAAATCCTGGGTACAAGGTAGCTTGAGGCAACTAGGGAACACAGTGGATGTAGTGCTGGGCCTGGAGCCATGAAGATCTGAGTTCAAAATCAGCCTGAGTCACTTATTAGCTGTATGACCCCAAGCAAGTCATTTAACCTCTTTTTGCCTTGAGCTTCCTCATCTGTAAAATGGGGATAACAATAGCACCTACCTCCCAGGGTTGTTGTGAGGGTTAAATGAGGTAGTATTTATAGTGCTTGGTATGTGATAGGTACTATATAAATGCTAGCTATTATTATCATTACTACAGATTTTGTTCTTCCTTTCCCCCAACACATACATTACCCCAACTTACATATGACAACTACAGAGGCCACCACCAAGCTAAAATCCGTTCTTGGAAGCAGAGTGCCCACTAAGGTGCTGGTCCTTCTGTATTCTGCCCTAGTCTGAACACATCCAGAGGGAAAATCATGTTCAGTCCTGGGCACCATATTTTAGGAAGGCCATTGACAGGCTGACCCTGGGTAGACTGTTCTGTTCAGAAAAAAGTGAGCATCCTTAGGCACCAGGGTCAAGGGTTGGAGGAAGCAGTTGCAAGGGTGGTACGGGGTCCTGACAGGCACCAACTCCTTCTCAGTGAGGTCCACTGGAGGCGACGGAGAAGCCTTATGTGTAGCAGAAGAGGAACCTGTTGGAGAAGAGGAGGAAATGCCAGCATTCCCATGCACCCAGAATGGTAAGGGGCCTCCCCAGTCTGGTGGGCAGGGCAGCCATGTGACTGGGCCCTCACACTTTCATAAGAGGAAGGCAGCAGGAGGACAGTCTGGCTGAGTCTCTAGTTGAGGCTGAGGTTATTTGCTGGCCAGTCTCACTTCCCACTGAAGTGATGAATAGAAAACCAATTGTCCCAGCCAGACAGGATAGATAAAGCAGTTTGGAAATAGACCAAAGTCTATAATTTGCCTACTTCCTCTTTTTCAGTGCCCCCTCTTTCCTTCCTCTCAATGCCCCTCTCCTTTCCTCTTTCCTCCCTCTCAATGCCCTTCTCCTTTCCTCTTTCCTCCCTCTCAATACTCCTCTCCTTCCTCTGCCACAGCCTCATGCTGCCCACTGGGCATTAAGAACCATGCACACATTCCCACCCAAGGGACCCTATTTGGATATTTCTGATTCATCCCATCCCCATCAAAATGACAGACCCTTCAGGGCCTCAGTGAATAGCCATCTAATCTGGTAAAGAAATTCCTATGGGGTAAAATTTCTATTTTAACAGGTCTGTTATTTGGAGATTGAGATGACCAAGAGACAGATTTTGAGGTCCTGCCTAAATACCCTGGAGCCTGGGGCAAAGTTATATTGCTGAATTCTGCTAGCTCCATGTTAGGCACTCCTCTCTGTCCACCACCCCCCACCACCACTGAGTCTGATCATAACTAGCCTCTCTTGCATTTCTCCCTTCAATCCCCCTATTGCAAAGTTCTAAGCTCCACTTGGTCCCTCAACTGTCTTAGAAACAGGTGAGTCTAGAGAAACTGCCAGAGGTTTGGACCGATCTGGAAAGATCTGAGCTTTGTCACTGTAGCTGCAGGATTCAATTAAAAATAATTAACCAAGTATTTACTGAGTGGGTCCTGCCTCTGTCAAGCAGCAACCTTCTTGGAATCTCGTTAGTCTAGACCAGAAACAGCAAACAGCCTGAACCAGGTTAAAACGTAATTGGGAAACAATTAGCAAAATAAATAAAAATACAATAAAACATAGATTATGAGGCCCATGGGGATCCTGATACACAGATTACTGGCTCTGCTTCTATTTGAGTACGACACCACTCTCTAGACATAGTATACGTAGTGGGTTTCTCTTCAAATATACCTCACACTCAAAGATGATAGACAGAAACACCCAAATAAAGGGAGAAAGAGACAAAAACAGAGGAGGTGACAATAAGATTAGTCCCATTCATTTCAAAGGCCTCTAGAACTAGGAGAAAACAGATGAAAAGCCTGGAGAAGGGAGCAGAAAACTGCTTTCCTCTCACTCGTGGTACAACTACCAACTGAGGGAGATCATGGCCAAGTTCAAGGAGGGAGACCTCTATATCCAGTAGGAGTCCTAGAGTTTGAATAAGTCCTACCCTTCTTTCCACACAGGCCCTGCAGGGCCCACCTGTAGCCGCTGTCAGAAGAACCTGTCCCTGCACACATCCGTGAGAATTCTGTACCTCTTCTTGGCCCTCCTGCTAGTGGCTGTGGCAGTGCTGGCTTCACTGGGTGAGTGGAGACCACCCTCCCCCCAACAGGCATCCCATGTCCCCCTCATGCCAAAATTACTGAGGAAGGAGTGAGCAAAGAACCTTGATAACTTCCTGCTATGTTCACTTCACCACTATGAGCTTCTCAGTGCCGTCTGGTCCATGTTTCCAATCCCTGCCAATTTCTAGCCTGGAGAATCTGTGTCTTTTTGGACATAAATCAGAGGTTCCCAACCTTTTTTTGTGTCATGGACCCATTTGGCAGTCTGGTGAAGCCTCTGGGCCCTTTCTCTGAAGAATGTCTTTAAATGCATAAAATAAGATTACAAAGGAAGCCAACTATATGGAAATAAAGATGTATTTTTCCCATCCAAGTTCACAGATCCCTTAAAATCTACCCACACACCCAAAGGTCACCATGTCACATGACACAGAGCAAAGAACTCTGGACTCAGAGTCAGGAGACCTGGGTTCTCATTCCATCCCTGCCAATAACTTGGGCAAGTAACTTTGGGGCCTCACTCTAGGGTCAAATGGGGGTGTTAGACTAGTCCCTTATGACCTAACTCTCTAGGAGCTGGCTGGGGGAGCTGACTAGACTAGAGACAAATTCAGCTGGACTCTCTGAGGAAATTAAGACAAGAATACAGCCTGCACATGGAATCAATCCACTACTTAACATGTAAGCATAGGGTCCTGGGGCTCCCTTCCTAACCACAGAGGCCACATAAGGTAGTAAGCAGAAGGAAAGTTTTTCATGCAATTCATCCAGATTTTGGCCATGTTATAAATATTGTTTAGTACTAGCTGGAGGGTGGGGGCAGTGCATCTAGGTAGCACCTTGCATAGAGTATGGGCCCTGGAGTCCTGGAGTCAGGAGAATCTGAGTTTAAATCTGGTCTTGGATACTCATTGTATGACCCTGGGCAAGTCACTTAACCCCAATTGCCTCAGAAAAATAGCCAGAGTATGACGGTAAATATTTAACAACTGCACTTTTAAGTTTCATGAACATGATGTTTTTTTCACCACTTTCTTAATCTAAATATTGATAAATCATGCCCTGATTTGTAGCACTCACACTAAAAATAGCTAGTTCTAGGGGGGTTGACACTCCCCTGAAATAGCAGACATTTAAGTTTTCAAAGCTTTTTACCTATGTATGGCCTATGCTTGGTGTAGGAAACAGAGAGAGCTGCTTTCCTAGGCCTCTGATCCCTACTTACTGCATGACTCTGGTCAAGTTACTTAACCTCTTAGAGCCTCAGACAACTCTACATTTTCCTGTTGCTGGGAAGGTGCTGACCTGCATCTGCAGCAGGAATGTCCTCCTATGTTTGAGTTCTCCCTACACCAATGAAAATACAGGTCAGTTCCCTACCCTACCCCTTTTCATTTTCACACTGTGTTTGATTTTCACATTGATTACAACCTGAGCCAGATTAAACTGTGATGGAGAACGTTTAACAAAATAAAAAAAAAATTCAGTACACCATAAATGATGTCGATATGTGGTTTTCTAAGTCAACATGGGACCTGCAGGGATCCATTTCTATTTGAGTTGGACAACCCTGGACTAAAACGACTTCAGAAGTTCTTTCTAGGTCTGGATCTGTTATCTTAAATTGCCTTTAAAAAACATTCACTGGTGAAAGTCAACCCCAGATCGCCACTGAAATTCAAATAGTTAGCTTCTTCCCTTCTAGATTTTACTTCCTTCCCTGACATTCTGGCTTTGAATAGCAACGGTTAGTCCCAGGTCCAGGCTGATGCTCAGTAGACAGGTGTTAATTAACAGTCCACTGGGCCCATAGAAGGTTCTCTTACGCACCACAGGAATCTTCAGAATGCCCAGTATCCCTGGGCAACAAGGAGGCCCCTTTCCATCATTCCCTGATTATAAGGTTATAGGATTTAGAGGTGAAAAGAGAGTCAGCAAGATAGAAGGGAGACATGGGAGTCAGACCCCACTCTCCCACTTACCATAGGATCTAAAGGACCTTGGAGGACCACTGAGTCCAAACTCCTCATTTTCCAGATGAAGAACTGAGCCCCAGAGAAGTTAAATAACTTGCCCAGTTGCAAAGCTAGTAATTGTCCAATGTGGGACCAGACTCCAGGTCCAGTGCCCTATCTACCATACCACTCACTACCTTTGTAATTCAAAACAAGTTACTCCAATTCCCTCAACTGTAAGATAACAGATCTTTTATACTGGATGATTGCTAAATGTCCCTTCCCAATCTCAACCTTTTATTCTATAATATACTTATTTACTCATTAGCATCTAGTTAACTGTGTGACCAATCAAGCAACAGACATCTCTTAAGCTCCTCCACCATATCATTTCAGAGCCAGCAGGGTTGTTGGAGAGCTCCTAATCCAATTTCTTCCTGCTACATCTTCCCCTAAATTGTTGTGTTTTGTTTATTCAAATTCCTCTAAGCCCTTGCCTCTCACGTTCTCATCTGTGTTTCTTCCACAGTGTTTAAGAAGGTTGACTCTCTCTCAGAAGACATTACCATCACCCAGTCAAACTACGAGAAGAAGATCATCTCTGTGCAGGAAAACCTCCAGGAGCTAGGTGAGTGTGTCTACAGCCCTCCTCACGGCTGCTCTGTGATCCAGGAGAGAACAAGTTTTGTGCCCCCAAGTCACATAGTTATTATCACATAGCTACTGGGAGACTAAACAGTTTCACATCAGTCATTCTGGGCAATATAATAATAGCTGATATTACAAAGGGCTTTAAGGTTTACAACGTTCCTTGTTCAGTTGTGTCAGACTGTTCCACACCCCGTGAATGCGTATCAATTCTGTCCATGGGGTGTTCATCAAAGATGCTAGAGTGGCTTACTATTTCCCTCTCTAGTGAACTGAGGCAAGTCGAGGTTTTAATTGACTTGCTCAAGATCACACAGTTAGTAAGTGTGTAGGCTGGACTTGAACTCTAGTCTTTTGACCCCAGACCCAGCACTGTATTCATTGAGCCATCTAGCTGCCTCCTAGACAAACAGAAGTTAAGTGACTCGCCCAGGGTCACAAAACTAGTAAGTGTCTGAGGCCAAACATGAACCCAGTTCTTCCTGACTCCAAGCCTAGAGCTCTATCCAGTTGAGCCATCTAGCTGCCTTTGCAAAGTATTTTGCATACGCATGATGTTTCACTGAAGCCATCCATACAACAATCCCTATGAGGTAGCTGCTATATGGACCAGCCCTGTTACAATTTATAATCTAAGAGTTGCCTGGAACATTGAGAGGTAACATTGTCAGTATGTATCAGTGGTGAGACTCAAACCCAGACTCTCTAGACTTAAGGCTGTACTGCATTGTTGTGGTCATTGTTGTTGTACCTGGAGAGGACCTAAGGCCACCCAGAAGACAGTGTAAAGAGGGCTGGATTTGAAACTAAAGAAGCTGGGTTCGAATCTCAACTCCACTACTTATTATCTGTTTGGTCTCGAGCAAGTCACATCAGCTCCCTGGGCTTCAGTTTTCCCATCTAAGAAATGGGATGTTTCGACTAAATTACCTCTAAAATTTCTTCTAGTTCTAAATCCTTTTTTCCCCTAAGTATCTGAGAAAGGATTCAGATTATCCTGACTCCAAAAATAGCACTCTATCCATTACACAACACTGCCTTTAAAATAAGGGTAGGAAATAACAGGTAACTAATGCTGCAAGATACTGAGATCTCCTAAATCCCTTTCAGCTCTAGGGTTTCCTTATTCTCTGATTGCTGCTGCCTTCCAGAGAGGGAGGCAGCTACCTATGAACAAATACATCCCTGAAGCGGAGTCAGGTGAAACCAGGTTGAAGTTGGAGGTGGAGGTAGATGACTCCTAACAAGTCTGTCCTGTTCCACGGGCAGGAGGTGGAACCCAGGAGCATGTATGAATGTATACCATATGCAGACCATCATTCTTTCTGGCAGAGAAAATGGGTATGTTAAGAGTTGAGCAGGTTTCCTCTGCACTGAAGGTCAGCATCATCCTTTTCATTCTAAACCTGCTTCTTCCACTCCTGCCTTAGTCCTCACCTCCTCCACTCCAGAAACTTTGTCTCTGTCCAGGGGTTTGTTTATAAATGATTAACATTTTCCAGGCTCCCAAAATGAGGGATGGGGAAGCATGCATACACAATTTTAAGTTAAATCTTCAGTATTAACATGCTCTCAAGAGTCTAGACAATCAACAAAACAATACATCAAGGTCTGATTTGCAGTGATTTCCTATTTCTGAGGTATAAATGCCTACTGAAAATTTAAGAACTGGCAAAGCTTGCTCCAGTACACTGCAGACTCTATCCTTGGAAGCATCTTGGGCTCTCGAGGGGCTTTCACCTTATCTTTCCTAGTCCCAGGTCTTTACTTTACTTCCTGGATACCTCCAGACCTAGCTACTATATGGCTCCTGCCCTCCTGCCCACCCACCCATACACATTCCTTGTATCCCTCTTCTTCCACTAGAATGTCCATTCCGGCTGTTCTGCTTGCTTGTGTTTGTATCATCGGCTGCATCCTCAGCATTGATAGTCATGCTGACTTGTCTTGACACTGAACTTAGATGACTCTGGAAGAAACAGAGAAGCTGACAATTTTGTGCAACTCTACCTCACTTAAATTCAATTCATGTACCAATCAAGACACCACTCAGTGATGTCATTGATCCTATTTGAAAACTAAGCATGCACAATATCATTCCCACTCTTTTTTCCCTCAGGAGGTTACCAAAAAAAAAACCTTTTTGATAATCTTAGAATATTTGAGCTTAAGCTCCCCAAACACTGCTCTTACAAAAACTTATTCTATTTCCTGACTTTACTTCCATCTCAATGCATCATTGTAAAAAACTAACTTGGTTGATCAGTTACCTGTCAATTTCCATTGTTTCTTTAACAGTTCCTCCATTTCCTCAGAATTATTTCTCTTCAAGTTAGAATTTCATTCTTGAGAGCTTCCTGTCTTTTCTGGGCTAACATTACCCCATGGAATTTTAAGTTCATGGAATTCTTCCTTTTCATCCCTTCCTTGTACCCTTTGAAATCTGCTCTCCCAAGATCTAAGAATAACTGTTTTTCACAACTCCCTTCTCTATCATTCTATGACAAAGCAGTTACTTCCCCCCAGGGTTGCCAACATTTCTCCTCCACATCAAGTTCTTCCTTATTGGTGAGAATCAGATTCAGAATAGAATTTCCTCTTGCAGGTTCCTTTTGAAAGACAAAATCATCACTGAAACAAGACAAGGAGTTGCTCTGCTTTTGACAGATATCTCTAGTAGATGTCTGGAAAACTAAAATCCTCCTCATCGCTGGCATATCACGCCTCTGTGCCTTGCTTTTGATCTGTTTCCCAGAAGATGAATCTGTTTCTCTTTTCTGTACAAGAGGTCTATGAGTCATATTCTGGAGGAATACTGTTTCTGTGTCTCTCTCTGGTGATTTTCTGTTGTCTTCATCATGCCTCCTCTCTCTGGTTCCTAGATTTCCTCACATAAGTACATCTTTCTGGTACACAATTATCTCTTCCACATCATGATTTTCCCCATCACAGTTTCACTATATTGCAGGTCAGCATAAGAAATTTAAATGGAAATTTAGGGGAAGTTTTATAGAAACTGCAGACAATGCTCATAGGCCAACAGATGACATAAAAAAAGTTTAGAAACTCAGAAATGGATAGAATATATGTAGAGTATTATATAATATCAACATATTTTATCTTTTAATACCATAAAAATTCAGACTTTCTTCTCTGGTATGAAGGGAGGGACAAAAAAAATCTATCAATTTTCCAGATCGAGAGTATACTGCACTCCTGACCCCCATGATGTGGAAAGGATAACTGTACAGTGTTACTGCTTATATCTCACCTTGTACCTATTTGGTTCCATTTCTATAAAGCAAGAATTTTTAAGGTGAGATGAACAGACCCTCAAGGGATCTGTAAATTTAGATGGGAAAAAAGAATTGCATCTTTACTTTCCTAACCTCTTTCTGAAATTTACCATTTCCTTTCATTATGAATGTTAGAAACAAATCTTATTCTGAGAATGGGTCCATGGGCTTTACCAGACTGCCATGTGGGCCCATCCCTGCTATAAAGTATACCCTTCCAGAGCCATTCTCCAATCCTGGTTTCCATTCCACCGAGGTCATTTAATTTTTCTCTGTCTAAGGTTCTCTACCTATCAAATGAGGTTAATACCATCTCTAACTGCCTCCAGGAGCCAATAAGAAAATCAGGGAAAACAACAACAAATATGAAAACACTTGAAAAATTTTAAAATATTATACACATATAAAGTTTTATACTTGCCTCTCCACTGAAGCCTTATTCGTAGCCCCATTGTGGTGAGGAGGTGACCCTAGATTCTCAAAGGCTACTGAGTATAAATTCAATCAGTATACCAATCAACAAACCTTTATTAAATACCTGCTACGTGCCACCATTGTTCTAGGCTAAAGGGATCCATATACCAAAGTGAGACACTCCTTGCATTCAAGGAGCTAATGTTTTACTAGACTCTAGCAACAAGAGGGATATAATATGTTCACAGATAATCCATCAACCAGCTAATAAGTGAGGCAGGTAGGTGGCACAGATAGAGTGCCAGGCCTGGAGTCAGGAAGACTTAGCTTTGTGAGCTCAAATCTGGCCTCAGACACTTACTAGTTGTGTGACTGTGAGTAAGTCACTTAACCCTCTTTGCCTCAGTCTCTTCATCTTAAAATGAGCTGGAGAAGGAAATGGCAAACTACTCTGGTAACTTTGCCAAGAAAACCCCAACTGGGGTCACAAGTGCTGGGCACGACTGAGATGACTAAACAACAACTAATGAGCATTTATTGATCATGTACTGTATGGCAGGTACTATGCCAGGTTCTGGACATAAGGAAGCAATTCTTGCCCTCAGGGATCTTACATAAATTGTAGGGCTTTTAACCAAAGGTCAGGGAACTTGTTTTTCAAAGTATTTGGTAACTGTATTTCAACATTGTTGGCTTCCTTTATAATCCAATGCATCTTATTTTATGCATTAAAAAGCATTATTCTGAGAAGGGGCCCATAGGCTTCATAAGACAGTCACAGAGGTCCATGACCCAAAAAAGGTTAAGAACTTCTACACTAGAGGGATACAACATGAACAAAGATAAGTAAATGTAAAATAGATGTTTTAATGTATATAGTAATGGAGGTAGGGTTGGGAATCCAATGACTGGAGGGAAATCTTAAAAGACTTCAAATAAGCTAATGATCAACCTAGCTATTTTTCATCACCAGAAGGTTGGCCACAAAATTATTTTTCTTTTCTTTTCTTTTTTTGGAAGGGAGGGTTATAGCAACCATCTAGAAAGCTATAAAGGAATGGTAATTTATGTCAAAAGAGAGAGTAATAACTTGGGAGAATCTAAAATCTTTTGAAGTATTAGATATTATTTAGATAGGTAGGTAGATAGACATAGATATAGATTATAGATAGCTGTAAACAGACAGATATAGACAGAACATTTATTATAGTGCTAATATAATACATATATAATATAGGCCTAATATAATATATAATTATAGGCCAGATACTGTTCTAAGTACCGGGCATACAAATATAAGCAAATAAAACAATTCTTGCTTGTAAGGAGATGTTTCTACTTTCTAATAGAGGAAGACAACAGTAAGAAAAAAATACTTGAGAGCTTAAGAGAGACACACAAGGGCATGGTCCGGAGGTAGCCGAGATGGGTCTGGCAGAGATGGGGAACCTACAGCCTCAAGTGGCCCTCTAGATCCTCAGCTGCGACCCTTTGACAGAAAAGATTTGTTCTGTGAAGTCTGGATTCAGTCAAAGGCCTACACTTGAGAACCTGGAAGGCCACATGTAGCCTTGAGGCCTCAGGTTCTCCACTCCTGACTCTAAAGATAAAACACAATCCCACCTATCTGGGCCCAAGGTTCTTCTAGGGTCACTTATCATCATCATCATCATCATAGTTTTATAGTTCAGAAAATCTATGGGGACAAAATCTTGTGGGTCTGTGGTGGAAAGGGCAATAGAGGCTTGGTTTTTCCAAACATTTTCTAAGTGATATTTTGGAATAGGAATTATAAAAAGAGTTCAGGGTATCTCCTACTTACTTACCTTTGTGTTTCTTCTAGTTAATGCCTAGCATAGTTCACTGCATGTATTGGTACCTAAATTATGAACGAATGGATGATGCCTGATGAGTGGCAGCTAGTCAATGCTTTCATGCTAATCAGTAGTGAGATTAGGTCTTTAATTTGCCCCTGTATTCCAAGCCTGGGTGAAATAAAGAGACTCAAGTTTTTAAAAATTTAAATTTAAATAAATTTCAATGAATGGAAAAACAAATTCCTTTTTCTATCAGTTTACAGAAGCTGCCCCTGTTCTATGACCCTCCAACCCTAGGTATATACCAGTTCTATCACTTTCTCCTACAGATCAGAAAGCCCTGGGCAATTGCTCCTTCTGCCATGACACAGGGCAGTTGGGACAAGAGATCCACAAACTTCAACAGGAGCTGGAAGAAATCCAGAAGATGCTTCTAGTCCAAGAGATTCAACTAGATCAGACTTCCCAGACCCATCAGCAGCTCTTCTCTACCAGCAACCAAATCACAGCTGTGGTAGACAGCTGTTCCTTCTCCATCCACGAAGTCAACCAGACTCTGGGGCAATTCTTGGTCCAGGTGAGGGGCTGGCAGGCTGCCATGGCTGGACTGGACTTTTCACTAAAAGGCCTGACCCAGGACTGTTATGATGTTAAGGCAGCTGTACAGCAGATCAACTTCACAGTGGGGCAGACCTCAGACTGGGCCCACATGATTCAGCGGAAAACAGAAGAAGAGACCTTGACTCTGCAGAAAATGGTCAGTGAGTGGCAGAACTACACCCGACTCTTTGGTGGCCTACGGGCCACCTCAGCCAAAACTGGGGAACTGGTTAAAAGCATACAGACTAGCCTCAGTACCGCCTCCCAACGCATCAACCAAAATTCTGAGGGCATCCATGACCTGGTCTTACAGGTGATGGGCTTGCAGCTGCAGCTGGACAATGTTTCATCCTTCCTGGATGACCATGAGGAAAACATGCATGACTTGCAGTACCACACACACTATGCCCAGAACCGGACTGTGGAGCGTTTTGAGACCCTGGAAGGGCGTATGACTTCGCACGAGATTGAGATAAACACCATTTTCACCAATATCAATGCTACCGACAACCACGTACACAGTATGCTCAAGTACCTGGATGACGTGCGGCTTTCCTGCACGCTGGGCTTCCATACCCATGCTGAAGAACTCTACTACCTCAACAAGTCTGTCTCTGTCATGCTGAGCACCACAGACTTGCTGAGGGAGCGCTTCAGCCTGCTCCGTGCCCGGCTGGACTTTGACATCCAGAACCTCTCCATGGTCATGGAGGAAATGAAGGCTGTGGATGTCCAGCATGGAGCCATCCTCCAGAACGTCACCATTCTAAGAGGTGAGGACTCTCGGTGTGTGTTTTGTGGGTTGATAGGGATGGGTCAATTAGCCTGAATTGAATCTAATTCAATTAAATCAATGACAATAATAACAATAATAATAATGTAATTATCATGTTAATGACAATAGCTGGCATTTATATAGTATGTTATGGTATACAAAGCATTTTAGGAAGGAAGGAAATAAGCATTTGCTAAGTGCTTACTATGTGCCAGGCACTGTGCTAAGAGCTTTACAAATATTATCCAGTTTTGCTCTCACAACAGCCCTGGGAGAGAGATGCTATTATCATCCATATTTTATAGATAAGGAAACTGAGACATACAGAAGATACTGTCGTGTTCACACAGTTAGTAAGTATCTGAAGGAGGATTTGAACTCACATCTCCCAACTCCAGGTCCAGTGCTTTGTCGTCTGTATCAAGTGTCTGCCTCACTCTAATTCAGTTTAACTTGATTCAATTCAACAAGCAATTTTAAAGTACCTGCTATGTGCCCAGGACAGCTAGGTGGCACAGTGGATAGCGCATCAGACCTAGGGTCAAGAAGACTCATCTCCCTGAGTTCAAATCTGGTCTCAGACTCTTACTAGCCATGTGATCCTAGGCAAGTCACTTAATCCTATTTACTTCAGTTTCCTTACCTATAAAATGAGTTGAAGAAGGAAATGGCAAACTGCTCTCTGCCAAGAAAACTTAGAATGGGGTCACCAAGAGTCAGACATGACTGAAAACAACTAAATAACAACACTATGTATTCAAGACAGTGCTGGTGATACAAAGATAGTTCCTGTCCTCCAGAAGCTTATATTTTATTGGATTTCCTTTTTTTATATGTAAAATGGGGTCAACAATATTTAGATCACTAATAGGACAAGATTCTATTATCCTGATAAAGAGGATAATAACATCTTAATAACTTAGAACTGGAAGGAATGTTAGAGGTAATCTAGTCCACTCCGATGATATGAGATGATTGGTTTAAAAAAAAAGAGCTTTCTTAAAAAAGTTAAAAGTCCTAGGCCTATAGAAAGAACTATTACTGTTCATTTAAGTTTATAGTCAAAGGCCCAATAGCAGAATAGAACTCAAGTCAGCCTAACTTGAAATATAATACCAGCTTATTATTGTTAACTTTCTTGTGGCTCTGATTCTTTGCTTCCTTATCTGTTCAAATGAAGAGGTAGAGATGCTGTCCAGTCCAGCATGAAAAATTCAGAGTGTTTGGTACCATTTTTAAATTGAAATTATGATTATATATTTATATGAGTTTTAACACTGATGGCATTTTTGTTTTGTTTTTGATTTTCTTTTTTAATTTATTTAATATTTTATTTTTTCCCCAATTACATGTAAAAGCAATTTTTCCATTTGTTTTTAAAACTTTGAGTTCCAAATTTTCTCCCTTCCTCCTTCCCTACACCCCTCATGGAGAAGACTAACAATTCAATGTATGTTATACATGTATAGTCATGCAAAACATATTTCCATATTAGTCATGTTGTGAAAGAAAACATAGACAAAAAAAAACCTTAAGAAAAATAAAGAAAGTAAAAAAATATGCTTCAATCTGTATTCAGATGCCACCAGTCCTTTGCCTGGGGACGGATAGCATTTTTCATCAAAGGTCATTCAGAGTTGTCTTGGATCATTGTATTGCGAGAATAGCTAAGTCATTCATAGCTGATCATCTCACAATATTGCTGTTACTTTGTACACAGCACATTTCATTTTTGCATCAGTTCGTGTAAATCCAGATTTTTCTGAGAGTATCTTACTTATTATTTCTTATAGCACAATAGTATTCCATCATAATCATATACCACAATTTGTTTAGCTATTCCTCAATTGATGGGCATCCTCCCAATTTCCAACTCCCTGCCACCAGAAAAGAGCTACTGTAAACAGTTCCATACATATAGGTCCTTTTCCCTCATGTTTTGTGTTTTTTTAATCTCTTTTTGGATATAGACCTAGTAATGGCACTGCTAGGTCAAAAGATATGCATGATCTTAGAGCTCTTTGGGCATAGTTCTAAATTGCTCTAAAGAATGGTTGAATCAATTTGTAACTCCACCAACAGTGCATTAATGTCTCATTTTTCCCAAATCCCCTCCAACGTTTGTCATTCTGTCCTATTAGCCAATCTAATAGATACGAGGTAGTTCCTCAAAATTGTTTCAATTTGCCTTCCTCCAATAAATAGTAATTTAGAGAACCCTCCCATATGACTATCAATAGCTTTGATTACTTCATCTGAAATTTTATATCTCTTGATCATTTATCAACTGGGAAATGGTTCCTATTTTTATAAATTTGACTCAGTTCTCCATATATTTGAGAAATGAAGCCTTTATCAGAGAAACTTGCTTCAAAAAATTTTTCTGTTATGATTGCTAAATGCCATCCTATTCCTCCCTATTTATGCTATTCTCTCTCTCCTTTTGCTCTATTTCTCCTCAAAAGTGCTTTGTTTCTGACTATCTCCTCCCCCAATTTACCCTTCCTTCAATCACTTCCACCCACCTTCTCTTATCCACTTCCTCTTCTGTTTTCCTGTAGTGAAAAATAGATTTCTATACTCAGTTGAGTGCGTATATTATTCCCTCTTTGAGCCAGTTCTGATGAGAGTAAGGTTCACTGTATCCCTCCAGCTCCCCCATCTTCCCACCCACTGTAAAAGCTTTTTCTTGACTTTTTTTGTGAGATAATTTATCCCATTCTGCTCCTCCCTTTCCCTTTCTCCCAGTGCATTCTTCTTTTTCATCCCTTAATTTTATTTTTTAGATATCATCCTTTCATATTCAACTCACACCTGTGACCTTTGTCTATATATACTCCTAACTGCCCTAATAATGAGAAAGTTTTTATGAGTTACAAGTATCATCTTTCCATGTAGGAATGTAAACAGTTTAATCTTTTAAGTCCCTTATTATTTCCCTTTCTTGTTTACCTTTTTATGCTCCTCTTGAGTCTTGTTTTTGAAAGTCAAATTTTCTGTTCAGCTATGGTCATTTCATTGAGATTGCTTAAAAGTCTTCTATTTCATTGAATGTCTATTTTTTCCTTCTGAAGACTATGACCCAGATCTGAGTGTGGGCAAAGCAACAGAGCCTTGCCCCCAGTGCCAGCAAAGAGATCCCTGTAATCCCCTTCTTATCAGTTGTGCAACCCCTTTACCATCTGTGGACTGAGAGCTCTGGAAACAGCTGATAGCACTGCTGATTCAGTGGCTTCCAAGGTCTGCTCCTGGTTTGCTGAGGCTAGGTCTATATTAGCATGGCCTGTGCTGGACTATGTTACACTCTCACCCAGGTGTGACAGACCTTCCCTGATAACCTTCTAAGTTGACTTTGGCTGGAAAACTATTTTACCCCATTCTTTTGTGGGTTCTACCACATCAGGAATTGTATTATGGCATTATTCAAAGGTGCTTGGAGGGATTTTGGGGAGAGTTCAGGCAGGTTTCTGCCTTTTCTTCACCATCTTGGCTTTTCCCATTTTGTTTTGTTTTGTGGAGTGAAAAGGTATATTAATAGGGATAATTAACTAATAATAATTAATAGGGATAGGAAAAAGACCTGTGATTTCACAGGCATAGAGAAACCCCTGGAGGAGAAAACTATTAGAAATTTATCCCTTTTTTTTGGAAGGGGGGTCCACAACTGTAACTTTTTTCTCAGTATGAACATTTTCTCTGCCAATGCTGTTTGATGACTCATTAGCACTCTCAATAAGTATTCTCTTTATAACTTTCATCTAATTACTGATTTTTTAATTGAAGAAGATAGGACCAAATGCTCAGTGTTGAGACATACCACCAGAGACATTTTCCTTCTACCTTGTTCTTTCTGCCACCAAAAACAACCATTTGAATCTTTCTCCTTAAACAGGAACTTGTTCATCCTTATTCTCCCCTAATTCCAATTGTCATGTTGTGGGATGGAAAGAATGTCCCTTTAGTTGCTTCTACTTTTCCTTCTTACCCATATCTGGGCCCATCCTAAGCTTAAAGCTATACACAGGAAATTTGGGGAGCATTTAGCACAACTTTAAAAATGGAGAAATAAATGGGAGCTCCAAGCAAGTAGCTGTAATCGCAGTGAGCTCACAGTAGAACTGGGACGAGACCTCAGGTTTTCAGATTCCTAGTCCTTTGCTCTTTCTAGTACACCATTGTGTTCTCTTACCCACTGAGACTACACAATGTACCTTTCTCATGATGTTCACGAACATCATCCCACCCTTCTCTACTGGTATGCCATGCTCAAAGCTTCCTTGAATCCACAGATGTAAAGGCACAAGGTCACCTGTTGTACTTATACCAGTCTCCTCTTTCTGTTTCCAGAATGAAATTCTTTGAGTTTTTTAAATTAATTTATTTTCAACTTAAATACGCAATAAGAAAAGAAAAAGAAACATATAAACTTAAATATTAAAACAAATATAAATTGAAAAAGAAAATAGCATTGCCATGTGCACAGCAGAACTTAAGAGAGGAATTATATATATATATACACACAGCAACAAATTTTCATTTCAAGAAAGCCTATGTAATAAATACTACATATTGTGTTCAGAGTTGTCCATCTTTATCTGATGCCTTGTAAGTTTTCTTTTGTTCTCTACTGTGTACTTTTTACCTTGTTCTTTTTTTCCCTTCCTCTCCCACCCCACCCCAGGATGAAATTCTCTGGCAGGTGATTTACTTCTTCTTCCCTTTACACCAAATCTGCCTTCAATGTTTATTCCCCTCTCTTCCTGCCAAGGAAGGCATTAACTTAACTTGCTCTTAAATGAACAAGTGTGACTGACTGCTCCCAAGATACTCACATCCAGGCCCAGTGTCCCCTAATGTCAAAATCTTCTATTTCAATACTTCAAGGATTTGGGATACCCAAGCTGTGGTTGCTCCTTCCACTAGCACTGATGGTCATCTTTCTGTGTCTGAATAAATGATCTCAAGTTGTGGTTGAGAAATTCCTCAGCCTGGTGATAAGCTTCCCTAAACTTGGCCATGTTGGTCCTCACCCAATAGACACTAGGCTTACACTTAAGCTCATAAAATGCAAACTCCTTTCTTTAGGATTTAAAGCCTTTCACAATCAGGTTCCAGCCTATCTTTTCAGCCTTATTATGCAGAATTCCCCTTCACAGACTGTCTCAGCCAGACTTTTCTCTTTGCTATTTCTTGCTCATAACATTCTCTCTGAATCAATTGATCAATAAGTATTTAGTAAATGCCTACTATGTGTTAGGTACTATACTAGGCACAAGGGATACAAAACAAACAATACAAAACAAAACAATCCCTACTCATAATATATTTATATTATAAAGTAGGAGACAAGTGCATATGAAAATATACATATGAACCCCTCACACACAAAATAGTTAATATAAGGTGGTTTGGGATGAAGGCACTTGCATTTGGGGAAATCAAAAAGCTGAATGTAGAAGATACTGTTTGAGTTGCACCTTAAAGGAATTGAAGGATCCTATGAGGTGAAGGAAAGGAGGGAATTAATTCCAAGCATGGGTGACAACCAGAGAAAAACCTGGAAGTTGGAAGATTAGAGAAAAGACTAATTTGGTTGGGATCACAGACTGAGGTGGGGAGGGGAGAGCAATGCTCAATCAGGCTGGAAAGACTGGGTCAGGCTAAATTGGGAAGAACTTTAAAAGAAGAGTTTATATTTTACCTAAGAGGCAATGGAACCCACTGGAGTTGATCGAGTAGGGAAGTCAGATAGTCACATCTGCATTTAAGGAAAATTACTTTAGCAACTTTATATAGGATGGACTGGCATGGTGAGAGATTGGAGGCTGGAGTACCAATTAGGAGGTTGTTGCAATAATCTGGATAAGAGAAGATGAGGGTTTGAACTAAGGTGGTAGCTTTATGAATAGAGAGAAAGGGCTGGATTTAAGAAATGTTGTAGAAGTCAAAACGATAAGATTTAGTGACTATAATTGGAATCAGAGACAATGAGGAGTTGAGGATAATGCTAATGTTACACACCTGGGAGACTGGAAGGATGTTGATACTTTTGCTAGAAATACAGACTTTTTAGAAGAGGATAGGATTTGGGGGAAAAACTGAGATCAATTTTGAATATATTGAGTTAGAGATGTTTGCAGGACATTCAATTTGGAATGTCTAATAAACAAATAGTGATGTAGTTCTGAAGCCTGAGGGAGAGTGGAGCTAGATGTTCTGTGTATATATGAGGGAGAGAGAGAGAGAGAGAGAGAGAGAGAGAGAGAGAGAGAGAGAGAGAGAGAGAGAATAGAGAGAGATGGAATAGAGATAAACTCATGGGAACCAATGAGGTTATTGAGAGAAAAATGTAGAGGGAGAAGAGAGATTGGGATAGATCTTTAGAGAATCTCCAGTCAGAGAGCCTGATATGGGTGATGAGCCATCAAAGAAGACTGAGAAGAAGCAATCAGATAGATAGAAAGAGAACCAGGAAAGAAGGATCACACAGTGTGGACCATGGAGCTAGATATGTGTTCTGACTGGGATGATATAACAACTTTTGATTGGGCTCCATGACCATGGAGGTTATATTGATGCCAAAGTTCATACTCAGACCCAAGGGAGGTACCACAGTCTAGAAAATAAGGAATTCCTCAGATCGCTTTTTTTTATATACCATTGAGGAGACTGAGGTCCAAAGAGATTAAATGACAAACTCAAAGTCACATCCTCTTCTTGACTCCATGTCTAGCAGTCTACTCTCTCCACCACCTAGCTGCCTCTAGAGTTCACCTCAACCAGAAGTGTCAAACTCAAACAGAAAAGGGAGCCACTAATTGGAACATAAGGATCCCTGCAGGCTGTGTATTGACTTGGGTTTTAAAATGTAATATTATCTATGTTTTATTGCATTTTTATTTATTTTGTTAAGTATTTCCCAATTACATTTAGATTTACTTCAAGCCACAGTGTGGGCTGCATATTTGACACCTCTGATCTTGACCAACCTCTCGTTTTACAAGTGGGGAAACTGAGTCAGAGAGGGGTTAAGTGATTTGCTCTGGGTTATACAGCCAGTAAGTGCCTGAGGCATATTTTGAAGTCTTCCTGACTCAGTCTAGTTTCTCAACTCCACGCTGCCTCTAGAGGTGAAGGAAGACATTCCAGGTAGCAAAATCATGTGAGTTAGAGCTGGGCCTATATACATCTTTTAAGAACTGTAAGGGGGCTGATGGCGATCTAGTGGGCAATTGTTAGGTCTGTCCACTCTTAATATGGACTCATTCTCTGTTGTCCTATCTTTATGATAAAAAGATAAGAATCCATTCTGATTGTATGTAGATACAGAAACGCAAAAATCTAAAAAAAAATTTAGCTATTACGTGGAAACATTCTTAGTGGACTTACGTCATTAAACCAGGGTATTACAAAGCTTTGCAATACCTTGGCTCTAAATGAAAGAAACAGTGGCAATTAAGCTCTGATCGTTTCATCTCTAGGAGCTTACCCTTGAGGGACTGCTTGAGGGATATTTGGGTCCAATCATACTGGGAATTCCAGCATTAGATACTTTCCAGAAGGAGGAAAAAGAAGTAGATTATTTTGGACATCTATGCTGCCCAGTGCCCAGTATCGTAGTCAGTCCAAAATGCCTTTATTTCTCCTTGATTCTAACTACTTATCTCTCGACATTTCCTCTCTTGAATTCTTGTGTTATTTCAGCGCAACCATAACCAAATGGAATGAGGGGTATAGGAGAAATTGCAGAGTGGTAGAAGGTATAGGAAAACATTCAGCCCCTTTGCCTCATGTTGCATTTTTACAGCTATGAGGTAGAAAGCAAACAAAAATTCTTCTAAGATACTTGGGCACCTTTTTGAAGCTAAGGAGGTTGCTACAGTCATGAAGTCACAGAAATTCTACTCATTTTCAGGCCCTTTAATGTTTTTGTTTTTTTTTTATTATTCCACAACAAAAATGAAAACCTCTGAGTCTATATAAGCAGAGGACAGAGTGAAACCAGACTGAGGTAAATAAAAAGTCTGCCCTTTAAAATCCCATTGTTGTTACTTTTAATCTTCCATTCTAGATTCACAGAAAAATAAAGAAAACTCCCCCCAAATTCCTGCCAACTTTTATGCAACTAGAACTTTCAGATTGTGCTAGAAGTGACTTATATATGTGCATAAATCTTTGAAAATGCCATTTCAGGGTTTGTATAAGGGAAGGAAAGCAGAAGTACAAGTGAATATGAATACTGCTCTTCTTGGGAAAAAGTGCATCTCTATAGTTGAAAAATATGGGTGAGCTTTAAATACAATCCACATAGGATATTTTTACAGTAAACAGACTAACTGAAAGGCCCCATGGGATACAAGGCCTCCTTCCTCTCCTCCATTTCAGCTGTTAGGGTCTCTTTAAAGTACAAAGAATCCATTCCCTCCTCAAAAAAGGGCCTGAAACCACTTCTAAAACCCTACTGTGACTGAGAGCTGGAAATGACTTTAGACATCAAGGCTACCCCCTCATTTTATAGATGAAGAGACTGAGGCCCGGAGAGATGAGATGATTTATCCAGTATCATGAAGGTAGTAAGAGGCAGAGGAAGGATCTGAACTCCAAATTCAGTCAAGATCTTTCCATGGAACCAAAGCTCCTGGAATTCCTTGCCCAGGGACCTCCACCTGAAATCTGATTATCAACCAATGGATATAGAAAAAGAAAATCAAGTCCTTCAAGGAACTTATACTCTCTCAGGGGAAACAACATGTTCACACATAAATAAATACAAAATATGTACAAATGAACAAAAGGCAGTTTGAAAAGGGGAGATGTTCATATCTGGGAGGATAAGGATAGGCTTATATATGGGGTGGCATTGAAGGAAGCTAGGCAGAGGTGAGGAGATGGGGTAGAGGCCAATGCTAAGGCATGGAGATGAGAAATCCAGTGTCATGTGCGAGAAGGAGCAAGAAGGCCAGTTTGGATGGACCATCAAGTACTTAAAGGACAGTAATATGACTTGATCAAGGTCTTTGCTAGTCACTGGCAAAGCCAGAAGTAGCTCTACTGGTTCCATTCTCTTCCCATTATTCCACACCATCCAAGAGTCACTGCCTTGATGTTCATTGCCTGTATGTGCCACTGATGTTCCCTGGCTTCATAATCTACATCCCAGCAGACTGGAGGGCTTGGGGATTCAAGCAGCCCCTGCCTAACTCCCCACCCCCTAGCTGCAGTCATATAGACCACCCACTTTTCCCAGACTTGAAGTCATTTGTGGACTGAACTTAATGGGCATGAATTACTTAATTACAACTTCTGGCTTCCTGACTCTTCCTTAGTAATTAAGGGGCTTGCTAGGACTCCTGTGTTTTCTGTTCACTTCTTTGCCTGCCTCCTGACCTTGGTAACTTCTGGCAGAATTCTTCACTTCTGTGCTCTGAATTCCCTTATGTCCTGTTGGTACCCCAGCAATCCTCTTTCTCCCCCTTTTCCCAGAACTGATGAGCTAATGTTAACTTTACTCCCACCCTCCCCTTCCTGACCTGACGCCTGTTCCTGGTCATTTGGAAACAATTGGGGTTTCTGTGGTAAGAAAGGCTCCATGATGGCTTTTGAGCTATGGTGAATGATCAACTTATAGTCACATTCTCAACCCGTCTTTCTACCAGCTTAATTATAGTTGGGAACTCCCTCCCTGAGACCCAGCTAGTCAGAAACTGCTAAAAATGCTGACTTTTACCCAGGGTATCCTGCTGCTGTGTCCTAGAATGCTACACTTCGTGGCTGGCATACGGAGCATCAGAGAAAGACATATCCTCAGCTGAGAAAGAAGCCTTTCTAATACACATTTCAGAGAAAGACAGAGAATGAGCTCCTTTTTCCTACCAGGTAGTGTTGAAGATAGTATAATCCCCAAGATAGGCAGAGTGCTGCCCATTGGGGGCCAGGGGAATGTTCCTGAGTGGGAGAAGAAGGAAAAGATTATATTAATGGTGACTGGCATAAATGTAAACGTAGAGTCTGAGCTTACTCTCCTACCCTTTCTCCCAGCATTATAGCATTGGTTCCTCAGAGCTCATTCCCTCTCTTAGGGTTTGAGTACCCTGAGAAAGACATCTTTTTTCTACTATTTTCTAGTATTATATCGTCTTCGTTGCTATAGTCCTCACTCTCTCAATGGGTGACCTCTAAGGTCCCTTCTCCCTCTTGGGATCAAAAACCTTCAATGATGGTTTCCTAATTATAAGATTCAGTCCAAATTCCTCAAACTAGTATACATATGGATATATTCTAACTCTTATCAAGCAATCAACAAGCATTTATTAAGCTCTTGATAGGTAATAGGCACTGTACTAATGACAGGGGGCACAAATACAAAGAACAAAGTGATTCCTATTCTTAGGAAACTTACATTCCATTGCGGAAAGACAGCTTGTACACACACATGTACAGTACCTGTATGTACAGTGAATCATCACAAAGCTGTTAGGGGGAGAGGGGGCCAGCAGTTGGGGAGATCCAGAGGGACTGCATGTAGACAGTGCTATTTGAGCTACATCTTGAAGGAAGAGAAAGATTCTGTGAGGAAGAGGTAGGAAGTCCCCATTCCAGGGAATTCCTAGGTCAATGAAAAGGATCTCCTCTCTACCTAATAATAGCTCCCATTTACACAGTGCTTTAAGGTTTGAAAAGCATTTTATCTATACCAATTCATTTGGTCCCTTCATTGTGGGTAAGGACCACAATGCAGAGCACAGAGATGGGTGATGGAGTGCTGTGTATAAAGAGAAAACTTGAGTGTCTGGTCCATAGAGTGCAGAAAAGGGAGTCATGTGTAATGAGGCAGGCAGAGAAAAGAGGTTGGGGCCAGTTTGTGAAGTCTGCTCATTGGCTTTTTGGACCTCTTTTGTCATTTGAGTCAGTCTATTTTTAAAGGTGTTATTTTCTTCAGCATTTTTGGGGTCTCCTTTAGCAAGCTGTTGACTCACTTTTCATGATTTTCTTGAATTGCTCTCATTTCTCTTTCCATTTTTTCCTCCACCTCTCTTACTTGATTTTCAAAATTCTTTTTGAGCTCTTTCATGGCCTGAGACCACTGCATATTTATTTTGGAGGTTTGGGACGCAGAAGCCTTGACTTTGATGTCTTTCTCTGAGGGTATGCACTGTTCTTCCTCATCTGAAAGAATGGAAGAAAATACTTCTTCATCAAGAAAATAATGTTGCGTAGTCTTTTTTTTTCCTTTTTGGGGGCATTTTCCCAGCCAGTTACTTGACTTTTGAGTCTTTTGTCAAGAGAAGGTTATACTCTGGGGACCTGCAAGTTCTGAGTTCCTCCAAGGTGTCACAATGAAGGAAGAGGAGTTTACTCCTCTCCTGGTCTGTGCTCTGGTCTGGGAGCAACCACAAACCTTTTTGCCAGGATCTGTGAGTAGAATTCCCTCTCCAGATCCTCCACCACTCATAACTGAGACCCAGATCAGCAGCTCAATTCCCCAGGGTCTTTAGGTTGAGTGCTCCAAAAATGGATGCTGCCATTGCCCTGGGGCCAGGGCTAGAGCCTTCTAGCCCTTCTCCCTTCTCAGTCAGCTGAAAGAGCTTTCTCACTGACCTTTGAAGCTGTCTTTGGCATTTGTGGGTTGAGGAATCTGGGAACTGCAGCTGCTACCTGAGATTCCGCATGCTGAAGCCTGCTCCAGTCCTGTCTGAGTCACCCCATGTGGCCAAGGCTGGGCTTTGCTCCACTCCAAGAATAGATAGACCTTTCCTGTTGGCCTTCTAGGCTTCCTTGGGCTGGAAATCTTTTTCACTCTATCGGCTTCTGCTGCTCTAGAATTTGTTTAGTCATTTTTTAAAGGTATTTTATGGGGTGTGGGGGTAGAGCTAGTTCAGGTCCACCCTTCTACTCCACCATCTTAGCTCAGCCCCCCAGTTTGTGAAGTCTGAAGTCAACATTTCCAAAGGTGTTTTCTCCAGCATCTCCTTCTGGAGTTGAGTAGGAATAGGCAGAGGTCCTGGACCTGGGATTTCATTGGCATAGACTTCCAGGTGAGGAAATGCCCAGTGCAGTTCACACTTCTTCTGCAACTTCTCCTGAAAACATGTCTAGAGCAGTGATGTCAAACTCAAATAGAAATGGCCACTAAACTTTACATAAGAATTCCTACTGCCACATATACTAATTTAGAAAGCAACATGTAAATATTACATATATTCTATTGTATTTTATTTACCTTGTTAAATATTTCCCAATTATATCTTAATCTAATTGGGGCCACACTCAGAAGCAGGTTGGATTGCATGTTTGACCCATCAGTCTAGAGAACTAAGAAGCTAAGTGACTTGTCTAAGGTCACACAGTCAGCTGGTGTCAGAAAAGGGACTCCTGGCTTCAAGTCCAGTTTTCTGTCTAAAACACAGAGGTTTCCAAACTTATTTGACTTACTGCTCCCTTTAAAAAAAAAGTTACTTAGTAATCCCTTCTCCTCCCCCCCCCCAGAAAGTTACTTTCTTTAACCCTTTGATTTTTTTTAAATTAGTTCATTTCAAAAAAATATAAAATATTTTCTTTAAAATGGCACATCTTAAATTTGATAATTTATTATAAATTTGTGGGTTTTTTCTTACATTGAAATTTTGTTGATGCAATATTGCATCACGTAACCATACACAATGTATTATAAACAAGTCATTACACACACATATTCCTGCCGATGCATGCTGGACTTCCAAACAATGTGCAACACACTTGTCTGTCAGAGCTTAAGACCTGTCAGCAGACTTGACCACTGATCAGTTATAACTTGTTATATGTTTATTTGGAAAATAATGTAATCACTAGGACTTTAACTCTGTTATACAACAGATGAAATATGCATGAATGGTTTTTCAAAATTTTCTTATCTTCTTTCCTTATGCTTCCACCACCCCTTTATTCTTCTTCATCACCCCGCAATTGCACCTGAGGCTACTCCTGCCTCCCCTCAATCATTCCAGAACCCCTCTGGGGGCAGTATCACCCATTTTGGGACCTATGAATTCTACTATAACCTTTCTACTGGTTAGTAAGAGTAGGAAACTCAGAACATGGTACCTGAGACAAGAGTCTAGAGAATGATTTTTCAGCTTTCACTCTAGGCCACTGGCCACTGGTGGCTCAGCTAACCCATAATTAAAGTCTACTCCCTTCCAGTTCCAAACAGTACACACAGACCAGTGCAACGGTATGAGAAGGTTCCATCTTCCCAGGTACACAGAAGATAGGACACATCTAATTCTGGATCAATGGCAGCTGCATCATTCTTGGAGAAAAATATATGGAATCTACAACACCAAATACAGGTGTGGATTAACCAAATGCAGTGAGGATAGAGACCCTTTTGGGCATGGAATCCTTCAAAGAGTTTCTCTCTAAAAGTTTTGTTGTTGTTCAGTCATTTCAATCATGTTCAACTCTTCATGACTCCATTTGGGATTTTCTAGGCAGACACTGGAATGATTTGTCATTTCTTTCTCATGTTCATTTTACAGATGAGTAAACTGAGGCAAACAGGGTTAAGTGACTTTCCCTGGGTCACACAGCTAGTATGTATCTGATGAGTCTTCCTGATTCCAAGCCTAGTGCTCTATCCACTACACTACACTACACTACACTACACTACACTACACTACACTACACTACACTACACTACACTACACTACACTACCTAGCTGCAGGTGAGCTCTGAACTAATATTCTGCAGATAGAGGCTGAGTTAGCTCAGGCAACCAGCAACTGGAGGAGGTTTCTGCCTTACTTTATGGCCTGTCTTCACTGTGCTCTGTTCAGGCCAACCTTATACTCTGACTCCACAATCCTGAATAGCAACAGCAGCCATAGATGATGAGTATGTTTACCTACAGTAAGACAGGTAGGCATGCAAAGACTTGGCAACTCTGCTGAGTATATACTATAGCCAAGAGCCTCATTGCTGCTACAAAGAGAAAGTCCTTTCAAAAGATTTTGTACAAGTAAATAAACGGTTATTGAGAGCAAAAAGGAGGCAATCTGGGAAAATAAGAGTTACTTCACAGCATCAAAGTTACAGCCCTTCAGAGCCAGGAGTCCCAAAGTCAGTTTGTAAAAACCCAAAACTGTTTCAAATATACAGAAACGGACTGTAAGGAAAACTAACTCCACTTCAGAGATTTAAAACAACCTTTGGGCTGTTTATAACAAAGGTGCTGAAATGACAAACTGAGCAACTTTTGGGCTCCAAGAAGTCCTTATGACACCACAAGGGGACCATGATTACATTATTAAATGTTGATAAGATTCACCTGTAAATTCCTAGGTCAATGAAAAGGATCTCCTCTCTACCTAATAATAGGTCCCATTTACACAGTGCTTTAAGGTTTGAAAAGCATTTTATCTATACTAATTCATTTGGTCCCTTCACAACAATCTTGTGAGGTAAGCACATTATTATCACCATTTTATAGATGTGGAAACTGAGATTGAGAGAAGCTGCTGGGCCAGCTCAGTGTCACACAGCTAGTAAAGATTTAGAATCTATTGAGGTGGAAGGTTGAGCTGCCCCTAGATTACAGCACACCCCTCTCCTCCCTGTGTGCATGGTATAGCGTTGTGGCTTGAATACAGTTGGGGAACAGTGAGTTCCACAACAGACATTTTACAAACTATTATTCTTATCATCTTTATTATTATTCAAAAGAACATTTATTCAACGCCTCCTGAGTGCAGAGGATCACCCTAGTTGTAGGGAAGGACATTTCACATAAAGGCAGGATGTGTAATGAAAAAACATTCTGATTTTGGAGTCAAAAGACCTGACCTCTAATCCTGGTTCTGTTACTTTCTACAAATGAGATGCAGTGAGTGAAAGTACTTTGGACCAAACACACAGGTACACCCTGAATTAGGCTGCACCACCACTTGGCTTTGCAATAACTTTGTGAATGCATTGTAACCAAAGACTACAGTAAAGTCATCAAGTCTTGGTATAATATCCTTTGGCCAGCGAAGCCAATTAGGACATTTATTATATTGTCCCTTTTGAAGCTAACTGTCCTGGATATTTTGGCTTAACATCATGTTTTTGTAAAGACTGATTAATAATGTTAAGTAGGATAGGTCTATAAAAATATAAGCTATGAAAACATAAAATAAAAACATTTTTTTCATTGAAAATAAATGGGATCTTTTTATTCTCTTACTCAGTAGGGGACTTTGATACCTACTGATAAAATAGACAAGAGAAAGAGTATTGTAAAAATGAATAAATCTGAAACACCTGAGAACTCTGACCAATTAAATGATCAACAAGGATTCCAGAGATCAGTGACTAAGAATGTTAATCACCTCCTGAGAGAAAAGATGATGAGTGAATATGCAGGAGACATACATTTTCTTTCTATCACATAACCTCTGACTACCTCAGTTTCCTCATCTGTAAGAAGGGGGTAATAATAATAATATCTACCTCTCAGGGTTGTTGTGAGGATCAAATAAGATATTTAGAAAGTGCTTGGCAAATCTTAAAGTCTTATATTATCCTTATTACTATTTTTCTTTTTCAATAGGTGGAGGAAGGTAGGAGGTGGAAAAACCAAATGTTTGGTCATTGAAACAAAGATACATATACATATACATACATACACTATATATATATATTTAAAAGAATGAGTAGGGTACTATACCATGAATAAAAAGATCAAAGGATGTGAATAATTTCAAAAGGGGAAAAATGATCAGCTATCCCTTAAAACAACATTCAAACTCACTAATAATTCAAGAGATGAAAACTAAAGAAAGAAAATTGATCCTGTTAGGTCAAGGCCCCAGAATGGGAGCCAGGGGCCTGGTGGAGTGCTGGGTTATAGGTTCTATTCTAACACCAAGTGTGGGTGTTATAATGATGCTGGATTAGTTTTATTTTTTCATTCTTCCCTTTTGCTTTGTTGTAGTCACTGTGGCTATATTGTTTTCTTGGGCACCCATTCAAATGAGTCTTTCCATCTTCCTTTGAACCAACCCCTCCATGTTACAGAGGAAACTGAGGCCACACATGTCAGTAGATGAGGTAGTTGGCAACAGAATGAGAAGTGAGACCAAGGAGTCTTTCTGACTCGTCCTCCCAGTGTCCCTTCCACCACACTTCACCAGGCCAATTCTCCAGCCTCAAAATGATGCTTATGTTTTGGCCAACTTGAGCAGAGCCAGGTTATAAACAAATCTAGTTCCAGAACTGTGGCCCTTGGGCAGTGCTTTAGGGAGCCTATGTTGATTTTGGTGCCATCCCACCGGGAAGGGAGGGTGTTAAATAATGGAAAATAGGCCAGGGCAAAGCTTCTCAGGCTGTTGGCATTTCAAAAGCCCCACAGCTGTCCTCAGTCTTCCTCCTGCAGACAACCTAGAAGCACACAGGGAATTCTTTTCTCTGTTATTGAGATATCTAAGTGAGTCAATACATGACAACATCTTCTATGGAAGGGGGAGAGGCTGGGAGGGGAAGGTTAGGAATGGAGGTGGCATTGAAGTTTTGGTTGGCTCCAGTGGGTTAGAGACTGGGCTCTGATTCCTGGTTTAGGTCATAAGAGAGCAACATTTACAGCCTCTCATTTCCACTTAGAACCAATCACTCCAAGAGAAGTGATGGGGGTGTGGGAGAAGGAGGATGAGGGGTGGAGGCTAGAGGGAGGACAAAGGGTGGGGCTAGAGGGAGTATTGTTAGAATCTGAAAAATCAGAGAAGTTATAGGGTGGGGTGGGAAGGGCTCTGGTGGGGACTAGGTTGGTTTACAGTAACTCCCAGGGAGCTCCCAGGGGGCCCTTCTCTCTGAAAACTAAGGTTCTATAAGTAGTGATATCACATCATGGCCAGAGCTTTGAGGCTACAGTCAAAGGACCTGCTAATTTTGATATTTCCTACACGTGTAACCTCTTCGGACCTCTTTCCATATGGAAAATGAGGAGAATTGACTAGAATCTTCTAGCTCCACCCTTCTATAATACTGTTAAAGGTGTGCATGAGAAGGGAGAGTGGGCCTAGCCTTCAAAACCTAGTTGTCTTCTACCTTTCCCATCTCTTTACACCTTAATCCCTGCCATTTCCTCTTCAATCCAGCCACTCTGGCCTCCTGATCCAACAAATAAAACATCTCATCTGTTCCCCTCTGGGTATTTTCTTCACTGTCCCCTATGGCTGATGCAGACTCTCCCTCCTAATGTCTGCCTGGTTGCTTCCCTGGCTTCCTTTAAATCCAAGTAAAATCCTATTTTCTGCAGAAAGCCTTTCCCAACTCCTCTAAATTCTGGTGCTTTCCTTGCCATAATTAATTATTTCCTAATTATATGTGTGTTTGTGTAATTACAGCTTATTTGTATCTATTTGTCTGCCCATAGTCTCCCTCATTAGACTCTAAGTTTCTTGTGGGCAGGGACTCTTTTGTCTCTTGTGTATCCCCAACATTTAACATACAGTGCCTGGAACAGGGAAACATATAACAAATTCTTGTTAACCAAGTATGCGTTGGTAGAGAGAGTTTCCTCACTGCAAGCCCCCATATATCAGTGAAATTCTTAAAAAACATCCATGGGTTATTGCACTAAGCTCTGGAGTACAAGGAATACAGGATACGGGACTTGTCCTGTTCCAGCTAGAGAGAAAGAACATAGACACAAAATATTACCAATATTACAAGGAAAGCTGGCTAAAGACTATGAGAATCATAGGGAAGGTGAGTTCTGAGGGAATTAAAAAGAAGGAAGCACCCTATGAGCACTGGGATGGGCAGGGAAAGATTTCAAGGAGACCTGAAGCCATAAAAACAACTTTCGATTTTGAAGTCAGAGGATCTGGAGTACAAAACAGGAAAATGATAAATGTAGGAGAAGATGGGGGAAAATTGGAACACTGATGCATCGCTGGTGGAGTTGTGACCTGATCAATTTGGAACTATGCCGAAAGAACAATAAAACTGTGCATATACTCTTTGGTCCAGCAATACCACTTCTAGGGCTGTATACCGAAGAGATCATAAAACAGGGATAAAGGACACACATGTACAAAAATATTTATAGCAGTTCTTTCTGTGGTGGCCAAGAATTGGAAATTGAGGGGATGCCCATCAATTGGGAAATGGTTGAACAAGTTGGGGTATATGAATGGAATGGAATACTATTGTGCTACAAAAAATGATGAGCAGGCAGATTTCAGAAAAACCTGAGAAGACTTATATGAGCTGATTTTGAGTGACATGAGCAGAACGAGGAGAACCTTGTACACAGTAACAGCCACATTGTGTGATGATCAACTTTGACAAACTTAACTCTTCTCAGTAATGCAATGATGTAAGACAATTCCAGAAGACTTGTGATGGAAATGCTATCCACATTGAGAGAAAAAACTACAGTCTGAATGCGAATTGCAACATACTATTTTCTCTCTTTTTTCTTTCTTTCTTGTGTTTGGTTCTGATTCTTCTTTCACAACATGACTAATGTGGAAATATGTTTAATATGATTGTACATGTATAGCCTCTATCAGATTGCTTGCTGTCTTGGGTAGTGAGAAGGAGGGGAAATTTGGAATCTAAAATCTTATAAAAGTGAATGTTGAAAGCTATCTTTACATGTAATTGGAAAAAATAAAATACTAATAAGTGGGACAGGGGAGAAGAGATGTTATTCATAGAAAAATACCAAAGAAACTAGTAGAACAAATGCTGAGGGACAGCGGTGGAGTGGGGAGAGTCCCTGACTTGGCGTCAGAAAGACTCAAGTTAAACTCCTACCTCAGATTCTCACTAGCTGTACGATCTTGGCCAAGTCTATTTCTCTCTCTCAACTTCAGTTTCTTCATCTGTAAAATGGAAATAATCATAGTACTGACCTCACAGTGTTGTTGTGAAGTTCAAGTGAGATAATCTACATAAAGTATGTTATAAACCTTGAAGTGCTATGTAAATGTTCGTTGTTATTATTATTAATTATTATCTAGACCAAAGTCAGAAAAACTTGAATTCTTAGTTTGATTTCACAACTCCCTGCCTCCATGATCCTAGGCAAATCATTTCATGCATCAATAAAAGATGCATTTCATAAGTTCTTTTTAATATTTTTTTAAAATAATTTATTTTCCCCCAATTACATGTACAATTTTTAACATTCTTTTCTTTAAAGTTTTGAGTTCCACATTCTATCTCTCCCTCCTTTCTTCCTCTTCCCCTCCCCTCTTTGATATAGGTTATACATGTGCAAGCACACAAAACATTTCCATATTAGTCATTTTGTGCAAGGAGATTTGAACAAAAAAAGGTAAAAAATAGTATGCTTCAATCAATATTCAGACAACATGAGTTCTTTCTCTGGAGGTGAATAGCATTTTTCACCGTGAGTCCTTTGGGATTGTCTTGGATCATTGTATCGCCAAGATACAATGCACTAAGTCATTCAGAGTTGATCCTTGTATGATATTGCTGTTCCTGTCCACAATGTTTTCCTCATTCTGCTCACTTCATTTTGGATCAGTTCATGTTAGTCTTTCCCAATATTTATTAAGTTCTGGGCACAGTGCTATATACTGGGGATACAAAGAATAAAGCAAAGACAACTCCTGCCCTCAAGAATTATTATATATTATATTATGTATTATTATATTCTAATGGGAGAAAACAACATGTATAGGGAAGTCACAGGAATGGTGAGTGGCCTCATAGGTCAATCAACTCTTACTCTCTTTCTAGGAATGATAAATTGTTGATTTGCTTAGTGTTCACAAAGCTAAATGTGGACCTGAGAGCAGAGGGGAGGGAAGGTGGCCTAGCAGTAAGATAGGTGTGGTGTAGTGGAATTGGGTATGAGGCTGGGACCATATGGTGAACCCTCACCATTCAGGTAAGCACAATTCCAGAATGGGGGCTAGAGGAAAAGGTCCAGATCAGAGAGGAAGGGTAGAAGAATAATCAGCGTCAGTAATGGAAGTAACAGGATATCATGGCAGGATGATGGCTGGGATACCAGCATGGTTGGGTAAACCCTCACCATTCTGGGCCTTAGTTTCCTCACATGTAAAATGAGACAGTTGGAGTAGATCTCTAAGTTCTCTTCTAGATGTCACATTCTACATTCTTTACAATATTAAGCAAAGTCCCATGTCTTGACCTCCCATTTTCTTCCAATCCTAGGTATCCCTGGACCTCCAGGACCAAGAGGACTCAAAGGCGACATGGGTGTGAAGGGACCCTATGGGAGCAGGGGTCCCAAAGGAGACAATGGCACTATGGGCCCCCCTGGGCCTCAGGGCCCTCAGGGTCAGCCTGGTAAAGCAGGGCCAGCAGGTGAAAGGGGACCCAGTGGCCTCAAAGGTTTCCCAGGCCTTAAAGGATCTAAAGGCAGCTTTGGATCAGCAGGACTCAAAGGACAGCCAGGTCCCAAGGGTGATATGGGACCCCAGGGGCCAGAGGGGCCCCCAGGTTCTCCAGGTCCACCAGGACCCCAGGGCAAGCCAGGGATTGCTGGGAAGACAGGGTTACCAGGCCAGATTGGGCCCATGGGTCCAAAGGGCGAGCCTGGCATACAGGGCCCCCCAGGTCTTCCTGGATCTCCAGGGCTACCAGGAAACCAGAGTCCCTACTGAACAGAGTCCACTTCCTAGAAATGCTTCCACACAAAAGTTCTGAGGAAAGGGACTGCCCAAAGCAGCCCAAGGTCCCGTCAAGGAAGAAGCATCTCTCCAAAGACAACTGTGCTTCCTTCGTCTCCACTAGGATTCCTTTTGGATCTGACCTGTCCATTTCCAGCTTTCAAAACACTTCCTGCTTGCTGCTTTGGCTAGTCCCAGTGGGGATCTTAGAACCTCAGTCTTATCCCAAAAGGCTGCTGCCATGGTTCCCAGTACTAAATTAATGGGACTAAACTTGTTCATTCTTAGGGGGAAGATGGGGATGGAGATGATGATGATGGTGGTGGTGGAGGCTGCGGTGGTCATGTTCATGGAATGATTGTGCTGATGGTCAAAGATAAGAAGCAGCAGCTCCCTTCTTACTATTCCCCTTTCCCATAAAACCTTTCTCCACTGAACAGGGGTCTAACTGGACTAGCATTGGGAGGGTGAGAATACAGGTCATGAGGAGGAGCAGATGGGTTCAGGGTGCCCATGCAGATGGGAATTAAGCACATTACTGTATGGGAGTCAATAACCGATCTGGTAGTGATCACCCAAGAGAAGGTGTTGAACCAGTGTCATCACTGGTATGGCAAATATTCTCTCTTATTCCTCCATCATATCCAATATGACTAGGGTCAACTATATCCTGGATGTGTTGAGGAAGAAGACAAAAAGGAACTTCCTGTTTGTGCAGATCATTAGGTAGTAGATCTATTTCGCCATCAAAAAAGCTTCTTGGTTTGGACTCTATCCTATTGGAGGTGATTGAGAAACCTTTAGAGGAATAACTTCAGAGAGAATGATCTTCTTGATTGGAATAGAAAGAAATAGCCATGCCTTCCTCTGGGCCCGGCCTCTGGTTTCAGTTGAAAGCAAGGGGCCTTTATAAAAGGCCCCTTAGCTCCCCACCTCCTCTTTGGGCATGCAGCAGCCCCATAAGAACTAATATGGAAGGGTGTCTTCACTTTAGAGAAAAAAACCCAGTGATTGAAAGTGCACTGTAAAGTTTGGTTTAGGATCTGGAACTGTCATTTTATTGGGGCAGGAAACTCCCCATGAGGTAACTCCCTTCACTAGCACAGATCAGCACCTGCTCTGCATCTTCTAGTCTTTGAAAACTGCTTAAAGTAGGTTGATGAAAATGGATGGAAAAGGCTACTGATGTGGGGATGAGGTAAAGAGAGCAAACTGAAGAGGATGGTCCTGGTTAAACATACTCATGCTTGGGGGCTTTGGGAAGATAGGTCTTCACACACACACACACACACACACACACACACACGTTCACACCCAACCCTGAGGCTGGCCCTCTCTGTTCCCTGAACACGAGCTCATTGTTGTCACAGGGGATGTACCACGCAGCGGCAGGTACCCCCTGCTTCCACCACACTAGGTCCATCTGGCCCTAGCATACACTGAACAGCTGCTCATTCTATACGCATATTTACAGTGATCCCACAAGGAATGCCTTTCTGCTCTCTGATCCAGGACTAAAAAGCATCCCCAGCCAATCCAGTGAAGAAGGATAAATTCACTGTAGTAGTGGACAGGACTCACCACTTAAAGATCAAGGGTAGGGCCCTCAAATGAGTACAGTGTTTGATCCTCTTGTTTCCCAAGAAGATACAGGCCATCCCTCTACTTCCACCACCCTCAGCTTCCAGAGGGCACTGGAAAGAGAAATATCAAGAAATTCCTTGGGAAAGGATAAAGATTCCCTAAACTATGGCCCTCCCTGGTCTGTGGGAACCACAGAAGCCACCTATCCTCACATTTCTGCAGGATCACAATCCCAGACTTTAGGGAAGAGGGGATTAGGGTCTTTGCTATCAGACTAATTGATCTGGAACAAAGCCCTTGTACCACTTTCATTGTCTTTGTTCGAATTAATATGCAACTGGTTTGCATATTCCCCCACTGCAGCTGTGCAACCCTCATATCTACCTATATCACAAAACATTGTATTAATGGATGAATAAAGAGATACCTGAGGGAGATGGGCTTCCTGACCTTTCTTCCAAGGAGGTGCCATTTTGGTGGAAGATAGAGGAATCACCCACAGAAACATCTACCCCACATAGAGTCTCTATAGACTCAGGGAGGGACTGCTCTGGTGGAACAGAGAAATCACCCCCAGACACATCCAACTCCATCTAGAGTCTTCATATCTGTGCCTCTCTTCCACAGACATACTGCTCTGATAGAACATGGGGGAATCACTACAAGATAGGTGCATCCCATAGTCTCTGATTCTGGATACTCTGGTCCATCCATCAATCAACAATCATTTACTGAGTGACTCCTTTATGGACAACATAGTGCTTGACCAGGGGATTAAGAAGTTGGGGATTGTAGTTCCTACCCCACAGGTCTTTATGACCGAATTTGGGGGGTAGGCAGTAGAATAAGCCAAAGCAGAAGAGAACATACGCATAAAAATATGCCCAAAGATAAAAAGAAAATAATAATAGCAGATAGCATTTATATAGCACTTCAAGTTTTTCAAAGTACTTTACACAGATTATCTCATATTATTTAAAATAGGGGCCAAGTTCCAACTGAGGAGTACAGGCAATAATTTCCAGAGGATCATAAATTTAGAACTAGAGTGATTTTAGAGTGTATCCCAACCTCTCCATTTTACAGATGAGGAAACTGACACTCAGGAGGTTTAAATGACCTGTCCGTGGTCATATACAGGCATACCTCAGAGACACTGCAGGTTCAGTTCCAGACCACCACAATAAAGCAAATATTGCAATAAAGAAAGTCACTTTGTTTCCCAATGCATATAGAAGTTATATTTTCAATATACTGTATTCTATTAAGTGTGCAATAGCATTATGTCGTAAAAGAAAAACCAATGTGCATACCTTAATTAAAAAATACTTTATTGCTAAAAAATGCTAACCATTATCTGAGCCTTCAGTGAATCACAATCTTTTTACTAGTAGAAGGTCTTATCTTGATGTTGATGGCTGCTGACTGATCAGGGTGGTGGCTGCTGAAAGCTGGGGTTGCTATGGCAATTTCTTAAAATAAGACAACAATGAAGTTTGCCACATTGGTTGACTCTTCCTTTCATGAAAGAGTTCTCTGTAGCATGCAATGTTATTTGATAGCATTTTACCCACAGTACAATTTCTTTAAAAATTCTTTCAAAAATTTCCTCTCAAACCTTGCCACTGCTTTATCAACTAAGTTTATGTAATATTCTTCGACAGGGAACAGGGGGGCCCTAGGAGAGGGACAAAGATGGGGGAACAACTGGATGCGTGCAGCGGTCAGAACACACACACCTTTATCAATTAAGTTTACTGTCTTACATGGGCATGGTTTGTGGTGCCCCAAAAGAATTACATCAGTAACATCAAAGATCACTGATCACAGCTCACCATGACAGATACAATAATAATGAAAAAGTATGAAATAATGAGAAAATTACCAAAACGTGACACAGGAACATGATGTGAATATGTGCTGTTGGAAAAATGGTGCTGATAGACTTGCTCAATGCAGAGGTGCACCAACCTTCAAAAAAGGCAATATCTTCATAGCACAATAAAATGAGGTAAGCCTGTAGGCAGTAAATAGAAGAGTCAGGATTTGAATTCAGGTTCTCTTCAGATCCATTGCTAATTTCACTGAAACATTCATTCCCTGGCCACAGAAAGGAGAGAAGACAGCAAGCTGGGGTAGTCAGAGGAGGCTTCATAGAGAAGGTTGGCCTCCACCTGGGACTTGAAGAACCAAAAGGATTCAAAAGAGCAGAGGAAGGGAAAATACACTCCTCTGGCAAACTCTGATGCCACCTATCCCCCAAACAAAGAAATCCTTCACGGCCTGTGTCCTTTCCTCTGATGTAACCTCTAGGTTGACTTCCATGACCTTGTAACTGCAATGAGTCTCATTGTTTGACTCAACCCAACAGGTATTCAATAAGATCTTAGTCTGTGCCAGGCCCTGTGCCAGGTGCTGGAACTATAAAGACAAAACCAAAACGATCTCAGCCCTCAAGCAGTTTACATTATACAATGAAACCTTACTGAAGGATCATAGAGGTTGAAAGTCATCTAGTCCAACCATTTCATCTTACATATGAGGAAACTGAGGACTTAGCCCAGAGTCATACACAATACAAGAAGCAGAGTCAAGCTTAGAAAGAACATTCTCCAATATTGGATCCAAAGCTCTCTATCCACAGCCAAGTTCCAGGGCAGGAATACATGCCAAGCATGTAGAATTGGAACAGGATGAGATGAGGCTTCAGGGTTACTCTGGTCCCCAACAGCATTGACTCCAGTCCCCATGAAGACCACCAGCTACATGAAAGCATGTCCTACTTAGCTTTCTATCTCCTGGAGTGCTTAACATGGGCCTTGGACAGGGAAGGTGTGAAATAAATTTGCTGATTTGAATTCAGACTCCGTGTTATCTCCTTATCCAACAAATAAATCTGGCTGCTATGGAGAGAGCTGAGTAAGTAGAGAAGTTATTGCCATTTTCCCGTGTGGTACTTCAACTATCCTCCTAGATTCCTATGACTTTCCAAAAGTAATAGTGTCAATAGACCAAATGGGAGATTGGTCAGTAGACAGAAATTCAAACCAAATATCAGGTCTAGGGTAAGAATCTTTCTCAGGAAGCTAGGTGGTGCAGTGAATAGAATGCTAAAGTCAAGAAGGCTTGTGTTCAAATCCAACTTCAGACACTTATTAGCTGTGTGACCCTGGTCAAATAGCTTAATCATGTTTGCCTATTTCCTCCTTTGTAAAATGAAGACTCAATGACCTCAAAGTTCCTTCCAGATCAAATCTATAATCCTATGATTTGTCAAGTAGTGAGACAATTTCTGAAGCTTAGGAGTATAGGTTTAAAGCTAAATGGGATGTTAGAAATCATTTGGTCCATTCCTCTCATTTTCCAAAGGAGAAAACTGAGGTCAGAATGATTCAGTGACTTCCCTAAGGTAAAATGGCAAAGTCAGAATCTGAATCCAGGGTCTCTTGAGTTCAAATATAGCATATAGTGTAGTCAATACCAGGCCCTGTGCCAGATGTTGGAACTATAAAGACATGCTGCACTACAAATCTACACCCTAAAAAAATGGGATTGGGAGGGTGGAGGGAGAGATGCTGCTTTGGGTACATTCCTGAAGGCCATTATTTAATTGCCCTTACCATCCCAGTCTTCTCCATTTCAGCTCTAACTGCCTCATTATCCCCTCCCCTGCCTATGTATGGAAGCAGACTAAGGCACAGTGCCTCCCGCCCCAATTTGTGCTGAGTCTAATGATTCCTGCCCACAAGCCCTTAGGCACACCTGTCAAAATAGAGAAGTGGGGGCGGAGGGTGGTGAGGTGGAAAGTACTGCCTGGTCCAAGCTACCCTCTGCAGAGGAAGACGCTGAGCTGAGCTGGCTCAAGAAAACTTCGCTGCGTAGGCAGTTCTAAGAGACCTGTACTACGAAGACCACTGGTTTGGAAAATTCAGAAGGGCAAACACTTCAACACCCTTGCCTTTCTTTCTTTAACAGGCCTAGGAACAGCCTGTATTAGCATAACATTCTCCTATTTATAAAGTGCTTTCCTTACAACAATTCCATGAGCAGAGTGTTATTGCCATTACCCAGTTTTCAAAGGAGAAAACTTGAGATTTAAAATAGTTACTTACCCATGATCAAACAACACATAGCAGAGCCAGGACTCAAACCTAGATCCTGAAAATCTGAGGCCCATGTTTTTACCACTACATCATATCCAAATGCATAGCACTGGGATGCTAGAGGGAATAGGGAAAGGCATATGACATATCATCTATAGTACCTTCACACACTCTACTAGCCAGTCAAATTAGCCTTTCCCATATCCCACATACATAACACTCCATCATGGGTAGCTAGATGGTTCAGTGGGTAGAACAGGAAGTCAGTAAGCATGAAGTCAGGAAGACTCATCTTCCTGAGTCCAAATCTGGTCTCATTCACTTACTAGTTGTGGGACCCTGGGCAAGTCACTTAACCCTGTTTACCTCATTTTCCTTATCTGTGAAATGAGCTGGAGAAGGAAATGGCAAACCACTCCAACATCTCTGCCAAGAAAACCCCAAATGGGATCACGAAGAGTCAAACCCAACTGAAAATGATAGAACAACAAAACAACACCCTGTCACCTCCATCTCTGAACTGGCTTTGAATTGGAAAGCACTCTCTCTTCTCTTCTCCCTCTTAGAATCAAGAATCTCCTTCAGCAGATGAGTGCCAGAACCTGATCAACCATCTACAAATAAATAGAACCAAATAGGTTAAATAGCTTGCCCATGGTTATGCAACTACTGCATGATGGAACTAGCATTAAAACTGTTTTTCTGTCTCTCAGGCATTTTCCAGTATATCTCACTGCCCTTCCCCAAACTGCCATGTTATTAGTACAGACAATAAGTGAGGAGGAAGGCTGGATGGAATGAGTTTAATATCAATCAGCTGCCACGCATTTATTAAGCTCTTATTATGTGCCAGGCAATAGTGTGATGTAGCACTCTCCAAAAAACTAATGCACACTTAGCTTGTATTATTAAAAATAATAATAGTACTTTTAAGATTTGCAAAGCACTTTACAAATATTATCTCATTTTTATCCTCACAACAATCCTGGTACTATTATTATTCTCATTTTACAGAGGAGAAAACTGAGGCAGGCAGAAGTTAAGTCACTTGCCCAGCTAGTAAATGTCTGAGGAAGGTTTTGAATTCAGGTCTTCCTGACTCCAACTCCACAGTCTATCCACTGAGCTACCGAACTGGCAAGAGAGATGATAACCCCATTGTATTCTGTCAGACCACACTTACACTACTGTGTTTAGTTCTGGGCACCATATTTGGGGAAGAACATTGACAAAGTCAAAGTCTAGATGAATGCTCAGATGTGGTCTGAACAGGACTTTATCTGGACCCTCCACCTCTACTAATATCACCTGTTGGCGTGAGCATTTTGACCACTGTGCTCTTTTCTACAAAAACTCTTTTCTAGCCCTCTCCCCCCACCCCCACAGTATGGCAACCAAAACGGTGGCTATGAAGACAATAACACATTATGGCCAATTGAAAGACCTGGGGATGTTTAGCCTAGAGAGAAGGAAAATTAGAAGAGACATGACGCCTATATTCAAATTTTCAAAGGGTTCTTATGTGGAAACCAGTACCCATTTCTTCTGATTGTCTTCCAACTAAAGGCATTGATTGAAAGTTGCCAAGGGGTGGGAAGAGGAGGTCTTGATAGAGGACTCAAGGGGCTTCAGCTGGGTAGCCTGTCACATTGCCCTTGCACAACCCATAGACAATGGTACTTGGGTGCAAGTATGAGAACTACACAGTATGGCAGCCTCAACTGTTTTCCACCTTTCAGTCCCCAGCCTGCCAGGTTTGGGCCAAGCCCACTGCTTCTCAGCCTTCACAGCTGCTTTTCAGGAATGTGTCTCTTACTGAGGCAGAATTGAGCCAGGCAAGATCTTGAATAAATGGATGACTCTAAAATTTTTACAATTTAAAGATTCATCCAGAATGCTCAAACCAGTGGGAAAAGGAGGGATGCATGAAGGATCCTCTTTGGTTCTCTCTCAACACAAAGGGTTCTTAATCTAGAGATTCATGGATACATTTCAGGGGGTATATGAACCTGGATGGGAAAAAATACATCTTTATTATCACTGACCTGTCACTGCAATTTGTCATTTTTTCAATTATGAATTAAAAGAAGATATTCTCAGAAGGGGTCCAGACTCCCAAGGGTACATGACACACCACAAAAACCTCTGCCCCTGTATGTCTCAGTGATATTATCAGCTCCTGTGGTTCAGTTCTTGTCTCTGTGTAGATAGATGACTTCCAAATTCATTTTTCTAGCCCTAGTCTCTCTCCTGAACTCAAGTTCAGAATCAGTCACTTAGCCAACAAAAGTTTATTAAGCACTTACTATGTCTCAGGCACGGCACTTTTATATCTGAATACACAAAGAAAAGCAAAAACTTTTGCTTTTCCCTCCCTTCAAGGAATTCACATTCCAATGGGAAAGACAACATGTCAGTAACTATAAACATACAAGATATCTACAGAGTAGGTAGAAGGTAGTCTCAAAGAGAAGTCACTGGCAGCAAGAGGTCCAAGAAGAGCCTCCCCCAGAAGATCAAAATCATCAACCACCTGATGGACATTTTCCATTAAGTGTTCCTTAGGCACCTCAAACTCAACACATCCAGAGTACAACTATCTTTTCCCCAAAATCTACACCTCTTCTTAATAGCCCTATTACTCCCACAGGCATCATTATCCTTCCAATCATTCAGATTCACAACCTCTGAGTCATCCATAACTCTTCATTCTCTTTCATCCCCCACATCCCATCGGTTGCCAAGTCTTGTTGAGTTTATATTCACATCTCTCACATCTGTTCCCTCCTCTCTACTCACAGGTCACCACCTTAGTTCAGTCTTTTATCACCTTTCTGCTAAACTATTGCAGTTGTCTCTTAATTTGCTTCCCTGCTTTAAGTCTCTCCCCCTCCAATCCATTATCTGCACAGCCACCCAAGTGATGTTTCAGGAATGAGTCTTACTATCTTGTCTCTTCCTTGCTCCAAAAACTTCAATCGCTCCCTCTTGTCTCTAGGATAAAATGCAAACTTCTTTGGCACTGAGAGCCCTTCACAGTCTGGCTCTAACCTTGACCTTTCCAGGCTCTTTTTCATGAACTTGATCTTTCAGCCAAACTAGCTAGATCACTATTTCCTATATCTGACAGTGGGAATCTAGATGCCAAGCCTCGAGTCAGGAAAATCTGAGTTCAAATCTAGCCTTAGATACTTTCTAGCTGTGTGAACCTGGACAAGTCTCTTAACCATGTCTGCCTCAGTTTCCTCACCTATAAAATAAACTGCAAAAGGAAATGGCAAACTACTCCAGTACCTTTGCCAAGAAAACCCCAAATGGAATAATGAAGAGTTGGACATGACTAAAAATGACTCAGTAACAACAAATATGTGACATTCCATCTCTGATCTTCATGCCTTCACACATGAAACAAGGTCTTGAATAAATGGATGACTGAACATTTTACAATTTAAATATTCATCCAGAATGCTCAAGCTAGTGAGAAAAGAAGGGCTGCATGAAGGACCCTCTCTGGAGGACAGCCCATTCATGACCATGTTCATATTTTGCATTTTTAAATATATGCATGTGTTGTTTCCCTTGACAGAGTGGATGTAAGATCCTTGAGGGCAGGGACAGTTTTGTTTCTACTCATGTTCACTAGCTATTTTGTGTCTCCAACACCTAGCACAATGGTTGGCACACAGTAGACACTTAATAAATACTTCTTGTTAAATGAACAAATAAATGTTTGGAGCTGAGTTCAAATCCAGATCCTTCCACTTACTACCCATGTAAACTTGGGAAAATCACTTCATGTCAATGAGTCTCCATTTCCACATCTATGAAATGAAGGAATTCCACTAGGTGATCTCTATGGTCCTTTCCACCTTTAAACCTATGATCCCAAGACTTATCCCTCCCAAGATTCTTCAGACAATTTGATTTAAACCAGCAGATACTTGCTGTGTCTACTGTATATCCAGGCCCTGTGAAAGTTAGTGTGGAAGGAGGTAGGAATACAGATATGGTTCCTATATTCTTTAGGTTTTCTTAAATTTGAACCTAGCCTAAATTCTTCATGGACCCTGAAGTCTAATAGGGTAGAAAAGAAGGACCCACCAACAACCATAGTACAAACTAGAACATGAAATTTAAATAAATGCTATTCAGAGTGGGAGAAGGGACAGTTCAGAGGAGAGAAAGATTATATTTGATCTGAAAGTATAATGGAAGATTTCATGAAGGAGGTGATGTTTGAGCAGGGCATTCTGGGCCACAACTCTAGGACACACACACACACACACACACACACACACACACACACACACACACACACACACACACACCAGTGAATGTCAGCCACAGGATTAAGCCTTTTTATCTGCCACCATCAGGGCTGAAATCCACCACTAGTCTTCCAGCATCTCAAAAGTCTGGGGCAACAAGTGAGAAGGAAGTTTCATGGTCCAAGAGGTTGCAGAGGTGGTAGTAGGAACGTGGAACAGAGAACAGTCTGAATAGAACCAGGAGTGAATCATCCAGCTCAAGAAGAGCCATGAGATGTCTGGTGAATGTGAGCAATCACCCAGAAAATAGTGCCCATGAGAGTACAGCCTGTCCTACATCCTTCATTGACTTCTTATCGAGGTATTCACTACAACACCTGGGTTGAAGCCACAGTTTGACTTTTAGGATGCTAGTTAATCTTCTTGTGTTCATCCTTCATTGCCGAAGAAGACCATGCCATCGGAGAAATGACGACATGACTTGCACTTGACTTTGTTTTGAGTGAGGGAGGGCTGTGCAGGTCACCAGCCTCACTTCTCCTCCAGAGCCATCTGAATCCAGTGACCGGATATTCTTCAGGATGACTGGAGATGACCCAGGATGTAATGGGAGACCTTTGCCCCTTTAGGCCAAGGTCTATGCAGGTACTCACTTAGGGTGAGGTAACATCTATTCATTGAATAGGCCTGTTTAAGAAGTAGCCAGGGCATGACCCCTTTAACAAGGCAAAGAAAAAGAAAGACATCAGGCGTGGAGAGAAATAGCAGCAGTTACTACTGATAATCACTCTTAAGCCAAGAGGGTCCAGAAAACAGCTCTTAAGTAGAGCTTGGGGAGACCCTAGTGTTGTCCAATCTGTGGGCTTCAGAGTCACAAGAGTGACAGATGCTCATCCTCTCAGGCAACAAGCATTTCTCTTTTTTTAATTAATTTATTTGTTTTCAGCCTTAAACAATCACCTCCATAAGCTTTCAATTTTCTCCTCCTCCCTCCCTCTTTCCCTCCAAGATGGCATGCAATTCTACATGGGTTCTACACACACATTCTTATTAAACACATTTTCACATTAGTCATATTGCATAGAAGAATTAAAATGAATGGGAAAAATCATGAGACAAAACAAAACATAACACAAGAGAAAATAGTCTGCTTCATTCTGTGTTCTGATTCCATAGTTCTTTCTGTTGATGTAGATGGCATTTTGCATCAAGAGCCCTTTGGGAACGTTTTAGGTCCTTGCATTGCTGTGAAGGACTAAGTCTATCAAAAACAGTCCTCACACACTGTGACTGTTACTGTGTATAATGTTCTCCTGGTTCTGTTCATTTCACAGAGCATCAGTTCATGTAAGTCTTTCCAGGTTTTTCTGAAGTTCACCTGCTTGTCATTTTTTATAGCACAATAATATTACATTACATTCACATACCACAACTTGTTCAGTCATTCCCCAACTGATACGCATTCCCTCAATTTCTGGTTCTTGGACACCACAAAAAGACATGCTATAAATATTTTTGTACATGTGGGTCCTTTTCCATTTTTATAATCTCTTTGGGATACAGCCCTAGAAGCAGTACTGCTGGGTCAAGGGGTATGCACATTTTTATAGTCCTTTGGGCATAGTTCCAAATTGCTCTCCATAATGGATGGATCAGATCACAACTCCACCAACAACTCTCCCACATCTTCTCCAAGGTTTATCATCATCCTGTTTTATCATGTTAGCCACTCTGATAGTTGTGATGTGGTACCTCAGAGTTGTTTTGATTTACATCTCTCTAACCAATAGTGAGTTAGAGCATTTTTTCATATGACTTTAGATAGCTTTAATTTCTTCCTCTGAAGACTGCCTTTGACCATATCCTTTGACCATTTATCAATTGAGGTATAACTTGTATTCTTGTAAATTTGACTCAGTTCTCTATATATTTTAGAAATGAAGCCTTTATCACAGACATTAATTGTAAAAATTCTTTCCCAGTTTTCTGCTTCCCTCCTAATCTTGGTTGGCTTTGTTTGTGTAAAAACTTTTCTATTTAATGTAATCAAAATCATCTATTTTGCATTTCACAATGTTCTCTGTGTCTTGTTTGATCATGAGTTTCTCCATTCTGCATGAATCTGACAAATAACCTATCTCTTGCTCTCCTGATTTGCAGCAAGCATTTCTTAAGCACCTGCAGGTGTCAGACACAGAGGATGCAAAGATAAAAACAATAATAATAGTCGATGATGATGTCATTTCTACAGCCCTTTAAAGTTTGCGAAGTGCTTTACAAATATATCTCTTCCTATCCTCACAACAGTCCTAGAAGGTAGGTGCTATTATCACCCCCAATTTAAAGTTGAGGGAACTGAGGCAAGTTTAAATGAGGTGAAATGACTTTCCCAAGGTCACACAACTAGTGAGTTTCTGAAGCCAAATTTGAACACAGGTCTTCATGACTCCAAATCCAGGGCTCTATCCACTAAGCCTTCCTACATTCAAAAAGTTTATATTCCATCAGAGAAAAACACTAGATTATAAAATTCAAGAGTATGAGGACCATTTCTGATAGACTTAACCCTTCACAGCAATGCAAGGACCTAAAACACTCCCAAAGGACTCTTGATACAAAATGCCATCTACATCCAGAGAAAGAACTATGGAATCGGAATGCAGAATGAAGCAGACTATTTTTCTCTTGTGTTTTGTTTTGGTTAGGTTTGGTTTGATTTTTCTCATGGTTTCTCCTGCCAGGCCTAGAGGCCTGAGGGCTACCCGAGTCTTACCTTACCTATCGCAGGTCTTCGGCTGGCCAAACCAGATAAACGTATGAGAGAAGAGACTTTCCAGAGTCGAACGAGGGTTAGGCTTTATTCAGGGTCTTGGTTACATGTGCAGGGGGAACTCTTCCTTAGGAGAGAGGGAAATCTCCCGAAGAGGCAAAGATCTTACAGTAAGAGAATGAAAGCAGAAGTGGAAGTGGAAGTGGGGAGAGAGGGGAGAGGGAAGAGAGAAGAGAGGAGAGAAGGAAGAGGGGCCTTCTGTCCTGTAAGGGCCCCTCAGCGCTAAGAGCACCTTCAGGCTTTCCTGACCCTACTTAAGCTCTCCTGCCACATAGTTTGCACCTGAATACCGTGCCTGTTAGATAACAATAGGTGTGCTCAGACCCGGGCCAATCTCAAGGGTGGGGATGCTCTCTCCCATCACTTTTCTCGCAGGAAGAGGCGGAAATTCATGAGATATCCCGGTCTTACACCTCAATTCCCTGCTGTTCCCTGGGGGGCCTCATGAGAACTCTAAGGTTTAGAAGTCCTCACCTTTTACCCGCCCGAGACTGTCCACATGGAACTGAGCTTACACCCCCAACATTCTCCCACTTGTTTTAATTCTTCTATGCAATATGACTAAGGTGAAAATGTATTTAATAAGAATGTATGTGTAGAACTCATGTAGGATTACATACCATCTTGGCATTCTCTAGAATAGTTGGATCAGTTAGTTCACAATTCCATCAACAATGTATCAGTATTCTAATTTTACCATATCTTCTCCAACAGTTATCATTTTCCTTTTCTGTCATATTAGCCAATCTGATAGGTGTGAGATGATACCTCAGAGGTGTTTTAATTTGCATTTCTCTAATCAATAGTTACTTAGAACATTTTTTCATTTGATTATAGATAACTTTAATTTCTTCATCTGAAAATCACCTGTTCCTATCCTTTGACCATTTATCAGCTGGGGAATGACTTGTATTCTTGTAAATTTGACTCCATTTTCTATGTATTTTAGAAATGAGGCCTTTATCAGAGACATTGGCTGTAAAAATTGTTTCCCAGATTTTTGCTTTCCTTCTACCCTTGGTTTCATTGGCTTTGTGCAAAAACTTTAATGTAATCAAAAGTATCCATTTTTCACTTCATAATATTCTCTGTTTTTTGTTTGGTCATAAATTCTTCCCTTCTCCATAGATCTGACAGATAAACCATTCCTGGCTCTCCTAATTTGTTTATGGTATCACCCTTTATGTCTGAATCAGGGACCCATTTTGACCTTATCTTGGTATATAGTGTGGGATGTTGGTCTATGCCTAGTTTCTGCCATACTATTTTCTAGTTTTTCCAGTTTTTATCAAATAGTGAGTTCTTATCCCAGAAGCTGTAGTCTTTGGGTTTATCCAATAGTAGACCACCATAGTCATTGACCATTGTGTCTTATGTTTTCCACTATTCCACTGATCAATCATTCTGTTTCTTAGCCAGTACCAAATAGTTTTGATGATTGCCACTTTATAACACAGTTTTAGATCTGGTACAGCTAGGCCACCTTCCTTTGCATTTTTTTCATTAATTCCCTTGATATTCTTGACCTTTTGTTCTTCCAGATGAATTTTGTTATTATTTTCCCTAGCTCTATAAAATAATTTCTGATAGCTTGATTGGTATGACCCTGAATAAGTAAATTAATTTAGGTAGAATTGTCATTTTATTATATTAGCTCAGCCTACCTATGAGCAATTGATTTTTTCCAGTTGTTTAGATCTGAGTTCATTTGTGTGAAAAGCATTTTATAGTTGTATTCATATAGTTCCTGGGTCTGTTTAGGCAGGTAGACTCCTAAATATTTTATATTGTCTAGTTATTTTAAATGGGATTTCTCTATTTCTTGCTGCTGGGTTTTGTTAGTAACATATAGAAATGCTGATTGTTTGTGTGGGTTTATTTTATATCCTGCAACTTTGCTAAAATTGATAGTCATTTCAAGTAGCTTTTTAGTTGTTCTCTAGAATTCTCTAAGTATACCATATCATCTGCAAAGAGTGAGAGTTTTGTTTCCTCAATACCTATTCTAATACCTTCAATTTCTTTTCCTTCTCCTGTTGCTAAAGCTAACATTTCCAGGACAATGTTGAATAATAGTGGTGATGATGTGTATCCCTGTATATAATCCTTGATCTTAATGGGAAAGTTTCTAGTTTATTCCTGTTATGTATAATGCTTGCTGAAGATTTTAGATAGATGCTACTTATCACATTAAGGAAAACTCCATTTATTTTTATGCTCTCTAGTGTTTTTAACAGGAATAAATACTATATTTTGTCAAAAGTTTTTTCTGCATCTATTGAGATAATCACACAATTTCTGTTAGTTTTGTTATTGATATGGTCAATTATGAAAAGTTTTTCTAATATTGAAGCAGCCCTGCATTCCTGGTATAAATCCTACCTGGTCATAGTGATAAATTGGTGTAATCTCTTGGTTAATACTTTATTTAAAAATTTTACATCAATATTCATTAGGGAAATTGATCTATAATTTTCTTTCTCTGTTTTGACTTTTCCTGGTTTAGGTATCAGCACCATTTTTGTGTCATAAAATAAACTTGGTAGGACTCCACCTATTTTTCCAACAGTTTCTATAGTATTGGAATTAATTGTTCTTTAAATTGTAGAATTTGGTAGAATTTACTTGTAAATCTATCTGGCCCTGGAAGCTTTTTCTTAGGGAGTTCATTGATGGCTTGTTCAATTTTTTTTTTCTAAAATGGGGTTATTTAAGTGTTTTATTTCCTTTTCTGTTAATCTGGGCAATTTATATTTTTGTAAATATTCATCCATTTTACTTAGGTTGTCAGATTTATTGGCATACAGCTGGGCAAAATAGCTCCTAATTATTTCTTCAATTTCCTCTTCATTGATGGTGAATTTACCCTTTTCATATTTGATACTGGTAATTTGGTTTTCTTCTTTCTTTTTTAAATCAAATTAACCAAAGTTTACCTATTTTATTGGTCTTTTCATAAAACCAACCCTTAGTTTTATTTATTAGTTCAATAGTTTTCTTATTGTCAGTTTTATAGTCTCTCCTTTGATTTTCAGAATCTCTAATTTGGTATTTAATTGGTGATTTTTAATTTGTTCCTTTTCTAGTTTTTTTTTAGTTGCACGTTCAATTCTTTAATCTGCTCTTTCTCTATTTTATTCATGTAAGCATTTAGAGATACTAAATTTTCCCCTAAAGACTTCTTTGGCTGGATCCCATAAATTTTGGCATGTTGCCTTATTAGTGTCCTTCTCGTTGATGAAATTTTGAGTGTTTCTGATTTGTTGCTTGACCCACCCATTCTTTAAGATTAGATTATTTAGTTTCAAATTAATTTTTAATCTATCTTTCCATGACCCTTTATTACACAAAATTTTATTGCATCATGCCCTGAAAAGGACACATTTAACATGTCTGCCCTTTTGCATTTGATTGTGAGATTTTTATGCCCTAATAGATGGTCAATTTTTGTGTAGATACTATGGACTACTGAGAAAAAGGTATATTACTTTCTGTCCCTATTGTTTTCTCCAGAGGTCTATCATATCTAACTTTTCTAAAATTCATTCACGTTCTTAACTTCTTTTTTGTTTATTTTGTGGCTAGATTTACCTAGTTCTGAGAAGAGGAGTTTGAGGTCCTCTTAGTATAGTTTTACTATCTATTTCTTCCTATAGCTTGCTTAACTTCCTCGCTAAGAATTTGAATGCCATACCACTTGGTGAATATGTTTAGTGTTGATATTACTTCAGTGCCTATGGTACTTTTAAGCAAGATGCAGTTTCCTTCCTTATCTCCTTTAATTAAATCCTTTTGCTTTTAGGATTGCTACTCCTGCCTTTTTTACTTCAGCTGAAGCATAATATATTTCACTCCAGCCTTTTACCTTTACTCTGTGTGTATCTCTCTGTTTCAAATGTGTTTCTTATAAACAATATATTGTAGCATTCTGTTTTTTAATTCATTCTGCTCTCCACCTATATTTTATGGGAGAGTTCATTCTATCCACATTCACAGTTATGATTACTTATTGTATAATTCCCTCCATCCTCTTTTCTCCCATTTATACTTTTCTCTCTCCTTTCCCCCTCTCAGGGGAGGCTTTGGGCCTTCCCTGGCTATGGTTTTCCAGGTTCCACCTCAACCCAGATCTGAAACCCACCCCCATCCTTCCTGTGACTTAGGAGGACTCCAGTGTCTCCAACAATGGATAAAGGTTTAAGGTACAGATTGGGGACCCTACTTGCCAGTAAAGAGCTTACAGGGGAGATCATCCCCAATGTCACTCCATACCTTCTCTCTCCCTTCCCCTCCAGTCCCTCATCCAGCCCTCTAAGAGAAAGTGGGACCCTGGGAACAATTCCTAGTTGCATCTCTGAATTCTAGTCAATTGCTTTCACTGCCTTTCTTGGTCATGGGTTGGGTTTTTGTTTGTTTTAAACAAATTCACAATCCTATCTTTGTCTTTCTACCATCTTTATTTCCCATTTTTTAAAAATTTTAAATAAAGGGGAAAAAAGAAGATAAAGGTCAGCAAAACTAACCAACATATCAGAGAAACAAAAAATCTGATGTCATTGACAATGCCCCACCCACATTGAGTCTTTTTCTTTTGGGGGAAACTCAAAACAGGTGTTTCCCTCTCCACGAGGCTAAGAAACATCAGCCAAATATTACCTCCAGACACTTCTGATCATTTTCCTCCCTGATGCTGCTTGCTCCCCCATCTCCCCATAGCTTTGCCTCCAGTCATTCCTGCCACCTGGCAGTCCTCTCCTCCCCTTCCTTTCCTCCCACAATGATTTTTCCAGGCATCTCAGCATTCTATGGACGAATGCCTTTATTTCCTGTCCACACTACTTGACTTTGACAAAAACAATCCTTGACATTTCCATAGCATTGTGTGGCTTTCCAAGAGCTTTCACAAATTGTACTTGTTAATAAGACACAAGAAGGGTGTGAGGTAAGGTAATTTTTTGCCCAGATTACAAATAAAACAACTGGAATCCTAAGTGGGTAGGAGCTTGCCCATTCATAACCATAAATCTAGTAAGTAGCAGAGATGGGGCTAAAACTTGTAATCTTTTGACTCCAAATTTAGCATTCTTTCTACCACTCTGCTTTTACCTAGCACTTTGTCCCAGAGTATTTGTGGAATGAAGAGGAAGAAAGAGAGAGAATAAGCTAAGTGGCTTGCCTTAGATTAGATACCTAGTTTGTATCTTAAGCTGGATTTGAATTCAGATCTTCCAGATTCCAGCTCTCTATCCACTGTACCATCTAGTTGCCTATTAAACTTGGCCCTATAGGGGTGGGTCAAGCAGGTTGTTCTTCAGGGCTGGTTCTTCACAAGGCCTAGCTACTGGAACTCCTAATTGATTCTGTTATGGACTCCTGTTGCTGGACTTCTGGTAGTTCTGACATTTTGAAGTTCACAAAGTTATGACCTGGCCCATTCCATCTCTAATATTGTTCTTTAAAAGTCAGGGAAAATTAAACATGACAGAGATAGACATCATGGTGCCATGTGTTCAAGGACACTGGATGGAGAAACAGGCAAGTCTGTAGTGCCACTGCCACTGCCATTACCACTCCCCCCACCTGAAGGTTTGTAGTACTTCCTCCTAATTCAAAAGGTTCCTAGGAAAGAGAAAGATTTTTGTTGGTGTTTCATTGTGTTCTTTGTATGCACACTCCATTCCAATTCAGCAGCCAATTAAAAAGGCTTTCTATCATCAGGCAATGAGCTGATAGGAAACAGTCAGAGAATACTTGTACATCCTTTAACTTAGAAAAAGGGCTTCTCTGTTATGCATCATCATCATCATCACACATTTCCAGAAGCAGGTTCACCAAGGTTCCCTGTAGGTTGATACTAGGCAGACCACACTGTGCATGATGAGTCCTTACTGGTCAGTGGTCTTCTACACATACATCTATTGACTAGCTAACATGTGCCAGGCACCAGGCTAGGCGCTAGGAATGCTAATATAAAAATGAATATAGTCCATGTTCTCAAGGGACTTATGTCCCACGTCAAGTCTCTGATATCAGATCTTTCTTTCTAAAACACAGCTATGAAGAACCTGAAAAGACATATGCGTTTGTAAGGGATAAGAGGGAGTCCAGGACTGTGGGGAATTCCCAGTATGGAAATTCCCTCTAATGGTATAGATGAACAACTCAACTTTAACTTACTGTTTTAGGGAGTTGCCTGGGGCAATAAGAGATGAAGTGACTTTTGCCCATTGTCACACAGGCAGTATATGTGAGAATCAGGCTGAGCCAAGGTATTTCTGACTCCAAAACTGGCCCTCTCTCCACCGTGTCTTGCTGTTTCTCACATACATAAGCTCATCAAAAAGCAAATCTCCCACATGGTGTTGATAAGCTCTCAGTACAACAAGAAGAATGTTACCCATGTGGAACTGGAAGAAAGTCAATCAACAAACTGTAAGTACCTACTATATGTCAGGTACTGTGTTAAGTGCTGAGGATAGAACCACAAATAATGAGAAACATCTATTCTTAAGAAGCTTATATTCAATGTGGAGAGGTGTATATTTATAAATGTATGCCAAATAAACAAAATAGAAAATAATTATGGTCAAGGCAAGTTCTAGCATTTGAAGGGATCAGAAAAAGACTTGACAAGATGGTACTGATTGGGCTGTGTCTTGAAGGAACTGAGGGCCTCTATGAGATAGAGGTGAGGAGGGAATGCATTCTGGGCCATGGAAGATGGCTCCATGTGCAAAGACACAGAGAGAGGAGATGGAATAGTATGTGTCAAGAACAATTTCTTTAACCATTTTCCAAATGAGGTTACCTATAATGTTCCTAGTTCTTTGCTATGCTATGATTTTTTGAACATATTATATTCTTGTTTTATCTTTGACTTCCTCAGTACGTATGCTTGTTAGTAGGATCACTGGGTCACAGAGAATGAATAGTTTTCTTGCATAATTCCAAACTGATATATACCACTAGTACTAGCAGTCAGGGAAAATTGGGAAAGGCTTCATGTAGAAAGTGGTGCTTAGAGTATACCTGGAGGTCATCTATGAAGGCTTTTGTGGCACCAGAGACCACTATGCCAACTCTCAATCCTATTTAGTGGTAAGGACTAAGATATATCCATTCAATTAAGTGTTCTCCCCTCCCCCACCTTTTATGTGCCCACCCCACCCCCAGCAATATAGGATGCTCTCAGGTATCAGGGCTAACTGCTCCCCCAGACTCCACTCATTTGTGAGTGATATCACTTTTCTCTATTTCATCAATGATAGACATCCTTAACCTTTTTTGTATCATGAGACCCCTTTGACAGCCTAATAAAGCCTATGGACCTCTTCTCAGAATAGTGTTTTATTAATGTATAAAATAAAATATATAGCATTACAAAGGAAATCAATTATATTGAAATTTAATTATCAAAACATTTCTAAAAACAAGTCCAAGGCCTCCAGATGAAAAGCCCCTGGTCTAAACTTTGGTATGGATTAGCCTTTCATATCATGGCTCAATGTACAACCTATTTTAGGAAACTCCTTGATTTAGGTGACTCAGTCATCTTTGTTTAAGCAATGGACACACTGGAACAAGCATTTTGTGGGATTAGGTGAATAATAGTGATAGCAGAAACATTACTCGTAATGAAACATATACACAGGACACACATTCAACCCAGTTCCCAGACCCATCTCCTCTCAAAGTGGAAACTCTTTCTGGAGTCATGCCCATCTTTCTCTAGCTTTTTCTCCCAATCCCCAAATGAGAACAAATAAGGAAGTTCACTTCCCTCACCAGCTCCCACTAGGGATATAAAAAAGCTTTTCTCTTCCTAAATCAGTAGTATTAGATAGGAAAATACTCCCATTGATGAGTTATAGGAACTCCATAGCATTCTCTGGTTTCTTCCAAGAGCCACACCAGGAACTGACCTATCACATCCAGGGAACAGCATCTTTTCCTTGGCTTGATTGAACTAAATTTCATTCACTGCATTGCCCAGATCTGGCCTCTCAGCTCTTGGCTCCTTCATAATATCTTTCATGTAACCCCTTCTTCCCAATGACATTGCCAGCTTTAGAACAATCTGCCATCTGCCAGTCAACAAATCAAAAAGACTGATGAAGCACACCTATGATGTGCTAGGTGCTGTGAAAAGTGCTGGGGAGACAAAGAAGCAAAACCAGTCCCAACAGTCAAAGGTAATCTAGAGTCTTAAGAGAACCAGGTCAAGGAGCTCACAATCAAAGGGGAAGATAGCATGAAAACAGTGATTTTTCAAGCAAGATATATACAGGATAATTGAGGGATAATCAAATGAAGGAAATAAGGGGACACCTGAACTCTTGCACTAGCCTTCTGGTTGGCCTCCCTGCCTTAAGTCTCTCCACTCTAGTTCATCCTCCATTTATCAATTCAAGCGATCTTCCAAAAGAGCAAGTCCACCATGTATGTCATTCCCCTACTCAATAACTTCCATTGAATCCAAGATGAAATTTTAAATTCTGTGCTTGAATTTTTAAAGCCCTTTATAACTAGTCCCCTTCCTACTTTTCCAGTCTTCTTACACATCACTTCCTTCTGTATACCATATGATCCACTGCACACAACATGGTATTTCTCAGATCTGTATTTTCATTGGCTGGGAATGCTCTTAACTGGGAATTCCTTAACTCTGCCACTGTTTTTCCCTGGATTCCTTCAAGTCTCAGATAAAATCACATCTTCTGCAAGAAGTTTTTTACAGTGGCCTTTCTGTCCCCTCCCCTGCTTAATCCTAGTGCCTTCCCTTTGAGACTATGTCCAAATCATCCTGTTTATATTTGCTTTGCACACAGCTAACTGTAAGCTGTCTCCACCACTAAGCTCTGAGTTCATTGAAAGGAAGAGCTTTGTGCCTTTGTTTCTTAGCACTTTGCACAGTGTCTAGCACATAATAGTCACAATAAATGTTTGTTGATGACTTCAGGATGGGAAACTCCTTTGAGGATTAAGGAAAGGCATTAGATCCGGCAATGAAGCGTTCACTGATAACTTTGAAAGAGGGCAGTTTCAACTGAATGATGAAATCCAAAGTCTAACTGTAGAGAATTAAGAAGAAATTAGGAGCAAAGACATAGTTCTTGTCTTCAAGTAGTCAATTCCAGTCAAGACCCAGCAGATACCCTCATGGTGTGGCCTGGAAGTCATAAAAGTAGAGTCACAGAAGCAAAGGGGCTTCAATAGCTTGAATGCATTAGGCCCCTCCTCTGACACCTTCAAACAACCTTTTTCAATCTCATCTCCAGTATCATCCTGCTTCTGTTACCCAAATCTTTCATGTGCAACAGATATTGAGCCAAAACCAGAATGATGAAGCTAGCACCCAATGTCAGTGCACTAGCAGCCAAGTCCTTGCTGTTTAATTATAAATGGGTGCTCTTGTATGCATACCAATGGTCCCTCTCAGAAGGTCCTCTGCTGAAGAATTCCTATATAATTGCCCCAGATTCCAACTTGCTTCTCTTGGGAGACTCAATAAGTTTGGGTTTGTTGGAATTCAAGGCCAGGCATCGCACAAGCCAATAAAGTTCGGCTGAATGTTTCCCTGGGCCACTGTGGAGCTAATGTTTTATAGTTCTTAGGGAAACCATGGCAACAGCCAGTTGGTCTTCCTAAACAGTGCCATTTGCTTATTTGTTGATACATTTCATCTTGCTGGAGAATATCATCACTAGGACTCATCAGAGTCAGCTGAGTGAATTCCTCGGATTAGAGACCCTAGCCAAACTAGCAGGTAAAAGGTGTGGGGGTGGGGGAAAAGTACAGAGGTCTAGTGGATTTCCTCCATTGGATAAATTCATTATTTAGATGTTGCAAAAACCATAGCAATAGAATTATGTGATGTATTGAGCACAGTATAGGTCCTATTAGCTTATCTACCCGATAAAGTAAATGAGTACAAGTGGGAAATCAAAGAGATGAGAGAATCAGGTCAGGGATTGTGTTTTGTCTGAACCAGAGACTGGACAACAAAATGAATGAAACCAGATGCCTCTGGTGGTCAAGGAGACTGAAAAAAGCTCAAT